>NW_023425562.1:79834496-80434496 GCF_014108245.1 Pipistrellus kuhlii | reverse complement strand
TCGGGGCCCTGACCACCGGAATGCCTGCGATGTGAGCGCGCATCACATGGCCGTGAACTCAGAGACAAGTGATGACTTCATCCCGGGGAGAGTCCATCTGAGTTGATTGATCACCCCCATTACTTTAATTTCTCCCCCTATCGGGTAAGGTCATATTTGGCCCATGGCAAGAATCAGCGTGTCCTAACACTCCCCCAGCCCCCACCCTTCCCCAGCCTGCCCGTCGGTCTAACCAGCTGATATTTTGAATGGAGAGTCCTTTGCACCAAAGGCCTGGCCATGTTCGTTCTCTCACCACGGCTCCTCAGACCTGGCTGGGGGCTGTGCCTTGGGCAGGTCGCTGGCGCGCTTCGCCTTAATGCGTTCTGGCAGTGTCGCTGGGGCGAGGGCACAGGCAGGGACGGTGGGGCCTGTCATGCATTGTCAGGAGGAATGTGAGGATTAGCCTTTAAAGTGTGGTGGTGGGAGAGCCCTGCAGCTGTGTACACTTATTATAGAAGATTTAAGTCCCACTGGTAAAATCAATATATTGAATTGCATGACCCTCTGCTTTTAATTAGTTTAAACCAAACGTGCCGGTGTCATTTGCCTCCTCTCGCCTTCATGGGGTGAGGAAATACCAATATTTACATAGAAACTGTTAATGTGTGGTGAAAATGATAACACATTTAGCTTTACACACCCAAATTGCCCGGACTTGATGGATCCCAGATCAGCATGGAGCTGCGGGGTGATGTCACCGGGGCCAGGCCAGGGGGCAGGGCGGCTTCTGAGCCTGGATGCCGATGCAGGTGGGGATGGCTCCCGGTGAAGCGCCTGAGGATGCTAGTCTTGCAAGAAACCAGCCGACTCTTTCATTGTCAGCCAGACACGTTGAGATTCACTCACGCTGTATCTAAAATCTTTTCCCTTAAGCGCTCTTGCAAAATTGGGAAGCGGGCCCTCGCCGCTCCGGTTGTTTTGCATCTGTCCTCCCAGCACGCCGGCTCCTTTGCACGGGTGGCTCAGGCACAGCACCTCGTTTCCGTGGAGCCTCAGATGCTCTGCTTCCCAGGTGCGGGAACAGGGTATGGGAAGGGCTCCCGCGCTGCACGCCACCCCGAGCCCGACTGTGGGGATAACGTGAACCGCCCAGTACGAGCCGTGTGCTCAGCTGCAAAATTCCGGGTTTTGCAGCAAATGGCATTTGACAAATAATATCTGACAAATGCGTGATTTGGTATTTCTTAATATGGAACAGATACTCTGTAGCTAACCTTCACCAGTGGGAAGCTGCGCGGACCCCATGGCCAAGGGCAGGGCGGATGGGGACCTGGGCTGCCGCTGGGTGCCACCCCCTCCCGGCGCGGGTGTTTATGATTGGGGGGGGGGCACGAGGAGAGAGGGGCGTGTGACACTTACTAATGTGCAACCCTGAGCCTCGTGTGCAAGGCCGTCCTTCCAGCATCTGCGTTGGAAGGCATGGTGGGGAGCAGCGCAAAGCCTTTGCTGATCCGCGTGGAGTGGATCGAATTAATGACAACTCAGAGAGCACCAGTTTTAGGGTAATTGCTTTATTGTTTTGGAGCCAGGGTGCTTATAATCCGGTTCCTGTACAAACATGTTTAACGTGTGTTAATGCATTTCCAAACCAGAGCCTCTCAGCACAACCCTGCTTTTCATTAATTGATGTCGGTAGCATGGTACAGTATTTCAAAGGGCTGGCCAAGTATAAACTGTGTTTCCAATTTCCTTCCTTTCCTGTGTTTGGAATGCCAATGTTAATTTGTTCCCATGCCGGCGGCGGGGCTGCCAACTGCGGCTTTCTATAAAGGGCTTCACAGTGAAGGCTCCCAGCCCTCGCTGATGCTGGGGGCTGCCGGGCCAAGTTTCCTGACACTTTGCAGCTAATTCTGTATGATATATGGAGTGGGGGCTGGGGGCTTTACTGCCGTGTAACGGAAGTTCCCGGTGACAGCAGAGGGTGTGACTTGGCAAGGGTGAGTGGCACGGCGTCCACTCCCATTCTCTTTAGACACAGTTTAACCCCACGTGTCTGCTCCCACTAGGGCTGCATGTTGACTGTGTGACCTTGAGCAAGTGACTTAACATCTCTGAGTTTGGTTCCTTGCTTTTTGTTGTTGTCTTTTTGTTAATTGTCACCCGAGGATATTTTTTCCCATTGACTTTTAGAGGGAGTGGAAGGGAGAGGGAGAGACCCATGGAGAGAAATGTTGATGTGAGAGAAACACATCGATTGGTTTCCTCCTGCACGTGCCCTGACCAGGGCTGGGGATGGAGCATGCAACCGAGGTGTGTGTGCCCTTGACCCGGGACCCTTCAATCCACAGGTCGACGCTCTATCCATTGAGTGAACTGGCTAAGGCCAAATTTCATTTTTTTTTAAGTACTTAATCTTATAATAAATACTGAGATCCAACCACCCACGTTATCTTAAAGATGTCAAGAGAATGGCCCCAAATGAGCACGCGTTTCCCTCTTTCAGAGAGCAATGAGATCGGAATGAGCACATCAAACTTATAGGAGGGTAAGGAGAAGGTAACGCTAACTCTCTCGATTTTAGCATCTATGGCTATTTAAAATTTTTACTGCTTGGGAAACTGAAACTTGAGTGAGTGCTGACTATAAAGGAACTCTTTGTACTATCTTGCAACCTTTCTCTAAATCAAAAATTATTCCCAAATAAAAAACTTTAATTTAAAAACAAAACAAAACACATTACTGAAGTATTTCTTCCCACCCTTTTCTGGAAAATGGTCAAAGTACAAATTGTCTTTTCCTTCAAGGGAGTGACAAGCCCAAAGCATTCATTAACAGAACAGCACAACTTCCCCATTTTATGGGAGCAGGTGCAAGGCGGCCCCTCCCCCGCTGCGGTCAGGCTGCGACAGGGTCCGAATGGGTTGAGTGTCTTAGAAGCCTCTGGAGACCGGAGTAGGCAGAGCCCTCCTCCGGGGCCCGAGACGAGGGGTGGCCTTCCTCACCCAAGGCTTCCCCTCCAGCTCCTTCTATGCTGTTTGAAAAATCTGACTTAGCGAGTATGAGGTTTCCCTGCATCTTTGAGGTCACGTGCTATTCTTTCACATCTTTATCTCCCCAGAGTAGCTTTCAAGTTTCCATCTTTTGTTGTCAGGCTTAATTAAATTTGGCTGTGAATAAAAAATTGCACTGTTTCCAACATCGAGGACTTGCATGCTTTTAAGCATTGGAGTTAGGCCTGTACTGTCTTGTAGCAGCAGCCTCTGTCTTGCTTTCATGTAGTTAAAAAAAAAAAAATCTAAGCATGTAGCATGACAGGTAGCCTCTGATGGTCCTTCAATGGTCCTCCTGCTCATCTGCCCGGCAATTGAACACACACACACAACAGCAGGCGAGTTACTCTGTGGTTTCCATGACTTGTGTTTTGGCTTCTGATAAAGGACTTTTTTCTTGACTGTTTTTACAGACATCGTTACTCGCCTGCCCTAGCACTGCCTTGAAGGATTCTCATGGAGGGGAGAGGCCCAAACAGTGGCTGCGTGTGTATGTGAATGAGGTGAAAATGTGCTAAGAAATATTTGCTAAATATTTTTAACTTTGCATCCCCACTAATACATTTTTTAAAATATAATTTACCTAAAATTTTTTAAAAAAATATATTTTATTGATTTTTTATAGAGAGGAAGGGAGAGAGAGAGCTAGAAATGTCAATGAGAGAGAAACATGGACCAGCTGCCTCTTGCACACCCCCTACCGGGGATGTGCCCGCAACCAAGGTACATGCCCTTGACCGGAATCGAACCTGGGACCTTTCGATCCACAGACCGACGCTCTACCACTGACTGAGCCAAATCGGTTTTGGCAATTTTTTTTTTCTTTTTCTTATCGCTTCTCGGCCTTTTGGCTAAGATCAAGTGTAAATTTTTTTTTTTTCTTAATTGTAGAGAGTAAGAGGAAGGGAGGGAGAGAAGGGGGGAGGATAGGAGAGAGAGGGAGAAATATTGATCTGTTGTTACACGTATTCATGCATTTATTGATTGATTCTTGTATGTGTCCTGACTGGGGATCGGACTCACAATCTTGGCTTATCTGGACAATATTCTAATCAACTGAGTTACCCAGCCAGGGCCCCACTAATAAATTTTTGAGTACATACCCTAAATAGGAATAAATCATGTAACTATTGGTTTAGGATAGTTAGTATTATATAAAACAAAGATTGAAACATCAATTTAACTAGGAAGCACTTAAGATAAAAACAATCCGAAACTATTTTTTAACTTGAATTTATTGGGGTGACACTGTTTAACAACATTATATATAATTCTACAGCACATCATGTATGCACTGTAATTGTGTGTTCACCACCCCAAGTCAAATCTCCATCCATTGCCATTTTTCCTCCTCCCAACTAACAACCCAAAATTCTTATGTTCCCTAATATACATTTTAACTAACTGATCATTAACACAACATTTTAATTCTGGTTAATGAGACACATTTAACTAGTTTTGCTGTCACTAAAATTTCAGTGTGATGTAATTTGATCCTCGTGGTTCAGCAGTTTGGGATCAGTGAGCTAAAGGTCTGTCGTTTTAGTCCTTCACTTGCCTGGTCCACACAAATGGATGGATTCTGTCGTAATAAAACCCCACAATCTTAAAACTCAGTAGGTTTGTTGTTCTCTTATGTTAAATTATGGCTCCAAGTTCCCAGGTTGATGGAGCTGTCACCCTTTTGCATGTCACTATACGGTGCCAGAAGAAAATGAGTGTGTGAGTTGTGCCTGGGGCTTTCAGATCTCCACCAGGAAGTGACCCAACACTTGTGCTCACATTTCATTGGTGATAGCTAGTCACATGGTCAATCCTGGCCCAAGGTGGGTAGGAGGTTACAATTCCACCCCTTGCTTGGGAAGGGAGCACCAGAAAGAACCTGGGAAATGGCACTGGGACCACCACACCATCACAGGTGAAGGCTGGATGAAGAGTGGACATGGAACCAGGGAGCCATTGTTACTGAAAGAAGATCCTTATTTTTAATCTCATCCTCCAGTTATGCAGATTGTTGTTGAGGCTCGGCTAGTACATTTCCCTCTTTCCTGATGTCCATCAGTTCTTAAAGTCTACCTAGTTGTAAGTGTAATGTCTCCCCCCCCCCCCCAAGTGCTTGCACCCCATTTTGGAGACCAGTGTTTGTAGAAGCTCCCACGTCACTGAGGTATTCACGTGGTTCAGCAAGAATAACCACTTCTCTCCGGTCCCACTTGTAAAATGACTCACCTCTTTAGGATTTGTCTTTCAGCAAAAGCAAGCTTTAGCTTTGGTTTGCGGGGTTCACTACCCGGAGAATTATGGAGCCTGACTCTGGTCCCGCCGGAGAGGTGCTGGGCCTGGCTGGCGCGTGTGTGGCCCAAGTCTCGCCCTGAATGGGAGAGCTGCCTTCTTCCCGGGCCTCAGAGGCGCTTCCTGGTCCAGGCAGGACCGTGCATGGCTGAAGCCAGAGACTGAATTTATCCTTCCTTATCTAAGTGCATTGTGGGAATAGTTCCCGTGGAAAAGGGGAGGGTTGAGTGGAGGCCTTTCTGTAGTAGTAACGTGGGGTCGGCATTCGAACCCAGCTCTGCTGAACGAAGAGAGGCATTGTGCATTGCGATGGGGTAGGGGCCACAAGGAGAGCGGCCATGAGTACCAAATAGACGCTGAGCCCTGGATCTCAGCTTCGTGGTTTGGAGCCCTGAAGAGTAAGGGGAAGATGAGCAGGTCAGACCTTTCTGTTTCATTGTCCACCTGCTTATAACCACCCTCTCCTCGGTGTCTAAGGCTTACATATCACCGTCAGGGCAGAGGGCCTCGAGTGCCATGTACTGGGGCTCCTACGTGGGGAAATCCCAGGGGCAACCAGAGATGGATATTTTAACAGCAGTTCCTCAAGACACTGCCACCTGCACAGAATAAATATTGCATATTGTTTGTAATAGCACAAAATCACCAACGGTCAGGGGGATGGAGAAATAAATTCACTTCTCCATTTGTAATAAACCAGGATGGAATGTGAGGACTTTAAAAAAAATAAAAAAAGTATTAACGTAGACTCAAACAGAATGTCCAGGGAGAAAGCAATTTCCAGGAGGATGTTTAGGGTCTGAACACACACACACACACAAGGCCCTAAATAATACTGGGTGTGGTTTGTGGGTTCACACACATGAACCCATGGAAATGTGGGCAGCGGGACTCACCCCAGCTGCCTCCAGGAGGCAGGAAAGGGATGGGGTTGGGGTGACATTTGAAATAAATTCCGAGTGTTCCTGTCAAGTTTTCTCATTGGGAAGTGCAGGGTAGAGTCCTGGACAAGAACATCCATGGAAAGCTGGGGCGATCCAGGAAAATCTAGAGTTTGGTTCATAGTGACGCGCTGTTACTACCTTCGCTTTGGCAAGTCTCCCCAGGGTACATTGGGGAGAACATGGTGAGAGTGAACTCTGTGCTATCTTTGCGTTTTTCTGTAAATCTAAGGTTATTCTAAAATCAGGTTTATTTAGAAGAAAGAAAGCACCCACTCTGTGAACCTTTGTTCATTCTCAGCTGTGGATGCCTGATGTTTGTCAGTGTTCTCTGCGTTCTCTGCGAGGACATTTCCCCAAGTCCCAGTGAACGAGAACACCCTCCTGCTGAGGGGGTGGCTGTCGGTGATGCCCCGTTTCTGAGCTGGGAGCCCAGAGCTAGTCCTAGAGTGAGTTCAGGGTGCCGTACCCCAAAGGCCAGTCACATGTTGGTCCATAGCCACCGACATGCCCGGCCGCAGCCAGCCAGCCCCGCCAGCGCCCTGAGACCTTTAAACCCCGTCTCTGTTCAGAAGGAGCCCGGGATAAAGCAGTCACTGTTTATGAGTGTGAGAGAGGGGGCCGGGGGTCGTTTCAGGCCTTTCAGTTTCCTCTTGGTCCCGAACTTCGTAAAATGCCCCACCATCTTCCCCCCTCCCAGGTTCCATTTTCTGCCGGATCTGCCCTAGCATTTGCCTAGAGAGAAGCCCTTAAAAATGGCAGTGGGGCCTCCAAACCTTCCCGGGCTAGTAAATGTTTATAGGGCAGAGGCCCTGGTTGGTCATTTCCTTTAGGAGGAAACAATAAATGAAGCTACTTGCGTATACCTACTCAAACCCTGAGCACCTCCTTGTCTTAATGTATCGGGGGGAGGGGACCCAGAGGTCTCTGTGTGTCTCGTGACTCACACCCTAGGAGCTTGCAGTGCCCCTTTTAGGGGTGTTACCACTGACGCTCAGCCAGCCAGTTCCCAGCTGTGGGCCTCCCTGTGTATTCGGGGACCATCAGCCACATCTGGGCCTCTGCCCACCGGATGCCAGTGGCGCCCTCCCTCAAGCTGTGGCTACCACAATGTTGCTAGACAGGGCCAAATGCCCCCCTGGGCACCCGATCCCCCCCCGCCGCACCCCCTCGTGGAAACTAGTGGTTTAGGGTAACTTCTCTCCAACTTGGAAACTGATTTGAGAGTCTTTGCTCAGACCCACTGGCCCATGGCGGCCATTCTAGACCAAGGGGCTGTTTTCCGGTTGAGAGGAAGCGAGATTGCAATCAAAACGTGAGCCCTCTCCCGGGAACAGAGCTCTGCCCGCCTGGGAAACTCCCTGGAGACAAAGATGGAGGCACATCTAAAGATCTGCTTCGTCTCCTGGGAATTGAAGCATTTCTACAGCGACTTTCGCCCCTGACGCCAAAGACTACCAAGAACACCCTGAAACCTGGGCCCTCTTCTATCTCCCCAACCGTCCTCAGCGGGAAACAGGGCAAACGTCCCTCTCTGCCCTGCTCCCCTCTCTGGGCAGGTAACTTGTTGGGGGGAAGGGGGAGGGTGGGCAGAGGAGCTGCTTAGAGCTGGGGAGCCTGGGCTGGTCCAGCCTTCTGTCTGCTTCTGTACAGCCTGTGAGTGAGAAGTGTGTTTACATTTTTAGAGGATGGTAGATAATCGAAAGAAATATATTGAATAACGTGAACATGAGATGGAATTCCAGTTCCGGTGTCTGTAAAGCTTTATGGGACATGCAGTCTCTGGGCACTTGCACGCGGCCAGGACAGGGAGCTGTTCCAGAGGCTAGAATATTCAGTGTGTGGCCCAGGGTCCAGGTTGGCCGACCCCTGCTTTCTGTGGTCTGTGCCGTCTACCTGGGGAAGGGGGCTGCATCTCCCCCTTTGCCCCTCTGCAGTGACACACACATGCCCTCTGTCCTCATGAATGTCCACAGAAGCTTCCAGACTGAAGACACTGACTTAAACAGAACCCTCCTCTGAGACATCTCTGCGCCGTAACGCGGGGCGTATGCTGTGAATCCCGTAGAGGCCACGGAGCGCTTTGCACGGCTGGCTCGTCCTCAGCTGGCTTCGACCCAGCAGCCCCCACCCGTGTCGTGTTTGCAAAACATTCTCCCGAAACATGTCAGGTGGTGATAAGACTGGCTCTGGTCAGACCATGTGAGTCGAAATCCCACCTCTGCTACTTGTCTGCTACAGACCTGGGCAGGTTAGTGAGCTCTGGGTGCCATTTCCTCCGCCGGATTCATCTCGCTGCCTGCATCCTGGGCTTCTGGGAGGGTCCCTGTGCAGAGGCAGGAGGAGAGCTGAGGACAGTGCCCGCAGGGCATCAGGCTGCTGGCAGACACTCATTTGCCAGGCCACTGAAGCTGGCCTCCCCATGTGGGTCCCAAGTGCAGCTTTTGGCATCCTGAGGTGGGGGGCGGGGTGGGGGATGCACTGTCCGCTTACTCCGGGACCAGAGCAGGGGTTTGGGTTAGGCTGATACCCCTGCTGAAGTGGGAAGCCCAGCTATGTTGACTGGGCTTGAGACAAAGCAGGTTTTCTTCTTACGAATCCTGCCCTTCTAGAATGCTGCCTCATGCTGCTGAGCATCGTGTTCATCAACGCGGGGTTTAAGGAAACAGCTCACCATCAGGACCTCTGAGTGCCTGCCAGATGAGAGCACAAACAACCCCGCAGAGTCAGACACTTGACTGTGGGCTGGCCTCCTTTTAAAGGCAATCCATCAGCCAGTCACAGTGACTTGTTCTCTGTCTCTCTCTTTCCTGAGCTCTGTTGGTCAGACTTTGTAGGGTAGCATTTCTGATGCCCCGCTTTCATGTGGACACCTGACATTTCTTCTCGTTAATCACGGACTCACCCATGCGTGATTCCCACATTTATTTTTATGTGAGGAAACAGACTCAGGGATGACATGTCACTTGCCCAGTTTTGTGGACATCAGGTCTGGCTTTGAGTCTCAGGTCACTGGTGTGTGACCTCAGGCAAGCACTGCAGGTCCCTAAATGCTCTGGGCCTCGGTCAGTCAGCTCAGGCTGCCATAACAAAACACCCTCGCTGGGGTGGGCTGACCAACCGACATCTATTTCTCACCGTTCTGGGGGCTGGAAGTCCAAGATCAGGGTCCCAGCAGCCGGTTCTATTTCTCTCCCTGGCTTGCAGGCACCTTCTCTCATACGTCCTCACATGGGAGAGGGGCTCTCACCTCCTCCTCTTCTTAAAAGGACACTAATTCCATCCTGGACGGTCCACCCTCACGACCTCATCTCAACCCAGGAGTATCTCCCAAAGGCCTCTTCTCCAAATGCTACCATGTCGGGAGCAGGGGTTCGACACATGCATTTGGGGAGGACGTAATTCAGTCTACAGCAATGTCCCGTTAATGTAGAGTGGCTCAGGGCAGCGGAGATGAATGAGATAATGGTAGGGAGCTCTTGTAAATGGAGGCTCCCTTTGGGGCCCCACCTGGCTGCAGAGTCTTTTCCAAGTCCTTCTGTGATCGTGACAATGACTCTTGCCTGATGTCCCGATAGTGTGCCAGTTGCAAACCATTGGGGATGGCTGTAGGCCCCTCTTCCGTCCGGTTTGGGCCCATGCATTTCCCTAAGTAGCTTTGCATTAAAAAATTGTGTTTATGTTATTTACTCAGCTCCTATGATAGATTTTGACAAGAGGCCTGGGCACTTGAAAAAAAAAAAGTGTGATGTGCAGTGGTCCCTTCTGTGGGGAGAGGACAGAAAATGGGGACAGTGAAAATTACCTTTGGTATCCCTGAGGATGCTGTCATGTTGGGCATAGACACTTTCTGTCTCTGATGGTAAGTCCTTGTTGCTGGTTTCTCTTCCAGCATTGGGGTAGATTACCTCTTCTTCCATTGCATGTGAGATTAAATAATTGGCTTACATTTAGGGCCCATATTATACCAAAACATTTATCTTGAAGCACTAGCACCACACTCAGGGACAGGAGATGCTGCTAGATATATACCTCCTAAAGCCTGCCCCCTGCTTCTGTGGAGAGGAATGATGCCTCATTTAGGACTTGTTCTCAGTCACAGCACCCCTGCCTAAGCACTAAAATCGTGCCATTATTTCCGGCAACAGCAAGTCTTCAGGGAGGTGATTGCAAGTTTGGGTTAGCAGCCCAGTGATATCACCCAGGTATCCATGATCTTTCCATCTTCCCTCCAACATGCTGGAATTCCTCATGCCTCTTACCTCATGGTGGCAAGGCGGCTGCTGCAGCCCCAGACATCACTTCCTCATACAGTCTCACAATTAAGGCAGGAGAAAGGGACGGGTCCAGTGACCTCTCCACGCTTGACCATCTCCTGGTTTCCTAGAAGTTCTTTGGAAGACTTCTCCTTAAGTCCCAGACTGGCTCATAAGACCAGGTCTTGCTGCAAGGGAAGATGGGAAGGTTTGAAACTGGCCTCTGGCCACGGCAGTGGGAGGCGGGTGAGGGAAAGTGTGTTGGCAGTGGTTGCTGGGCAGTCACATTCAGACGGCACATTATTCCTCTCTCTCTTTGTTGCTGTCCTCTACATGGTCTGCAGTTGGAGTTATAGGAGTTATTCACACATATGATTTTGCTCAACTATACACCCAGATAAATGGAGGCCCTATTCTAGTAGCCAAAGTGTCCAGAGAAGTGTGCCAGTGTGAATCCTTGTGAGGTTGGTGGTGTGCCCTCTGCAGCCCACGTAGAGACTTTAATTTCTCTTTAAGCTCAAACCTGTAAGAAGTTACAACTTTAATCCTAACTTTGAAGCACTGGGACTCCAGCCAAGGGCCAATTGTTTGCTGAAAACAAACTGTATTTTATCTATAGAACCCTCCTGATCGCCGTAGATAAGAGGCAGAAGTTCTTGGAAGTGACCTGAGCAGGTCAGGAATCATTGTCCCCTGGGAGGAAGCCTAGGCCGGGGTGGGACTTGGTCCGAGTTCTGCTTGTGGGGCAGGTGGCTCCTGTTTCCCTATGGGTAGAGGATGAACAGATCATGATACTCAAGGCATTCTAAAAATCTGCGTCTTTGCTCGCCAAGGGTGGAGAGCTCCTTGGCGGCAAGGCCTGGCCTGGCTGTGCCTTGCAGGTGCCCTGACAGCTGGGAGAACTGTCCCAGCGAGTAGTCTTGGGCACGTGGGGTACCTAGGCCTGTTTGCAAAAGACACTGAAGTGGGAGCGTCTGCTTCTCCTTAGGCCCACTGGTTGGAAGAGATGGTGGTCGGAGGGTGAGGGGGGAGAAGCTGTTCTCAGTTGTTGTTTCTGGGCAGTGTGAGTTTGGTGTGAACCAAAGTACATGTAACAGAATTCTTTGGCTGTGGGCAAAAGAAATATGCTCAAACTAGTTTAAGGAGGAAACACAAAAGGGAATTAACATACCCCAAGCCTTGAGAAAGGACTCATCAGCAACTAGACGGTCCTTAGGGAATCCAGGTTGTTCTCTCCACATCCCTCAGCTCTGCACTCACAGCTTCCCTCTTAGCTCTCGCTTCACTGGCTCCTCCGCTGCCCTGCCTTTTGGGAAGGTGGCCATCCACACCCACGCAGTTACCTCTGGCTGGCTGGCCACAGACCTGCTTTCCCAGCTGCCCTTGCAGGTTGGGGTGACCATGGCTGCTGTTCCAACCAGTGAGACATCTGCTAGGGGTAGATGGGGTGGGAGGAGGCTCTGAGGAATATTTTGCTTCCCGATGAGTGACAGCTGAGCAAACAGAACTCTCTATCCTTCCCCCCCTTTCCTGCCTTGACTGTGGTTCTGTGACGTTTGGAGCCATGGCAGGCATCTTGGGACCATGAGGCAGCAAGCCTAAAGGTTAAATGTCAATGTGCAGACAATAGCAGAGCAAAAAGGTAGAAGAAAGTTGAATTTTGAAAGTTGACATGGTTGAGCTACTGCACCCAACTAGAGTTCCTGGAGAGAGACTCTTATGCAGCTCAACTCACACACTCATTCGTCAGTCAGCTGGGTCGAAGATAGATGATGCTACATAAACAAGGTTGCTGAAAGTCAGCCTCCAGCCCCTGGTAGCTGGGTTGGGGGGCTATACCTACTATTCAATTGTACCTATGTTAGCCATTATAATGATAATTTCCATGACAACCACTCAGGTGGAGACTATTAGGTCTAGTAATAATTAATGTCGTTTTCTAATACTTTTTAAAATTGAATTTATTTAAACAATACAACAAAATTTAATCAACAATATAGTTGCCGTTGTTTTCTACTACTTGTGCCCAACGCTCAGGAAGCATTTTAATCCCTCTGTTGTAAAATTCTTGTGATTTTGATGCAAAAAATTCGGTCAATGCATTTTTGAGGCATTCTTCATTATTAAACTTTTTTCCAAGAAGAAAGTTTTGCAAAGAACGAAACAAATGGTAATCGGAAGGGGCAATATCAGGAGAATATGCAGGTTGAGGGAGAACTTCCCATTCCAACTGGCGCAGTTTTTCAGCAGTGATTCTTGCAGTTTGCGGTCGTGCGTTATCGTGGTGAAGAATTAGGCCCTTCCGATTAATCAGCACGGGTTCTTTTTCTCTTAAAGCTTGGGCTAACCTTTCCAATTGGGCACTATACACTGCACTTGTAATGGTTTGGTTAGATGGTAAAAGTTCATAATGAAGAATTCCTTTAAAATTCCACCAAACACACAACATCACTTTTTTCTCATGCAAGTCAGGTTTTGGCGTGGGCTGCGGAGCCTCATTTTTGTCCAACCATTGAGGCCGCCTTTTCAAATTAACATACAGCACCCATTGTTCATCTCTGGTAACAATTTGCTCTAAAAACGGCAAACGGTTTTGACGAGAGAGGAGCTAACTGCAAATTGTGACTCTTTGATTACGGTTTTTGTCGGTCAACTCATGAGGAACCCATTTTCCAAACTTTTGGACTTTGCCAAGTGCACGCAATTGATTGGAAATTGTTTTTTGTGAACAATTTAAAGTTGTCGCAAGCTCTTGTTGGGTAATTTGAGGATTTTGCACCAAAAGAGCTTGAAGAGCTTCTTGATCAAAATTGGACACACGGCCTCGACCACTCTTGTCATCTAACGAAAAATTTCCCTCGCGAAATTTCTCAAACCAACGCTGGCATTTTCTGGCTCTAACTGCATCTTGACCAAGAGCACTACAGATGTTTTTTGCAGCCTCACTTGCTTTTCTTCCTAATTGGAACTCGTAAAGCATGCAGTGCCGAATATGCTCTTCATCCGCCATCTTCTTAGCCCTAGTTTTGCAACAAAAACCAAACCAAACACAAACTTTTTCAAGCAAAACTTGTTGATTGCACTTCACACGTTCTGTAGATACCACGTGTTTGAAGGTTATGTCAATACAAGTCAACGCCAAGCAAGATTTTAAACAAATGTTTAAAAACGACATTAATTATTACTAGACCCGATATTACTACCCCTCTATTTTGTAGACCAGAAAACGGAACTCAGAGATGTGAGTAGCTGGCCCAAAGTAGCTGGCCAGAGAGTGTATTTGAATTTGAAGGTTTAGTTACTGATCCCTCCCTCTTAGACTTGGTCCTAAACTGCTCCCCAGGAAAAGTGGGTTTGGAGCAGGTCAGTGAACAGCCTTCTCCTGAGGGCAGCAGGAAGCCTCCTAAAGCTTCTACAGCTCCGAGCTTTAAGCACAACCTCCCATTTCTTTGACTGTCAGTGCTTCTGAAGCCAAGATGTCTTAAAATTGATAAAGTGGTGGTGTCTCTCCCCCAGAGAGATTGCCACCTGCTCTAAAAGAGGAGCTATGGCGGCAAAGATGCCTGGGGTAGGACCGGACATGGAGAAAGCCAGCCAAGAGTCACCGTTAATGAAACTGTTTATTAAAGCACAATGTGTGTACCAGCCGTGCCCGAGTCAAGAACGGTTAGGGATTTTTGCAAAGTGAACACATCTGGGTAGCCAGTGCCTGGGTCAAGAAACTGAACATGACCAGCTCCCAGAATCCCCTCACCCTCTCACGCAAGGGTGACCATTGTCCCGCCTTCCAATGGCATAGATCAGTCTCGCCTGTTTTCAAACTTTATATAAGTTCCTTTGTACAGGAATTCTCTTAAATCACTAATCACTTCCCATGATTCAGAAAGATGACCTCATTTAGAACCAGAAGTCTGCTTGCAACTCTACTAGTGACATTCAGCAGGGGACCCAGAATGTAATTTCAAAACAAATCGTTGGCTTGATCTCAGGTTCTGCTTCCTCTAGCAGAAGTAGGTTCATAGGACAGCAATTTTGAGGGTGTTTTGGTAGTTCGGCTTGGGAGTTAGAAGTGCAGGTTGTTAAAATGTGAATGTGAAATGGACGAGGCTCTTGAAGACTCTTACTTTGAAAGGGAGACAGGGGTCCGACATGAAGGAAACGCAGAACAGTCTCCTCCTTTGCTGCACCTGCACCGCCAAGGCCTAATGAGTTTAGGTTGATGGAACCCAGACCCCAGGAAGGATTATAAATTCTCATTTGATTTGATTTGCTTCTAAAGTACCTTAAACCAGCTGTGCCTGCCCAGCTGACCGAGGCTGCTCTGGCTGCTTTGGGGGAAGGTATGGGCAGACACCCTCCTGTCCTTTTCACCCTCCAGCTGCTCCCAGGGCCCCATGGGTGCTAGCCTCTGTCTCCTTAAATCCTCACAATAGCCCCATTGCCTGGGGCCTATTAATGCCCTCATTTTATTGGGGTGAGGGGCTGAACCTCCCAGAGGTGGGTTACCTAGTCCTGCGTCCCTGGTGGTGATTGGCAGAGCCTGTGTTCAAACCCACGCTGTAGGTCCCCCTGTCCATCTGCCCCATCGTTACTGCTTCTGGAGCTGAGTGAGGCCAAGACGGAGTTTTGTCCTCCTGAGGGAGCCATAGGGTATGTTTCCAAAGTCTCTTCACTAAGGTACTTGAGAGCCTGCCCAGGGCCAGGCAAGAGAGTGTGGTGGATGGTGCAGTGGAGAACACAGCAACAATAGTCACCATCGTTCTAGACCACATGTGTCAAACACAAGGCCCGCGGGCCAAATCCGTCCCGCCAGGCCTTGCAGTGTGGCCCGCACCGCGCTGTCATCACTGCACTCCGCTGCATTTCCATCACAATGACAGTTTATGACTGTTCAGTAAACCATTCGGCCCGCGATTTAGGCTGGATTTTAGATTTTGGCCCCTTCTCTGATTGAGTTCGACACCCCTATTCTAGACTGTCGGTATGCCAGCACTCCAAGGGCCTTCTCGATGCTAGCCTTCTCCAGGTGGGGTCTGGACTGAATTGGAACCGCCGGCAGACAACCCACCAAGGTCAGCATTGTTACCCTCCTCCCGTGTTACAGATGAGAGCAACTCGTTAGCACCACGGGCAGTCGAGTGGGGACCCACACCCCAGCCTGTGTTTGTGCCCTCGCTCAGGTCTTACTCTCTTGGAGTTAAAAACTAGAAGACAGTTAATATACAGGTCAACAGTCCAATCAACAACATAATGAGAGCATTACGTTCTAGGAAGGAAATGAAAGGCGCTATGTCAGCCTGGGGAAGGGGCCACAGTGGCCTGTCCCAGAGCAACGCCCTGCCCTGCGTCCTGAACTTGGCAGGTCTGATGAGTACCCAGCGTGATGTCATTCACTCAGTGGCAGGCTCCTGTGACATGGCCCTGTGACAGCAGGGCGCTTGCGCCTGTGTCACAGTCAGAACCCAGAGCCACGGAGCCGGCAGTGTCTATCCTGGGCCCAGTCTGAATGCGCTTCTCCTTTCTTCTGTGGACTTGCTCTCTCGGAGGAAAAAGCTGCTGGTCGGTGTCTGAGAACATCTTCGAGAGGCTCGTTGGCAATAAGGCTTTTATGTCATCTTTATGTCAGTGCATTTCTTTATGTCAGTGCGTTGATGCTGTAGTGCGGGGCTGAAAGACAGAACTTTCTGTGATGCAGAAAGGGTTCTGAATCTGCTGTCCAGGGCGGGAGCCACTGGCCGCATGCGGCCACTTCACTTTAAATTAATTACGCTGAAATAAGATGTAAGTGTCGAGTTCCCAGCCACACCGGCCACATTTCAAGTGCTCAGTAGACACATGTGGTTAGTGGCTGCCATGGTGGACAGCACAGATGCAGGACTCATATTTAGAAGTATTTGGTTGAACCATATGTAGGTCAAAATGAGTAGGATCTTGGCAACTTTATAGGAGACAGTCTAATAGAAGAGGAAGGGGACTTCAGACCAATTCAACCCATCCCTTTGTTATAGGAGGAAAAACGGAAGGCTGGTGAGCCTGTGGTCCCTCCCAGCCAGCTGAGAGCCCAGATGGGGCCAAACCCAGGGTTTCCGACTCCCTCGCGGTTTGTCTGTGAGCTCAGGGATTCTGGTCTCGGTGTGGCTGACGGTGGCGCAGTCCTATGCCAGGCAGTGTCCCTGGCCTCTGCCCACAGCAGCCAGGAGCACACGAGTGAATCCAGGCATTGTCCCACGTCCCTAGTGGGAGAGGGGAGGAAAAATTGCCCCTGGATGACAATTGCTAGTTTAGCTGAAAATAGTAACTGATTTCGCTCTTTTTCCTCGTTTTCAATTAGCCAGGGATGGGATTGGGACCCAGAGAGGCCCAGGGCAAAAAGCTCTTCCAGCTGAGCAGATGGAGCACCCATGGGTGAAGGGGGGCACCCTGAGTTCGTGTCGGAAACATTGACATACACTCACAGCCCATTTTTCTTTTCAGCTCTGCGAGCGCCTGGGTCTTTTTAGGCAAACAACTGGCTACAGCCCTGGAGATAATTAAACCCATCTTTCCTCCCTCTCCCCACCCCATCGCCCAGACCCTTCGGTCCGCTCAGCTCACAATGATAACATTGTTCGAGCAGCGCTGCACACATGTTGACACTGAAGTGTTTAATCTTGCGGTACAGTAATTCTCGCTGCCCCTCCCCCATCGGCGCAGCCTGCAAAGCCGAGGACAAAAAGCCCGGCTGCCAGAGGTCTTGCCTACGCACCTGCAGCCCCCCGCCTCTGACAAGGACCCGGGGTCTCCGAAGACCCTCTCCCTGGGACTCCAGGTGGTCCTGCCGGCTGCCCAAGCATTTGGTGGAAAGTTCGAGAGCTGAAGCGGCAGTTCAGGGGCCAGGGAGACAAAGCCTCTTGTGTGCCCTCCGCCAGGCAGAGAGAGCCCTGCCCCCTGATTTGGGGGGCTTGGGAGGTATGATGGGGAGGTGGGCTAATGCTACAAAATCTTCAAGCTGTCAGCCTTGCGTAAGGGTGCCTCTGGCGTTGGGCCAGAGCAGCATTTGCAAACCAGAGAGGGGCCTGAGCGGGATGCCGTCTGCAGCCTCTGGGTCCGGTTTCGAAGGAGATTAATGTTGTGACCACAGCCCTGGCCCACGTGGCTCAGTTGGCTGGAGTGCTATCCCATGCATCCAGGGCCGTGGGTTCGATTTCTGGTCAGGGCACATACTCATGTTGGGGCCTCAGTCCTCAGTCGGGGGCAGCGGAGGCAGCGGATCAATGTTTGTTTCTCTCGCTCCCTCTCCCTTCCTCTCTTTCTCAAATCAATAAAAACATATCCTCAGGTGAAGATTAAAAAAAGAGTGTCTATGTTATGTGTGACAAGAGTTTGGTATACTTCAGAGCTATCCTTATTTAATTGTCTTTATAGTTATAGCTACAGGGTCAAGGTGGTTCCCGGTTTGAGGGAGAGTGTGGCCAAGTGCTGAAAACCATTCAGAGAAGCTGTATGGCCATGGGCAAGTGACTTTACCTCTCCGAGTCTCAGTGTTCTCATCTGTAAAATGGACATGATGTATGTGCTACCTCCTAGCAGGGGTGTTATAAAGATTAGAGGAGATCGTGTGTGTGACCTGGGATAAGGCTTCCTGGCCCGTGGGAAGGCTCCCGTCATAGGGGCTGTCCACCTCTCACCCGCTCGGATGGCTGCTGTCAGGAAAACATGAGAGGACAACAAGCATAGGTCAGGGTGTGGAGCCCCCGTGTGCTGTTGGTGGGCAAATAAAACAAAGCAGCCTCCGTGGAAAACAGTATGATAGTTCCTCAAAAAACTGCAAATAGAATGGCCACACAATCTAGCAATTCCCCTCTGGACCTATATCCAAAAGCATTAAAAGTAGGGTTCAAAGAAATATTGCATATCCATGTTCCTAGCAGCACTAGCCACAGTAACCAACAGGTGGAAGCCACCCAAGGGTCCACGGGTCCATGGCTGGCTGGCGGGCTGGACAAAGCGAGGTCCATCCATACGTAAAATAGTGTTCAGCTTGGGAAAGAAATTCTGACAGGCTACAACCTGAGAGAACCTTGAAGACATTATGCTGAGTGAAATAAGTCAGCCACAAAAGAACGAATATTGTGTGATTCCAATTACTCATAGAGACCAAGTAGAATGGGGGTTCCCTGGGGCCGGGGGTGACGGGGAGTGGGGACTTGTGTAATGGGGACAGACTTTCGGTTTTGCCAGATTAAGAGTTCTGGATATTGGTTGCACCACACCGTGAATGTACACAACACTACTCAACTGTACGCTTAAGAATGATTAAGATAGTTGATTTTACATTATGTGGCTGCTACCTGGTTTGGGGGTTAGATAGGTAACTGGGCTTTTTATCAGCTTGTGTCCTATAGCAGGACAGCTGGGGGTCCCCTACACCCATCATGGGGTGCTCCCCAAATACCTGTTGTTGAGTACACAGGGTGCAAGGAGACAGGAAATGTCTTGGCAGCATCTACCATTCTAAACGGGTATGCGAGGCTCCCTTCTCTGGGCTTGGGAGCCGCTGTGCACACGGTGCGTCCGCGTCTGTCGTGGAGACATTTCCCCTGCAAGGAGCTATGTCTGCTCTAGTTTACGGCGGCCTCTGGCCCCTTTCACACCCCTTCATCTTGCCGCCTAAACCTGTGAGTGAGTGAGTGAGTGAGTGCATCATCGAATTTCCCATCCCAAAGCCTCAGGCCGAACATCGCCTCTGAGCAGCCTTGGTGACATCAGCTCCTGTGAATTCCTGCTAGTGAATGAGGAACCTTCTGGATGAATCGCATTCCTGTAGGAAAAGGGAAGGAGTCTGGGTGGGAAGAGTCTGAGTGAAATGGGTAGGGGTCTTCAGCTGTTAAAGATCCTTTAAAACTCGTGTCTAGCTTCTGGCTGTGCTGTGGTTCCCAGAGCTCCGTCCTCACGGAAGGGGTTTTAGGGATTTTAGCGAGGGGACTGGCAATACTGTGAGAACAGAGAACGCTCCTTGTCTGGTCTGAGCCACGGACACCAGGCTCCGAGCAAGGAGCGAGCGCTAACGCTGTTCTTACCTGGAAAGCCAGCCTGTGCGCAGAAAGCATTTGGTGCCATCTCATAGCCTCGCGGCATCTCTGGGGCAGACCACATGTCGGGAGGTTAACCAGTCCTTTTCTGAAAACCACACAGCTTTGGAAGGAGCTGCTGGACCATGAAGCTGGTTATTTAACCATTTATTGACTCACCCTCGCCCCGGCCAGAAGAGCAGCTCTGTGCTGCCCGGTCCCCTTCTCCTCAGGCCTCCCGTCCACGAGTGGCCGACCTCACTCTGCTGGTGTGTTTTCTGCCCCGAGGCCCCAGGAGGGCTACTGCCTGAGGCCTGTGAGCTGCCGATGACCAATCCAGTGGCTGGCCTCCTGGCCCTGTATGTCTGAATCTGGCCGCCATCTGGTCATCTTACTTCACCTGTCCGCAGTCCTGCTCCTTCCCCGGGCCAAGTTCTTCCGGTGGCGTGTTCTCCACCTCCCCTGAAGCCCTCGAGGTCAGGCCATGGCTGTGCTCGCCTTTCTCATTATGCATTTTTTCCCATAAAACTTGACCATAAGCCCAGTTCCATGGTCCCAAACTTGAACTTTCTTGCCAGGGTTCAGATCTCTCTCTTGTCAGGTGTTCAGTTTATTACTTGGGTTGCTCACAGGTCACTCAAGTCTAACCTTCTGCAACTACCCGTGTTTTCTTTCCTCCTACCTCCCCTGAGAGTGTTCCTGCAGTATTTACACCCATTGGTGGCGTTACTCCTACTAGGCACTCCAGCTAGCAGGGTGCGTCCTTCTCTAGTCCTCGCCCTGATTCAAACGCTTGCATCTGACCAGTGTTGACTTCTGTCCATTTTCTGTCTAGCTTCATTTTCTGTCCATTTCATGTCTCAGTAGTCCGGAGCAGGGATGAAAAGTATGCCATTTTCTGGGGCAGCCAGGATTAGTAGTGGCTACCCGAGTGCCAGGTAGAAGCAGAGAGTGATGTGATTGTTTAGTGATGCCTCTCTTGGGTGCAGGAAGGGAGAGAAGATATGCATGTTGGACATGCATCATCACTAGACCAGACCCTCCTCGGAGCTCCCTATATCTGTTCTCACCTCTGTTCTCACAGTACTGCCAGTCCTCCCTCTAAAGTAGTTTTGATCAAGGCTCCATCCAGCACAACAATGAGCCAAAGCACTCATGACTGAGGGGGTCAATGATTGACTCCTTTTGAGTGGCATCCAAGAACCTCCTCAATGAGGAACTAACTTGCCTGTTTCTTGTTACTTCCAGCAGACTTTTTACCACTCAACATGCTCTGCCTCTCAGGCCTTCCAGCATGCTGTTCCCTCTGTCTGCCATGCCCTTCTTGTTCTCTGGGGTTGGCCAACCTCAATTCTTCCTTAACTTCCTGACCATTCTTCCATCCCACACTTTCTTGTGGAGAATTCCCACCTCTCTCTTACCTAGACAAAGGCACCAGGGTATACTAAAGCAAACGAGAGTGAGCAGTCTCTTCAGGATGATGTCTCACGTGGCCCCATAGCCTGTTACTCCCGCATTCTTGCCGTGGAGACAGCGAGATGCACATACTAAAGCTGAGCACTCGGCCCTCTGACCCAGCAATCTGCTTCTTGGTGTCCACCCAGTAGAAATGTGTTTACTTCACAGCACAACTGGTAGTATCCCAAACTTGAAACTACCCAAATGCCTGTCACAAAATACATGAGGCCTTTTTGCACAATGGGATCTTACACAGCCGTGGAAATGAACGAGCTACCACCCCAAGCAGCCACATGGGGCGATGGGGGCCGCAGGTGAATGGAGGCAGCAGGTGCAGAAGGGGAAGTGCCAAGCAGGCAGTGAGTGAGCCTGGGCGTTGGATGTTAGGGTGGCTGTCACCTCTGGGGTGGAGGGACTGGGGTTTGGGAGGGGTCTTGTGGGGATGCCCTTGCTGCTGGTGATGAAATGCTGTTCCCGTTCTGGGTGTGCTTACATCCAGAAAGTTCATTGAACGCCATGACCACTTCTGATTTGTGTGCTTCCCTGGATGCATATTATAAATATAATCGCTTACTTATAGACCAGACGGGAGTTATGCCAACAATGATGTATTCAGTCCAATAGACTTACGGAGCCTTGCTGACTGTCAGGCTGTGCTGGACATGGGGGGTCTGGATAGAGATAGCCATTGTCCCTGTTCTTAAGGGTTTAGGGGTCAACGGGTACTTGGAAGTTATCCCAATCTACATACAGCAGCTTTCGTGGCAAACGGTCACTTGGAAAGAACCACTGCCTTCCATTTCCTGGTGTGAGAATAATGGTTCATGCTTGCTTGACTCAGAGCTGTCTTGGTTGCAAAGGCAGCGACCCAACTCCAGCTTAAAGGGGACTTGTTTGAAGGATGCCCACATAACTCACAGGTTGGAGAACTGGGGAGCAGGCTGGACTCGCATGTGGGACAGAGGTCATCCCTGAATGTCAGGGTCCTGAGAGCCGACACCCGGTGCATGGCTTCCTGTCCCACCTGCCCCGATGCTTTGTTGAGATCCTGCTATGCAGAATCTCCCCTCCCATGGCCAGCTTCAGGGTTATGGTTTCAGGCTTTTGTGAAAGGACTCTAGGATCAGCTTTGGGGACAGTCATGAGGCTGGTTGCTGTCAGGGTGGTGTTTTCTGGAATCTCTTTGGACTCACCGTTTGGTCTCAGGGATTTGAGCCCTTTTGATCTTTTCAGGATGAAAGTCTTTGAGAAAGCCTGGGAGCTCTCCTGGCCCGCGGGGGGCTGGAATGTAAAGGGCAGCGGGAAAGCTGGGTTTCCTGGCTCTGCATTTTGTTAGAGAGCCCAGTGATACACATACGTTTCTTCATGGGCAGGGCGGCATATGCCAGGCGCTGATGCTAAATACAAGTATTGGGTAATCACCTGTGGCTTCAGAAGCTGGTGTAAAGATGCGTTTTCTCCCAGCTGAACCTCAGTGGTGCCCATTAAATTGTTGATCCCAGGAAGAACTGGTGTGGAGTGATGCTATGGAGGGGTTCCCGCAGAAGGCCGAAGCCTCGGGAAGACGTATTTGGGTTGGACGTTGGATTATTCGCTGCTCTTTTTAAAAAAATGACCATTCTTCTTTTGATAAATCACAACATTATCTCAGAACATACGTTCTGGGTTTCAGGAAGAACAGAACGGCAGTGTGGCTCATGCCTCTCGTTGTTTTAAAATAATCAAAGAAGGAAATTCATCCGGAAAGCCAAACCAAAAAACTTGCACAAAGTTTCCTTGGACACTTTATTCCTTCACCATTTTTTAAAAAGAGACTTTATAACCTTATTATCTCAACTGTCTGATATCTTCAGTGTCCTAACAGTTAAGATGCATTTAATCTTCTTTGTTAGAAAAGTTACATACACACCTGCTTCAGTGAACTTCATATTTGTGATTAATTATGTATCGATGTTTTCTTTCTTCGCTGGGTGTGTGGCTTTAGTGATTGTACCCGTATCAGTGCCATGCTTATTAAACATGTCTGTATTGTTTGCTCTGCTGCATTTCTCCCAGATAAAGTTATCTTGGCTGAACTATGTAAATACCCGCACACGCACTATGTCTTCTGCCCTGGCATTCTCCGCGCTCAGTTCAGGAGGCTCCGTAACAGCGGCCAGGCCGGCACATGCTGCCGGGCTCTGTTGTCAGTGCCGGTCCCATGGCCTCCCAACAGCGGTGTGAGAAAGGGCCATTATTATGACCTGGAGGAAGGGGGCACGCACAGAGGGTGATAAGCTGGCATCGCCGTGCAGCTGGTAAGTGGCATAGCTGAGATGGGAACTCAGGCCACTTGGCCCCAGAGAATGTAAAGGTCAAGAGTGTGGATTTTGGAGTTCAGCCACTCACCTAACTTGTGACCCTGGGCAAATTGCTTTACTTCCTGAGCCTCAGTTTCCTGTAAAATGGGGATCCATCCCGCCTCATGGGGTCCATCAGACTGGCACAAGCTCCTCTGAGTGAGACCATCACAGAGCAGGTCTCATAAACATGCTTTCTCTGTTCACTTCTCAGTTCTTCAGCCATCGTTATTGTAAACGGACCAGGGCTCCCAACCCCCGTCTCTGCTCGGTTGGTCTCTGCCAGCTGATGGGAGCTGTTCGGGGCAAGGCCTACCCCGGCACGGGGAGCAGGGAGACTGGGGTGTGTTAGAGTTGGACTGTGCCCGGCATCGTGCTGGGTCCTCTGCTGAATGCCGCCGCACCGCACCGCACCGCGGACCTTCCTGGCCTGTGGGGCTTTGGACCTTGCTGGCCTTCAGAGATTGGGCTCTGCTGGGGGAGGCACTGGAAGCGGAGGCTTTATCTGTGCCGTCTGTCAGCGTGGGGGCGGGACTGGCCTGTGGAATGCTGTCCTGATATTCCACAGCACACATTAACCCCCGGAATCTCCCGGAATCGGGAATGTCTGAGGGCGTGTTTCCAGGAGTGGCCCGAGCGGAGGGGTGGTGGCACCTGAGCGGCCACAGAGCAGGGAGCCGCGGGAAGGCAGGTTCAGGAGGCAGGAAGGGCCAGGGTCGCGTGCTGCTCACAGAGGTCCGGCAAGAGGATGGCCGTGGTGCCCCTCCCGCTTAGTTAAGGGATGGTCTTTCACTTCAGACGGGTCACCGTGGGGTGCGTTCCCTGGGAGCTCCTTCACAGGGCCCAGGCAGGGGGCTGTGTGCATGCACCTGACTGCTCACTGGGGCACAGGATTTGCTCCAGGGGGTGTTGCCTCACCGCCCCTTCCCAGCCCCTGTAGAAAAGCTGAGGAGGCCACCGTGTCCCCAGCCTCTGCCCGTTACTTCCCAGCCAGGCTGCTCTCCTCCGGGCACTGAGCAACGCCCAGGCATGGCACTCTGGGAGAACATCGTGGCAGCGTCACTTCCTGTGTGCCATCCAGACTCGCTCCTGGCAGCGCTGCTCTCAGATCCTGGGTTGCAGATCCCCGGGCGTCGTGAACTAGAAGGGACATGGCCAGAGCCCAGTCAGGCTGTGGGCTGCTCACAGCAGTGAGGGTGCGTGAGCGTCCACAGTGCTGAGGACGAGTCACACGGTAACCAGGGCGGGGAGGAGCCAGGCCCAGGAGCAGGTGCCGTGTTACCCCTGCTAGAAGGTTCAACCACCAGCACAGCTCACCTGTGGCTGGAGGGGGGAGGGGCGCTGGCCACATCAGCTTCCTTGGGTGGGTTCGCTTTGGGGCCCGCCAACTGCACACATCTGGTCGGCGTACAGACTGTGCTGCAATCGATGAAAAGGTTCTGACACACCCGCAGAGCTGCTCCCTGCCCAGCTGTCAGCACTGCATGGAGATGTGTGGCCAGGGCCGGTGAGGGTGCACCTGGTTCTGACTCTGGACTGGCAACTCAACACCCCGTGGGCGTCAGGTGCATCTCCTCCGCACGGGCAGGGAAGGGGTGTGTGGGCAGGGAAGGGGTGTGTGAGCGTGAGGGTGAGAGCATTGGCCCGGGGCATTTCCACAGTCACAGAGTGGAGGCCGCTTGCCCTGCCCCCCAATCTCCACGCCCTGGTTCCCTCTTGAGGCTCCCAAAGCTTCCTGGAAGCTGCCACAAAGACCCCTCCCTCTCCTCCGCCTTCATAGATCGGAGTCTCCATGGCCATGTCTTTTTTTGTCCTGATTTCAGAGAGGAAGGGAGAGGGAGAGAGATGGAAACTTCAATGATGAGAGAGAATTATTGATTGGCTGTCTTCTGCACATCCCCCACAGGGGATTGAGCCCACACCCCAGGCATATGCCCTGACTGGGAATTGAACCGTGACCTCCCGGTTCCTAGCTCCATGCTCAGCCACTGAGCCAGGGAGAAGAGAGGTGCTCCTGTGGGTGTGAAGTGGGGTGTGTGAGGACAGCTGCCCTCGGTTCTGGCCAGCTCTTCCATGGAGCCCCAGGTTCCAGAAGCTGCGGTGCAGACCCGGGGTCACTCTGCCTGGCCGGAATCCCTGCCCCAAGGTATTACCTGCCCCCTCAGCCCAGGAGAGAGCAGTGCCCCTGCCCTCACCCAGTGTCCTCTCAATGGAGACCTGGGCTGCTGGTGCCGTGCGCCTCCTTCATCAAGCAGCCCCTCCTTCGCTGCAGCAGCCCTAGCCCGCCGGGAGCTCTCGGCCCACTGGGCTGCAGCTGGCCATGCTTCTCCTCTCCTCTGGCCAGGCTGTCCCCACCGCTACGGGAAGTGCAGCGGATCTGTCCCAGGAGATGGCAGATGCTGCACACCCTCCGGAGCCTGGCTTGCCCGGCCACTCTGCATCTTCCCGAGCTTGTTCCTCGCAGCTCCTTCCCTTTCCTCTTGGTCCAAAGGATGCAGGGCCCGCAGGAACTGCAGGTGCACCCCAGGACCAGGCCTCGGTCTAGGTGTTTATCCCGGCGAAGGGGGCATGCTCCCCTGGTCTGGTCTCACTCCGTGTCCAGGAGAAGCACTGAGGTCCTTCACTTTCTTTTGTCCTGAAGTCATTTCCACAGCCCCCGGCCATGCTATCTCCTAGAAGTCTAAGTCTGCGGTTGTAAAGCTGGCTGCTATGAAAAAACACCTGGGTGCTTTACAAGTACCGAGTTCGGAACCCCTTCTCCAGTGACCCTGCAGCTGGGTCAGAGAGGAGAGAGGGCAGCAGCTGCTGGACCCCTTGCACCATCTCCCCGCCCCACTGTGGAAGCTGAGATGGCAATTGGCCAACGGCACAGACGGGGTCCCGGAGGGCCTGTTAGGAAACGCTTACCAGCCTAGCCGTGGGCTTTTTCAAAGCTCCTGCCGCGATTCTCACCTGCAGCCGGCGGGGCACCGGGGCGGAGGGACCCAGAGAGGCAGGGGAGGTCCATGTTGACTAATCACCGCTCACAGTCGTCTAGCTCAGTAGTCTGCAAACTCATTAGCCCACAGAGCCAAGTATCAGCAGTACAACGATTGAAATTTCTTTTTGAGAGCCAAATTTTTTAAACTTAGACTTCTTCTAACGCCACTTCTTCAAAATAGACTCCCAGGCCGTGGTATTTTGTGAAAGAGCTACACTCCAGGGGCCAAAGAGCCGCATGTGGCTCGAGAGCCACAGTTTGCGGACCACAGGTCTAGCCCTACCAGAGCTTAAGCTACTCAGGTGAATTAGAAAACTTACCTCTGAACACAACAAAAGAGAGAGGATTATTCTCCCCGTTTCTTAGATGGAGAAGCTAAAGGCACAGGGAACTTGGTCCAGTCCATTCAGCTAGTTAGTCGCTGAGCCTGGATTCAAACCCTGACCTGCTCTCCGGGACCGGAGCCTTCCCCGGCTGCCAGGACAGCTGTACTCACTGCCCACCTCTTCCCAGCAGGTGGATGCAGAGTCACTGCCCCGGCTTCCCCAGGGGACCCGTTAGCCTGTAGCAGTCAAGGGGCTGAGCCAGGCGTCTTCAAACTACGGCCCGCGGGCCACATGCGGCCCGCAGAGGAGTCTGATCCGGCCCGCCAGGTTTTTTGGGCAGTGAGCGCAGCCGAGGTGTTACAGTAGGAATTAGTAGTTCCTATAGTCCGGCCCTCCAGCTCTCTGAGGGACCGTGATCTGGCCCCCACTTTAAAAAGTTTGAGGACCCCTGGCTGAGCCGTTACCCCCGGGGGTCGCTAGCCACGGGCACGCCTGCATCTAGCCTAGGCCAGATGCTTGGCCTCTGAGCCAGGAGCATGCAACCCGTTACTAACGAGTGTGTTTTTCCCTTCCCAGTGGAACATGACAAAGAGTTTTTCCACCCGCGCTACCACCACCGAGAGTTCCGGTTTGATCTCTCCAAGATCCCGGAAGGGGAAGCCGTGACTGCAGCTGAGTTCCGGATCTACAAGGACTACATCCGGGAGCGCTTCGACAACCAGACGTTCCGGATCAGCGTGTACCAGGTGCTGCAGGAGCACTTGGGCAGGTGGGTGCCGTGCTGACGCCTGGGAGGAACGTGGTGCAGCCAGAGGGTGGGGTCCGGCCACGCAGGGTCAGTCCTGGCTGCTTCCACCACGTGCAGGCCCTGGACTGGATATCTTTTTTTTTTTTTAAATATATTTTTAAATTTATTTTTCTTTCTTTTTTTTTTTTTTTTTTTTTTTTTTTTTTTACAGAGATGAAGGGAGAGGGATAGAGAGTTAGAAACATCGATCAGCTGCCTCTTGCACACCCCCTATTGGGAATGTGCCCGCAACCAAGGTACATGTCCTTGACCGGAATCGAACCTGGGACCCTTCAGTCCACAGGCCGACGCTCTATCCACTGAGCCAAACTGGTCAGGGCTGGATATCTTTTTTAAAGAGGGTGTATGTCATTTTGTTTTCATGTCACTGTTTCTTGAAACTATCACCATCTAAGAATCCTGTTAGGAATAGGGGATGGCCAGTGAGCCTGAGGTTGTGTGACCTCAGTGGGTGTTGTGGGTGGTCTGGGTCTGGCCTGTGTTTAGGGGCATGGGAGGTGAGGGACGGAGAAGAGGAAGAAATGCTTTTGAAGGTCTGTCTCTCTCCCCAATTGTCACTCTGAAACGCAGCACATGATGTCAGGTGACCAACCAAAGTGGCCATTTATAATCATCTTAGGGGACAGACACCTCCAAACCCAAAATAAACAGGCAGAGAACTCTCAGCTTCCAGTGTTCAGGAGGCTAGGAACCGAACGCTGGTGTGGAAAGATTTTAATTTTTGAGCCCCTTTAGTTTCAAGCTTTTCTGGGAGGTAAGGAGTCTGAGAGAATGGCTGGGACGCCTGGCAAGTCCACTCTGCAGCCCCGAGGGGCCGAGCCAGGGTTGCATACTGCCCATGGGCTGGGTTTCTGGGTGTCTCAGGTCTCAGATTTCTACCCGCCTCCCCGCATACTGTTCCTTGGTAATCGGTGGAAGGAGGGTGGGTGGGCAGCTCAGTGGAAGGAAAGTGGATAGGCAGTCCAGCATCTTCAGTTGGAATGGGGGCTGTTGTCACATCAGCGACTTAGGGACCGTTACCACCTTATTTGCCAAGCATCTCCATTTTGGAGGTAGTCTTCTGAGGAAACCAAGCTGTTCTTGATGCTCCTGATGTCTTATTCTCCTCACCTCATTTCATACACACACCAGCACCCTAAGGGGCTCCCACACAGGGACCCTGATGAGTTTCATACACACACCAGCCCCCTAAGGGAGGCCCACACACAGGGACCCTAATGGGTTTAATTGCTGCCAAGGAGGCTGTATCCGTTTATATTCCCAGAAGCCACATAGGGAAGGCCTGTTTCTCCCTATTCTCACCAACATGGTCCCTTATTAAACTGTTTGATCTGTGTCAGTCTGATGGGCCAGTGGTATCTCAGTGTGGATTAAGTTTGCATTTCCGAGCCCCCATTTAACGCAGTGCCCTATGGTACGGACGTGGGCGGGTGCAGGGGAGGCGGCAGATAGCCTGGGCAGTCACCTCCGAGTTTCCCTAAGGTACTCAGGTGCCCCTGTACCCCTGGTCGGCCGTGCCCTGGCTCCAGGCCCAGGCACAAGCAGCAGCATTGAGTTCCTTCTCGGTGGCATGTGTTTGCTCTGTTCTCTGACAGAACTCCCAGGCTCTTGAACAAGGACACGCTTGACGTTTCTCATGAAGACGCACTAACTGGTGGTGAGGCAGGTGCCTAGCGGCTCTTCGTCAGGAGCACCCCATGGGCCCACCGGTGCAGCCGCTGCCAGCAGCTGCTCACCTTCCTGCCTGTGTCAACCTGCTGGCACTGTGGTCCCAGCATGGTTTGCCTCCTCGACCCTGCCTGAGATCCCCGTGGTGGGTGGAAGGCCCTGGGCGAGGACAGGGCCTGACTCACTGTGGTTGGAAGAGGGACTGATGGGGCAGCCCTCCAAGGCTCCCTGGCAGGCAGCCAGGGCAGGGGTACCAAGTTGCCCCCAACAAGCAGCTTGGCCACAGGTGATCTCTGGCGACGCCCAGCCTAGCTTTGGGTTCCTGCCTCTGAGGGCTTGCGGCTTGCTGGGAGGCCAAGTCCCTTGCCAGGGATGTTTGAGCACCCGCTCTGTGGCGTGTGCAGGCGGAAGTCAGCAGACCCAAGTCTCTGCTCTCCAGGAGCTCCCGGTGGAGCAGAGGAAGGGACGGGACAGGTGCAGAGTATGAAGGAGAGCAGGTGGAGGAGTGAGAGGCCGTGGGAGGGGAGGAAGGGGCTGCTCTCTTTAGATTTCTAAATTTCCTTTCTGCTCCAAAAAGGTCTCTAGTCTAGACTCTCATTCTCCAGAAATTAATGCAGAAGCAAAACAACCCTATTATGTGGGATGACCAGCTATTAAGAGTATGGGTTTGAATCCAACACTGTATACCAGTGTGAGGATAAAGGAGGTTACCATGCTTACTTATAACATAGTAAATGTGCAGCAGACTTTTACTAATATCAGTATCATCACCGTCACCATCGTCATTACTATCATCACCATCATCATCACCATCACTGTCAACACCATCACCATCCTCCCCCCACCCTCCCCCTCACCATCATCGGAGGGAATGCAGAGCCTGCTGAGGAAAGTGCTGAGCTCCAGGTGTGGCTGCAGCACTGCTTTCTCCCCTGCTAAATCTCCAAGTTGTTCAGTCTTCATGGGGATACAAGCCTGAGCTGGTGCGGGGCGGGGCCCTGTTTGCATTTCCTCCACTGGGGCCAGGCATTTTCTTAGGCTGATCGGATTCCCTGAGAGAATCCTACTCTGCTGCCCTGCTGTGTGGCCAGCCTGCTCCTTCTAAGGAGCCGTGGCCTCACTGCTGCCGGCCGCCCAGCTGCGGAGCCGGGACATCTGGCTCTCTGGCCAGCCTGGGCCTGAGCTCCAGGAAAGCCCCGGGGTGCCGGAGATTAGCTGGCTTGGATCGGCCTCGGCCTCGGCGTCTCTCCCCTTGTGACAGCCACTTTCCACCAAGGCCTCTTGATCTCGTGGAATCCAGATTAAGTTCTGATAGTGAGCCAAGCTGGAGGCCTTCCACGGGCCTCGGGCCTGCTTGCAGCAGGGCCCCGACAGCTAGAGGGGCCGCTGAGAGGCAGGTCTGGGTCGGTGGCCTTGGCTCCACCTGCTGGGAGCAGTGGGGGCCAGGGCATCCGAGGCTTGCCCTCCTTTTCTGGACCCCCAACTTCAGGGCCCGAAATACTGGAGCCCTGTTGGCTCAGAGTCCATTCCAGCTAAAGGTGAGGGTGTTTGGGGGGAGGGTTGCACTAGTTCACAACAGGTTTCATTCGTGGAAACTAGACTGAGCATTTCCCGTCCCCCACCCCCCTCAGGCTTACTCTTTGAAGGGCTGCTCTGTCTGTAGGGGATGTGGATGCTCTGTGTTCATGGGGGAGAGGGTGTACAGGCTGGTTCAGGGCAACAGAACCCATTCGAAGGGCGCTAGTCACTGCCCAGGTCTGCATGATGTTGGCAGCTGGGTGAAAATGCCCCTTGGTCCGTCTCAGGGACTTTGGCTACCAGGAGGGTGACCTCAGTGTGGTCTCCAGGGCCAAGCCTGAGTCACTCTGAGGAAGAGGGATCTGTCCCTGCAATGAGCTGGAGAGGGCGGTTTGCCAGCTCCCTTCAGCCCAGGCAGCCCCTAGGCAATGAGGGAGGAGGCAAGCCCTGTGCCCCCCAGTATCCCCCCAGGGATCCCCAGCTCTCAGCTCCCCACAGGAGGAGGTGTCCCCGTGCCCTCGGCAGTGCCCCAATCTCTCCAGGCACTCGTGCACCTGCCTTGGGTCTCAGCTTTTCCTCTGACCCTGTGGCCCCCTGACCCCGGCCCAGTGGCATCCTTGCCCTTTAACAGCGCAGCTCAGCTGCACGGCTCCTGGGGACCAGGTGGAAATGCAGTGCAGGGTCCGCTGGCTGGGGTGCACCCGTGTCTCTGCATCTCTGACCTATCCCGGGGATGTCCTTATGCTGAAGTCCAAGGAGGAGTGTGTGAGCGCTGGTGAGCACTGCAGTCCCCACACCCCAGGGTGGCAGGCCTAGACCCTCCTGGTTCCATCGGGCTGAGGAGGGTGAAGGATGGTAACAAGACTGACTTTTTCTGACTTCAGTGGCCATGAGCACCTCTGGGCAGGGACACAGCGGCCCTCCAGAGCACATCTACGTCTGCTCCGGGTTTGTCATCACTTGTCGTGCCGGACATTCACCGTGGTGTGTACCTTGAACATGATCCTACGGAGACTTGTCTTCCCCATTGGCAGCGGGGGACTGTTCACAGGGGGAAGTAACTCGCCTGAGGTCGGCAGCGAGTTAGTGGCAGAGTTGGACTGGAACTCAGGTCTTGGATTCTGGGCTCACAGTCTTGGCCGAGGCAGCGCTGTGGTGCTTCCTGATTGTATGATGTCCTTGCCTGGGGCTTGGACAGGGCGGCAGCGCATCCAAGCTGTGGTCTCAGCCTTGGCCACACAAGACTCGTGGGCTTTTACAGCCGGGACTTGCAGAGGCTGGCGTGAGGCTGGGCACCGGTGACTTCCTGTGTGGCCAGGGCTGCAGGCAGGTGGCTAAGAGTCCTCCTCTCTCCTCTGGGGCCATCAATGCCCGCGGGATGGAAGCAGAGCGATTCCTCCTGATACAGCCTCTCGGTGGCCTTTTGCCTGATCTCTTAAAGGCGACTGTTTTTCTCCCTCAGGACTGAGCCCCAAGGGAGGTCCAGGCCCTGAGCCTGAAATGGCACAGGAAAGTAGCTGGCTGATGGTGCATATCCCTGTGGGCTCTGGCGCTGGAGACTTTCAGAAGCTTCTGGAGCCTTCTTGCTGCTCCTGAAGGCTAACAGGCTTGGTTCCACGACTCCTGGCTTCCGCTCTCAGCACTACATCTCAGCCCCAGGGCGTGAGCTCGGGTTTGGAGCCACTTGCTCAGGAGTTTCCGGTTCAGCTCCCTAGTAGCCTAGCCAGGGCAAGGTGGGAGGAGCCAGCTGCCAGGCCCCACGGCCCATGTGGAGCTCAGAGGGGAGCACGGCCAGGAGCAGCCTGGTCATGGAGCCTCGGCACTCTGCCTTGTCACCTTTCTCTAGGCGCTCCCGACCCCAGCTCGGGCGGCTAGAGCAGGAGGCAGGGCCATTCACCTCTTTGGGTTCCCCGTGGGGTCCTCCCAGCTGTCCAGGGGCAGTGCTCTGGGAGAACCCTGTGCCTGTGGCCCTGCCTGGCAGAGATGGAGACGCTGTGCCAGTCCCGTCAGTGCTGGTCACGGCAGCCGGCTTGTCCTCTGCATCCTGGAGCCAACTGGCCCCAACTCCCCGTCCTGCAGCCCGAGGCCATCTGGTGGGCCTCAGTGGGTTTTTTGATCTTTGTACCTTTTATTTCCTTCCATCATCCACCCCAAACCCGGCTTCTCAGAGAGAATATGGGTGGTTGGCGGAGTCAGGGGGACAAACCTCATTTGTGGAGTGTTCTCCATGGATCAGGCTGGCTCGGTACAGGTGGTACCCAATGTCTCATTCTCACAGTCACCTTACGATGTTTGTTTTCTCCCATTTTGTAGACAAGGTCACGGGCACAGAGCAGGCAGGTGACCCTCCCTAGAGGTTAAAACCAGGTAATAGACAAAACTTGGGGTGCAGGGGCCCCACTTTTAGAATTCTGATGTCATGGTCCCGGTGTTACCTTGGCACCGAGGCCCTGAGGATTTTTAAAACTCCCCAGTGTGGGCTTGCTTCCCGCTCAGTTCTGCCCTTTTGAGGATCTTGGAAGAGTCACCGCACCTCTCCAATGGGATGGAGATGCCTGTCCTGCCTCCCTTCTCGGGAGTGGTGGACACGCTGGGGAGGGGCAGCTGGGACTCCCCACAGAGAACGAATGTCTTTCTGGGAGAGGAGAGAGCTGGATGACCCCGAGGAGCATCTCTGAGTCACTTCCTCTGTGTCAGTTCTGTCCTCATCCCTCCACAGGGATTTGACACTTAACTGTGATGGTCAGGTGTCCAGTTGCAGACCTGCCTCCTGGGATGGGGTGCTCCTTTACATCGCAATCGATTTGGCTGACACCTCCCAAGTTCGCCATGTAACCTTTGCCCCCTCTTATTTTGGCAATGCCTCTCTTAACTGGAGAAGGGAGGGCTGCCTCCGGGAGCACCGAGTGACAACGGTGATTGTAGTGAGTGCTTACTATGTGCAGACACTTCCCCTCACAGCCCCGTAGGAGGCTCCTTCGCCCACCCGCACCAGGCCATGGGGCACAGCGCCACGTCAGAGGTCCAAGGAAAGGGAGCCAGCCCTCACCCCGTCCCTTCTGCTTATTTTCCTGGGCTGGTGGCATACATTTTCCTTTCTCTTCATGGCAATGCAGCATCGGTAACAGTGGGGAAATGTATTTTTCACCCCAGGAACCGGAGGCAGAGAAGGCAAAAGACCTGCCCTGCTGGTCCCAGCGGTGCCAATGCATCTTTTGACCCTTTAGCCTGGCATGTTGTAAGCACTGAGCAAAGCACATGGGCATGAATGGGTGAAAGGAGCCGGCCTTCTCGGGCGTGGGCTTCCTGACTCGACAGGCCATCGCATGGAGGTGCAGCGCGGTGCCGGGTGTGGGACATGCACAGCACATCCTTGGTGGCTCAGTGAGTGCCGGACCAGGAGGGCTCGGCCCCTGCCTCCCGCCCTCCCGGCACCTCCAGCCCGGCCGGTCCATCCCAGCAAACTTCTAGTGTTCTCTCATCTCAGCTGAAACCCGAGAGTGCCTTGTTAGCTGTCTTTCTCCAGCATCTGAGCCCAATTTCCAAAAAGTGAAAACTGCCTGTAATTATATGACTTTTCGATCTCAGGGCACTTTCCCTGTGATTATAATTATATTATATTATTGAGAGCTGGCATGCCAGTGGGGGCCAAGGCTGGTGCTGGTTGAAAGGACAGCATGCTGTGTGTGCGTGGCCCCCGGTTCCCGGCCCCGGAATGGATGTGGGAGCCGGCGTCAGTCTCGAGGGCAGGCCGTATAACTCGATCCGGGGCTTTACTTCCAAAAGCACTTCATACTTGGATCTCTGCTCGCCTATAGGAGCCTATTTTTCCAAATGTATTAACATCTGTGTTTCATATCAGGGCCTGTAATTGCTTTAGCCTTTTTGGCAGGAGACAAAGAGAATTAATATTTTTCAATTTGGTCATGAGCAGTCATCTGTAGCTGGGAAGGAGAGTGCCTGCTGGACTGTGGACTCAGTATGGGTGGGGGTGCAGGCTCACCAGGAGGTCATGTTTTACAGGAGTCAACCTGGGTTGAGGAAGTCCTGGGTTGTTTCACGTTAGGGCAGAAATAGGCCTCAGGGCAAATGCTAAAGGCTCTTCCAGACACCTGCTTCCTTTGTCTCCCTCCCACCAGCTCTCTAGGGAGCCCCCTCCATAATACCCAGGGCTTTTCATTTTGCCCATCTGAGGGTGGCAGGCGGAAAGCTGACACCTGGCCCACATCCAGCGCCCAAGCCCTCACAGCCCATCTGAAGGCAGGCATTGCTAATGGATTGCAGCACTCCTTCCTGCCAAACCCCTACCAGCCTGAGCCCTAAGGAGCTCCACTGCCCTAGGCAGCGCTGCTAGTTGTGTGATGTTGCTGGTCTCAGGTCGGGTTTCCCTGAAGATGACCCTGAGAGGAGGATTGTGTGTGATACTGAATGATTAGGAAATGTTTCCAGATACGGACAGAGCATGGGGTATGTGCTAGGAGAGGCAGGCACCTCTCACCCCAGCCAGGAGTCAAGGAGCTGACAAGTGTATCCCTCCCCGCCCACCAGCATTTAAGCAGGGGTCCTGGCATTCGGGCAGATTCTTCCGGTGGGGCCGTCTGTGCCCTGTAGGGTGGTCAGCAGCATCCCTGGCCTCCACCCACAAGGTAACGGGCAGCTTTGACAACTCAGGATGTCTCCAGACGCTGTCAGATGTCCCCTGCAGGCAGACCCGCCCGGGTTGAGAAGCACTGGGTGGAAGAAGGAGGGATGCAGCCCTGGATGCTCACAGGTAGAGTGGGGCTGGCCCCAGGGAGCCAGCTGGAAGAATTGAGATGCTGCACTTCCGGATGAGCCCCAGAGGAGGCTGCTGGCCCTGACCAGGTTCCCCTTCCAGTCCTCTTCCCGTTGGACTGCTCACCGCTCTTCACCTGCTAAACCATCACTCCGCCCCTGCCCTGCACCTGCTTGCAGGCTCCTGCAGGCTCCTGCGTTGGGGGCGATGGGCTCCTTGAGTGGGTCCTGGATGTAAGTGCCTTTAGAGGGACAGGATCTTTTCTCTGGCTCTTCCTTGGCGTCTGGTTGGGGCTCTTTTAAGAATATACTGGGGTCCACAGGAGGCTTCTCTTCCCCCTCAGTGTTGTGAGTTGCATGTGGGTTTGACCTTCTGAGGTGAGGCCCACAGTTCATGGGAGTGAGAGGGAGGCCGGGGGAGGGGGAGTGAGCTTTGCATATACGCTGAGACAGAGGAGCCCCTCCCCCCACCCCGAGCCCCGTCATGGGATGTTACCCAGGCATGGGCCCTGGACCCTTAAGGGAGGGATCTGTGAGGCTTGGAGCCGTGATTCCTGAGCACAGAGGGAGGCTTCGCAGGCACCACCCACAGGCCACCCTCGAGGTCCCTGTGCTGTGCAGGAAGCTGCCCCTCCAGCACCGTCCTCGTGTCCCGGGCAGCAGCCCCCTGAGCTGTGCCGTGCGGCAGAGGGGGCCCGTGGTGTGAGCCCTGACACCCACAGCATCCGTTTTGTCTTTTTCCAGCCCTACCTGTCTGGTGGTTCTGGGGGTCACTTCTCAGACAAAGTACTAGCATGCAAGTCCCTCACTCATGAGCTGTTCCCGGCGGTCCCCGAAATGTGGTGGGAGATGAGTGTCCGCCTGGTCAGTGGCCTGAGGCACACGTGGCACCGTTCACTGAGTGGGCCATGACCTCAGCCCCCCTTCCTTGCCACTGCTCTTGGGGTCAGGGGCCCCCAGTCAGAACGGCTCTCAGACACCCTGTCAGTTGGCATCGGGTTGCTCTGCTCTGTCCTTTGCTCTTGGAAACCTGGAATCCAGTTATCGCGACCCACGCTCTGTCTGCAGGCTCCTCTGTGAAGTTCATTTCCTCGCCCCGTCTGCCCGCACACGCCACTGTTCTGCCTCTGCTTTGGAATCTTAAAACAGCCTGTGGTTCTTTAAAAAAATAAATAATTAAATAAAGGTAGGAAAGATGACCCAGCAGGATAACTGTGCTTGTGTTGGTTTGTTTATTCCTTGAATGTGCGTGAAGAGGCGAGTTTACCTCCTTCTATTTCGGTCGGGAGCCGGAGGAGGAGGAAGTGGGGCAGCAGGAAGCGTCTGGGAAGATGAGGCCCATCCTCGGCACCACCGCCCACTCCACCGCAGGCGCCCGGCTGCCCGGCAGCCTGGGATTCCCGTCTCAGAGCTGGGGAGTGCTCCCACAGGCCTGGCTTTCCCGGGGGCCCCCCACGGCCTTCTGTGTCACGGCAGGTCTGTCCCAGCACTGCCATCTCCAGGGTGACTCACCTCTCGTCCCTTAGGAGGTGGAAGAGGATGATGGTCTCCAGTTTCCGGGAATTCTGGGGCCAAGCCCTGGAATTGTAAGCAAGGGAACAAGAATCGGTTCAAGTAAACCCGAGACTGGCTTTCTTCCCTGGCTTTTGTGTCCTCTGGGTTCCTCCGGACATGGCCGATGAAGGAGCTGGCCCCGAGGAAGGCGTGGCCGAAATGGCCGAGGCAAACCCCAGACAACCGGCAGCTTGTATTGGGGGTCTCCTGGGGATAATGGTTACACAGGCAGGCCCATGTCTGTGACCAGGGGGCTCAGGGTGGGCAGTGGGCCGAAGTCCTAGGGAATTGGAGGCAAATCCATTTCTGGAGACACTGAGTAAGTGGGAAAAACATTCCCTTTACTAACACAGGCTACAGAAAGTGCCACCAGAAACCTCCTTGCTGGTAAGAGTTCTCTGAGGATGCCAGCACCTCCACTCAGCGTCTATTTGATAGCCTGTGGGCTGTGCTGTGTGCTAGGTGCTGGGCTACAACAGCAGCGAGCAAAGCAGGACTGGGTCTTGCCCCCGAGGCGCTTACAATCTGGCGGGGTAAGCAGAAAATTCAGAGAACCCTGCAAGCAGATTTAGATGCCAGCCTGAGTGCCAGAAAGAGGGTCTGAGAGGGTGTCTAGTGAGGATTCGCCATTGGGGCGGGGGTGGGAGCTTCCTGGAAGCTGAAGGGTGCACGGGTGTGATGGAGTAAAAGGTAGCGGAACCGCCTGTGAAAGGCCTGGGCAGGCCGGAGTGTGGGACAGATGACAGCCTGGGGGAAGCTGGAGCCCTGGGGGCCAGGTGGGAGGAGAGGGGAATGGGAGGCAGTGTCAGGGGGACCGACCGCCAGGGCCTTATAGGCAGGGTGACTGTGCACCCCACCTGCACATCTGGGTATCATTGTGCCTCCTTTCTCTCGCACACGTTTCCCTGTTTGGACCTTCAGTTCTGCAGTCTCCCTTACTGTGGAAGACATTAGGGACTGGGCTTTTTATCCAGAGAGCAATGGGGATAAAGACAGGGCAGTTATCTGTTTGGACTTGAGGTTCAGAAAGCCTGTGAGGCTGCTGGCAATGGGGAGCATGAGGCAGGCGGGGGTACTCTCCCTCCAGTGGGGGGACATGTGCAGGCTCCCCTGAACCTCAGTGACGGCAGCATAGCACCGCCCTCCCAGGTGTCAAGGGCTTCAGCGAGCCAGGTCTATTGTAAGACGTTGAATCTTGAATGAGATCAGACGCTGTGGTTGTGAGAGCCTTAGTGGAGAGCGGGGCAGCTTAGCTTCAGGGGAGAAGGTTCACAGACACTGAGGTCTGTTCCTACCCGGAGCCTCGGGCCTCCGGCTCTGCATTGGCCATAGCTCCCATTGGACCCACAGTCCTCACTGCAGCTCCACTTGACAGACAGCCTTCAGGAGAGCGTGGCTTGCCCGGGATCACTCCAAGTGGATTATGCCCCCAGGACCCAGAGCCTGGTGCTGCAATGCCTGCATCTCCACATCCCTGACCACCCAACGTGTGGGCCCAGGGCCACCCTGGGGACTTCATCACAAAGAGATCTTGTGCCTCACTCAGATCCCCTGCTTGTTTTCTCCTGCTGTTAGGCACATCCCTGGTGGGGGAGAATCTTCCATTTCTAGCTGTGTTCCTCCTCCCTGTCCATCTCAGCCCGTGTGATGCCCATGTACACACAAGTTCAAGAGCCTCTTTATCGCAGGCCGTGGCCAGAGCAGACGTTTCTTTACAGCAGGACTTCTCAGAGCCTTTACAGTAGGGGTGTCGAACTCAATCAGAGAAGGGGCCAAAATCTAAAATCCAGCCTAAATCGCGGGCCAAATGGTTTACTGAACAGTCATAAATTGTCATTGTGATGGAAACACAGCGGAGTGCAGTGATGACAGTGTGGTGCGGGCCACATTGCAAGGCCTGGCGGGACGGATTTGGCCCGCGGGCCTTGTGTTTGACACATGTGCTTTACAGAGACACTGAGCATTATGAGAGCTCCACGGAGCAGTGTCATGTGGCACTTTCCAGCCTCATTTAAATACAGCGCCTTTTTAAAAATCTGTGACCCTCTCCTCTTCCTCTCTTGGCTATCCTATGAATGGGACGCAGTTTTCGAGAACTTCATCGACTCCAAACCCTTCAGACGAGGAAACTGAAACCCAGATCTTATGGCTGCTGACCTGCTTCCTGACTTTGAGCACCTGTGGCTTTCTGGGCTCAGGACAGGCGTGAACTTGACCCTCCTGTGAGGGCCTGGGTGCTGGCGGTATAAAGGAGGAGGGAGAGAGACAGACAAGAGGGTCATGGGGCCGGGAGGCCGTGGGCGGTGGTTCGTGCTCTGGCTGTGGGAGGAGGGAACCGTGCTTCTGTGTGTGTTTTTCCACCTTTCTCCCCAGTGACTTAATGTCATCTTCCTGGATGTGCCGTCCTGAGTGTGTTTAAAAACAGCTCGACCTCCCTGACTTCATCTCCCGCCCCCGGGGCGCCAGGCACTGTTTGGGGACTTGGTAGAAAGGCAGGGCACTCCCTCCAGTGCGAGGTGGGTGCTGGGACAGGGCTGGGTCCTCCCCAGCCTGGGGCTCAGGAGGGGCCCTCCCTGGACCCGAAGCCTCGCAGCTGCCACACACACTTCCTCCTGTCTCCTTTGATCCCCTTCCTGGCTTCCCTGCAGGGCTGTGTTTGCGTGCTGGTCTGACTCCAGGTGCGTGGAGCTGGCTTCCCGACCTGACTCATCCTTAGCAGCAGCACGCCTGTGTCCTCCATGACATCATGGTAGCCTGGGAGCGCTCTGGCTCCTCCATGGCGTTCTCTCTCTCTCTCTCTGAGGCATGTCTTCCGGGCCCAGCAGCAGTTCACCACACGGAGGGCTTTAGCGTGTCCAGCCACGTGGTTTTCCAGAGAACCACAGTGAAGGTGGGAGTGAGGGGTGTGAGCACCAGGGAGGGAGAGCCCACCGATCACCGATCACCGTGGGGGGTGAAGCCGAGGATTTCCAGCCCCTAATGCCCTCCCAGCCTCCTGGTCTCCTAGGACCAGCATTTTCCCGGGACAGCGGCCTTGCAGGCTCCGGCCACCAGCCACCTCCTGCTCCCCGTGCGCCTGCCCCTCTTCTTGTCCTCTCCTCGTGCTCTGCATTCTGTCCCGTCTGCCCGGAGGCCCTCTCTGCCCTCTGGCTGCAGTAGCCCTGCTTGTCCCTGACCTCCCTCGGGGAGCGCTGCCCAAGGAGTGTTCTCCCTGTGACAGCCCAACACCCCACTTCCATCTGCACCCAGAGGACGCCTCCCGCCCCCGAATCCGGGCTTCACGGCCCTCATGGTGCGATGTGCTCACGGCCCCCGGACCCAGAGCTCCGGCTCGGCTTCCGCAGCACCTCTGGCTCCAGCTGAGTGCCAGGAGCGAGCCCATGCGCCCCCTCTGGCTACTGTAACAAGTTACCACCAGCTCAGTGGCTTCAGGACCCCACGTGGACGCTCAGTTCTGGAGGGTCCTCCCGGCTAACATCAAGGTGTTCCCAGAGCTGTGTTCCTCCTGGAGGCCTGGGAAGCTGTTCCCTCGTCTCCCAGCTGCTAGGGGGGGCCCGTTCCTTGGCTCCTGGCCCTGCTGGCAGTCTCATCACCGAGTCTGCTGCTGTCCTCGCATCCCCTCCAACCTGTGTCCTCAGGGGGCCACCGGGCAGTGCAGGAGCATCTTCTGTCTCAGAAAGCCTCACCGGAACCACTTGTCCAAAACCCTTTGCCACAGGAAGCCGCCCATTGTCAGGGGCTCCATGTGCCTCCTGTCACTCTCCCTCTGGGCACCCTGCTCACTGACTGAGGTTGCGTCCGTAACGCCTCGGCCTCCATGGTCTCATCGGTAACGGGGGTTTGTGAGGGTGTTCAGCTCGTTGGGAGAGAAGGGTGAGGGGAGAGACTGTCACCAGGGCTCACTGCATGGTAGGTGCCGAGGCCCCGCCACCTGTCTTGTGTCTGCTCCCCGGGGACAGGCTATGTCTGAGGGCGCAGGGGGAGTCACGTCAGGTGGGAGGTGTGACGGAAAGTGCTTCCGTCGCCCCACCATAGGTGGAGGCCAGATTCTCACACAGCCACCAGCGGCCGGTGTTTGAACCGAGAAGCAGCTAGGGCAGACTTTCAAGGTCCCGGCTGGCTGTGAAGCCTGGGCCACTGGACTCATCGCAGGTCAAGGGTCATCCCCACAGCCGTGCAGCATGGAGGGAGGAAGTGTGAAACCAGGTCTGAGAAACAGACTGTCCCAGGTGTGAGGCAGTGCCCACTGGGTAGCCAGGTGGATTGTGTTTCTTGAGGCTCCTGCTTCTGCCTGGAGTGCCCCACTTCCGGGAGTCTCAGCACAGGGAACCCCCACTTCCGGGAGTCTGAGCCCAGGGAACCCCCCACTTCCCTGAGTCCCAGCCCAGAGAATCCCCCACTTCCCTCAGTGCCAGCCCCGCTCTGCCAGTTTCAGGGCTGGATTCCCTGAGCTGGGTGTGTCCAGGGGGTGACATCCTGCCTCCCACGTGAGGATCTTACTGCCAGGGGAGTACGGCCCTGAGATCACAGTCTCTAAATAGTCTCTAAAGAGCCAGAGGGAGGGAAAGAAAGGACTTTCCACCTTCCCACGCTGGAGATTTAAAAATACCCACTTTCCATCGTGGTAGAACTTTCCAGGGGAAGGTGGGCTGAGAGACGCTGATGGAAACAGCTCTGGAGTACGTGTGGCTCCCCCCCCCCCCCCCCCCCCCGCCCCCATGGTCCTCATGGGTGTCCCTGGAGGAGAGCCCACAAGCCCCAGCAACACTGTCCCCAGGCTGGTGGTTAAACATGAACCTCCCACCCCATGGAGTTGGGTCACCAGTGGTTCGTGCCTCACACACAGGGCTTGGAGGAATCTGGGTTTCAGGCAGGAAGAAGTGACCTCCTGGGTCTCCCTATGGTTTGAAGACGGCAGGAATGCCAGTTTGTATCTCTGCTCGCTGCCTCTGTCAGCCTGCAGGAGGGGCAAGAGCCAGGCCCCCACTGTTCCACAGACCCAACAGAATGTGGAAATATGTGGCTCCCAAATGGATCTTGCTTTTTGCAGAAACAGAACTGTGCTCATTAATTGAGACAGCGTTGGCATGAATGGAGTGAATTGTTGCTGAAACTCTGTTGTTAGGGCATGTAGGCTTTTCATGCATAGAAGTGTAAAACTTAAAAATGTTATTAGTGCACCCAGCTGGTGTGGCTCAGTGGTTGAGCGTCAACTTATGAACCAAGAGGTCACTGATTCCATTCCTGGTCAGGGTACAAGTCCAGCTTGTAGGCTCAGTCCCCAGTAGGAGGTGTGCAGGAGAGAGCCGATTGATGTTGTTTCTCTCTCATCGATATTTCTAGCTCTCTATCCCTCTCCCTTCCTCTCTTTCTAAAGTCAATTAAAACCTATTAAAATATTATTAGTATAATTACATCAGATTCTATATTTTGGACCCTGTATGTTGTCTTTGTCCATTTTTTAAAAAATACAGCTTTATCCAGATATATCCTTGTAAAGTATATAATACAGTAGTTTTTAGTATATTCAGAGTTGTGTAGAAAATACCACTATTCACGGTTAGAATGTTTTTATCACCTCCAAAGGAAACTTGACACCCATTAACAGCCACCCTCCCCCATACCTCTCTTCCTTGTCAGCAAGGAAGATCTTTCTGTGGATCTGCCTCTTCTGGACACTTCGTGTCAATGGCATCATACAACATATGGTCCTTTGTGTCTGACTGCTTTGCTAAGATTTCAGAATTCATACAGGTAGCAGTATGTGTCCGTGCTTCGTTCCTTCTAATAACTAAAGGATATATAAAGTCCATCTTAGCCATGTTAGGGATTTGCCATGTTTTGTTTATTCACTCATTAGGTGGTGGGTATTTGAGTTGTTGGACTATTCTGAATAATGCTGCTATGAATATTCGTGAATAGGATTTTTACTTCTCTTGGGTAGTAAAATTACTGAGTCATATTGTAACTCCATGTTTTACCTTTTGAAAAACGGCTGTACTGTTTTCCAAAGTAGCTGCCCCATTTTATTTTCCTTCCCACAGGATATAAGGATTCCAGTTTCTCCCCACCCTTGTCAACACTTATTATTGTCTGTGTTTTTGGTTTTAGCCATGCTAGTGCGTATGGAGTTCTATCTTATTGTGGCTTTGGTTTGCATTTCCCTAAGATGTTGATTATCTTTCCATGTGTTCACTGGCCATTTGTATATCTTTAGAGAAATGTCTGTTCATTTTGGCTTTGTCAATTTTTGGAATCAAAAGCACTGGTGTTATGATACTAGCTTTACAATTTGCCCTCTTCCATTTTCTTGATCAATATATATAAGAAGAAATTATCTGTTGTTAATTTGGTAAATTTGGTAAAAAAAAAAAAAAATACAGTATAAAACCATCTAGAGTGTAGGGATGGGAAAGGTTTCTGATTCCTATTTCAATTATTTAATGCCCCTTTTCACCAATTTTAGCATTTTGTATTTTCCCAGAAATGTACATACTACATGCTGTTTTATAACCCCTGCTTTCTTCGTTGCATATTTCTCCCTTGCCAAGAAGCGTAGCTTCACATGGCCCCGGATTCAGCTCTGTGTACGTGCCTCGCGTTTGGACAGTCCCTCTATGGAGATGGTTTTCTGTTTTCCTGGTGTAAACAGTGGGACTGTTGCTTGGGTTCCATCTCCGTCGGGGACAAACCACCCACAACCCAGTGGCTGAAACAACAGTTATTTTATTGCTCAGGAATTCGGGCCGAGCTCAGCCGGGTGGTTCTACTCTGTAGTGTCTGACGAAGCTGGGAGCTTGCAGGGCTGGCGTGCCCACAATGGCACCCCATCCAGGGGCCAGTTTCTCTCATAGACCTTCCTCCTCCACGGCCTCTGACCCCTCCCCCTCCTAGGACCTGTCTCTCAGCAGGGTAGTCAGATTTCTTGATCTAGTGGCCGGCTTCCCAGAGAGAACTGCTAAGCCTCTCCATTCTAGCCCTGGACCTGGCAGGCCTCCCTTCCGCTGGTCCTGTATGGACAGCCCAGACCCAGAGGCAGGGCAGACAGCACTCATTTGTGGTATCACCTGTGGTGTGGTGATGGGAGGAACTGTTAGTGATCACATTGCAGAAGCTCAGCTGTGAATATGCGGTGCACTTGCCTGATGAGTGTTGGGGTCAAGTGACCATCCTTGAACAGACGGCTGGTCTGTATGGACCTTTAGAAGTCACATAATGACTGAGGCCAGGGCAGGGAGGGAGTCCCCAGAATTCCCCGGGTCTTTCAGGGGATGACTTGCAGTGACTGTAGAGATGCCCCAGGCCCTTGGCAGTTTGTCCCAAGCTGGTCTTCACTGGAGTCTCACCAGTTTCTGAAGACGGTGGCGTTACCCTCACTTTACGGAGGACAAAACTTGAGGCTCAGGAGTTAGCTGGCCTGACCCACTTGCCTTCTCCATTCCCCACCACCTCGAGCTCTGCCCCGTGCAGTATTGTGATAGTAACGTGCACCATGTGGGATTCAACAGCTTCCTGAGTCTCTGGTCCCATGTGCGAGGGTGCGGTTAGGAGGTGATGGCTTCAGACCTCGAGTCTGAGGTCACTTACACAGTCTCTCACGCGGACTGTGGGCTTCGCCTCGGAACCTCACTTTGCTTGTTTGTAAAATGGGAACAATCATCTTACTGTTGGGGAGAGACAGAGGCTGGAGCAAGGAAAGCCCCTAGAATTTCAGCAGCAAGAGAGAGAACGCGCCTGGTCTTCTTGGGGCCCCTCACCCCAGCCTCTCCCACCTCTGCTTGCAGCTGGGCTGGGGCGGGAGGCCATATGTTCAAGGTACATAACTGGGTCACAAAGGGCTTGTTCTCCTGCTCGGAGAACCCCTGTGCTCTCTCTAATGAGATGCTCCAGCTCCAGGTGGCAGCGAGGAATCCCCACTTCCCACCCGTCCGCCTGTACTCGCTGCCCAGCCGTTCGACGTGGCCATGCTCCTGTGGGCGGACTCAGGCCTGGCTCCCCTCCCTCCGCAGAGCCTGGGCTAGTGTCTCACTCTGCCCACCTCCAGGCTGTCTGTCCCCACCCGAAGCCAGACTCTTCCCAGGTGCCCGGGACAAGGTGCAGGGTGTGGCGGGAGGAGGGCCGGAGCGCTCACACGGCGTCAGGGCGTCGGCACTGGCCTGCAGCGCGGGCCCTCTGTGTGCCACGGCCACCGGAGGAGCTGTGTGGCTTGGCGAGGCCGGCACTCACCCAAGGCCCAGTTCCGGCCCTCAAGTCACCATTGTTCTCCTCGCCACGAGGGCCCATCCCGACAGCTGGTCACGTTTTCCTACAAAGAGCAATTCCCAGCACAGTTACCACCCAGGCCGTGGTGCAGGTGTTCCCACGGCCCCGGAGCTGCCGTCGGCGAGGAATTGTTTGGGTTCGGAATGGTTTTCTTCTCTCATGGAGCTGTTGAGGCCCCTCAAAGGACTCAAAACGTTGAAACTTGGAATCCTTAGAATTAAAGAGATGTTATACTTCATATACTTGAGTCTTACTATTTAGGAATGTAAAATCCATCCAGCCACCCACCCATCCACACATCCGTCCTCCATCCCCTACAAGGTCACTGAGGTCTTGCCCATTTTGCCACTGCAACGTGTGAGGAAGAGAGAATGAAAGGGCCTCCCCTCCCAACACCTGAAGCTCCTGAAGATGCTGCGGAGCCGGGAAATGAGGCGAGTCTGCTAGAGCCCGATGGCCTGGGCTCGAGTCCCAACTGGGCAGCTTCCTGGCTAAGTGCCCTGGGCGAGCCCTGGTTTTACCATGTGTGCAATGGAGTTGATAACGTCCTATGACTTAGGCTTGTGGGAACTGAAGGAGACACTGTGTAAAAGCCTTGGGACAGTGCTGGGCAGTCACCCAGCAAATGTGAACTTCCTGTCGTCCCTGAGACGCCCAGCCACGTGGGGGTGGCGTCATTCCTGCCTTGCTGCACTGCCCCACTGGCATCCTTCTAACAACTGTGAAGGGCGAGCTTGGCTCCCAGCACCTGTCTCCTGTGGGCCTCTCTCCACACCTCCGGCACCCCTTTTCCCACGGGAGATGCTAAGGGGTGTCTATACACCCGCTTTTGGGAACTAACAGACGTCCTCCCGCCTCCCCCTCCCACGCAGTCCTCCTCTCCATCGGTGTCTGGGTCACCGGTGGCTGAGCCTGCGTCTCCTCTCTCGCAGGGACTCGGACCTGTTCCTGCTTGACAGCCGCACCCTCTGGGCCTCGGAGGAGGGCTGGCTGGTGTTCGACATCACGGCCACCAGCAACCACTGGGTGGTCAACCCTCGGCACAACCTGGGCCTGCAGCTCTCCGTGGAGACCTTGGACGGTGAGTCAGCCCCCGCCCAGGTGGTCCTGATGCAGCCCGTGCGGCGGGGCTGGCAGAGGCTCCTGGCCAGGCCCATGCTGGTCATCAGAGGGCTTCGCTGCCCCCTCCCCATCTGCCCTCAGTGTGCAGCCTGTCCCTCCACACAGGAAGTGGCTGCTAGCCCCTGTGCGCGAGGTGAGCACACGGCGGCTGCTGCCGGGCTGGACAAGGCCCTGCTCTGAGTGCGGTCCGCAGCGCAGGGTCAGAGCTCAGACGCCCGCCCGCCAGGGCGCTGCCTCAGGACCTGCACTTAGACGAACGAGTGCCCGGGAGCCGGCTGAGCACCTGGTCTGAAACGTGTTGCTGCGTCCCCTGCACCTCAGGACGCGGGCTCTCCTGGGCATGTGGGATGCTTAGCAGCGCCCCGGCCCTACCACCAGTGCTCGTGGCCTCTCCCATTTTAACACCCCAGATGTCTCAGCCATTTCCAGATGCCCCCTGCTGAGCACACTTGCCCCTGGTAAGGACCACTGCCCGGGGTGGGGCAAGGCACTCAGCCCTTCCAAGAAACCCTAACTGTGGTCCTGGTCGCAGACACTCGCTGTTCGCCTGCCCCTCCCCCAGCACCGTTCACTGACACCCCCCCTCCCCAACTTGTTCTCCAAGATGGGCAGACAGGAAGGCGTGCCGGGAGCTAGGCTGGGCCCAACAGTGTACATTCCTTCTTCCCCCAAAGTATGTTTCTTTAAAAAAATTAAAAAAAAAAAAAATAAAAAATTATATATATATATATATATATATATATATATATATATATATATTATTGATTTCAGAGAGGGAGGGGGGGAGAGAGAGAGAGAGAGAGAGACATCAATGATGAGAGAGAATCATTGATTGGCTGCCTCCTGCATGACTCCCAACAGGGAATGGAACCATGACTTTTTGGTTCAGAGGTCAGCGCTCAACCACTGAGCCAGGGCAGCCAGGCTGAAGTGTGCTTCTTATTAAGTGGAGATGGTTTGGGGGTGAGTAGCTTCTTCCTGCACCGGTGTTAAGGAAAACCAAAACCATTTGTTGTAAAATACGTGCCCATGGCTCCGACTTCAAAGGCTGCAGGTGTGTGCTGCCTCCCCCGCCGCTAGGTCCCCTCCCGGAGGCCCCATGCTCTCCTGTGACTGGACCTCCCCAGGGATGCTGTCCGGGCGCCCAAGAATTACACGTGGACTCTGCTCCCTCTTTTTATTCCCCCCACACAGCGTGGCAGTGCTCAGTGTCTCCCCCTTGCCCGTTTCCCGTGATCCGGAGCTTCCTCAGTATTTGAAGGCCGTGGTGCGTTTGTGTGTATGTGGTGTGAGTGTGTCTCTGCCTCTCACACGCGTGACTGCTTCAGAGCCTCCAATCCTACCCCCGCACCCCCCAACCCCACCCCGTGCAGGTAACAAGAGGGCCTGGGCCATTGGGTTGTTCCCCGATTAAATGAGTTGATACAGAAAGGGTTTAAGATGCGCCTTCACCTGCATTGGAAGCCCCGGGTCCCTTGTTAAAGGCGCTCTGGTTCAGCAGTGGGGCGGGCCTGGGGGCCGGCATTTCCAACCGGCCCCTGACCAGGGGGGCTGCTGGGCCCTGGGCGGGGCTGTGAGTGTGGGGGCTGAGAACAGGGCCTGGCTCACAGGACACCCCGGGTGAGAGCGGGTGCCGTTGTTACTGCTGCCGACAGTGTTCCCCAGCCCCTTGGGAGGGATGCCCAGGTGTTTTCTGATCTTTGGTGCCTGCACACGGGGCTGCAGGAAAACCTCCGTGTAAGCGCCCTTGTGCCCTCGGGTGAAGGCAGCTCCAGTGCCCGTGCCCGACAGTGACTCTGTGTGTGGATTTGAGATTGTTACTTTGCCGGTCAGGGGGGTCATTCCAGCGGCAACCCGGCTGCCGTTCACCAGGCACCTGCTTCCCGACTTTGTCAGCACAAGTTCTCAATCTCCTCCCTCCCTGCTAATCCGGCAGCTGACGGACAGGATCCTGGAGTTTGGCTTAGCTGTCCTCTGCCGGCCCTCCCTCTGCCGTGTGCCGGCCCTCCCTCTGCCGTGTGCCCGGCCCTCCCTCTGCCGTGTGCCCAGCCCTCCCTCTGCCCTGTGCCCGGCCCTCCCTCTGCCCTGTGCCCGGCCCTCCCTCTGCCGTGTGCCGGCCCTCCCTCTGCCGTGTGCCCGGCCCTCCCTCTGCCGTGTGCCCAGCCCTCCCTCTGCCCTGTGCCCGGCCCTCCCTCTGCCCTGTGCCCGGCCCTCCCTCTGCCCTGTGCCCGGCCCTCCCTCTGCCCTGTGCCGGCCCTCCCTCTGCCGTGTGCCGGCCCTCCCTCTGCCGTGTGCCCAGCCCTCCCTCTGCCCTGTGCCCGGCCCTCCCTCTGCCCTGTGCCCGGCCCTCCCTCTGCCGTGTGCCGGCCCTCCCTCTGCCCGGCCCTCCCTCTGCCGTGTGCCGGCCCTCCCTCTGCCGTGTGCCCGGCCCTCCCTCTGCCGTGTGCCGGCCCTCCCTCTGCCCGGCCCTCCCTCTGCCGTGTGCCGGCCCTCCCTCTGCCCGGCCCTCCCTCTGCCGTGTGCCCGGCCCTCCCTCTGCCCGGCCCTCCCTCTGCCGTGTGCCGGCCCTCCCTCTGCCCTGTGCCCGGCCCTCCCTCTGCCCTGTGCCCGGCCCTCCCTCTGCCCGGCCCTCCCTCTGCCGTGTGCCGGCCCTCCCTCTGCCCGGCCCTCCCTCTGCCGTGTGCCGGCCCTCCCTCTGCCCTGTGCCCGGCCCTCCCTCTGCCGTGTGCCGGCCCTCCCACTGCCCGGCCCTCCCTCTGCCGTGTGCCGGCCCTCCCTCTGCCGTGTGCCGGCCCTCCCTCTGCCGTGTGCCGGCTCTCCCTCTGCCGTGTGCCGGCCCTCCCTCTGCCGTGTGCCCAGCCCTCCCTCTGCCCTGTGCCCGGCCCTCCCTCTGCCCTGTGCCCGGCCCTCCCTCTGCCGTGTGCCGGCCCTCCCTCTGCCGTGTGCCCGGCCCTCCCTCTGCCGTGTGCCCAGCCCTCCCTCTGCCCTGTGCCCGGCCCTCCCTCTGCCCTGTGCCCGGCCCTCCCTCTGCCCTGTGCCGGCCCTCCCTCTGCCGTGTGCCCGGCCCTCCCTCTGCCGTGTGCCCAGCCCTCCCTCTGCCGTGTGCCGGCCCTCCCTCTGCCCTGTGCCCGGCCCTCCCTCTGCTGTGTGCCGGCCCTCCCTCTGCCCGGCCCTCCCTCTGCCGTGTGCCGGCCCTCCCTCTGCCCGGCCCTCCCTCTGCCGTGTGCCGGCCCTCCCTCTGCCCGGCCCTCCCTCTGCCGTGTGCCCGGCCCTCCCTCTGCCCGGCCCTCCCTCTGCCGTGTGCCGGCCCTCCCTCTGCCGTGTGCCCGGCCCTCCCTCTGCCCTGTGCCCGGCCCTCCCTCTGCCCTGTGCCCGGCCCTCCCTCTGCCCGGCCCTCCCTCTGCCGTGTGCCGGCCCTCCCTCTGCCCGGCCCTCCCTCTGCCCGGCCCTCCCTCTGCCGTGTGCCGGCCCTCCCTCTGCCCTGTGCCCGGCCCTCCCTCTGCCGTGTGCCGGCCCTCCCACTGCCCGGCCCTCCCTCTGCCGTGTGCCGGCTCTCCCTCTGCCGTGTGCCGGCCCTCCCTCTGCCGTGTGCCGGCTCTCCCTCTGCCGTGTGCCGGCCCTCCCTCTGCCCTGTGCCCGGCCCTCCCTCTGCCGTGTGCCCGGCCCTCCCTCTGCCGTGTGCCCGGCCCTCCCTCTGCCATGTGCCCGGCCCTCCCTCTGCCCGGCCCTCCCTCTGCCCTGTGCCCGGCCCTCCCTCTGCCGTGTGCCCGGCCCTCCCACTGCCCTGTGCCAGCCTTTCCTCGGGAGTGCCCTGTGCACCGTCTGCTCACACCCTCTGCCCACTGTGCTCATCAGGCATTCGTCTTCCCTTCTTTATGTTTCAGAGACGTTTGGCCCTTGGTGGTTTGAGCTGCAGATAGTTTCCCAGTTCGTAGCTTTTCCTCTGACTGTGGTCAGTGCTGGGTACGGCTGAGTGGATTCAGACAGCGCTGCTGACTTTGATAATGGTGACCTTTACCGATCCCTAGGCGACCGCTTGGGTCTGGAGCTGCCCCTGTGCCTGAGCCTCAGGAAGCCACTCACTCTCCTAAGGCCACGAGCCCCACAGGAGGGCCACGGAGTGGAGAACCACTCTTGTTTTGTTTCCAGGCCGCTCACTTTTCACTGATGGTCCCCTTTCCTGCCCTCCTCCCACTGTCCACACCCTGACACTTAAAAGTGGGTCCTCCCAGGCACTGGGCTTTCCAACCTTTTGCACGGGTCAGCTCACTGCCCGCTGGCTCAGGTGCAGCCTGGGGCTTGTTTTTGGGTGGCCTGTGAGCTTAGAGTAGCTCCCGCCTTTTTAAGCGGCTGAGAAAAATCAAAAGAAGGCTGTGTGGTGACATGTAGATTATGTGAGACTTCTGTCCCATGTCCACGAGTCAGGTTGGTTAGCTCACAGCCACACCCACTGATTTATGGGGAGTCTAGGGTCGCTCTGTGCTCAAGCAGCAGAGTTGAGTAGTTGTAACAGAAAGCTGGAGCTGTTTACTCTCAGAAATGTTACAGAGAAAGTTGCCAATCCCCGCTGAGGATCAGTCAGTTACGTGTGAGAGTCACTAGGTGGATAAGCAAAGCAGATTCCCCGCACCACCTACCAGAGCTCGTATTTGGCCGATGCCCATTGTGCACCTCCTGCCGGGGAACATGGCACAGAGGGTTCCACACTTTTTTGGCAGTAACATCATCCAGCCTTCCTTTTTTAAAAATATATATTTTATTGATTTTTTTACAGAGATGAAAGGAGAGGGATAGAGAGCTAGAAACATTGACCAGCTGCCTCCTGCTCACTACCTACTGGGGATGTGTCCGCAGCCAAGGTACATGCCCTTGACTGGAATCGAACCTGGGACCTGTCAGTCCGCAGGCTGACGCTCTATCCACTGAGCCAAACCGGTTTCGGCAAATTTCTCCCAAGCCGCTGTGGCTCTTCCTGGGGATGAGGCACAGTGAGGCAGAGGTAGACCTGGTTTCTCTCTTCAGGGCGTGCTTCCCTGGACTGTAGCTATTGCCGAGGCCTTCCAGCTGCACCCGGTGGGTCCTGAGCTTCTAGGTTTGGTTTTCTCCCAAGTGACTCTCAATTCAGTCCCCTGGTGTCAAGGGTGCTATCTTCTTTCTCCCTGAGTCTGGGTCCCCATGGCCCTTGCCTCCTGCCCTGTGGATGAGGCTCAGCACTGTCGAGGTGGCACAGTGGATGGTCAGAGTGTGGGCTCCAGAGCTGGTAGACTCCCCAGGTTCAAACCCGGCTCTGCTGTTTCTACCACGTGACCCCGGGTGAGTCACTCCATGTCCTTCGTCTGGAAAGTGGGGTTCATAAGAGTTTCCGCCTCCCAGGGTGGTTGTGAAGGATTAGGTGAGCTCATGCAGGTGCAGAGCTTAATTGCTCAACCTGTGGTTGCGCCTCTGCTCAGCACAAGTAAGCGCTTTATGCCTTTCATTGTCTCCCGTCATCCTCACCATTCCCCAGCGAGCTGGGTGCTGCCACCGCCACCCACGGCACATGGAGACTGACGCCCCTAGGACGTGGCGGGCTCTCCATTCCAGCTGCTGCCCAGGACCCCTCGCCATCCACGGGGACTGTGGCCTATTGGTCATGAGATGCTGCCTACAGTCAGCAAGGGTGGGATGCCCTGGTGCCCTGTCTCTTCCCTCCCAAGTGGGCACTCAGGGACTCAGCCGCTTAGTGTGGTGCCTGGGTCAGGGGAGGGGCAGTTTGCCAACGGGCCAGTGGCCAATTAGGCATGTGGATTTTTGGATCTCTGGGGAGTGAGATAAGAAGCAAGCAAGCCTAGTGTTTCAAAGAACACAGGCCTGGCCATAAGGTTCTTTTCTCCTGACACAGACTTTGTCCAGCACTAGGGCGGCACCGTGAATATACAGGTTCCTGCCCCCCGCCCCCCAGACCCCCGGTGGCCAGTCCCCAAGGGTGGGCCCGGGAATCTGCCTTTTCTCACAAGCTCCTTGGGAAACTTGGGGCCTAGGTCAGCAATAACAGCACTGTGGAAAAGCTGTGCCCTATGTTTTGGGGTACCCCCACTAATAAGATGCTACCTAGGCCGATGGGCTCCCTTTATGATGTGGATCTAAGCCTTTCCTGTTAGATGTCTACACTGGGTAAGACCAGCAGGGCCTTCTGGGGGACTGTGGGTTCTGGAGTTCATTTGTTGGGCAGCCTGGTGCCCACCTACTGTGTGCCAGCCTGAGCTGCATGTAGAGACAGCCTGGTCCCTGCCCTGGGACCTCTCACCAGCATTAACATAACTCCATGAGCACCGCTGCCTGGGGCAGCACCTGGACAGGTCGAGTCCCTGGGTGGTGGCACCCATGTCCAGCTCTCACTCCCCCATCACGAGGAGACGGGGCACTGAGTCAGGGGTAAAGCATCTAATCCTTGTCCAGACTGAGACAGCACCCTGCAGCCCCTAGGCAGTGGCTAGAACACAGAGCCCCACCTGCCAGGGCCTCAGTTTCCCCACCTGTACAATGGGTATGTTAGTGACTGAGGTGGGTGAGCTTGTTTCCATCCTAAGGAGGCTCAGACATCACAAGCCTTTTCTCGGAAGCTTTATGCTTGGCACGAGGTGAGCCCCCGCCCACCTGGCCTCCAAATGCGGCCTCGGACCACCCAGGCAGCCCGTGCCTGTTCCCCCTTCCTCTAGCCGTGGCCCTCCTGTTAGTCACCCCTAGGAACGGCGCAGCTGGGCCCCGCTCTGGGGGGCGGAGGGGGAGCATCTGGCAGGAAGAAGCCCACAAACTCCTGGGCACCTGTGGCTCACGGGGAACCAACTGGAAGCGTCCCCTCATCTCCAGGATGGGACCCTGCAGGAAGGAAGCCGAGTCTGCCTGTCTTTCCCTTTTATGGGGGGATGAGAACAGCTGGGTGGAGTATGCCCTCCCCTTCCCCAGCATACAGGCTGCGCCCCCCACGGGTGGGTGGGAGAGGAGAGGAGGAGGGGACCCTGAGTGGAGGGGTTCTGACACATGTGGCCCCATTGGGGTGGGAGCTGGCCTCCGCAGACGGCCAGGCGGGGCTGGGGCAGCCGAGCCCTCACTGCAGGCCAGGCCCCGGCCCGGCTCCTGCGCGGGACCAGCGGCGGCACTGCCCCGGCCCCCGACAGCCTCTCCCAGCAGCCTCTGGGCGCCTGGTCCCTTCGTCCGCTCCAGGGCTTCATGACGGTTGGGAGGAAGACGAGCGTGAATTCATGCCAAGTGCTGAGGCCTGGGCCGGGCACCTGTCTGTGCTCGTGTTAGGTATTATTTTTTAAACTTGTCTTTATTGTTGAAATTATGGTAGGTGTCCTCTTTTCCCCATTGCCCTCCTCCACCTAGATATTGTGTTGTTGGCATGTTTAATTTTCACAGTGCCCCTGCCCATGTGTTTGCCAGCACTTACAGAGGACACTGAGGCCGGGAAGGCCAAGCAACTAGACCAAAGACACTCGCTCTAGGTACGCTGTATGTCACCATGGAGTCTGACTCACGTTTTGCTGAAGAGCCTTCTGAAGAACGTGGTCCCCAGGGACCGGACGAGGGGCCCTGTGTGGTCAGTGTGCCCTCACTGGGCACAGGGCCGGGCTGGGCAGACAGAGCCAGGGGCCCTGCAGCATCCTGGCTCTGCCCGGCTGTTCTGGGCACCTCCCTCTCCTGGAAGGGGAGAGCTGGGAAAAGCACCCAGGAGCCTGGGCTCCCTGTAGGACCAACCGAAGGAGCCCACGACACAGAGGCGGCCAGGGCTGCATCTGACCTTCATGGGCTCCCCTTCCACAAAGATATTAAAACATCATGTTTTATGACCGCGTTGGTCCAAAGACAAACACAATCCTGGCTGGGTTAAAAATGAAAACATTTTCTCTGACCCGAAACGGTTCATGATTTGCCTTCTGGTTTTTAAGAGACATTAAAACATTTTCACGGGCCCCTAGAAGTGCTGTGGGCCTGGGCACGGCGCCTGGAGGACACGTTGGCCCTGGGTCCCGCATCCCGGGGGAGTGACGCTGGGCGCTCCCTGCCCGCCACCTGCCCATGCACACCAGCGTCCTCACCTGCGTAGGAAGCACATCTGTCGTCCGGTGTGTCAGGGACTGTGACTGGCACGGACTACGGGGACAGAGCAAGCCTTTCGCTGTCGTGTGGCTTGCGTCCTGCTAGCGTGAAGGCACCGTCTGCTGGAGGTCAGGGCGCAGGCGAGAAGACAGTGCAGGAGGTTTCTGACTGCTTGCCAGGGCAGGGCACTGAGCTTCCCCGGCCGCCTTCCGTCCCAAACCGACAAGGGATGAAGACTGCCGTGGGCTGGGTCTCTTCCTCCTTGCAGGTGTGGGAGCATCTGGTCGTTTGTTCCCCAGAGGAGGCCTCCCGTGTCCTCTCCTGGTTTGTGGGTTCCCTCCTCTCCCTCAGCCACAGGAGAAAGAACTTGGAAGCTCAGGAGGGCGGTGTGGACCAGCCGTACTCTCTGATCCCGGAGGATGAGCTGATGGCCTCGCTGCCCTGACTCACATTTCCTCCTGGTGGTCCTCCAGCTGCTGCCCGCCACACCCTGGGCACAAAGACCAGGAGGCCCCCTTTGCTCCCGCCCTGCCCACCCCTGCCTCCTGGAGTCTCTGTGTGGGGGTCCCGGTGTCTGTGTGCAAAGAGCCTTGGGCTCCTCTCCCCAGGTGTGGGGCACATGTGCCTCTCCCTGATCCTCCCGGATGGCATCGGATGGGCTTGCCAGGCATTAAGGGATTGAGGGCATATGCTGGATGCTCACGCCACATCTGCTGGGGATGGCCTTGGCGGCAAGCCATTTGCCCGCAGCGGCCGCGGAGGATAAGCCCTGCAAAGCCAGGTTGGCGAGCAACCCGCCCCCAGCGCAGCTGCCTCCGTGGTGCCTGCTCCCTGGTGATTGCCTCACATCCTGTTTGTCCAGCAGCTGGAGCGAGAGAGGAAAGAAGAGGCCCAATGGCCCAGAGGCTGGGATGGGTCCGGGCGGGGCGGGCAGTGGTGGTGGGGACGGGATTGGGCAATCGAGGCCACGCAGATGTCACAAGTGTTAACGAGGGACTTGCTTGTCACTGGGGCTTTGGTCCATCAGGAGAAGTGGCTGGAGTTAATGTGTTCTGCACATTAATGAGGAACATTCTTACACTTGGGGCCTCTTCAGGGCAGCTGATGGCCTTGGGCCTGGAAAACAAAGATGCCACAAGAAAACCAAGATGCCGTCTTGTCTGTGGGCGGTTGTGTCCCCTCCTTTCCCGAGAGGCCCCATTTGTGCGTGGAGACTCTGGGTTAGGCCTACTGATTCTGCTCTTTCCACTGGTCTCTGTCACAGCTCACAGTCCTGCGGCCCTCTTCCCCCCACCTGGCTCTCCTTTTGGGAGGTCTTACTTCCGGTGCCTCAGGGAGCCTTCCTACCCCGGAGGCCCCACAGGTGCCCACCTGGGCCCAGCTGATCCCTCCTCTGTTTTCTGAGACACCTGCTGGTCTCAGAGGCGGGTCGAGATTAAGTTCCCAGGCTCGGGTCAGCTGGACCAGGGTGCGGACCTTGTCTCTGCCTCCTTGGTGGTGGGTCCAGGGTAGATGGCTTCATGCCTGTGACCTCGTTTTACTCATCTGCAAGTACAGGATCAAGAGTCCTGCCCACAGAACGGGCTCAGCACAGTGCAGGGCTCAGAGCAAATGCTCCCAATTGGTTGTTTCTTATTTTTTGAGAACCAGTGACAAAGGGAAGCCTCTCTATCAGGTATACCAGATGTACCAGTTAATAATGTGGATTTTTTCACTAGATGGAGGTACATATATGTTGATATGTATGCGATTTGATATGTATGCGGTTTTGTCGTATGGACAGCAAGCTTTAAAACTTCATCTGTCAAATTTTCTGAAGGTGTTAACATTACTTTTACACTTAAAAATGTCGAATTTTGTGCCAAAAAAAAGAGAGCATTTGCAGGAAGTTTTAAATTCATTACTTTATTTTGAAGAAAAGTGCTACTGAACGTTATTGTATATGTCGGGAAACTTATGGTGAACATATCCATCTCAAGATACTTGTGAACGCTGGTTTAAATGCTATCAAAGTGATAATTTTGATGTGAAAGACAAGAAATGTCCAGATCAACCAAAAAAGTTTGAAGAGCAACAATGACAAGCATTATTGGATGAAGATGTGTGTCAAACTCAAAAACAACTTGCAGAAAGATTAAATGTTGCTCAGAAAACAATTTCCGATCACTTATAAGCAGTGGGAAAGATTTTAAAGAAAGGAAAATGGGTGCCACATCAACTGAACAAAAGACAAATGGAAAACCAGAAAGTAAAATGTTGCTTCAACTACATGAAAGAATGTCTTTTTTGCATCAAATTGTGACTGTCAATGAAAAGTGGATTTATTTTGAGAATCCCAAATGCACAAAATCATGGATTGATCCAGGTCAACCATCAACATCGACTACAAGGCCAAATCGCTTCGGAGAGAAGACAATGCTCTGCGTTTGGTGGGATCAGGAAGGTGTGGTGAATTATGAGCTTCTAAAAGCAGGTGAAATCGTTAATACTGATCGCTGCCAATAACAAATAATCAATTTGAACCACGCTTTGATTGTAAAACGACCAGAATGGACCAGAAGACACAGCAAAGTAATTTTGCTTCATGATAACATACCATCACATACTTCAAAACCAGTTAAAGGCACGTTAAAAGATCTTGCCTGGGAAGTATTAACCCACCTGCTGTATTCACCAGATCTTGCTTCTTCAGATCACCACTTGTTCTGATCAATGGCACACACACTTTCTGAGCAACACTTCAAAACATACAAAGAAGTGGAAAATTGGATCTCTGAATGGTTTGCCTCAAAACAAGCAAAGTTCTATTGGGGACGGTCTCCACAAGTTACCTGAAAGATGGGAAAATGTGTAGCTAGTCACGGACATTGCTTTGAATAAAGCACCTTTGATGTTTCTCTTGAAATTATTGTGTTCTCTTTGATCACAAAATCCGCATTATTAACCAGTGCACCTGGTACTGTCCTGGTGATTCATGGGCAATGGGTTGGCTCCCCTTGTGGGGACATGCGGGTTTTCCTGACAAGTCTGGAAGCAGGTGGAGCCGAGGTCAGCAAACACTCTGTCAGTACCAGCCAGTAAGCGTGCTGGGCTACGTGAGTCAGACCTTTCCTGTCTCGGCTTCTCAACTCTGCATTGCAGTGTGAACGCAGACGGACAAGTGTGGATGGTTGCCCGGGCTTTGGTCCAGAGAACAGCCGTGGGCCGGTGGGCCTGGGGCTATAGTCTTTGGACCCTGGGCCAGAGCATCAACAGTAGGAAGACTTCCCTCTTGGTACCACGTGTTACATGTGCTGGCGTTGGGCCTAAGGCTCGGCACATCACAGTTGGCTGCCTCCACGGCCCGAGCGTGGAGGAAGGAAGCAGGTGGGCTGGATAAAGGGCGAGTTCTCTTCTTTTTAGGGTGGAAGACGTTTCTCAGGAGCCTGCAGCAGCCATCCTAGAAGGAGCTGCCTGTGAGGCTGGGAATGGTCTGATGGGCCACCTCCTTGGGTGGAGGAGGACCAGGGCCAAGGGCTGGGCAGGGTGTGGGGCTGCACCCACAGCCTCTGCCTCCCTGGGGCTCCCAGGGCTGGGCCTTCTCCACGAGCTCCGAGTGGAGCAGCGCCTGCGCAGACAGCCAGCAGGGATGATGGTCCCAGAGCAGAGGGGCGCCTGAGCGAGCAGACTGTGGGACGTTGGCCCCACAATGGACTTCACTCTGTTTCCATCGCAGAAATGGAAACGTAGGCCAGGAGCAATCCCGTCCCGACATTCATGGAGCCCCCGGATGTCCCGCTCCCATGAAGGATCAGCAGCCTCAGGCGTCCACGCCAGGGGATACGCTGAGCAGCAAAGGCATGAGTGCTGACACCTGCAACCCCGGCAGGCAGTTTGTCCCTCTTTGCTCTGCTGACATTTTGGATCTTCCTCCTCTGTTGTGGTGACGTCCTATGCACTGTGGGACACTGAACAGCACCCCCACAATGCCAGAGCTCCTGCCCCCAGGCTGCGGAAAACAGATGCCCTGGGGAGCAGAACGACTCGGTTCCCACACTGAGATGAGAGGCAGCAGGAGGGGTTTCTTTTGGGGCTGCTTTGTGCCCCAATGGGAGTGGTGGTTACAGGATCCATACGTGGGTTAAAACCCACAGATCTGGCCCTGGCCGGGCTGGTTAGTTGGTGGGAGTGTTGTCTTGTGCACAAAAAAAAAAAAAGGTTGCAGGTTCAATTCCTGATCAGGGTGCATGTCAGAGGCAACTAATTGAAGTTTCTTCCTCCCCACCCCCTTTCCCTTCCTCTCTAAATAATCAATAAAAACATATCATCCAGTGAGCATTATAAGAAAAAAAAAAAAACCCCAACAGACCTATGTATAAAAAAGAATCAATATTACTATATGTTAACTTAAAAACTAAAATTCAAAACACACACCTCTCCCCCACCCCCACCCCCCCCCAAACACACAAAACCAAGCAAAACACCAGAGAGAGGCAAACCATTTACCAAAGAAGAAACCAGCTAATTCATTGCTCTGGGCCCTCTTACCTGCCAGTCAGTGGGCCAGATACCTCTCCACCACTTTCCTCCTTGTGCAGGAAGGAGGTCAGCTATAGTTATACATCTGTTCCATCCTAACTTAAGGATCACCTCGTGGCAGATAAAAGCCCAGTTAAATGTGAATGTCAGTTAAACAACTAATAATTGCTTAATATAAGTATGTCCCACATATTGCAAACATTATTCATTTATCTGAAATTCAAATTTATCAGGGCACCTGCATTGTTATTTGAAAAATCTGACAGCTCTATTCTTGGAGAAATCTTCAGGGTTTTTAAAAAAGATGTTATTGATTTTTGGAGAGAGGGGAAGAAGGAGAGAGAGATAGAAACATCAATGATGAGAGAGAATCATGGATCGACTACCTCCTGCATGCCCCCTACTGGGGATCAAGGCACAATTGGGCATGTGCCCTGATCAGGGATCAGACCCTGACCACCTGGTGCATGGGTCAACGCTTAACCACTGAGCACAGCAGCAGGGCAGGTTTTTGTTGTTGTTTTTTGTTTGCTTTTTATTGTTTTTTTTTGTTTGTTTTTAATCTATTAACCATTGGCTACAATATAAATCTTTTTCAATTTTCCTGAAGACACAGAGCTATGCTAAAACAGAATGTATGTCTTTTTTTCATTTATTTGGCCACCTCAGTCTCTCGGCCTGATTCATTCAGCGTGGCTCCCTCCTCGGTGTGACTTGCCCCAGACATTTAAATACAAGCAATGGAAAGGAACACTTGGGCATGCTAAGTAAAGCCTGCGTATGTGACATCATAAAATGCAAGTGAGCCCCATCACCGCGCCTGCAGGTCTTCTCCCCTGCACACCCTGCGCCCTTTCTCGGATAGGAACACAAAGTGACCTTTAGGGTGAACATAACCTCGCGTTCCGTCTTCCCACACTTGTGGCCACGCGGGCTCATGTTGGGCCTCCCCCTTAGGCTGATCTCAGGGCCCTTCCTTTGTGGGTCTCCTTCCCAGTGGGACCTCAGGGCGTGGAACGCCGCTGTCCTGGACACTGAGCAGAAATACGTGTGAAGAGATGGATGCCTTGTTTTAGGTGGCTGGTTGCTACTTCATGCTGCACCCTGAGTTTAATGATCTTGTCTGATAATGCCCCCCATGGCCTCTCAGGCTTCAGCTAAAGGCTCCACTGCAGTGACTTGTGTGTGTGGCGGTCGGGAAGGGTGTATGCATGGCCTGGCTCTCCACCAGGGGCGTTTTGCCTCCCATAGGCACTGGGTTATGTTTTGGGGCGCAGCCAGTGATGCTCCTACACACCCTACAATACCCGCACAATCCCCGGAGGGCATGTTCAGCCCCAACCCACGTGCTGGGAAGAGAAGCCCCGGTGTCTTCCAGTGGCCCCTTTGGTGACCATATCTGGGCCCAGCATGCAGGCCAGTATGGCCTTCACAGGCCAGTCAGCGGCAGGTGCTAGTGCAGAGTCCCCAAAGATCCCCCTCTTCCTGCTCCATCGCCCATTTCCCAGCGGAGGCGGTGGGTCCCTGGCCCTGGCTGTCCCGAGGGCCCGGGAGCAAGCCAGCCCACCATCCGCCGTCTCGGGAAACGCAGGGTTACTGCATCAGGCCACGTCGCGTTTCCAGGCATTTTTATTTTGCCCTTAAAAACCTTCCAGGGGGGAACGCAAATCCTAGGAGCTTGGCTTTAATGGTTCCTTTTACAGAACTGCTCCAATTATAGCCGGTGAACTCCGGGAAACCCCGCTAAAGAATGCAGGGAGCGAATGCTAAAGGGGTTAATTTAGAGGGAAATAGTGGCGGATGGGGAGCTTGGTCTTTGAAACACCCTCGTTGTTAAAAAACCAAAGCAAACCCCCAGTGCTGGCCTGGTCCTTGGGAGGCGGTTTCCTGCCTTCGCCCGTCTGGAGGGCTCCAGGTGAAGTTAATTCCAGATGCGGATGGGCCAGGGCTCCTGGAGTAAGGGTTCCGCTGGCCTCTGACCCCGCACCCAATGTGGGCTCACGTCTGTTGTGGTTACACAGCCTGAGCTGGTCAGGGTTTGCCCCCTCATTTCCAAGCTGGGGTCCTCGGGCAGGGTATTGGGTCTCTGGGATTGTCTCTCTTTGTCTGTCTTTGGAACACTATCACCACCAGATATGACGTTACATACATGTTGGCCAGTGGCCTCATGGTTGCCAGAGCAGAGAGATCGCCCATTTCCCCATCACCACTGGCAGAGCACAGGACATGCGACTGCTCCGTCAGCTTCCCCAGGATCCATACCCTCCTGGTGCCCTTCCTCCTGCCCGAGCTGCTCCAGACCTTCCTCCCTGGCCTGTGGCAGCCTCTGCCCGGGCTCTGGGCTCTCGGTGGCGGGGATGGGCACCTGGACGCAGCCCGCACCTGGCGTGCCAGCGACACACTCTCCCAGTCTCCACGCCGCCCGGCCACAGCCCGAGCCAGCATTTACCAGGTGCCCTCCAGGGGCAAAGCTCTGCTCGGAGGAGCAGCTGTGGTAAGTGCCAGGGCCAGGGCTTGAACTCAGGAAGGCTGGCACTGGCCTGGAGGGGTCTGGGTTCCGAGTCTGTGTCTCCCCCAGACCAGGAGCCAGCCCCAAGCTGTGATGTTCGGCTGCCGCCTTCCACCCTCCCAGTGCTCCCAGTGCTCCCCTCTGCCCGCTCCTGCCTTGGCTTCTCCACCTCAGGGATGGCCCCTGCCTTCTCCCAGGGGCTCAGGCCCAGAGCCAGGAAGTCGACTGTCTTCTCACCTTTACGTCCGCCCCCTCAGCATTGCCCTCGGTCCCCTCAGAGCAGATCTGGGCTGGGTCGTCCTGGTCAAGGCGTTGTATTCTAGTCAGGTGACCATTCGGTGAACTGAGTGAAAGGTACATGGGGCTTCCTGAAGTCTTCTTTTTGCAACTTCCTGTGAGTCAGAAATTATTTCTAAACAAGACATTACAAATAAAAGTAAGTTCTAAAGGTGGATTTAAAAGTGAACCCCTAAAGCCCTGCCCAGGCCCACCTCCCCCTGTCTCCGGCTCCAGTCCTGGGCCCACAGTGCAGTCTCCAGGGCCAGCCCAGGGCCATCTTGTGCAAACAACTTAAGTTGTCCACTGCTCGGCTCTTGGACTCGTGGTTTCCACTTCATGAAGATCCTGAGGGTCCTGGGGCTTCAGTAACAAACTGGGGGGCTGGGGACAACAGGACGTGAGTCTCTCCAGTCCGGAGCTCCAAGTCCAAAGTCAAGGTGCCCCAGGGCTGCGCTCCCTCCACAGGCCGTGCCTCCCGCTCCTGGTGGCTCCTGGCGCTCCTCAGTGTTCCGTGGCCATCCTCCGTGTGTGTGTGTGTGTGTGTGTGTGTGTGTGTGTGTGTGTCTGCCTTCACGTGGCCTTCTCAGGACACCAGTCTTTGGGTTAGGGCCCTTCCTAATCCAGTATGACCTTAACCGCTTTCATAGCACAGATGCTATTTCCAAAGATCACCTCCTGATGTCCTGGGGACATGCACTTGGGGGGGACACCATTTGACATAGTACATAGACTAAGGCAGAGTACTTCCTTTCTGACTGCCCCTTCCCCCTCACCCCAGGCTCTGCTCCAGCCTGCGGCCAGTCTCCTGAACTCGCCCATCTGGCTTCCGTCTCTGAGCATTGGCCTTGGCAGTGCCCTCTGCCGGGAATGCCCTGTCCCCAAATATCCTCATGGCTCTCCTCCTCCCCACTACCCGGTTCTGTGTGCAAATGGCCCCTCCATGCAGAGGGTGGTAGACATGAGGGCGGCTTGGAACCATCCCCATTTTCCCTGGCCCTGAGCAGGATTGCACCACCTCTAGAAATTAGATGGATCCTGTGACGGCTCTGCCCAAGGAAATATGAGTGGAGCGTCCTGAAGCCCAGCTCTGCCCCCTCCTGCTTTAGCTTTTACCCCAGGATACCTGCCCGCCTGCCCCACCAGGTTGCCTGCCAGGGGGGACAGGAGTTTTCCAGGCATGGTTCCTCACTGTGCCCTCAGCACCCAACACAACCTGGCACAGAGCCAGCTCTGAGTAACATAGGCCAGTGGACAATGCAAATGCGTGAGTGAGCTGTGAGGCACATGTGCCACCCCCTCCCCCTCCAACCGCCCCTCCTGTAACACTCCTATGCATCTGGCTGCTTCCAATCTAGGGCAGAGCATCAACCCCAAGTTGGCGGGCCTGATCGGGCGGCACGGGCCCCAGAACAAGCAGCCCTTCATGGTGGCCTTCTTCAAGGCCACCGAGGTCCACCTTCGCAGCGCCCGCTCCACGGGGAGCCGGCAGCGCGGCCAGAACCGCTCCAAGACGCCCAAGAACCAGGAAGCCCTGCGGATGGCCAACGTCGCAGGTATGTCTTGCAGGGGGGGGGGGGGGGGGGGGGGGGGGGGGGCGGCGGTGTCAGGGGAGGGAGGGTCCACACACAGACCCCGGGGCCACGCATGGGCCCAACGAGGAGGGGCTCGGAAGCCACGTGCTCCACCCGTGGTTGTGGAGCCGTCGCAGCGGGAAACAGCCCCCCCTTCCCCCGACAGCTCACTCCCTGGCTGTCCACTGCAGAAATGCAGGCACTAAACGCGAGTGTAACACGAAGCCGTGCAGGTTCCCAAACAGACAAAGCAGTGGCCGCAGTACGCCACGGAAAGCGCTGAAAACGTGGGAAGATGCCACACCCGCTTCCCAGGGAGGCTGCTGCCCGGGGAGCGGCGTGGATGAAAAGGGGGGGACTTTGCTGCACCTTTAGTTTTATTTCTTAAACTGGAAAATATTTGAAACTCCTGGCAAATTTGCATATTTGTTAAGTGTGGGACTCCTAGCTGAGCTCAGCGGTCCTGCCCGGGGTGGAAGCACGAAGGGGCAGTGGGTGTTTAGAATTCGCAAAGCAGCCACACCCCCAGGTCAGCCTTATCTTGTCAACAGCTTGTTTGCCTCACGCAGCTGATTTTGGACTTTCTGTTCAGTTCCCTTTTTGAGGGCGAGGGCAGGGTTTAGGCACAGGCCTCCTGAGCCGGCAGGCCCGGATGGACCATGGCAGCTCCTGAGTTTGTGCACAGGGTTTGGTGCATCCATCCTTTTCTCAAACGGACCTGTGACCCCCACATTAAAAATCAACTGAACCCCTGAATTTCTGTTGGAAACCTCCAGGCCGGGCTTTTGGGGGCCTGGGGTCCACGGTGAAAGCCAACTGTGGTCTGCCCCAGGACTCTGACACCTCAGAGTCTCCCACACTCAGTTCCCCCCACCATATCCCCGTCAAGTCTCCATTTAGATAGCCCCCAGGACGGGGCTCTCACTACCTCCCATGCAGCTGTTCCTGCCTGGAACCTGCCTCCTTCCTGTGGATTTCTACGTCCTGGCCCTGTGGGAAGGTCAGCTAACCTCTGCCTGGAAGTTTGATAAGAAAAGAAATACTGAGACCTGGGCCCCACTGCAGCTTAGTACACCGGGATCTGTGTGTGAGTGTGTGTGTGCACATGCCCTGGGGGTGCTTCGCCTCTTGTGTGGGGCTGGAGTCCTGCTGCAGGGCCACACAGGCCACCTCTCGCGGCTGTAGCCCCCTGTGCGCGGGAAGGAGGCTCCAGAACCCTTCCATCCAGGAAGCTCTTCCTTGGAGGCTAGCCCACCCAGGCCTTGCACTGCCCTCCACAGGCTGTGGTTTGGGGATGAGAGACTGGGGTCGCTGCCTTCCCTCCACACCCTTTCCCCACCCAAGTTTGGACCCAGCTCCCGGGTAATTAGCTGCTCTCGGCAGATGACCCGCAGAGGTGGGAGCTGAGCCCCAGCGCCAGTCCCAATTCGCTAGCTGCTCAGGCGGGGGCTCCTGGCAGAGGAAGAAGCAGTGGCCTCACACCCCTGCTGGCTGTTGGGGTGGGAGGGGCAGGACTGGAAGAGCAGGGGGGCTGGGGCCTACTTCTTGAGCATCCCTTTCTGCACCAACATTGCCTTCTGCTTGGATCTGAAGCTATAGGAGGGCTCTGTGAGAGGAGAGTGCCACGATTGATTAGCAATGTCTGCCATGGGCTGAGGAAGGACCAGTAGCAGTCTGGGTGCCACTCTCCAACCCCATCTTAAAGCAAAGCAGTGACATTGGGCTTCATGGTGAAACCCAAGGCCCGACAGACCAAGGCCACACGCAGCTCATGAGCTAGTGTGGACAGGCAGCTGTGTGTATGGGGGGGGGGGGGGGTAGGGGGGGGGTGCATGTGTGTGAGAGAGTATGGATCAGTCAGGGAGAGAAAGACAGATCTCGGTGTGCTTACAAGTCCTGAATCCGTACCCACATGCCTGCAAAGCTCACACACTTCCGGAAAACCCCAGTGCATCGTTTCTCCCCTCAGAGAAACCTCAGAGTTTTTTTCTGGAGGGTCAGTGTGACTTGACTCCCTGCCCTCCTGTTTCTTCTTGGTGGGAGGTGATGGAGACTTGGTCCCAGGCCCGGTCTTCCCCCTCTGGCTGGCCTCCATGGCGAGGCTGGTGGAAGCAGGGCCCGCGGGCAGCCTCCTGCAGAGCCTCCTGTCTGCATGGACGGGCTTTGATCCTTTATGGAGCCCAGGCGGATGTGAGCATCTACACCCACGTGGGTGTACAGACAGCAGGGTTGTCAGAAGGATCTAGAGGGCGCTGTGGGCTGGGACTGTGAGAGCAGGAGAGCTTGGCCTCTGCGTACGGTTGGTTGGGGTGGAAGTGAGTTTGCAGGCCCTGGGTCCTCGAGCAGCGTGTACGTCAGAAAAGCCGGCCTCCAGAGCCACACCTGCCTAACGCGTGTGCTGCCCCCACCCCCCCTTCTCATCCGCAGAGAACAGCAGCACTGACCAGAGGCAGGCCTGCAAGAAGCACGAGCTGTACGTCAGCTTCCGGGACCTGGGCTGGCAGGTAAGGGTGGGCCCCGGGCTCCCCTGATTGTGGTTCTCCTCTGCATCGATAAGACCCTGGCTTCAAGTGTCCTAACCAGGGCAGAGGATTTAGGGGGAACGTATGGGGTGCCTCATGAAAACCAAGAGTAGAAATGTGGCTGTGACTCGAGCTGGACACTGAACCCCATTCTGCATGTGAGCCCCGTTTCCATCTGTGCTGGCTGCTCAGACGGGTGCCAGAATCCAGCTGCCCTCCACCCCCTCCCATGACACTCATTCCCGGGGAAGGGACCGATGGGCCCCACTCGGGTCAAGTGCTTGTCCCGGGCCCAGTGAACTATGCTAGGGGTGGGGTCGTGCTATAGGAACATGGCTGCCCCCTCTGGAGCCAGTTGGATGGAGTGAGGCGAAGAGCAGGGGATGAGCCCTAGGAGAGGAGTGAGGGCCACACAATCTAACAGCTAGGAGCCCCTGCGACATCCCAGGTCCTTGCTAGCCTCTGGGGGTGCAGCCATGAGCAAGCAACAGCCTGTCCTCTCAGAGCTCACACAGCCTGGGCAGGGTGTTGTGTAGGTCACCAGGTCAATGGGCGAGTCCAGAGTCTTCCCTGGGGCTCATGCCCCACAACGTGCAGCCCGTGTGGACGCCTCCTAGATTCTGTCCTCACGTTCATGACGACACCATGCTCTCAGGGAGCCGGGTCCTGCTTGGGTTCTGTGCTGGGACAGAGCCCCAGACCCCGGGCTCCATGGACTAGAGTCCACGAGGGTGTATTTGTCACTGGAGCAACCTCTGAGCACTAACCTGGCCCTAAAGCAAGCATGGCCGTGTACATAGTTTTTTGAGCCGCATATGGGTACCAGGCACGTGCTGGGCTGGCTACACTCATTGCGTTCAAACCGCGATGGGTTCATAGTCTCCCTCCCAGGCAGGTGAGCCCAGCGAGGAGGTTTCGTTTATGCAAATGGCCGGTCTGTTACCACGTAATAGAGGTAAAGGTGATGCCACCTGGCCATCCTCTGTGCCACCTTCCCATAAAACCACCACGTCCGTCTGGGCTCGGCCCAGCCCCTCATGGAGGTCTGTTCTTCATTGGCATTCTGCTGGCACCATGAGGGGCTGCCACCCCCTCTGCCTCTGCAGAGCCCGCGGCTGCTCAGGGTGTCTGACATGGGAGCCCTGCAGCCTGGCCCACAGCAGGAGGGCTTTGACCCGCCCACGTTTCCCCGGGCCCCGGACACGGCCCTCACGGCCACACTCCCCTATCCTGCAGGACTGGATCATCGCGCCCGAGGGCTACGCCGCCTACTACTGCGAGGGGGAGTGCGCCTTCCCTCTGAACTCCTACATGAACGCCACCAACCATGCCATCGTGCAGACACTGGTGAGTGCGGCTGCACACCGCGGGGGAGGAGGGGAAGCGGGGGAGGCTGGGGCAGCGGGGCCAGGGTCCTCCTGGGCTCCTCCAGGCTGGGGCCTGAGCAGGGCTCTGCCCAAGGCCGCACCATGGCGTTCAAGGGCCCCTTTCCCTGAAAACAAGGTTAACAATTATAGTTTACTACTGTGTTGATAGTCTTTGACCCTCATGTTGACTTCTCCTAATTTCAAAGGAAATTAGAACAGTTTTGTGAGTTCCTAAAGGTAGAGTGGGCAACAGTCGCTGTGCCTGGTGGAGAGGTGGCTGTGGCCGCGCCTCTGTTTTGGGGCTGCTGTCCTGGTACCCCCCTCCCCCACAGTGCCTGGTTACCCCCAAAGTACCTGGTCCCCCCACAATGCCTGGTCTCTCCCACATTGCCTCTTCCCACAGCTCATATCCACCTCCTGCCCTTGAACTTCGCAGTCAGTCATTCAGGGAATTTACTGTTTATTGAGGGTCTACTGTCCCCGGCCCCTGCAGGGGGAGCTGGGGACACCGCGGGGCCAGCAGGGCCTCGTTGTCCAGGGGAGGGGACAACCAGGAACCAAATGAGGAAAGGCCAGAGGGAGAAAGTAGCAGGAAGATGGCACACCAGGACATTAGGATAATGAGATGCGCTGGGGAGCCAAGGACTCTTTCAGGCTGACCTTCCATGGGGTCGTGGGAGGATGCAGTGATAATGAGATTCTTAATAAGGTGCCCAGCTCTAATGGCACAGATGACACGTTACTTTTGCTACCTTACCAACAGCAATAGCAGTGAGTTAGGGACTGTGTTTGTTAGCTTGGAATCGGGGGTTCAAGGACATTGGTTGTCTAGCTCCCTGCCACGAACATTGTCTGGGCCTTTCCTGACAGCTGCTCACCCCCCCTGGCATGAATGGTCCTGATGACAGACATCTCACTATCCAGGGCCCTCCCTCTCCCACAGTTCTGTTTGTTATGGAGCTCCGTGCTCTTTTGTTTAGTGTCGGCCTCCCTCTTCCCTTGTCCTGTCCCTTTCACCGGGACCAGGCTCTGTCCTTAGGGGGAAAGCCTCTTTGTCCAGGGCCCTGCCCCCAACAGCAAACTCCAGAGCACATTTAGGATCGAAAGCTCCTGCTCTGGAGACAAATAGTCCCCCAAGCCTACTCTGTGGCCTGGACCTGCTCCCCCGTCCCCTGTGGTCCTGCTCCGAGGACCCAGGAGGTGATGGGCGTGTCTCCCAGGCTGGCGGGAGCACACCTTACCCTCCGACCCTCCCTTTGTGGCCCTGTGACACCCACTCAGTCCTCGTTTCATCAGATGAATCCTCCAATTATTCTGAAACGGGGGTCATGTTTTCAAAGGGGGCGAATCCTTGTCTTCCAGGAGCCTCAGTGAGAAACAGACGGAGCGAGCTGGCATCTGGGATTTGCTTTAAAGTGATTCCCAGGTGGAAAAGATGGGGGAAGGTTTAGATTGTAAGGCTGTGAGCAGTCATCCCTGGTGCTTTCACTGGGCACTCGAGGTGTGTTGGAAACCTGGAAATGTCCCTTTAAAAAACCCCAGAGCCGAGTCTCCAGCCTGTCCTGCACCGCTGGCATTTCTGACTGCGCTGCTTTGGTTGCTGCAGTCAGTCTGTGGCCTGAGAAGAGAGGAGTTTAGTTTTCCCCAGTCCTCACTACTCCTTATTGTCTCCCTCCTGGCCTCAGTCACGCATCAGTGACACTCCTGTGGACATGAGGCGTTTGAGTTTGTTTACCCCCTGACCCTTGTCCTGTGTGAGGACGCAGAAGCCCTGAGTGAGAGGGGGCCTGAGCCTGAGCTACTGACCAGCCTCGTCCCCCACCTGCTGGATGTCCGTCCACCCAAGTGTTTGCCCAAATTCCTTGCCTCTTATCTTTATTGCTCGAGAGGCAAAACAGGCTAGTGTGGCCTAGACCTGCACCATGCGATGCAGTAATATTTTACCTGTGGCTCCTTGACGTGTGCCCAGGCTGGGTTTTGAAGACTTGGTACAAAAAAAGGTAAAATATCTCATTAGTGACTTTTTAATGTTAAGTATATTTTGACATAGTAATATTTTTTTAATATATTTTACTGATTTTTTACAGAGAGGGGGGAGAGGGATAGAGAGTTAGGAACATCAATGAGAGATAATCATTGATCAGCTGCCTCTTGCACACCACCTACTGGGGATGTGCCCGCAACTAAGGTACATGCCCTTGACCGGAATCGAACCTGGGACCTTTCAGTCCGCAGGCCAACACTCTATCCACTGAGCCAAACTGGTTTCGACAACATAGTAATATTATATTTTTGAAATATCAGGTTGAATTAAATATGTTATTTAAATTAACGTTACCTGTTTCTTTACCATCTTTTAAAATGTGGCTGCGAGAACTTTTAAAACGACAGGTGTGACTCTTGAATAGGACAGATCTCGCTCAGAGGTCAGCAGCCTTTTTCTGAAAAGCGCCAGATGGTAAATGTTTTTTATCTGACAGCCATAAGCTGCAATTGCTCCACTCTGCCCTCATAATGAGAAAGCAGCCATAGATGCTACGTAAATGAATGGGTGGGGATGGGTGCCAATAAAACTTTATTCACAAAACCAGGTGGTGGGGCAGGATGTGGCCTGTGGGCTGAGCCTGGTTCTCAACGTGGGGCAGTTTGGCCCCCCAGGGATATTTAATGTCATGATTGGTGGGTGCTTCTGACGCCTGGGCCCAGGGGTGCTGTTAAAATCCTACAGTGCACAGGACAGCCCCACAAGAGAGAGAGATCTGGCCCACGTGTCTGATCTGGCCCCCGACATGCCCTTGTGTGCTGTGCACGCCTCTGTTCGGGTCCCTCATCTGTGAAGCAGGGAGGGTCACAGACCCAAGTTAATTACGCAGAAAGCGCTCAGAACTGGGCACGCTCAGAACTGAGCACACTCGGGGAGTGCCCGTTGGTCACTGTACCCAAGCAGTGCGTGTCCCTCGCACACATCAGGAGGCCAGAGAGAAGGGCCGGCCTCATCTCACCACACCCCACGCCTCCGTGTGCGTTGCAGGTCCACTTCATCAACCCAGAGACGGTGCCCAAGCCCTGCTGCGCCCCCACCCAGCTCAACGCCATCTCCGTGCTCTACTTCGACGACAGCTCCAACGTCATCCTGAAGAAATACAGAAACATGGTTGTCCGGGCCTGCGGCTGCCACTAGCCTCCTGGAAGGAAGGCAGACCCTTCGGGGCCACCTTCTCTGGATCCGGCGACTCACCACCACCCAGGGGTCCCAGGCCCGCCTTGGCAAGGAGCCAGCGGACCGGCTGCCCGGTGTGCGGCCTCCCCGCCCCCCTCCCCAACTGTAATGGCACAGGAGCGCTAAGGATTCGAGAGTTCAGTGCTTTTGATCAGTTTTCTGTTGTCTCCTATGGACAAGATCCTAGAAGCTGCTGCAGGCGAAAGGTAACAGGAAGAAAATTGCATAAAGAGAACCTGCTCGGCCACGGTTGTGGGCTGTGAAGCCTGGGCCGCGCGCTGACTCGTTCCCGGGGCCATGAGGAGCGCCCCGCACCCAGGACCCAGCGGTGGGAGGACGGGGGTGCAGGGAGGGGTGTCTGTGCTGAAGGAATGACGCAGAAGTGCCTGTAATACGTGTCCCAATAAAAGGAATGAACGAAAATGGTTAGGATGTTACAGATATATCTTCCTAAACGATCTATCCCCATTTCTTGGTCTCCCCTGATTTCATAAACAGAGGCTGTGGCAGGCGGAGGGCGGAGGGCGGGGAGGCCGTTCTCCATTCCACTTGGATTTCCTCTGAGGTTTCCAGAGGCCCAGGGTTATGTAGACTTGTCCAGGCTCACAATGTGGCTGGGAGGGAGGAGGGCACATTCTGCTCAGAGGAAGGGGTGTGTTGATCTCGAAGGAAAAATGCGTTCCGTCATCCAGCCGGGCGTGTGATGGCCCCGCGGCCTGGCAGATGTTCGCAAGTGCTCGTCCAGCTCCCCCGGCCAGGGCGTCCGCGTGGGGCAGAGCGGAGGACCGCAGCTTTAGCACAGAACCGAACCGGCCACGTGACCCTGAATTCTGGCCAACGGGGCCCTGTGTAAACATGCCCCAAGGAAGCCTCGCTCTCCACAGGGCTACCTCCCTTCCCCCACGTAGGCTTGTCTGTCGTGCAGTGACAGCCGCGCTCTGAAGTCTGGGTTCAGTCTGGGCCGTGGGCCCCTCTTCTCATTGGCAGACCCTTGCTGAGGGCTCTGCAAACAATGGATCGGCTCCTTGAAGCACAGTGGGAGCTGTGGGCGTAGGTGAACTGTCCCAGATCTCCAGGGAAGGTAGGGGTGTCGAACTCAATCAGAGAAGGGGCCAAAATCTAAAATCCAGCCTAAATCGCGGGCCGAATGGTTTACTGAACAGTCATAAACTGTCATTGTGATGGAAACGCAGCGGAGTGCAGTGATGACAGCGTGGTGCGGGCCACATTGCAAGGCCTGGCGGGACGGATTTGGCCCGCGGGCCTTGTGTTTGACACATGTGAGCTAGAGCCTTTGAGAAGGACGTCCCCACCCCGTGTCCCAATTGGAATGGCTCCTGGGAGAGCCTTCCTCGCCTTGGCCGGTGGCCCCTAAACCGTGTGCACTGCCTCCTGCTGCAGCATAGACTCTCTGCACAAGACCGGCCTTACCCAGAAGGCTCCGGGACAGGCTCTGGTGGGACCGTTCCTCTGTCGTGATTACGTTTGTTGCTGGAAACTTTTGTTTTTTACTTTCTTTTGCTTTTTCTTCTTTAGTAGCTTGGGCTGCAGCCTTCACTCGGGCTGGTTCGCAGGGAAGAGTCGCTGTTTCTGTGGCATTTTATTTCATCTGTTGGCAGACATGGGGGTTTTTGTGTGATCCCCTCTTGGGGCAAATTTTCTCATCTCTGAGCAGCATCCTTTGTACATTGAAATTGTAAATAGCTGTTACAAAGCAGTTATTTATGTCCAGGAGCTCCTTTAGACTAAGGTGACCAGACGTCCCGCTTTTGGCGGGACTGTCCCGATTTCTAATAATTTGTCCCGCATCCTGTGACATTTTAAAACAGTCCCAATCTTTCCAAAAATCGGGACAGTTTTAAAACGCCGAGGGACGTGGGACAAATTGTTAAAAATTGGGATGTCTGGTCACCTTACTGTAGATCCTCTTCCAGTCACTTGTTTGGGACGATGGGCTTGCTTTTTTCTTTTTCTTTTTTTTTTTCTTCTTCTTCTTATTTAAGACTATTTATTAACGGTCGGACCAATGTACCTTCAGCTATTGTGTAGAACAGCCCTCAGCGAAAGTTCTGTATTAATTGACAAAATAAAAAGGGTTTTGACTTTGCAATAAAAGGAGACATTTGGTTCTGGTTCCTGGGCCTGTGTGTGTGTTGTGTGTTTGTTTGTTTGTTTGTTTGTCTCTCAACTCCAGACACTGGCATCCCCTTGGCCTGCTAGGAGCGCTCTGCCTGGCCTCGGCCATTCACACTGTTTGTCAGCCAGGCCCGGGGAGGAAGGGCCTCGTCAATATCTGGTGCAGCTGTGGATGGAGCCCAACAACAAATGTGAATTGAGTAGGCTCGACTACAAAGATCCTTCCCTGGGTTACATGTAGCACAGCTGTCAGCAGCTGTTTCAAAGAGGCAGGGGGTAAATTAGCTGTGTTTACTGCTAACATAGTTGAAAGGTTTAGTCATCCCAATAAAATAGAGGCACAAGAAAGAAAGGGAAAAAAAAAAAGGTGGGAGGGGAGTGTACACCCAAAAGTCCTGAGCAGCACAGGCTGCAGAGCCGGCGTTGTCCAGTGCAGATGATTCCGGTGGTTCGGGGAGGGGGGCTGCCAGACCCAGGCCCAGCTGGGGACGGCTCACCTCAGGCCTGTCCGCGGCCAGGGGCCTGCTGCCCAACGGCACACAGAGCAGCCACGCGCGTGGGACAGCCTCCTGGGTTCCTTTTGGCTTTGAAGTGCCGCTAAGGTCACCCGCTGGGCATTAGAACCCCGGCCCTCACTTGGTCATGCTGCTCTCTCTTCCCTCGGTGCCTTCAGCAAGCGGCAGCTTCTAACAAGTTCCAGGCCCTGTGATTTCCCAACCCCTTGCCATTGTCCTGATGCTCATTTGAGCTCTTGGTCTGTTTCCAGGCTCAAGACCAGAGCTGCAGACCAGGGGCCAGATGTGGCCTGCAGACGTGTCTCATTCCCTGCATGGTGTTTATGCTTTTTTTTTTTTTTTTAGTGAACTCATTTCCAGCATGTTTTAGGAAATCAGAAAATTGGGGTGAGGAAAAAAAAAAAATAACCCAAATTCTGGCTTCCCTGGAGAAATTGGCAGATCTGGCCACTCTCATTCCTGTGTAGATGCTCTTGGCTGGAGGCAAAGAGCAGTTGTCGCCACAGTCTCCACTACTCCCTATTACCTCTCGCAAAGATTCACATGTCAGTTGCTGTGTCCAAAATTGTAGCTATCTATTCATTGGTCTCTGTTAAGAGTAGGAAAGTAAGAGCTAGATTGAGAGAGCCACACACTCCAGGAAGAGCTGATGACAAACCTTTTGTTCACCCCTGACCCGTTTCCCCCGTTTACACCTCATCAGGCCCCCATAGGCTGGTGTGTGTGTGTGTGTGCCTGCAGCACCACAGGTGGCCTCATCCTTTGCACGCCATCCCCTTTCCCCTCTCCTGGTTTCTGTCTCTCTTGCTCATTTTCATCTTAGGGCATTTTCCATTGCAGCTTCTCCCAATCCTGCTCACAGAGTACTAGCTGCATCAAATAGTGCTGCCCCCACCACAGGGCCTGCCGTCACTGCTGGTCGTGCTAAGAGGGACAAAGAGGTGCAGGAATTACTCAAAACCCCCAGCTAATCACGGCTGGATCCTGGGATTTGAAATGTGAACCTAAAGCTCATGCTTACACAGAATAAACGTTTATTTTTCTTTCACTTAAAAGAAGTCTGAAAGCCAGTCATCCAAGGTCAGGGTGGAGCTTCATGGTGCCATTTGGGATCTAGTCCCCTCCCATATTTCTGTTCTGTGACTCTAATCCACGGCTCCCGGCCTCACGCTTCACCTCATGATCCAACATGGCTGCTGGGGCTCCAGCCATCACACCTATAGTCTATCCTGTCTGTGCTCTTGAAGCAGCCATCCCAAAGGGTAGACTCGCAAAAAACAGTCACATGGCCACACCTAGGTGTAGGGGAAACTGGGAGCAATAGTCTTTATTCCGGGTGGCAGTGTACATAGTCAAAAATCAGCAGCCAGGCCGAAACCGGTTTGGCTCAGTGGATAGAGCGTCAGCCTGTGGACTGAAGGATCCCAGGTTGGATTCCAGTCAAGGGCACGTACTCTGGTTGCGGGCACATCCCCAGTGGGGGGTGTGCAAGAGGCATCTGATGTTTCTAGCTCTCTATCTCTCTCAGTAAAAAAAAAAAACACAATAAAATATATATTTTTTTAAAAATCAGCAGCCAGGGTCCTGTTACTTTGTGAATTTTATGAATGCTAAGAGGTTAGCAATTAGCTATGTGTATTAGTTTTCTGTGGCTGCATAACAATCACCACAAACGGGGCGGCTTGAATCACCAGCTGTGTGTTACCTTCACCTGTGCGGGTCAGCAGTGTGGTGAGGCGCTGCTGGGTTCTCTGCTCCTGAGCGCACAGGGCTGAGATCAAGGTGTGAGCACTTGCGTTGTCTTTCAAGCCCATTCAGGTTGCTGGCCAAATCTCATTCCTTGCAGATGTAGGAGCAGGTCCCCAGTTCCTTGCTGGCTGCCAGCCCCAGGCTCTGCCAGCTTCTGGAGGGCATTCTCCCTCCCTCCCCGTGGTCCTCTTGCAAATGGCTACTTGCTCCTTCAGAGCCAGGAGAATCCCTCCTTATTTTAAGGCCCACCTGATTGGGGCAGTTCCACCCAGGCTAGTCTCCCTTTGATAAGCTCAAAGTCAATCAATTAGGGGCCTTCATTACATCCGTGAACCCCTTCACACTTGGGAGTGATGATTATATTGGGAGGCGGGTTCTGGGAAGGAGAGTCGAGGCAGACAGGAGAGTCCCATGTACCTCCCAGGCCTGTAGGGCCAAGAGCAGAAGTCTTGGGGTTCTGCTTGACCAAAAAATTTGGGGTCATCTTCAGATTCTGCTTGCACAGCACCTAAGCTGCACTGCACAGGTCAGAGCTGTCTGAGCAGGAGAGGACCCTGTGTCCCCGCCCCAGTCCTGTCGCAGGTAGGAGCACACCCACCCTCCGAGGGCCCTCAGGGTTACCTCGTGCAGACATCTCCCCTCACCTATGGGCCGGTTCCTCCTGGCTCAGACCCCTGCAGGACTCTGGCACTGGCCTCCCTTGGTCTTAGATGTGAGGAAATAAAAATAGCAGAGGAAAAACACAGACCTCTCCCAAGCCTTTGGAGCTGTGACAGCTGTTTGGACGGAGGCAATGTGCACCTGGGCTGGGAGCACGGCACTTCCTCCACGGGCTCCCGGGCCTGCAGTCCGGCCCAGTCTCCCGCACTCACCCCACCACGCAAGGCCTGCCCCGTCTCACACACCCACTCCACCATGCAAGCCTGGGAGCTCTGCCTGTGTTAAGGGCCTGAGCCCTGCGGCATGGCCTCCGTCACGTCACAGCCCGGGACCGGGCTGCAGGACTGAACAGACGAGCCCTGGGCACGGCCAGCTTCCCAGGCGGCCTGAGCACCTCTCAGGGCCCGGGCTCTGAGCAGCCTGGTCTGGGTGAACGTCTGCTGCTGCAGCACCAGATTCTGAACCTTTGGAACCAGCCCCACAGCTTCATTTTGCTTTGAGCTCCTCGAGTTCACTGGGGCCTGTGCCCAACGGACAGAGCAAGGACTTTTGTGTCAGGCCCAGGGTGTGAGTGAGCCTGCGCCAGTCACCATTCAACACATGCGCTGTGGGCATCTCGCTCTGCAGCGAGGCTCCGGGCGCGGAACACAGGCTGTGACCTTGGCTGCACATCCAACCACAGGCAGAGCTGGCCAGCAGTCAGGAAAGCGGGACCACGTGCACTGAGAGGAGGTTAGCACAGGGCCCAGGAGGAGACGGAGGCATCCAATCAGGGCAGGGGAGGCGGGTGTGGGAAGGAGCTAGGCGGGCCGGAGAGTCCCATGTACCTCCCAGGCCTGCAGGGCCGAGGGCAGAAGTCTTGGGCTCTGCTTGCTCAGTAGCTAAGCTGCACCGCACAATGCGGTTGGAGAGGGCTAGCGACACAAATGGAGGGTGCCCAGCACAGAGCGGCCCAGGGGCAGGGCCAGCCGGAGACCTGTGACCAGCAGAGGTGGGTCAGTCAGAGGGGTTCTCAGACGGGACACTCTGACATTTGGGGCCAGATACATCTCCAGGTGAGAGGTGCCCCATGCCATGTAGGGTGAATAGCCTCCCCAGCCTCTACCCACTTGATGCCAGTAGCACCCCTCAAACCACCTGTGTCCCCAGACCTTGCCACGTGTCCGCTGCGGGGCACACTGCTCTCAGTGGAGAGCCACCAAATCAGACTGAGCTCACTCATCCTCCTGCACCCCGGTCCTCTCCCCCACCCCCCGCCCATACGCTGCTCCAGCGGCACCCCTCCTCCGGTTCACCCCCGGGCCTCCTCCATCGGGGCCTCTGCACCGCTCCCTCCCGGCCGCTGCAGGCCTTCCTCCGCCACATCAGGTCCTGTCCCGGCCCCCGGACCCCTGTTGGTCAGACAGTCTCCACCTGGCCCTCCCTATCCTTGTCCCTCCGCTTCTCTCTCCACAGTGCTCATGGACACCCCAAACCGGCATGTTTTACTTAATGGTGTGGCTGTTGTCTTCTCTCCCTCCGGAGAGCAGGGGCTTTGGTCTGTGTGGGTCCCTGTGGGTGTCCCCAGTGCCCAGCTCAGGGCTTGGCACGCGGCAGAGCTTCCGGGACAAGTCTGATGAATAAAGGTCATTACAGTTATTAACAGGCCTTCCCCTTCCCCCTCCCCCCCCCAACTGTAGCTGACGACCTTGGAGAGGCCTTCACCCCCTCACCTCCCCCTCTCCAGTCAAGGGCAGAGCCCGGCTCTCTGTCGGCTCCTCCGGGCAGTGCCTTGGCAACTGGGCAGAAGTGGGGGTGACCAGTGTGTGTCCCAGGTGCCCAGGACCGCCTCCAGCGCAGCAGCGGACGGACGGCTGCTGCTCTCAGCCGAGCTGGCAGCTCTCCCCGCCGCTCCAAGAAGGACGGCTGGGGGAACGGGGACGAGGAGCTGGCCTTGCATCCTGCTCTCTTTCCCAAATTCATGTCATCATTTATTGCCACAAGCATGCCCCTTAGCAAATGCTGATTCCCAGGAGAAGTCTGTGTGGTGTGTGTGTGTGTGTGTGTGTGTGTGTGTGTGTGTGTGCTGGGGTGGGGGAGAGTGAAGAGGGAGGTGGGCAGGGCTGCCGACGCCAGCTGCCCTTTGCTCAGAGGCCCAGGCCCGATGGTGCGTGTCCTGATTGAGTTCTAGAAATGCGGAGTGAAAATGGTTTAACTGCTAAGGCCAGCAGGGAAATGGCGTGTTTGAGCTCTGACCTTTCTAAGCGGGTCTGGACCCAGGCTTCCCCGTCTTCGGAGGCTTTAGAAGTTGTTGCCCGCTCCGCCAAGCCCAGAGCTGAGTGCCACGGCCTGACCTCTCACGTGGTGCCCATGGTGGGGGGGTGCCCAGAGGTGCCCCAGGGGCTGTGAGCACCCTCCTTCCCAGCTGCCCTTGGGGGGCGGTTTCCGGCCCGATGGCGCCGCTCCAGCCCCCAAACAAGCACTGGCCTTCGTTGGCCCCTCGCTGAGCTGCCGGTGAAGGAAAGGATGACAGGTGGCCTGGGCCGCGTCCATCGGCCCTCTGAGTGGTCCCTAAAGAAACACCATTAGCGGGTCCGGCGGAGGCTGCTTATCTCTGGGGTGGGCATGCTGATAACGCAGGCGGTGCGCGCAGAGCCCAGGGAGACGGGAGGCCATCACAGGGCGTTTGCTTCCCATTGGCCTGGTGACCTCGGAGTATAAATAGCCCGGGGGCTCCAGGACGATGGAGGGGCGGGTGTGATGGGGGCAGAGCTGGCGTGCCTGGTGCTGGACACCCCCTGGCACTGTGCACAGACCTGCCGCTGCCGCTGCTGTGGGTCCTCAGCCGGGTGGGGGGAGGGAGGGGGTGTGAGCAGCGGGGGGCTTGCCCCACGCTGCTTTCCAGCTTCACCAGCCGAGACCTCTCATCCCTGCCGCCGGCCATGGGGCGCCCACCTTGGATGCCCTGCACAAGCCTTTGTCACTGCCCATGGCTCACCCTCCCAGTGCCGCCCTGGCCATAACATTGACTGTTCCTCCTCCCAGATTTGGAAATCAGGAGCGCCGCACAGGAAAAGGTGACAAACTGCCCAGAAACCCCACCCTCCTCCCTGATGGCAATACCACACACACACACACACACACACACACACACACCGGTAAATGCCTGCCTGGCCCCTCCACCTCAGACTCACTCTCTGCTGGACCGGCAGCAGGACACACGCAGGAACAAAGACAGAGGAGCAACGCCAGCCAGTGGAACCGACGCCGTTGTAGTGGCAGGTTTGTGCACACAGTGCCCGTTGTAGCAGGCAAGCGATGCCCGTCAACCAGAGAACATGGCGACAGCAGCGACAGCAGCCGGGACACGGGAGAGTCGCCGAGGGCGTGGCGCCGCCAGGGCTGCTCTGCGACACGACGCCTCTGAGAAGGTGACGTTTCAGCTGGGACAGGATGACAAGGGGATTTACGTCAGCCCAGCCCTACGGCCCCCGGAGCCAGGGGAACAGGATCAGGACTGTGGCCCTTTCCCTTCTTCTACTGAGCTCTGGGCAGCAGCGAGTGGGCATTCAGAATAGTGGTCCCTGCACCCAGACAAATCCACCAACAGCATCTCTGTCCCCAGGGGTCCCCTGCGCCCCTTTCCAGCCATCACCCTGCCCCAGGGTGACCTTAGCCTGGAAGCCTCACTCTGTAGAACCAGCATGTCAAACTCTCGGCCTGTGACTTAATTTGAACAATATCCTGTTATATATAAATCAATAACGAACAGCAACGTTCGCTAATGACTGATCACTATCATCGTGTTGTATTCATTTCCTTTACGCACCTGACACGCAGGCACACCACTTCTCTCCACTGATACCAGCAGCGAATACTTTAGCAGCTGATCGCCACATCATAAGCCTTGGACTGACTTGTTTGGTGTGCACAACAGGAAATATTTTGCTTTCAGAGAACAAGAAAAATAGATTTATTTGCATTACACTTATTAATTTGTGCAGTTATTCAGTGTCTGATAAGTTACTGTTCAAGAAAAAATATTCGTTTTATTAAAATGTTCTACTATTTTATGTTAGTGATGACTCATTTATTTCAGCCCTTTGTATTCAGCATGTCTCTATGGAAATAAACCTACGTTTCTGTGAAAATGGAAGCTTTTATTTTTTTTGCAGCCACATACACTTACACCTTGTTTATCTGGCCTGTGTTGGCCTTTGAGTGTGACATGCTTGCTGTAGGTTGTTGTCTGTTTTAGAAAGTTACACACCCAAAACAGGATGTTCCTGTGGGTGGGGCCTCTGTCCCTCACATTGTGTTTGTGAGGTTCCCTCCTCCTGGGTTTCGTTGTACTTCGTTCGTTTTCTCTGCCGTAGACGTTCCATATGCAAACGCAGCAGCTGTGCTGGTCCGTTATCTGTGGACGGGCATTCGGTGTTTCCACTTGCCGTCTGTGAGGAGACGCTGCTGTGCACGCCCGTGCCCGTGTCCCGGTGGACACACGAAGGTGGCCCCGTGGGGTCCACTCCTTGGCCGGGGAGCATGGCCTGGCCACAGGAGGAGTGAGCTGTGCACGGCCGTCGGTTTGCCGACCTGTCTGTGAGAGTCACAGCCTCATCTGAGAGAGTCCCGTCCGCCCCACATCCTCCCAGCCTGGGTACTGTCTGTCTTTTCTCTCTCATGTATCCTGGTGAGTTATTCCATTTCGAGTTTTGTAATTTAATTTAACTTTGCTGAGGGGGATCCACAACTATGCAAAAGTATCGGGACAAGGTCAGGGCCAGACAGACCAGAGGAACGCCGGTTCCTGCATGGCCGGGCTCTGCTCTGTGAGCTTCCCTCGTCCAGGAAGGAAGGTGCTGTGATGGGCGCCTAAGCTCTCTGAGGACCACTCAGCTCTCCGCACCCTCACAGTGGCTCCAGCAGGCGTAGGATGCCCGTAAAGGGGATGGGAATTTCGCCAGTGAGGGTGACTGGTTAGGAGCAGGAATCTGAACCCCAGTTCCCCCTACTCCACCCCTGCTCCTATCCCTGGCACTATTTCGCCCCGAGGGTGCTCCCCCTGGCCAAGTTGGGGGAGACCAGCGATCTGTCTCCTGTGTTCTGGCCTCTGCCCCAGGCCTTGAACATCACCCAGGGGACTCCCGCTGCCTGAGAAGCTGAATGGGAACCTGGCAAAGAGCCTCTTGCCCACACCTGTATATGGAAGAATGAAAGCAAAACCAAGCGAGCTCAATAGTCACCGACCAAGCACAGCCCGAAAGAGGCCTTAACAACTGCCTCGCTCACTGGCCACTGCGGCCGAGCTGCCTGATGGTTCAGGTGAGGAATTCCCTCACTCCAGGGGTCCTGGCTCCCCTGGCCGGCAGCCCTCCCCCAAGCCGCCAGCGCCGGGCAGCTGTGGAGAGAACGGCAACGTGTGGAAATATTTGGGATTTACAGATGGGCTGCCTCCCAAAACAGGTTTTGTGGGAGACTTAGCAAAAAACTTAAACGCATGAAAAACAGGAAAATTCAACATAAAATTGGAGGGAGAGGTTTTCCAGAGGCTCAGGGAGGTTAGTGGTGGCGGTCACCTGGGCCGGGACACCACATACATGTTCCAGGGCTGCGTGGGGACCTGAGGGCGATGCTGACCCCGGGAGGCGGGCCAGAGAGAAAAGAACTGGTTCCTTGCTCGGGACCAACCGTCTGGTTTGCCTGAGACCAAGACCGACAGGTGTCCTCGGCACGCGCACATTTCTGTGCCGACGCTGAGCAAGGCCCGGCCACCTGGGCCGCCCTCGCCCTCGCCCTCACCCTCGCCCTCGCTGACATCCCTGGAGCTGCTGAACCCAGCTGTACCTGAAGGCGGGCCACAGGCCCCTTTTATTATTATACTAATGAATTCCTTTCATTATTCCTCCCCCAAGAGAAAACTGTCCTGTTGTTACCACTTAGCTTCGATTTCTATTTGTGCAGAGGCACATAAAAAAGTTAAACTGTGATACAAGACTCCTGGTAAAAAGCAGGTGCTCAGCTCTCTCTCCAGCACTGGGCCTACCCTCAGCCACACCCAGGTGGGTCTCTGTCATTTGAAATGACTGTACTGGGCACTTGGTGGGTGCTTTCACCTGGGCACTAGTGCCTCTAGAAGGAACCTTTTAGCTCTTTACCCTTTTAGCTCCTTCTTCTATTTCAAAATAGCACGCCCCGATCATTCTTTCTTGATTTCCTGTTTTAGCCATATCTATGGTCCTCTCATACAGAAAGTGAGGGCTGGCAGCCTTGCACTGCCTCCATATACAGACGTGTCCCCCCGGCGGCTCTGAGCCGCTGGCCCTGGTCTATGGTGGGACTACTACTTAGTGTTTACATAGGATGGCCATGCAAGTATCAGTCACCTCTCCACTGTGGCGTCATTTCCTTTGTTGTAGGACCTGTCGTTTTTCCTGGAGTTTGTGATTGCCGTTAGAAAGCACCCCGCTGCGTTTCCTCTGTGTTCAGCACTGTCTTCGGCCAACCTCCAAAGAAAGCCCTGACGTTTTTCTCATCGCAAACGTATTAGGTAATCCCGTAGGTGATTCTCTGAGTTTGTTCTGGTTTGGTGTTTAAGTCATTCCTCCCACTTCCTTCTCAGTGGCTTCCAGGCCTGCTGCGCCATGGGCAGTCAGTCCCCTCACTCCCTTCTGGAAGTTGCTGGGTAGCCATTCCCGGACCCCACGCCTTCCTAGCTCCTGGGGTATGTGGTTGTGTGGCTGGGCCTAGGTCTCCGGGAGCTGTCTGGGACGAGCTACCCGGAGGCAATTGTGAGAACCTTCTAATGCCCGAAGACACCGTTATTCCATCTCCAGCCCTCGCTGATCAGCCCAGAGCAGAAGTTAAGCAGAGAATTGTGTCCCTGCCGATGCGTGGCGGCTTCCAAGTGCGGCTCGGGCTCCCAGTATTCCCATGGTTGCGGATAAGAAGTTCTGATTCCTGCTCACAAGTGTATGACCTCTCCTCTCCTCTTTCTCTGAGACCTTGGAGTGTCTTTTTCCCCTCCAGGTTTCCGTGAGTGTCAGAATGCTATGCTAATTTCTTCCTCGGTTTGATTTCCTCTTTCGAAAAAGCCTGCCAGTTGGAAGTGCTGACCCAGGATGGAACCTGCTTATTCTCATTTTCTTATCTCTCCCTTCTAGCTTTTCATCTCCAGGTTTGTATGCCAAGTGTAGGGCTATTTCTTCACCTTTATCTCAATTATGCTACTGGCTCTCTCGTTACAGTTTTATAAGGGCACATTCTTGCTTCCTGAAGGCTCCTCTTTATTTTAAAACGCTGTGCTTTCTTCTCGCTTCACAAGGACGGTCTCTTATCGCTGTGAGGCATTCACCGCACTTCTGTTAGACTTTTTTCCTCTGTGTGTCTTCTCTCTGCCTTGTCCTCGTTGCCTGTTGCTGTGGTTTCTGCCCGGTGCTCTGGTTTCTGGCTTGGCCATGGAGGCGGTTACCAGGGACAACGGGTGAGGCCTGCCCTCGGCCCTCGGACGAGCCGTCCTGTCCTCACAAAGGCTCAGGTTTCATCTCTCTGTGGGCCGACCTTCCATCTCCCGCTGCTGGAGAGGATGGAATAGGGAGCCTGTTTTCTGGGCCTGTGGGACCCCCCACATCCATGCTTCTCAAAGGCCCCCTTTCACTGGGCTTAGCGACTGTCCCGTCCACTTCACTCCCCAGCTCCCCGCCGTCACCTGCTGGTGTTCACTCTTCTAGTCCCTTTGTTCGTGGGCTTTTCCCTGTGAAAACCTCAGCCGTTCCCTTTTCACAGGCATGTCCAGATGGAGCGAAGGAAAACGCCGCCTTCCATGCCCTGGGTTTCCCAGGAACAGGGGGCCCACTCGTCTCGTCCTGGTTGGTCCAGGCCTTTCTCGGTTTAAAAACCGGAAGTCCTGTGTCCCAGGAAACCCCTGTCCTGGCCCACTCTGTCTCATCGCCCGCCGACAGTCTGGCCCGTCTGAGTCCGGAGTCCCCGGAGCTGGCTGGCCTGGGACCCATCCCCAGCCTCGGCCAGGATGCAGACCCAGCTGCTCCGGGCCCCGGCGCTCCGAGTGTCTGGAAAGCCCCTGTATTTCTGGAAACCCCGAGGATAGACGGCGTGCATGACTGTCATTACCGAAATTGCCGGCTGCAGCGGAGACGTGCGTGGCCGGCCGCCTCCTGGCCGCAGCCCCCGCCTGCACGGCCCCTGTAATTATGAGAAAGCGTTTAAAATGGTTCCAGCCCAAACAGGACCTGGGCGTGCAGGGAGCAGGAGGGTCGTTAGGGCTGCCGATGAACAGAAGAGCCCAGAGGGACTTGCTCCTGGCCACGGGCGAGGCTGCAGGTGATGTTCTCACTGTCTCCATGGCAACAGGGTTTGAGTGGGAAGGGAGTTGGCAGGCCCTCTCGGCACCCTGTCTGTCCCGGGAACGGGCATAAGGGAGGTGCCCTTTGATTCAGCTGATGTTCCTCCACGCTCCTCCAACGAGACGGCCTTTGGGTGAATGAGCACTCACAGTAAACGGCACCTGTCTTTAGGATGAGCAGAGCTCCGAGGTCACTCACTGGTTAGGATAAATTAATCTACATCCAGAGGGAGGGAGCCCAGGACGGGGCAGTCCCTGGAGGGCAGGTGGGCGGGGTCAGCCCTGGAGGAGCTAGACGGGATGCTGGCCCCGCAGGTAAGTCTCAGTTCCACGCATTTAATGCATGTGTAATCTGGCCTCCTGAGACTCAATTTCCTTATCAGCAAAATGGGTATAATCATAGCACCTACTTCACAGGTCTGTTGCAAGGATAAAAAGAAATAGCCTGTACTCAGCATATCATGATAACAGGGAACACAATAAGCTCGCTTGGTGTTATTGCTGCTGACTTAATCATCAGGCTCCTTTTGCCGTTTTTTCAAGGGACCCGCCTGCCTGTCAGCAGGTAGGACCCCACCCTGACGTGGGTGGGGCCTCCTGGAAGCTTCTCCACCTGCCCCATCCCTCCAGGCGCGCTCCCAGCACCGGGGAACAGGTGCTGAGGGAAGTCTGTCAGGCTCTGTGGGCTGACCATGAGGGGAGCCCGACCAGGGTGGCACAGCCTCACAGTGAGCCCCACACCTAGGCCGTGGAGGACGGCCATCAGGAGCATTCCTATCTCCATCGGCTCTGGCCCAGAGACCCAGATGAATCGAGCTCTTCCCAGCCAGCTCTTTCCCTGGTGCCTCCAGGTGCAGGGCCTGTGTGACCCCAGTCCTCCAGGGACCCAGGGAGCTCACCATCTCAGGGGGGTGGGGCTCAGGGGGAGGCAAGTAAAAGGCAGTCACCCCATAGTCTGATGAGGCCCTTAGTTCTTGTTGAAATGAGGGAGGAAATCAATGGGAAGCAAGAGAATGAATGAGTGATGAATGAATGAACGAATAAATGAACTAAAACACTGATTACTGAAGGGGCAGAGGGTCAATGCAAGTTTGGTGGAAGCTTATGGGGCTGAGCCAGTTCCTCCCTCTCTCCCTCCTACTCATCAACCCCTCTGCTCCATCAATCCTCCCACTTCCATTTCACACAATCCCAGGAGCAGCCTGGTGTTTTCAGAGCACGAAAAAGGGAGCACTGAGCAGGCGACCATAACACCTCCCACCCCCACTCCCCCCGGCAGTGACTCCGGGGTAGTTAGGTAGAAGGAGGAGCACTCAGACATTTATCGATTGTGTCTCTCACAAATACCTGGAAAAGTACTCCGAGGCATTGGCTAATGTTCCTCTGCATTCCCTGTCTGGGACATTGGCGTGAGATCTGGGGTGCAGCCACCGTGCTGCGGCCATGGAGTGGTAAACAAGAGATAAAGGGAGGAGCCAGGAGAGGTGCAGAGAGAACCAGAGAGTCAGACACACACACACACACACACACACACACACACACACACACTGAGGGAGAGAGAGAGGGAGCGAGAGGGAGGGGAGAAGAGATGACCCCACATTGGTCCCAGTTTCTGTTTGATGTGGAAAGCCCCCATCAGGGCGACACTATCCCCAGCCCTCAGTCATTGGCCGCCTTCAGCTCCTGGACAGAAAGCTGTCCCTGTCCTGGGGCAGGCCGGGGGCCACGTCATACGCTGTCCCACCAGGCTCCTCTGACCTGTTCCGCTGTGGAATGCAGGGCGATGAGCACAGGAGGGAGGGTTCCCTGGCCAGTGTGTTTACTCGGGGCCTCTCCCCAGAGGGCTTGGCAGAGGTTGTGTTTTCCCAAAGACGAAGAATAAACAGGGAGAAGCCAGCAGGGTAGGACCACAAATGTGTGTGTGTGTGTATGTGTGTGTGTGTGTGCGCGCGCACGCGAGCGTGTCCATGAAAGTGCCTGTGCCTGTGAGCATGAGTGTGTGCGTGCATGAATGTGAGTGTGCACGCCTGTGTGTGGTGGTGGGCGCTGTGCTGGGACCATCACCACAGCCACTTTGTTATTTGCAAAGCCCCTTTGCTAGAAGATAACATCCGTGCAACTCACGCACTTAGCGATACAATTCAGTGTTTTCTGTATGTTCCCAGAGTTGTGCAACAATCACCACAGTCATTCCTTTAAAAAAAGACCTTTTATTGATTTTAGAGACAGAGAAAGAAGGAGGGAGGAAAGGAGGTACAGAGGGAGAGAGAGAGAGAGAGGGAGAGAGAGAGAGATTGACCAGTTGCCTCCCATATACACCCTGACTGCGGTCCAAACCCAGAACCCCGGGCAGGTGCCCTGATTGGGCATTGAACCAGCGACCTTTGGTGCATGGGAGGAGGCTCCGACAACGGGCCACACCAACCAGGACACCACAGTCACTTTTAGAACATTCCCATCACCCCCCAAAGAAACCTCTGTCTCATTAGTAGTCATTCTCCACCCTACCTCTAGCCCCTGGCAACCACCAACCTACTTTGTGAGTGCATGGATTTGCCCATTCTAGGCATCCTATACAATAAAGAGGTAATATGCAAATTGACCCTCACACCCTCACAAGATGGCTGTCTACTACCAGACCAGCAGGGGCTTTAGTGAGGGATGTCCAACTGCCAGTTTAGGCCTATTCCATGAGATCGGGTCTAAACTGGCAGTCAGACATCCCCCAAGGGGTCCTGGATTAGAGAGGGTGCAGGCTGAGCTGAGGGGAACCCCCATCCATTGCAAAAATTTCATGTACTGGGCCTCTAGTCCTATATAATAAAAGGCTAATATGCAAATCAACAGAATGGTAGAACGACTGGTTGCTATGACGTGCACTGACCACCAGGGGGCAGATGCTCAATGCAGGAGCTGCCCTCATCCTGCAGGTCCCAGGCCAGCCAAGGCAGGTGCCAGCAGGCCAACCAGTTGCCCATCACCCCACTAGTTGCCTCCGAGAAAAGGAGGCAACTGGCAGTGGCAGGGGGGAGGGCTGGTGAGTGGGCAGCACCAGGCCAGCCAAGATGGGTGCCAGCAGGGCCCCTGATTGCCCTGCCGGTTGCCTCACAGATCGGCCCTGATTGGAGGCCAGGCCTAGGGACCCTACCCATGCATGAATTTTGTGCATCGGGCCTCTAGTTTTATACAAGTGGAATCATATAATCTGTGGTCTATGTCTGGCTTCTTTCACTCAGTATCATGTTTTTGAGGTTCATCCAGGGTGTAGCACAAGACACTACTTCACTCCTTTTCATGGCTGAATAATATTCCCCTGCCTGGATAGGCCATGTTTTGTTTCTTCATTCGTCAGTCAATCGGCATTGGGTTGCTTCTGCTTCGTGCTATTGTGAGTAATGCTGCGCTAAATATTCATGGGCAAGTTTTGTGCGGACATAGCTTTTCGTGTCTCTTGGGTACACACTGAGTAGAATTCCCGAGTCCTGTGGCAACTGTGTGTTTTAACTCTCGAGGACCAGCCAGACTTTTCCAAGTGGGGGCACCATTTCACATTCCTCACAGCAGCCTGTGTGGTTCTGATTTCTCCACGTCCTCACCAACACTTGGCATACCCCCTGTTTTTATTCTGGCCATTGCAATGGGTACAGAGGGGCATCTCATTTGATTTTGCATTTTTTCTGATGAGTAAGGATGTTAGGCACCTTACCATATGCTTATTGGCCACTTGCACATCTTTTTGGAGAAAGGTCTATTCAGAATTTTGCCTGTGGTTTTTGTTGTTGCTGTTAATCCTCACCCAAGGATGTTTTTCCCTATTGGTTTTTAGGGAGTGGAAAAGAGGGGGAGAGGGAGATAGAAAGAGAGAGACAGAAAGAAAGAGGAAGAAGGAGAGAAGCATCAATGTGAGAGAGACACAATGATTGGTGGCATCCTTCACATGCTCAGACCAGGGCTGAGGATCGAACCTGCAACCCAAGTACATGCCCTTGACTGGGAACTGAACCTGCAACCCCTTCAGTGCGTGGGCAGACACTCTATCCACTGAACCACACTGGCCAGGGCTGCCTGCGTTTCAATGGGGTTCTTTGTCTTTTTATTAGCAAAGCGCTTCTATAGGCGCACACCCTGATGCTCATCCCTGCGCCTGGCCAGGTGCCGGCTTCCCTGTGCTGTCATCCCATCTTATAGACAGAAAGCGAGGCCCAGACAGGTCTTCTGGTGACTGCCTGATGTGCTGGGCCCTGAGCACAGTGGAACCGTCAGCTCTTTGATCAGGAAGCATGAAAGGTCAGGACAGCGACATGAGGCATAAAACAGGTGAGGATGCTGTGTATACCCAGCTCTCTCACCTGGAACGCCACCCCAATCTCATCAGCTGTCATAGCAACAGCTAATATTTGGCTCCTGGTTGCTATGAGCAGGGCTGTGCTGGACCCTGAACCTGCAGAAGGAAAGTGAGCATGGCTCCTCACATATGTTACAGGTGAGAAACGGGGGCTCAGGGCCCTGCACGGCCAGTGGTGCTGGGACGGGAGGGAGGCAGCGCCCAGAGGGACAGCTCTGAGCTCGTCTTGGTGGGGACCCTGGGGACAGTGTGGCGCTGGCACTTCAGAGAGGCGAGAATCCTCACCCACCAGCTCTGCCCGCGCAGCGCTGGGGCAGTAACTCCCAGGATACACGCTGTGTGCCATGCGTCCTGCTGAGCACATCCTATCCTCCCGACCTGAAGGTAGACACCATTCCTCTAATGACAGACGAGGAAGCAGAGGCCAGGGGAGGTGCAAGAGCTTGCAAAAGGTTATAACTCTTGTGACTGGTGGAGCTGGGATTCGATCCCGGGCCCTCTGAGTCCAGAGAACCATGTACCAACCGCAGGGCCTGGCACTGGAGCTGTGACCCTAACGTGGCCCCACTGGCTGACGCCCCAAGTTCTCTGCTCTGAGACTCAAGAAACACGTTCCCAGACCTGGGCGGCCTCCACCACCCTCCCTGGCCCAGGCCCCGTGCCGGCCGAAGGCAGTGGCTCTGCGGGGCCTGGGTTTTTATCACAAGTGCTGTACACGCCCTGGGTTCCCTCCCGCTCTGGCCTGGGCACCCACTACTTTGATGTGGTTCCCGCTTTCCGTCCTGCATCTGGCCTGCATATGGAGGGCGGATCTGAGCCTCCCCCTCCCCATGCCGTCCTGCCCCGCCCGCCCTGTCCCCTCTGCTGTCCTCCACGGCCGCCCTGATCCCAACAGCTTCCAGGTTCCGCCGTCCCGCTCTGGGCTCTGCCTTCAGAGGGGCTGGGAGTCAGGGAGGCAGCCCTGAGGTCCCGGCACCAGCCTGCCTTCCAGGGGAAGAACAGAGAGCCCCTGAGTGCCCCACCCAGTGCCCCAGATGCTCCCCACTGCCCACAAGCCAGCATCTAACAGGCAGCACCGGGCTCCAACTGTGTGTTACATATTTTGGAAAGCACCCTGCAAATGTGGGGCAGGAAGGGGGACATGAGTCTCTAGGGACAACTGAGGCTCACACCCAGGCATCCACGGATCGCAGGTCACCGGCCCTCTCTCCATTTCATGGGGCTGGAGGTGCAGGCACCCAGAGATCCCACTAGAGGGCTGGGCGACCGTGGGTGGTCCTCATGGGTGCATTCTGGACACCCAACTGTCTGGTTTGAGCCCAGCCCACGCTCCCAGGCTGCGTGACCGAACCCCTCGGAGTCTTCCTCTCTGAATATGTCTGGGGCACTGGTGGCCTCACAGGACTGCTTGAAGATTAAATTGAACACTCAGAGAATGTAGTATTGTATTTAAATTCAAAACAAACACGGGCCTCTGGGCTGATCTGTGACTTACTTTTTAAACTGAACTAATGGAGTTTCCAAATGTCTTAGATTGCAAATTCCAGCCTTGGCAATTGGGAGCTGTGTGACTTCGGGCAAATCACTTAGCCTCTCTGTGCCTCTGTCTCCACATCTATGCAAAGGGAATAAAACAGTACCTAAACCAAAGGGTTGTTGTGATAATTAAATCAGTTAAGACATAGAAAGTGCCTTGTCCAGTTTCCAGCATAAAATAAGCTCTTTGGACCACTAGAGGCCTGGCATACGGATTTGTGCACCAGTGGGGTCTCTTGGCCTGGCCTGCACCCTCTCGCAATCCAGGACGCCTCAGGGGATGTCAGACTGCTGGTTTTAGCCCGATTCCTGCAGACCAGGCCGAGGGACCCCACAGGTGCACCAATTCATGCACCGGGCCTCTAGAAAGCATATAAGATCTTTGATTAATCTCTTCTTGTCCTCCCCCCCTCCTTCTCCCTCTGAGATATATCAGTCTGTTCCATGTTTCCGTCCCTGTGCATTGAGTGTCAGCCCCCCTGGTGGTCAGTGCATATCATAGCAACCCGTTGAATGGTTGCTTAGGCCACATGTGTCAAACACAAGGCCCGTGGGCCAAATCCGTCCCGCCAGGCCTTGCAATGTGGCCCGCACCGTGCTGTCATCACTGCACTCCGCTGCGTTTCCATCACAATGACAGTTTATGACTGTTCAGTAAACCATTCGGCCCTCGATTTAGGCTGGATTTTAGATTTTGGCCCCTTCTCTGATTGAGTTCGACACCCCTAGCTTAGGCTTTTATATAGTAAACTAGAAGCCCAGTGCACAAAATTCGTGCACTAGGGGGAGGTCCTTCAGCCTAGCCTGAGCCCTCTCACAGTTGAGGACCCCTCACTACTTACTGCCCACCTACTTGCTGCTCCTTATTGCTTGGCTCACTGTTCCTGAGTGCTGCCACGGAGGCTTGCCAGCTGTGAGCTCAGCTTCTGGCTGAGCAGTGTTCCCCTTGTGGGAGTGCACTGACCACCAGAGGGCAGCTCCTACATTGAGCATCTTCCCCCTGGTGGTCAGTGTGCATCATAGCAACTGGCTGTTCTGGATGTTCTGCCATAACAGTTGCTTAGGCTTTTATTATATAGATAGATTATGTCTCCATGGAATGAATATGCAATTTATCTAGTTCAATTTCTACTAAAAAGCTTTCCAGGAGCTGGGATTTGAAATCAAGGCCTGTCTGTATGACACCAATGCCCAGAAGCTCATCAAGGTGAGGCCTGGAAGCTTTTCAGGTTGGGACAAAAACCAAGGAGAAGCACACTTCATAATCCTGGAATTGCTAGTAATGAAGAGCCTCAGATATGGCACCTGAGTTCAAGCCCGGCTCTACCTTTAACCAAATGATCTCAGTGCAATCACTCCAAGCCTCTGAGCTGCAGTTTTCCTATCTACAAAATGGGGATAAGGAAAAGATCTACTCACAGGATTATTGTGAGTTAAATGGATACGGATATGAAAGCAAAGAGTATATGGTAAATAAACCTCTCTGAGGTCAGGAAGAGCTGGCATGGACACCCCTGGCCAGCCACTTCCCTGCTAACTAGCAAGTCAGTTCATCCATCTGAGCCTCAGTTTCCTCATCTAAACACTGGCAAGTGTCCTGGCTGGCGTGGCTCAGTTGGTTGAGGGTCATCCATGTGCCCTCAGGAAGTCACTGGTTCAATTCCCAGTGAGGGTACATGCCCAGGTTACGGGCTTGATCCCCAGTAGGGGGTGTGCAGAAGGCAGCCAATCGATTTTCTCTCCCTTTCCCTTCCTCTCTCTGAAATCAGAAAAAAAAAAAAAAAAAAAAAAAAAAAAAAAAAAGCCCCCACAACATAAAAATAAATAAAAGATGGGAAGGAAAAGGCAGTTTTCCTGAGAATTAAACATAAGCCAGATGGTGTTGCCCTCGCTGGGAAGCTGATGTCCTTGGCTCAGGGCCGCCATCAGCGTTGGCCAAGCCTCAGCACCTGTGGAGAGCACGGAACCGTCCCAGGGCGGCTCAGCCCTCAGAGTCCCGGCACCTCTGTCTGGGAGCAGCACGGCCCTTGCCGGGAGGGCCATCCCCGCCTTTGCACGTTGACGGAGCCGGCCTGTCGCTTGGTTGGTGAGGTGTGCCCCCCTTGCATGCACTGATGAAAACAATTCAGAGGTAAGAGCTGCTTAAAGCACGTGAGCCATGATCGTTGTGTGTGTTTTAATATACTCGCTTTAAACACAGCTTGGCACGCTGCCAGGAACACACATTACTTTTGTAATGAAATAAAATTAAGCCGGGAGAAACATGTACAAAAGGAATGCGATCGTGGGCAAGTTTACACAGTGACTCAGTTTTCTCATCTGTGAAGTGGGCTGGAAACTTGGACACAGTTACCTTGTGACCCTGAGGCACCCCTCCTGGAAAAATACACCTAAGAGAGCTGACAGTGCCCGAACAAAAACACAGACACGAGTGCTCGAAGGAGCCTTCATCACCATAGCCACAGAGTGGAAACAGCCCGAGCAGCGAGGCAGATGGACAGCACAGCGTGGCCCGTCCGCACGACGGAATATTACTCGGCCAGAAAGACGGACGCCGTCTGACGCTTGCTGCAATGCGATGAACCTCCACACCGTGACGCCCCGTGAAGGAAGCCAGACGCGAAAGGCCACATGCTGTGTGGTTCCGTTTATAGGAAATGTCCAGAGCTGGCAAACCCAGAGAGACAGGAAATAAACGTGCGCTGCCGGGGCTGGGGGAGGGTGGGGAGTGGCTCTCCAGGGCAGGAGGGTTGGTGTTTTTGACAGAGAGCGGTGTTGGCTGAGCGGCACTGTGAATGCATTAAAAGCCGCTGCGTTGCACACTTTTAAGTGGCTTCAGTGGTGAATTTTGTTCTATGGATTTTATTTTAATAAAAAACAAACAACACCTACCCCGAGGAGCCGGGCCTGGCACGGAACAAGAACCAGTGGCGTTTACGGGACGTGCGTGCTGAGGCCTGCTCCATCCTAGCCTGAACGGCCCGCACCCTCTCCCTGAACCCCCAGCCCGCTCTGTGCGCCCGAGGACTAACTAACGGGGAATGAGGGCCAAACGGGGAAACTGCAGGGGAAGGACCTGCAGGAAAGCGGGGAGCCCGGAGCAGCCTGCGCCTCCTCTCTTCCTGAAGACCAACGTGGGGGAAATAAAAGTCACGTGCGGCACTTCCCCCCGTTTAACGATGGAAGTCATTAAGCGTGTCCCGTAGAAAATATAGAATCCCACAACGCAGACCACATACCGTGAGAGAGGGGAGGCCTGGGAACCTGATCGCTAGGCCTGAGTATATACCTGCCTCTGATGAATAAAGCCCACTTTTCAGATGAAGAAGCTGATCCCCAGCTCTCCCCGGGGCTCAGAATGGGTTCCCTCCGACCGAAGTCAGGGAGTGGCCCCGTCCCAGCTGGTCGGCGGGTGCTCTCTCCGAGGCTCCTGTCCCCATCCCTCGGCTCCGCACCCTCAATCTGGCTGTGATTACGAGTGGCTGCCACCCACCCACAGCCTAGCAAACGGGGAACAGCTGTGCCACAGGAAACCGCCTCCGGCTCAGCCCCGATGCCGCGGGGATGTCTCTCGTTAACGTCAATAGGCTTTTAACGTTCATTTTTTTCTCTTTGTGCAAAATACCTATCATTAATTCTGACTGGCGAGATCAAACAGTTAACAACGTGTTGATCCTAGCTTGCTTTCAAGTGATGTATTGTACCGTTTTGGAGACTTATGGGCGGTTGCTACTTTTTTTGACAAACACATCCCAGTCCGCCAGAGAGGGGCGCACGGCATCGCGGGGAAGGAAGCAATTAACAGCCCCACACCGAGGGGTCCGGGCACCATTGCGTCATGCGTTTTATGGAACACTGCCTTTTTCTTGTGTGTGCTGGTGGCTTTTTTTTTTTTTTTTTTTTTTTTTTCCAACCAGAGGAAATGAGCCTCTCTAATCCATCACTCCAGCAGCATCAGAGGCAGAGTGGGAAATGAAAAGGCTCCATTGAGCATCACTGAGCTTGGCCTCCCCGCCCGGTTGCCGTGGCTCTGCAGGCTGCTCTGTGAATAGACTTTTCTTCCTTCAGGTGGTGGCCCCTGCCTTTCCAGGGAGGAGCCCGTGGCTTCTCAGCATACCGTATGCTCAAAGTGTCCAGGCTCCAAATGAGAGAATAAATCAGCGACACAGTCAGGTACAAGACACAGGAGCGCTGGCTGGTGTTGCTCAGTGGTTGGAGTATTGTCCCAGGTATTGAAGGGTTACAGGTTCAATCCCCAGTCAGGGCAAGTTCAATATCCAGTTAGGGGGCTTGTATGACGCATCTGATTGAGGTTTCTCTCTCTCTCTCTCTCTCTCTCTCTCTGTAGAATCAATGAAAAAACATACCTTGGGGTGAGGATTTTTTTTTTAAAAAAGACACTAAGGCGTGGTGGGGACTGTGGCAAACTGCAGAACTCATGCCCCAGCCTGCAGGGGTTGCCACTACTCATAGCCACACAATGGCTATTTTGGGACCATTTTCAAGAGAAGCTAGAAGTGTGTGTATGTGTGTGGGGGGGGGCAGGGGGGGTGTGTTTATAAACTTAAAATACTGCACAGGCCAAAAGGTCACCAGTTTAAAAGCCTTGCTCTCTGCTTAGCCTCCTAAGCCAGAACATGTTTAGCCTCTAGAACAAATCAGGGGGTGAAGGAGTCAAGCCCCAGAAGAAATGAGGTGTGTCCTTGGGGACGTTCATTTTATTAGAAGTTTTTGTTGTTGTTTTTTTTTTGGGGGGGGATTTCTGTAATTTCACTGATAGACCATTAAAAACATCGTGTTTATATTAAAACCAACTGATTATAGAGCAGAGGGTAAAAAACGTATCAACCTTAAAAATCCCAGAACTTCAAAGACATGTTGCTTTTGCAGCAGATGCATTTGGGAAGTCCCCACTCCCCAAATCCCTACTTCATATGCTCCTTTTATCCTATGATTGGGAGCATTTTGGTGGAAAAAGTTGGGATACCCAAAGAGACTTGATTTTCCCATCTGTGAAATGGGCATGATAATGTAACCTACCTTGTGTGGTCATTTTGAAGAATCGATGAGATAAAGAGCATGAGGTTTCTGGTCTCTCCAACCTGCCACCCTTCCCTCCAATCCTCTCTCTGAAGATGCCACTTGGTCCCTTCCCTGTCCCCCACGACCTCCACAGGCTCAGCGGGACATGCCACTCAAAGCTTATCCTGGATTTGCTCTCCTGTGTCCGTGAGAAATTTGTGATTTTAAACTTCTGTAGACCGAACAGGCGCATGCCCTGTGTCTCGCAGTCTTCATGGCTGGTTTCCTGTGTCTGAGCATCTTCTGCTTCCAGCTGCTGCAGTCTGGCTTCCCCTGGGACGTAGGCATGCACGCCCGCAGCTCCCCGCGGCTCCTTCCGGGTCGTGGTGTGGGCTGACACACAGTAGGAGCTCATCGAAATTCGGTGGGAATGAAAGCATGCCAAATGAGCTCCCCGAGCAGGCCATCTGCTTCAGTGAAATCATTTCTGGCAGAATTTTGACGAGATTCAAGGATGTTGAGTGATTTATGGAGCCGTTAAACATACCCTAAATCAATCTTGCTCTTTTTTTTAAGAGGGTGGGGGTGGAGAAGTGACATCCTTTGGGGAAAAATAAAGTCTCTGAGCTCAAATTTGCAACCCGGGGCCTGACATTGCACAGAAAAGGGCCAGGGCTGTAACGCGAAGCCAGCCCGTCGACGGGAGTATGACAGTTTTAATGTTCCCCAAACCTTGCAAAATGTGCATCCAATTAACCACTACTGAAGGGCCTTATTTATAAAATAATACTTCTGTGGTCAGGTTGCACTTTTTCCGTTCATTTCTGGAGCATGGGGCTCAAGTTGCAGCCTCCTCCTGTGATTAATAGAAAAACGCGGGGTTCCCGCGGCCGCCGTGGCGCTGGGTGCGGTCGGCCGGCCAGAGCAGATTTCCACGCGGAACCCGGACCGGAGACTTCTCTTCCCCTGGCGGCCGCCCGGGGACACGGGGGTAAGGGGGTGTAGGAAGTGCTTGGGCGGGGCTGGTGGGAGGAAGAGGGAAATCCAGAGGAATGACGGGGCGGGTGGGCACAGACAGTCTTCCAGGTCAGTGAACACACGGGCGCACACAGCCCTCGAGGGGCGCGCTGAGGAGTGTTGTGGTGTGATGTGGTGGTGTGTGGGGAACAGCTCCCTGGCCCCTCAGGGGTACGGCTTCCCCTCATAGAGCCCACTCTGTTCCTGCTCGTGCGTGGGCAGCGTCCCGATGGGGGCAGCGAGTCCAGGCAGTGGAGAGTTAGAATCTGGAGCCAGGAGAAAAGTCAGGGATGGTTAGGAGCAGATGTCGACAAGCGTTCCCTGCAAAGGGCCAGGTTAGGAATACATTTGCCTCCATCCTACCTTTGTGGCTGTGGACAACGTGTGAACAAACAGGCGTGGCTATGTTCCGATAAAACTTTATTTACACAAACAGACAGTGGGTCACTTTGGGCCTTGGGCCTGCGTTTGCCAGTCCTGGTTCAGCCCATGGGGAACACAGACACCCCAATCTAAAGCCAGCTGCTCCTCGGCGCACCTGGCGAGTGTGGCAGGTGCCGGCATTGGAGCTGCTGGGGTTTCGTTCCCAGGAAGTGTGATGTCCAAGGGGGTTCGGGGCCTGGCAGCACGGGCTAGAGTCATCTTCAGGAATCCCTCCACCACCTCCCTTTGGACACAGACAGTCTTCCAGGTCAGTGAACACATGGCATTAGAATCCATTTACATGGTGCAGACATGGCCCTTGGAGGCTGAGACCTGAGCGAGCCGAGCAAGCCGTGCTGTTCAATGTGCATCTCCTGCTTGCCCCCGTTACACGGAGATCGGCAATATCTGCATCTTCCAGGCTTCTCAGAGCGCCTAGCCGCTCACAGTGCAACCCAGGCTCTCTCCAGGGGCTGCATGCCCTGGGGAGGGAGCAGCGGGCCGCCCTGCAGGGAAAAACAGTGTGGCTCCGAGAGCTGCTCCTTCTCTGGTCCGGAGGGACATGTACACAGAGATCTCCTGAAGCAAAATGTAATGCCTCTGTTTTTTTCTGGTGGGTGTCAGAGGACCCCAAACAAGAGGAATTCAAAGAGGACTCACACCAAGACACATCATAATTAAAATGCCAAGAGCAAAAGACAAAGAGAAAATCTTGTTTGGGGTCCTGTGCACTTCCTGAACTTGTAGGTCTATTTCTTTCACCAGGTAGGGAAAGTTTTCTGTCAATATTTCTTCCAATAGGCTTTCTTTCTTTCTTTTTTTTAATATATTTTATTGATTTTGTACAGAGAGGAAGGAATAGAGATAGAGAGTTAGAAACATCGATGAGAGAGTGTCATCGATCAGCTGCCTCTTGCACACCCCCTACTGGGGATATGCCCGCAACCAAGGTACATGCCCTTGACTGGAATCGAACCCGGGTCCCTTCAGTCCCCAAGCCGACGCTCTATCCATTGAGCTAAACCGGTCCCAGCCCAATAGGCTTTCAATATCCTGCTCGCTCTCTTCTTCTGGCACCCCAAAAATCTCATCAAGATTCTCAAAGGTTTTTAGAAGATTATTGAGTAACCCTATAAATGTGATTCTGAACTCTGTGTCATCCAGTAGTTTACTTTCCTCCATCTCTCCCATTCGTGACATGCTTCTGTGTCTCATTTTGGCTGCCTCCCTGTGTTGATGAAGTGGTCGCTTTTGGTATATCCTTTTGTGGGCTGAGTGCAAAGTTTTGGTGTAATTAAACCTTGATTGCTGTTGGTACACTGGGAGGAATTGACCTCCAGGCCGATTGTCTGTGAGGATCCACTGTGTCTATAAAGAAAGAACTGCTGGGCTGGAGACACGCCTTTTTCAGTGGGGCTTTGGTGCTCATTGAGTCTGTCTCCCTAATGTGTCACTTATGGGTATGAGGGGCTGAGTCTCAGGGCGTCACTAGGCTGGGCTGCCCATCTGCTGCCTCTCTGATGGCGTCCCAGCGTCCCCGAGTCTCCGCGTCTCCCCGCGTCTTGCACCACAGCACAGCCAAACAATCTTAGTTCTGTTTTTCAGCGCTTGTGCCCTGAATCCTCCTCTTTCTCTTTCAGTCTAGTTGTAGGGCTTCCTTTTAGCCAGCTTTCCCTTGGTTCTTGGGTGACAGACATTTTGTTTTATAGTTGTATTTTTGAAATTATTGTGCATGGCAGCCATTTAGGAGTGTTTACCTACGCTGCCATCTTCGTTCTCCCCCTTCCCTCCTTCCTCCCTCCCTCCCTCCCTCCCTCCCTCCCTCCCTTCCTTTCTTCCCTCCCTCCCTCTCTCTCTCCCTCCTTCCCTTCCTCCATCCCCTTGTACCTTTCCTTCCTTCCTCCCTTTCTCCCTTCCTTCCTCCCTTTCTCCCTTCCTTCCTCCCTTTCACTAGACCCAAATTTCCATGATGTCAAGTTTTCTGGTGGCCCTGGGTGTCCCAAGTCCAAGGTGGAAGTTGTTCTGCCGCTCCTCCATTCATTCGATCAGTCATTTGTGATTGGTTATGTGCTGTGTGCGGCCTCGGCGGGCTGTGACTTCCTGGGCCAGGAGGCGGAGCACACAGAATCTGCCTCCAGCGCAATATTCAAGGTGATGCAGCCAATAACCAGGACGGTGGGTCCCGAGGGCAGCCAGGAGGGCCGGCTTTTACTTTAGGAGGGGTGGGCAGTCCGGGAAGGAGCTGGGAGCACCATTCTTCGATGGCCTTCTCATCCTCACCTGCTTCCTGGCAGCCACTCCGCCAGGCACCCTGAGGTCAGAGCAGGCGCACCGGAAACAGGCCCTGCGGCATGCGGCATGGAGCCTGTACCCCAGAGCAGGGCTCAGACTTTGGGGGCAGTGACTCTCTGTGGGGACAGTCCCATGCATTGTTGGTTTAGTGGCATCCCTGGCCTCTACCCACCAGATGTGACAGTAGCATCCACTTCCGGGCTGTGACGGCCAAAATGTCCGCAGACATTGCCACCTGTGTCCTGGGCGGGGGATATAAACCCCAGGAGGACCAGCTCCAGGCCCTGAGGGCCTCCCTCAAACTTGCAGGAAGTCTTAGGTTTCTGAGGGCCATCTGCCCGGGGAGGCCATGTGCAGGGAGCGAGGGCACAGATGGGACTGAGCACCCCTGATGATGGAGGCAGCAGGGACTCCGATGGGCCTGGAGGCTCTGCTATTTGTCAAAGTTGATCCAGTGATGATGCAAGCCACCAGCATTACCGCGGCCCCCGGGTGCTTCCTGTGCTTCCTGTGCTCGCTGATGCGGCTGTGGCCGTGGCTCACGTGGCCCGGAGGTTTTCAGGTCTCCCTGAGTTTGGATGGCATGTCGGTGGCCGAGCTGCAAGAGCGGCGGTGTGCTTTTTAAAAGTGGGGGAAACCTGGCCTGAGTGGCTCAGCTGGCTGAGGGTCAGCCAGTGCACTGAAAGGTGACCCGTTTGATCCCTGGTCAGGGCACATGCCAGGGTTCTGGGTTTGATCCCTGGTTGGGGCATGGAAGGTAACCGATCGATGTTTCTCCTACACATCAATGTTCCTCTCTCCCTTCCTCTCTCTAAGCATGCCCTTAGAGGTAAAATTCACGTAACACACATGAATCATTTTAAAGTGTGCGATTCAGTGGCGTTTAGTAGATTAACGACATTGAGCAAACATCACCTCTATCAGTTCCAAAAATTTTCATCACCACAGAAGGAAACAACCCCCGGCAGCTGGCTAACCCCCCACCTGGCCTGCTTCCTGTCTGTGCGGACTGGCCTTGTGTGGACGTTTCACGTGAGTGGGACCGCACACCCTGTGGCTGCGTGGTTGTGTGGCCATGTGGCTGCGTGACTGCGTGGCTGCGTGGCTGAGTGGGTGTGTGGCCGAGTGGCTGTGTGGTTGTGTGGCTGCGTGGCTGCGTGGCTATGTGGCTGCGTGGCTATGTGGCTGCGTGGCTGTGGCTGAGTGGCTGAGTGGCTGTGTGGTTGTATGGCCGCATGGCTGCGTGGCTGCACGCCTGCGTTGCTGTGTGGCTATGTGGCTGTGTGGCTGTGGCTGAGTGGCTGTGTGGCTATGTGGCTGTGTGGCTGTGGCTGTGTGGCTGTGTGGCTATGTGGCTGTGTGGCTGTGGCTGAGTGGCTGTGTGGTTGTGTGGCTGTATGGATGTGTGGCTGCGTGGATGTGTGGCTATGTGGCTGTGTGGCTGTGGCTGAGTGGCTGTGGCTGTGTGGCTGTGGCTGTGTGGCTGAGTGGCTGTGTGGCTGTGGCTGTGTGGCTGTGTGGCTGAGTGGCTGAGTGGCTGTGTGGCTGTGTGGCTGTGGCTGTGTGGCTGAGTGGCTGTGTGGCTGTGGCTGTGTGGCTGTGTGGCTGAGTGGCTGAGTGGCTGTGTGGCTGTGTGGATGTGTGGCTGCTGTAGAGGTGAGTGAGTGCCAGCAGGAAGTGTGCAGCATCCTGACGGACGGGTGGGGGTCTGTGCTGGAGCACAGGGACCCTGTGACCCCCTTTTCCTCGAATGGAGCCTGCCGTGTGGGTGTGCTGAGGACCGTTCCCAGCATCTCTGGTCTTTCTCACACGCAACCTGAGGATGCATTCGATAAAACCACGATTTTGGAAGCTACCTAATCCAGGCAGGAAGAAGGCTTCCGGGTGGTGAAACATACATATTTCTATTTAATTGGGTCGCCCAATGCCCCCTCCTCCCAGGTATTGCCCAGTGATGCCAGGGTCTGAGGTGTAAATGGGTCTGTACCAGAGCCTGCCTCTCCTGGCCCAGCCCTGCCCGTCTTGGCCTCCACCCCTCCCACCCTGGCCACTCCCTAACTCTCAGCTCCAAATTCTTCCCCAAGTCTGCCCAGCTCAGCTCCCACAATCACCTCTCCCCCCAAGCTCCAAAGGCATCCAGAATGCCAGCCCTCCATCTAGCCGAGCCCGCACAGCAACTGGGGTTTCCCGAGGCCACACAGCAAGCAGCCCCGGGACCAGAGCAGGTGTCAGCAGGCGCCGGCTCCCTGCTGGCCGCCTTGCCTCCTCTCTTTAGTTCCCTCTGCCTTGCCTTCCGGAATCCTCTACAGCTCAGGGTGAGAGGTGTGCCCTCCCAGCCTGGGAACCTCTTCCCCGGGAGTGATGGAGCCCAGGTGGAGGGCGGCACCTCACCTCCAGCATCCTGGTCCTGGCCCCACAGCTGGCTCTGCACCATGGACCGCAGGCTAACCCACCCTCAATGGGAGGCGTTCAGGGCAGCGAGGCCGGGAGGGGCGTGAGCGGCGGAGGCCTGGGAGGTCCCGCTGGGAGAGCCCTGTGCACACGGAGCCGAGCGATGGGAGGAAGTCTGAGAGGGAGCCACAAACTGGAGAAACAATGCCTGCTTTTCCCTCCCAGTCCCTTCCCTGGGAAGGGATGAAAATTCAGCTTCCTGGAGCTCCCAGGTCAGGAGCAGGGACCCCGCCGAGGCACCTGCACGGTGGGATTCCTGGCTGGAAGCCAAGGGGTCAGAAACCCCAAGCTCTTCTTGTCAAAGGCTGGAATCGTTTCTCCCCTCAGCTGGTCTCAGCCTTTCAGAGCCCCTGGAGGCACAGGGCTAAAGACAGCCCTGCAAACGGCAGGCCCTGCCCCCAGAGCAGCGCCAGGAGTATTCAGAGAATCGGGGCTCAGAGTAATCCAACCTGAAAATGTCGCAGGTGCCAGCAACCAGCACATCTTTAAAGAGCCACGGAGCACAGAACAGTGGCCTCACTGAACCTGGTGCCAGGTTTGGTGGGACATGGGTTTGGTAGGACAGGGTGGCGTGGGTTTGGTAGGTTTAGTGGGACATGGTGATGTGGGTTTGGTGGGTTTGGTGGGACAGGGTGACATGGGGTTGGTGGGATGTGGTTTGGTGGGACAAGGTGACGTGGGGTTGGTGGGATGTGGTTTGATGGGACAGGGTGACGTGGGTTTGGTGGGTTTGGTGGGACAGGGTGATGTGGAGTTGGTGGGATGTGGTTTGGTGGGACAGGGTGACGTGGGTTTGGTGGGACAGGGTGATGTGGGGTTGGTGGGATGTGGTTTGGTGGGACAGGGTGATGTGGGTTTGGTGGGACAGGGTGATGTGGGTTTGGTGGGACAGGGTGATGTGGGTTTGGTGGGACAGGGTGACATGGGGTTGGTGGGATGTGGTTTGGTGGGACAGGGTGATGTGGGTTTGGTGGGACAGGGTGATGTGAGTTTGGTGGGTTTGGTGGGACAGGGTGGCGTGGGGTTGGTGGGACGTGGTTTGGTGGGACAGGGTGGCGTGGGTTTGGTGGGACAGGGTGATGTGGGGTTGGTGGGATGTGGCTTGGTGGCACAGGGTGGCGTGGGTTTGGTGGGACAGGGTGATGTGGGTTTGGTGGGACAGGGTGACGTGGGATTGGTGGGATGTGGTTTGGTGGGACAGGGTGGTGTGGGGTTGGTGGGATGTGGGTTTGGTGGGACAGGGTGTCGTGGGTTTGGTGGGATGTGGTTTGGTGGGACAGGGTGGCGTTGCCAATTCTGGGGTGTCGTGCCAGGCTTAAACCTGTGTTTACACCGACATCCATGATGCCGTGAGTGGGAAGGCCGGTCAGTGTTTACAACAAATGCACGTATATGTTCACATAGAATATACAAAGTGTAGATAGGTAAAGACAGAGCTACCAAGTGGGTGGCCAATATAAGCAATGAAAGTCGCATTTATACCTTTCAGTATTTGATTCACCTGTTTTTGCAGTGTAAATGTATAATTCTTACATCCAGAAAGTAATATTTTATACACTGAGTGGCCAGTCTATTATGCATTCAGAAATCATAATAATCTGGCTACTCAGTATATATTTTATAGGCCCGGTGCATGAACTTATGCATGGGTGGGGTCTGGTCAGCCTGGCCAGTGGGAAGGGACATGGGTGGTTGGCTGGCCTGTCTGCTGGTCGAACTCCTGGTTGAGGGGACAATTTGCATATTAGCCTTTTATTATATAGGATATACACTGAGTGGCCAGATTATTATGTGTTCAGAGATCATCATAATCTGGCCACTTAGTGTATTTATCAACAAAGATATAGCAGAAGCCTGTGAGGTTTCTGAGCTCACCCCCCAGTTTGGGGATCCCTTCCCTCCACTGCCTTCCTGGTCACAGCTGGCTCCCAGGAGCCATGCTCACACCACGGACCTCCTCCCACCTCTGGTGACTGCTGATTGGTCAAGGGTGGGCACGGACCCAAGCTGGCCAGTCAGAGTCTCTTCCCTGAGAACTGGCCGTGGGACTGGGAAGAGGTTGTCAGGTGGTGGCTTTGAACCATAATTTGGGTTATGAGACAGCCACTGGCCACACCGCTGCCAACAGCACCGACGTCAGAGTTCATGTGCTCGGAGCTTTACTATGTCCCAGATAGTAAGAGCCTTTCACCCAAATTCCCTGTTTTGAAGACAGGATGCTGACAGGTAACTACCCCAGCTCATTTCGCTGGCCCTGGTGCAGCTGGGAGCCCCTTCCCCCACCCACACCCACCCTCACCCCCAGCTCTTTATTTTTTATTTAAAAAAATGTTTTTATTTTTATTGATTTCAGAGAGGAAGGGAGAGGGAGAGAGAGAAATACCAATGATGAGAGAGAACCCTTAATCAGTTGCCTTCCACATGCCCCCTACTGTGGATCGAGCCCGAAACCCGGGCATGTGCCCTTGACTGGAATCGAACCCGGGACCCTTCAGTTCGCAGGCTGCTGTTCTATCCACGGAGCCAAGTCAGCCAGGGTACCCACAGGTCTTTAGGAAGCAGAGTTTAGGCCTTCACCACAGAGGCCCTGACTCGGGAGTTTCCCCCTGGGAGGCCCTTAGCTGGGCACATGCAGCTCCTCACCGAGGACATTCGTGGAGGGGGCTGGAGGGGTGCAGGGGAAGGCAAAGGTGGTGGGCTGGCAGGGGAGGAGGTGCAGCTGGACCCCTCACCGTGCCTGCGGCCAAAGACTCCATCATCTGCCTCCCGTTTCCCTCCTCACTCCCCGGTCAGTAGGCGCTCCTGGCTCCTCCAAGAAGCATCTGGGGCCTGGCCGCCCATCTCCAAGTCCCCTGCACAGCCTGCTCCTGGCCACCCCCCTCTCCTGGGCGACCCCAGCCGTCTCCCCAGCCTCCCTGCCTCCAGCCTCGCCAGAAGAGCAGATGCAAATGTGTCCCCATCAGGCCCCTGAACAAACCTTCAAGGGACAGTGATCACCCCAAGATAAAGTCCTCTGCAGGGCACAGGGTGTGGGGGGCCTGTCCTGCTCCCCTCTTTCCCCTGCCCCCTGCAGCTTGCACTTCCGGGGGAGGCGGTGTTCTGCTTGGCCCCCAGGGTTTTCCACACCCTGCCTCCTGGAGGGAGCCTGGACCAGGCCAGACACTCATCACCCGCTGGGCGTTTACCTGAGCCAAGCCCAGCTCGGAGCTCTTCCCATTCATGGTCCCAGTAAACCCTCCCATGCCTCCAGCATGTCCCATCCTGGTGTATTTCAGGAAGCCGGGATTCCAGCACTGGTGGGAGAGACCAGGCAGCCTGGCTCCAGGCTCCTCGGAGCCCAGCTGAGAGTCCGCTTCCGCAGCTGGCAGTGCTGCTGGTGAAGGTTCTCACGGGCACCGCCACGCAGAGGGCCCAGGGCTCGGTGTCTGGGCTGCTGCCAGGCTCTGTTGCTTCTCTTGGCCTCAGTTTCCCCTTCTGTAAAATGGGAGTTGCAAACGCTGCCTCGCTCCCTGGGTGAGTGGAGGGAAAGCGGGCTTACGCCGCTGGAATACTCCACGCCTGGCACTGGGAGGTCCAGCTCTTGGCAAACCGCAGCGTTGCTGTCGCTGTTGCCATGTCACCGCTGTGGGGCCGAGGCCGCCTGCCCGGAGCGCGGTGCTTGGAAGCTGTCTTCAGGGGCCATCTTTTCTCTCTGGGACTTGCTTTGGTCCCACAGGTCCCCTTAGGGGAAGCTGCCATTTTCTGAACATTTTTTCTAGGTTGGCAGAGCCTCAAAGCCCACCCCCACTTTCCCCGTGTCCGAGGCTCAACGCCAAGCGGGGCCCCAGCTCCCCACCTGCGGGCGGCAGGCTGCGGGGACAGGAGAGGAGATGGCAGGGCAGAGGGTCCAGCCGGCGCCCCGCGAGGCTGCGGTGGGTGCTGCTGGTGCTATGGGTTACCCCGCCCTCGAGGTGGCTGGCCTTGGTCCCGGTTGATAGAGGAGATGAGTCCTCTTTTCCAGGGCGGGTCCCCGAGGCTCTGGAACCAGAATGGGAACCAGAACACAGCTTTCTCGCTGCTGCGGCCAAGGCTCTCCCAGCGCGGCCGTGCGGCCCAGGCACTGTCAGGGTCACAGCGAACAGTCCTGGGCCTCCAGCACGTCCCCTGCCTCCCCTACCCCTCTCCGCGGGTCACCAACAGGCATGTGCATCCCAGAGCTGGAGGGGCAGGTGGGACCCCGGGTGGCCGGCACAGTGTGTGTCAGAATGGCCCCGCGGGCCCCTCAGAGCCCACGGCCCTCGGCTTCTCCCAGCTCAGCGTTCCCTCCTCCCCTGGCCACAGCCCGGACGTCTGTTTCCCGAACTGCCGCCCCGCAGCCGCCCGAGGCTCTGTGGGGACCGGGCGGGACCCGGAGGTCACGGGGAGGCCTGGACCCACCGCCTGCCAACAGCCTCGCCCCAGAGCAGCTCCTGGGCTGACCGCAGGCCCTGTCAGCTCACGTACTCATTAAACCGGGTTGAAGCAAAGGTCGGGTTTTGCTGCAAATCTAGAGAGATCCTCCCTGGCCGGCCTGCTCGGGGCCCCACTCTGCGAGGGGACGACGGCAGGCATTCTGGCATTTCCACAAGAGCCTCTGTGCCCGGGGGTGGAAAATCAGAGGCAGAGCCAGGAGCCCTCTGGTCCCTTTGAGTTGGCAGCAAGCGGGCAGCAGGGGCCAGACCTCGGGCGCGGGGGAGGCTGGACCCTGGCAGGGCTGTGGCCCTCTGTTCTCAGCTCCCGGAGGCAGGTTTGCCCTGCGGAGGTGACCCAGGGGCTGCTGCGGTAGACATCGCCAGCGGAGGAGTTGCCCCCCTCTCCCCTGCCCCGAAGGTCAGATGTGGGTGGATGCTAGAAGCTTCCCACGGACGAGAGCTCCTGAGCAGGTTCTCACATCTCCAGCCACCCTAGGCCACAGCACTCTGCATGACCTCCACACCTCTGGGAATGAGGAGGGGTGCTGCGGGGAGTGTCTGCAGCAGTGTGTAACGGACAGGTGGCCCCTCTCCCCTTTCTTTGGTCACTGCTCCCATCTGGACTGGTCCCTCTTCCCATCCAACCCTCCTGTGTCATCACTTTAATTGTCTATCTGCCGCCCCAGAGTGCACCTCCATGGGGACTGTCTCTCTCAGGGCCCGTGTCTTCCAGGCATTGGATAAGGACAGGTTGAATGGATTAATTAATGAATTAGTAAGTACTTGCTTGGTTTGATGTTTATGTCCCATATTGGACGGTAACCTCCATGGGGGGAATGCTGTGTGTGTCTGTCTCCATCACACCCTCGGGTTAAGTTCAGTGCCTGGTACATAGGAGATGCTTCGTAAGTGTTCACTGAATGAGTGAATCTGTGTGTGAGTGCCACACACTGTAGGCAACCTAGAGAGGGCAAGGACTGTGTGTGTGTGTGTGTGTGTGTGTGTGTGTGTGCGCGCGCGCGCACATGTGCATGTTCCGACCCACTGCAAGCCCCAGTCTGTAACCTAAAGCAAATTTTCACCGGCATGGTCTGGATAAAGAAGCAGACAGCAGAGGAGTGAAAGGAATAACCCTTAGGGCAGGTGGAATAATGGCCTTCAAGATGTCCACAGCCTAATCCCATGAAGATGTGACCTCACATGGCAAAAGCGACTTTGCAGATGTGACTAAGGACCTTGAGATGGAAGGCTGTCCTGGATTCCCCAGGCAGGCTCCAGGCAAACACAGGGCCCTTCTGGGAGCTGGCAGAGGGTCAGAGGCAGGATGGAAATGTGAAGGCGCTCTGCAGCTAGCGTTGAAAACGGAGGAAGGGGCCGTGAGCCAAGGAGTGTGGGCAGCCCCCAGAGGTTGGAGGAGGCAGGAAACCCATGCTCCCTGGAGCCTCCAGAGAGAAATCGGCTGCTAACACCAATATTTTGGTCCAAGGAGACCCCTTTTCTGATCTTCAGAACTGCATGAAAGTAAGTTACATTGTTTTAAGCCACTATCGTGTTTCCCCGAAAATAAGACATCCTCCGAAAATAAGACCTACTCACAGGTTTCCTTCTGAGTGAAATATAAGGCATCCCCCAAAAAATAAGGCTCCCCTAGGCTAAATATGAGAGATTGGTCCACTGATTCTGAAAGAAATAGAGTCACAAGAAATTCACCAGGAAATTCAGGAATTGGATTGTTATGATGATGTTCCAAAAGATGATGACATAATTGTCATTGAATAAATGAGTAAATTCTTGATACTGTAGGATTCACAGTTTGTCTGATTTGTGTTGACAACTACCGTACTACTGTACCGTATACTGGTAATAAATTTCCTTTATTTTCATTTAACAATAAATGTGTACCATATTCTTCTTCATGGACAAATAAGACATCCCCTGAAAATAAGACCTAGCGCATCTTTGGGAGCAAAAATTAATATAAGACACTGTCTTATTTTCGGGGAAATGGTAGGTTTGTGGTGATTTGTTAAGGCAGCTGGAGGGAGCGCCTACAACCTGTAGCCAGCTTCTTCAGCAAAAGTGACTCAGGGGCCTCCCAGGTTCTTCTGAGGGCGAGTGCAGCCTTCGGGGACCTCTCCGGAGGGCCTCACACACCACCTGCTTCTGAGGAAGCAAGTCTGGACACTCCGCTGAGGGCTGGGAGGAACAGGGAGATGCTTTTTGAGATGAAAATACTGCAGTAGAGAGGGGAGAAATCAAGCATGTGGGATTGTCCCTGCAGGCAATTCCTGGCTGGCTCTGGTGCCCAGTGGGGCATCTCAGGACCCTCAGAGAAGCCTCTGTGATGGCTGATTGCACAAAGTGTGATTCTGACTCTGCCATGGATTTGTAAAATGTTTCCCAGCCCAGCATCTGTTCCCCTCCGTCTGGAAACAACTCTGCGACTTTCTTTGAGAAACAACTCTTATCCCAGCTTCAGTCCTCATCCATGACACAGGCTCAGCCAATCCACCCCTTTGGCTACAGGGATTGGTTCAGGGGTGAGCATGTAGCCCAGGTTTATCCAATCAGAGCCAACATGGGCCCTTCTGCATTAGCTCTGGGGTAGAGAGAATTGCTCTTCCTGTTGAAGACTTTGGGGGGACAGCATGAAACCTGGGGTGCTGGCAGCCACCCTGTCAAACCAGGGGAGAGTCTGCATGAGAATGTAAAAGGAAAGCAGAGCTAACAGGTGGAAGGAAATACACTAGACAGAAGGATGACATTGTCAGAGCCCCTGGATCAAGCCATACCTGAATCAGTACCCTTCCCAGCTCCTCCAACAGTCCCTCCTGCTCCTCTCTGATGGGTATGAGCGGGGTGTTCTGCCACTCTCTGCCGAGAAATCCTCATTGGTACAGAACCACCGTGCAGAGCTGCAAGGACTTCTTCGCCCCATTAGGTGTGAGGCCCTCTTTCACTTTGCGCTTGGAGCAACCAAGCCCAGAGGCCATGACGCCTGCAGGAGGTCACACAGTGCTTCATGCCCACGTAAGGACTGGATCTGGGGATGCAGAGCCCCAATTTTAGGCTCCATCCTCTACTCTGTAGTGAGGAGGGCCCGTTGGCCTTGTATTCACACCTCCAGCCAAGCATCCTTTCCAGGGATGCCCACGAACCTGAGAAGCGACAGGAGACAGCTGTCAGGAGTCTGTGCAGAGGCCCTGCCCAGGAGGGCCTTGGGCTCTCAGAGGACTGAGCCCCTTGACCAACGTGTATGGAGCTGCTGCTGTCATCCAGGCACTGTGCTGGGCAGTGGAACCCAGGGCACGGAGGAAGAGCCCCTGCCCTGTGCATACAGCATGGGGCCACTGGGGGGCGGGTGTCTCAGGGTTGATGTGAGAGGGAGTTGGGGATGTTTCAGACAGTGCACTCCTGCTGGGGTGGGCAGGCTTATTCTGCAAATCAATGAGAAACACTTTGCATATAAGGTAGACGCACCACGAAAAACGAAAAACGAGTTTACAGAAGAGGAGAAAGCTGATGTCATATGCTCCCCGGCTGTATACTCAGGACCCAGTACAGCCGCGGGGACCCAGTACAGCCGCGGGGACCCAGTACAGCCGAGGGGACCCAGTACAGCCGAGGGGACCCAGTATAGCCGAGGGGACCCAGTACAGCCATGGGGACCCAGTACAGCCGTGGGGACCCAGTACAGCCGTGGGGACCCAGTATAGCCGAGGGGACCCAGTACAGCCGTGGGGACCCAGTATAGCCGTGGGGACCCAGTACAGCCGTGGAGACCCAGTACAGCCGTGGGGACCCAGTACAGCCGAGGGGACCCAGTACAGCCGTGGGGACCCAGTATAGCCGTGGGGACCCAGTACAGCCGTGGGGACCCAGTATAGCCGAGGGGACCCAGTACAGCCGAGGGGACACAGTACAGCCGAGGGGACTCAGTACAGCCATGGGGACCCAGTATAGCCGTGGGGACCCAGTACAGCCGCGGGGACCCAGTACAGCCGCGGGGACCCAGTACAGCCGAGGGGACCCAGTATAGCCGAGGGGACCCAGTACAGCCGAGGGGACCCAGTACAGCCGTGGGGACCCAGTATAGCCGTGGGGACCCAGTACAGCCGTGGGGACCCAGTATAGCCGAGGGGACCCAGTACAGCCGAGGGGACACAGTACAGCCGTGGGGACCCAGTATAGCCGAGGGGACCCAGTACAGCCGAGGGGACACAGTACAGCCGAGGGGACTCAGTACAGCCATGGGGACCCAGTACAGCCGAGGGGACCCAGTTCAGTCGAGGGAACACAGTACAGCCGAGGGGACCCAGTACAGCCGAGGGGACCCAGTACAGCCGTGGGGACCCAGTACAGCCGAGGGGACCCAGTACAGCCGAGGGGACCCAGTACAGCCATGGGGACCCAGTACAGCTGAGTGGACCCAGTACAGCCACAGGACCGAGTCAGGCGCCCGCACCGGCCGGTGCTGTCAGCGCTCCTGGGCCCAGCTGTTGTGGATTAGCTGTGTCATGACTCCCCTCCCAGGGCTGAGATCACCGAGGAGGGACCACAGCTCGGAGCCCACGCCTGCGAGCTTTGAAATGCCGCCGCGCTGACACACGCAGCAGCCCTAACCCACAGCAGGGAGGTCAGGCCCGGGGCGCCTGCCAGCACCCGGCACCACCTGGCCCTCTTGGCAAGCGCGGGCTGGAGACACGGGAACAGGCCAGCTCCCATCCTCACCCGCTGACCCCGATGCCCGCCCTCACAGCTCAGGGTCCGGCCAGGGAAAGGCCCAGCGGGAGCTCGGGAGGGCAGGGCCGGGGCTGGGTCTACCCTGTGCTGTAACTGCCCCTCTGCTGCCTGACCCTCCGGCGAGGCCGCAGTGATGGAATCCAAGGGTGGGCTCTGACTCCCAAGGCGAGGAGGGAATTAGCATCCAGCCTGTGACACAGAGAAGGAGACGGGGCGGGGAGGCCCCTCTGCGGAGGAGCTGGAAGGACAGGCCGGGTCTGGGGTGTTTGGAGGAACAAACCCCGGGTAGAGAGAACAGCAGTGCAAAGGCCCTGGGGCGGAGACGTGCTTGCTGTTCCAGGCCGCGTGGCTGGGCCCAGAGCGCAGGCCCGGGTCAGAGAGGCAGCGGGAAGCTGGAACGTGACAGCGAGGGCCCAAGAGCAGGACGCTGGCTTTTGTTCAGAGTCAGATGGGACCTGTGCCGTAAGGAGGGGTGAGAGGCCCAGGCCGTGTTGTACACAAGCCCTCGCCGGTGTTGGAGTCACCACGCTTCCTTCCCGCCTGGGTTCTCCAGCTCAGGAAACAGCACCGGGATTTCTTTTCTTTCTTCTAACGACACGAAACGCTGGCGAGCGAGAGGGGCCGTCCCCCGGCAGGACCCGCGGCGGCCGGAGCCTATCTGTGCAGGGATCACCTGCCCGAAACGCGAGACCAGGCCGGCCATCCGCGCGATAGGCGTCCGTATTTGCCAACACGGGAACGCTGCTTCTCCACTCCGGGGTTTACAGGCTCCTGCAGGTGTCACCTTTCTCCCCTGCCCGGCCCGCCGTCCTCTCACATTCCCTCCAACAAAGTGCTCCCTGTTGGCAGGCGGTCCGCAAAGGGAGGGCTTTGTTCCAGGCTGAAGAACCTCATTCAACCGCGTTGGCAAGGGGCTGCCACTCCCCGTGCCAGCTCCGCCGGTGTTTCCAGCTCTGCCCCAACTTCGCTGGAGAGCTTCCGGCCTTCTTCCCCCCTCCTGCCAGGAGAGGCCCGGTCACATGGCTTGTTTGCTGAGCAGGTATCTTGGGGGGAAGAGGGGAATGAGAGCAGCGGCCAGGAGTTGAGATGGGGGAGTGGGGGGGGGAAGAGGGGGAGGTTTCTGGATGTGCAGGGAGGGGCAGAGGTGAGGGGCTGGAGAGGGGAGGTTTCTGGAGAAAGTGGGGGTGCTGGGTCTTCTGTGAGCTTCCTCCCGGCTCAATGGCTACATGGGAGAACCCTCTTTTTTATCTGTTGGCCACGCTGCCTAACAGATTGCCACAAACAACGCCTGTTTGTTCCCGCCCCCTGTGCAGGGCAGACGTACAGGCTGGGTGGCCCTTGTTCGTTCTCTGCTCAAGGCTGACATCAAGGTGTCGCCGGCCAAATGGTGTCCATGCTGGTGCCCCTGTGAGGCCCTTGGCCTTTTCCTGAAGGCCACAAGATACAACATTTTTGTATTGGGGTGAAATTCACATCGTATTAAATTAAGCATTTTAAAGCGGACCAGTCAGGGACATTTAGTGTATTCACGGCATTGTGCAACCATCCCTCTGTCTGGTCCAAAACATGTCATCGTCCCAAAAGGATACCCTGTGTCCGGGAAGCAGTGATTCCCCCAACTCCCCCTCCTCCTCCCCCTCCTCCCCCTCCTCCCCCTTCTCCCCCTCCTCCCCCACCTCTCCCTCCTCTCCCTCCTCCCCCTCCTCCCTCTCTTCCCCCTCATTCCTTTTCATGGCTGAGTAACCCTCCGCGGCGACTGCCACGGGTTCCGGGACATGTGGCTGCTTCCTCCACCTGCCGGCTGGCCGCGGTGAGCAGTGCTGCCCTGTATGCGTGCGCATTTGCCTGAGTTCCTGTTTCCAGTTCTCTCTGGGCATGCTCCGAAGTGGGGCTGCTAGGTCACGGATAGTTCTCTGTTTAACTTTGTGAGACCCACCAGACTGGTTCTCAGCGGCACCTTTTACATTCCCACCAGCAGTGCACAGGGTTCCAGGTTCTCCCTGCCAACCCTTGTTATTTTCTAGTTTTCAAAAATGATAGCCATCCTACTGGGTGGGATTTTGTGGCTTCGATTTGCATTTCCCTAATGACGAGGAGCACCTTTCCATGTGTCTGTTGGGCACTCGTATGTCTTCGTTAGAGAAATGTCAAGTCCTTGGCTTGAGGTTTAAGGCTGCGGGGAGGGAGGGCTTCAGACCCCAGTCTCTGGCCTGTCCCTCTCCATGGCTCTCAGCTTTATCATTCATAAGAGGTTCTTGCTCCCATTTTGCAGCTTGGAACACTTGCTCGGAACCCCCGTATCAGGCCGGGCCCAACCAGAGCAGCAGCACCAGGAGGAGACACACAATAAGGGTTTGCTGCAAGGCCTTGGCTCAGGCAGCTGTGGGGCGGGGGGCAGGCCCGGGGTCCAGGGGCAGGCGGGCAGGAGGGGCTGGAACTCCGGGGCAGCGGCGCAGCTACTGTCCACGGTGGAACTTCTTCGGGAAAGCCTGCTCTTCGGGCCATTCAGCTGATTGGACCAGGCCCACCAGACCCTCCGGACCCTCCTTTATGGATTTGGGACTTGAATCTCATCTGTTAAACACCCTCATGCTCCAAGAACCCAGAAAAGCGATTGATTGGATAACTGATGGCGGGCACTTTGCTGAGTTGGCACCTAAATTGACCATCAGACCCCCATCCAGCAAGAGGTGGAGCTGAGGCTGACCTGGGGCGTGACCCACAGCTGACTTTGTGTCCTGAATAATTGGTTAATCCTTCCTACAGCCCGGGAGGCAGGGAGCATCTCAGCCTTACCCATGAGCAGAGCTGGGCCCAGGCTTACACCTCGTCGCCCAGACAACACTCCAGAAGCACCATTTTGAAGAATGAATTTGTTTTTGCTCAATTCCAGCACCTGCTCATCCCCAGACGGTCCGGCCCTCCCCAGCGGGAGCTGCCACGTGGTCTGAGCAATGGGGACTTTTATTCTGGTCAGGGAGCTTGGAGCAGGAGGTTTTGTGGAGGGAAATGAGGGCTGCAGCCCAGACCAGGGTGCGAAGGGCGCTCTTGGAGGACTGTCGGGGTCTGTGGTGGAGGCTCACAGCCAACAGAGACCCCGAGTCTCTGGCCTCCGGTGTCCCTGATCACTCGTGGGGCCCAGCGGGGAGGGCCACGCTCCCGCAGACAGCCATCGGCTTAGCGCTCTCCTGCCCGGGGTCCCGTCCTGGCCACCGGCAGCGTGGGACTGGGGGTTTGGGGGCTGCGCCCAGCAGTGAAATGGAATCTGAGGGGCTGGGAGACTTTTATGGGGGGCTTTTCTGTTTCCAACAAAGTCCAGGGCACGATTTTACAGTCCCTGATTCCAGGCCTCCGTGCCCCGACCCCAAGTCAGCAGAAGGGAAGGACGGGGCGGGAACTTCCACAGAGGGTGGGGTCCATTCTCACCTCAGACCCCACAGGGCACACCAGTCCGTTCTCACCCCCAGATCCAACAGGGCACACCAGTCCGTTCTCACCTCAGACCCCACAGGGCACACCAGTCCGCTCTCACCCCCAGATCCAACAGGGCACACCAGTCCGCTCTCACCTCAGACCCCACAGGGCACACCAGTCCGCTCTCACCTCAGACCCCACAGGGCACACCAGTCCGCTCTCACCTCAGACCCCACAGGGCACACCAGTCCGTTCTCACCTCAGACCCCACAGGGCACACCAGTCCGCTCTCACCCCCAGACCCCACAGGGCACACCAGTCCGCTCTCACCCCAGACCCCACAGAGCACACCAGTCCGCTCTCACCCCCAGATCCCATAGGGCACACCAGTCCGCTCTCACCTCAGACCCCACAGAGCATACCAGTCCGCTCTCACTTCCAGACCCCAGAGGGACACCAGTCCGCTCTCACCCCCAGATCCCACAGGGCACACCAGTCCGCTCTCACCCCCAGACCCCACAGGGCACACCAGTCCGCTCTCACCCCCAGACCCCACAGAGCACACCAGTCCGCTCTCACCTCAGATCCCACAGGGCACACCAGTCCGCTCTCACCCCCAGACCCCACAGAGCACACCAGTCCGCTCTCACCTCAGATCCCACAGGGCACACCAGTCCGTTCTCACCCCCAGACCCCACAGAGCACACCAGTCCGCTCTCACCCCCAGATCCCACAGGGCACACCAGTCCGTTCTCACCTCAGATCCCACAGGGCCCACCAGTCCGTTCTCACCTCAGACCCCACAGGGCACACCAGTCCGCTCTCACCCCCAGACCCCAGAGGGACACCAGTCCATTCTAACTTACAGAACTCACCTGGGACACCAGTCTGTTCTCACCCCCAGAACCATCTGGAACAATTGGTCCACGGGCTGAGGGCATCAGCTCCCGGGAACTCATTACAGCAGCCGGAGCGACTCCACAGACACAGCGACTGAGGGAGACAAAATGGCCACATGCTCGGTGCTGGGACACTGGGTGCTGGGACAGCTTCCCTGTGTGGCTGCTGCTATGCTGTGTGCTGTGCTGTGTGTTGTGTGGTGTGTAGTGCTGTGTGCTGTGCTGTGTGTTGTGCTGTGCTGTGTGGTGTTCTGTGAGTTGTTCTGTGCCGTGTGGTGTGCTGTATGTTGTGCTGTGTGGTGTTCTGTGCTGTGCTGTGTGCCGTGCTGTGTGCTGTGCTGTGCTGTGTGGTGTTCTGTGAGTTGTTCTGTGCCGTGTGGTGTGCTGTGTGTTGTTCTGTGTGGTGTTCTGTGCTGTGCTGTGTGCTGTGTGGTGTTCTGTGCTGTGTGGTGTGCTGTGTGGTGTGCTGTGCTGTGTGGTGTGCTGTGCTGTGTGCTGTGCTGTGCTGTGTGGTGTGCTGTGTGGTGTGCTGTGCTGTGCTGTGTGGTGTGCTGTGCTGTGTGATGTGCTGTGCTGTGTGCTGTGTGCTGTGCTGTGTGCTGTGCTGTGTGGTGTGCTGTGCTGTGTGCTGTGCTGTGCTGTGTGGTGTGCTGTGTGGTGTTCTGTGCTGTGTGGTGTGCTGTGTGGTGTTCTGTGCTGTGTGGTGTGCTGTGTGGTGTTCTGTGCTGTGTGGTGTGCTGTGTGGTGTTCTGTGCTGTGTGCTGTGCTGTGTGCTGTGCTGTGCTGTGTGCTGTGCTGTGTGTTGTTCTGTGCTGTGTGGTGTGCTGTGCTGTGTGGTGTGCTGTGCTGTGTGCTGTGCTGTGCTGTGTGCTGTGCTGTGTGGTGTGCTGTGCCGTGGTGTATGATGTTCTGTGCTGTTGCTGTGACTCAGAGACACTAATTCTCCTCAGCTGTATGCCCGAAGGGGGAAAGACCTGGGTGTCCTGTAAGTTCTCTGTGCCTCAGTTTCCTTCCCTGAATGAAGGACTGTAACAGTCCTTCCCTCTCTCCTAGCGGTGCTGTAAGGATTAAATGAGTGACAGACACTGGCTAGTCTGTGGGCCTCTTGCACGCTCCTGGCCCTCGTGGCAGATCTGAGGAGCTGTGGTCATCAGTCAAGCCAGGGCTAAACTCCGAGGCAGGGCCCAGGCCAGGCTGGAGGGGAGCAGACACCGCCCCCCTTTGTGGGGTCGGCCTGAGTGAGGTGCTGGCTCAGGAAAGAGCATGTATGAGGGTGAGTATGTGAGCAAATGTGTGAGAATATGTGCATGAGCTGGGAGCAAGTGTGAGTGTGGGTATGAATGTGTGTGTGTGTGAGCGTAATCATGCCTGTGTGTGTATGTGACTGTGTGTGTATGTGACTGTGTGTGTATGTGACTGTGTGAGAGTCCAGGACGGGGCCCGGCAAGCGCCAACGCCCCCTGGTGGGCATGTAGAGTGATCTCTACCAGTAATAGGAAACCTACTGGAAAATCCCCCCTCAGCCTTTGCAGGTTGTTGTTAACTTTACACTTGCTCCAGGATTTACAGCACACAGATAGTAATAGTAATAAAACAACAACACAGTGACCATTCACAGAACAAGCCTGCAGACTGCTCACTCACTCATTTCACAGATGAGGAAACTGATTCTCAGGGAAGTTACTGTCTTCGCACAGCTACACCCAGGGGTCTGAGCTGAGGTCCAAACCCAGGCTGTCACCCCTTAGCCTATGCTCTCGCCATGCTGCTCCTGTGGGTGCCCCCACAAGCCTCCTGGCCCTGCCCCTCCTGGGGTCCCACCATCAGGCCCTGAGCACAGCACTGCAGATGTTCTCGCCCTGCCTGTCACCCCTGCTGGGCCCTGAATCTGAGGGCGTCTCTCTCCCCCCCTGCCCCCCGCTCCCATCCCACTGCTTTATGTGTGGCTCTTAAATAGCTGGATGAGGAAAACCCGCCCCCCTCCCTCCCTCTCTGTGACTGGCTCCTCAGCTCCTGGTCCACAAACCCCCTCCTCTAGGAAGCCTTCCTTGATGCAACCTGCCGCCAGCTCTAGGAGCCCTCTGGCTCCTGCGCCCAACCCATCACAATGCACATGCCTGCCTCCCCCACTAGATGTCTAGTTCACTACTGTTTGCCTAGCACCATGGTCGGCAAACCCCTGCTCTTGAGCCACATGCAGCTCTTTGGCCCCTTGAGTGTAGCTCTTCCACAAAATACCACGGCCTGGGCGAGTCTATTTTGAAGAAGTGGCGTTAGAAGAAGTTTAAGTTTAAACAATTTGGCTCTCAAAAGAAATTTCAATCGTTGTATTGTTGATACTTGGCTCTGTTGACTAATGAGTTTGCCGACCACTTTCCTAGCACATAGAGGTACTTAGTAAATATGTTTTTGTGGATAAATTGAGAGAATGGACACACAAGTGAAGGAATGCATGGAGGCTTCCCATGAGGCGTGGAGGTGAGTGCTGAGGGTGGGGCTCAGAACTGTGACTGACAGGGAAGGGACAATAAGAACAAGCCTGGTGACCTCCCTTGCCCTGCCCTGCCCTGCTGAGGTCCAGGAGCAGCTGACCTGGGCCCAGCCTTAGATCATGCCGGGCAGGGGCTTCCACAGGACTCAGAGCCAGAGGCCCACGTTCAAGTCCCCGCTTCACCACTCACCAGTGTCCGAGTTCCCTGTGGCTCCTCCACCTGGGGCGCCCTCACTTACAGATGCATTTGCTGCCCTCCGGTGGCCACAAGGAGGTCTGCTGGGCTCCCCGGAGGCTGCCTCTCCCTGGTCCTCCTGGTTGGCCCAGGGGATTCCTCCAGGTCCCCCCCCACCTTGGGGTGGGCTCAGGCCTGTGCCCCTACAAGCTATTGTCTGTTGGCTGTAAAGAGGAGAAGGTTGATCATGACTCGGGGTTCTCCTCATCTCTCTGACCCAAGGGCCCCATAGCCTGCTGTCACTCCCTGGCATTCTAGGGGCACGCAGACCCTGCCCCCTCCTGGCTGTGTGCCCTGGGACAAATTACTTAACCTCTCTGAGTCTCACTCTTTTCTTCTGAGGAATGGGACTATGCTCTACCTTGCCGTGTTGGAGCTAATATGATACTGAACACTTTTGAGCATACACAGTATACAAGAGCCTGGACCGGACACTTTAATCCATCTTATCAGATCTTCTCTGGAGCCTGAGAAAGGAAGCACTGTTGTGAGCCCCGTTCACAGAGGAGGACACGGCGTCTGGGACAGGCCAGGCCCCTGCCCGGCGGAGGCAGCCCCGAGCGGAGAAGCAGGATGCACATCTGGGTCCGTCTGAACCCACGGCGTGTTCTGCTGCTCCGTGTCCCTGGGCCTCTGGTCCCAGCGGAAGTCCACAGTGGCCGATGCATATGTTCTTGATTGTTTTTCAACAAAATAAAGGAAAACAAATAAATTAATGAAAGCACGCTGTGTGGGCAGTCATTTTCTCTCAAAACAGGGCGGCTGTGATATGTAAAAAGGTTCTTGAGAGCGTAGAGGAGGGAGCCCAGCCTTTGATGCTTGTGCATCTTGTCCAGCGCAGCGAAGAGACACCCCTGGGTTCTGAAGCCCCAAGAAAATACGCCGTGGACTCCTGCCCCTCTTCTGTCCCCCGCACCCTTACCCCCCCCCCCCCCCCCCCCCGCCTTTATCCCGGACACACACCACATGTTGCACAACTCTCCTCTGGAGTTTATGGCAGCTCGCTTTGCAGACAGCTCCTAAAACCAAGCAACTTCGGGTCCTTTGCTTTTGTGAACAGAACAGTGTTTTTTTCTAATTAGAAACCACAAACCCCACTGGCAGCCTCTCTTCTGGGGGGTCCGATGGCAGAAAACTCACTGGGAAGTTCTGGAAGGGGACAGAACACTCTAGGGCCTATTTTGTTTTGGGTGCTTTTGGCCTATCACCTCGGGGAGTCCTTGCAACAACAGCAAAAGGGTTTGCCCCAATAGAGGCGGGGAGCTGAGCCTCAGAATGAGGGCCCCCCAAAGACAGGCAGCTCCCAGCTCGTCTGAGGCAAAGCTGGGTCTGCGCCGGACACCAGACACGGCTGGGTTCCTGCCCCAAATCGTCCCGCCCTCCTCCCACCCCTCCCCCACTGACCAGCATCATCTTCATCCACTTAAACCAGAGGAAGCAGAGGACCGCTGTGAAGACCATCTAGGGACTCGTTGGGCAAACCATCTTTCGATCTTTGCACAGCAGCAGGAAAGGGGCACCGACAGGCCTGAGAGCATGGGGGTGGCTACTGACAGACCTGAAAGGATTGGCCTCCCGGCTCTAGCTTGCCCATCCCTGTTTTAGCCACCAGGGCACTGGGTTCTCCTTGCCAAGTGTTGGTGGCTATGGTTTTGGCCCATAAGCCTCAAGGGGATGTTGCTGAAGGGATTCTGGGAATGGGTTTCTTTGGCCTTAAAAAAAAAAAAAAAAAAAAAAAAAGACCCTGGATGGAAACCTCTCTTCTCTGCCTCCGGATGCAGCTTGTGAGGAGGCGATGCTGGAGCTGCTGCAGCCTTTGTGCCTGCGGTCAGCCTGAAGCCCATGCTGGCCTCTGGCGGGTGAAGGATCTTGGCTTCGATGATGGCGAACGGCCCTGCGGGAGCCACCGGGCATGGCCCACCACACTGGACTCGTGATGTGAAATTATGAAGATTGTTTTAAAGCACCTCGGGGAGACATTTTGGTTTCTTTTTAGCTAAAGGTCTCTCCTAACTGATACGCTCCCCAAAGTTTATTCTTTTTCTGCTTCCCCACACGGTTTTCCTGGTCCGACTGGGCTTCTTCTATTCGGTGTCTAGCAGAAAAACACCAATCTGCCTCGTGCCCCAGGAACTTAGCTGCACCGTGAGCTGGCCCGCAGGAGCAATCCGCAGGTATGGACGGCCATGGATGGCTTCCCAGTGGGTTTTCACTGAGGCGGTGTGTGCCCCACAAAGCCAGTTCTGATGCAGTTAAGTCCCAGCCACAGAGCAGGTGTGCTCCTGATTGCTGGTAGGCGGGGCCAGCTGCCTCCCCAATCCTGGACGGGCAGGTAGGTGCCGGGAGCTCACGGGCAACCAGGGTGCACACAGGTGTTTGTGGAAGAACCAGCTGTGCTTCCAGCTCAGACTCGGACCAGGCAGTAAGGACAGGCAGCCCTAGGAGGTCAGGGATGCCTGCCTAGAGGAGGAGGCAGCCCATCAAGCCCCCGGCGGGGGGGGGGGGGGGGCCTGCTGCTAGGAGGCAATGGTGAGGGAGGAGCTCCGTGGCTTGCACAGCTGCTGAAAACCTCTGTGAGTGCCCGCAAGTAAAAACACCCATAGAGTTGTGTTCACAACCGGATCCAGACCCGCCTGGCTCGACCTGGGCCCTGAGGGCTGCAGGCCCCAGAGAACGGCCTCTGCTGGCTGGTCGGAGGGGGCGGGGGGCGCGGGCAGGACCCCTGCAGGGCGACCCCCTGGCTGATGCACACCGAGGGATGGATGCGACAATAAACCCAGGACTCGTCTGAAATGGAGGCAGACCCACCGGCTGCCCTGGGGACAGACATGCCAGCCCTTCCTCGTGCACAAGAGAACCACTTCCCACGGTTCATTAAGGGTTTTATGTCCCCTTTTTATTAAAATTAAAAACAAAATGCGTCAAAGAAAGGCTAAAAGCAAGAAAGAGCCCCTCCCTGAAGCCACCACAGGATTGCCTGGCCGGACCAGCTGAGGTCCCCAGGCGGGGTTTGCACCCAGATCGGAGGGAGGGTGGATGGGCGGTGCAAACTGAATCCAGGCTCTGCACACTGAGGGCTGCGTCCCCGAGTGCCCCCTTCTGGGCTCAGCGCCCTGGGAAGCCCGCTGCAGGTCTCACCAGCCTGCAGGCTCCGCCCCTCCAACCTGCTTCCCTGCACTCAGAGGAGCAGCCAGTGGTGAGACCCCCTGTTCCCCCTCGTGGCCTCCCAGGCGGTGGATGTGCCTGGCTTGGGTGGCTTCACCCTCCCCCACGCCGAGGCCTGTGGAGTCTCGCTAACACCCAGCACATGCTCCCAGGGGTTGGGAAGCTCCCAGCCCCAAGGCCACCCAGATGACAGTGCTCCGCTTGTCCCCCAGGTCTGATGCCAGACACGCTTAGTGTCCTGCTGTTTCCCACCCACAGCCCTGCTCTGCTCCTCAGGCTTCCCCTCTCCTCACTCCCTGGACGAGGAGGCACCCCCTTTACAGGCCCCTATCTGATGGCCCTCAGAAAGTTGTCTGTCAATCAACAAGCATTTCATTGACTCTGTGAAAGGCATTGGGAACGTGGCTGATGTAACAGAAAACAGGATTGTGTTCATTTCCTGGTGCTTCAGTAATCAATTCCCGCAAACCGAGTGGCTCAAAGCAACAGCCTGTTCTCTCATGTCCTCAAGGCCAAGTCCAAAATCAAGCGGTCAGCGGGGCCATGCTCCCTCCATAGGCTCCAGGGGAGGATCTTTCCGAGTCTTTTCCACCTGCTGGGGGCGCCTGGCTTTCCTTGGCTTGTGGCCACAGCACTCCCATCTCGGCCTCCATCAGTCTCCTCCTCCTGCTGTTTCTCTCTCCTCCATGTGTCTCTCCTAAGGACGCTTGCCACTGGAGTTAGGGTCCACCTGGATAATCCAGGGTGATCTCATCTTGGGAGCCTTGACTGAATCACATCTGCAAAGACCTTTTTTCCAAATAAGGTCCCATTCGCAGGCTCCAGAGATTAGGGAGTGGACATGCTTTTTGGGGGCCAACATTCAACCCCCTAAGAGCTGTAATTACCTTTACTGCAAACAGATGAGAACACAATGGCCTGGACAGAGTGGGATGCGCGGTCAGAACAGTTGTGAGTGAGACAAACACATGTGAGCCAGATGCTGCGTAGCCATCGAACCCCTGCCTGTCCTCCTCAGGGGAGGTCATGTCACCAAAGATGAAGATCAACTTCAAGGAGGCCCCGGGACATGGGCTGAAAGGCGTGGCCTGGGCCTGGACCAGCTCCTGGGCGGAGAGAATTGCTGTCAAAGCGGCATATCTCCCCGGACAGCTGCATTGGCTGCCTCGCTGGCGCCTCCCGGGACCCTCCACTCTCACCTTCACATGGGGGGTCAGAGTGGCCACAGGTCACTCCTGCTCGACGTCCTCTAATAGCTTCTCCATTGTCTCGGACAAAATCACAACCCCGCCCCCAGCCTCCAAGCCTGCGTCATTGTTTCTCTGCTCAGCATCTTCCTTCCTGGTCCCACGGTCCCTCACTCACCCCGGCTACCCAGACGTGCCCAGCTCCCCGGCTCCTTCCCATCACAGGGCCTTTGTGTGTCCCTCCCCCACTGCCTGGAGTGCTTTCTTTCAGATGCCCACATGCCATCTCCCTGCTGTTTAAGCCTCACAGTCTAATGATTGCCTCCAGGAAGCCTTCCCTGACTACCTGGTCCACGCCGTCCCCCTCACAGCCACACTTCCCCACGTTCCTTCGTCCTGCTGGCTTCCAAGCCCTTAGTGAAACGTACACCTGTCCGTGTGTTTGCGTCCGTCTCCCCCAGCTCCTGCAGGCTCCATCGGAGCAGCTTGGTGGGGCAGGTCCGTGAGCACAGATGGACATAATGCGTAGCTGACCTCGGAGATCTCACATGGCAGACAGCCTCCTAAAGCCAGTCCCGGGGCACCATTGGGTTCATGGGCCAAGGAGACGCACCATCTTGTGTACTTAAGAGAAGCCAGCGGGTTGGATTCTAGAACCACAGAACCACCAGCTAGGTGTTAGCATGCGACCCGAAGCGCAGAATGGGCATCCCACATTCAGTGCCACGGGGTCAGGGCTGGCGGGGCCGGGAGTGAGCAGAGTGCAGGGAAGAGTTGTCTTACTGGTATATTTTTTATTTCTTTTAAAAAAAATCACTAGATGTCCAACTGGGCCTCTTTCCCGCCTCCCTTCCTCCTTTCCTTCGTGTATTCATTCATTTTCTTTTTCATCTGTTCATTCGTTCATTGTTAACATCCATAGACATCCTGTGTGGCGGTGTCAGGAGCCATACAATGGACTGTTCAGGAGTCTGAAATCTGAGGGAGAGGCTCTGGCTGGGTGGCTCAGCTGGTTAGAGCGTCATCCTCATACACCAAGGTTGTGGGTTCGATCCCTGGGCAGGCACACACTAGTATAAGAATCAACCAGTGAATGCATAAATAAGTGGAGCAACAAATCATGCTTCTCTCAAAAATAAAAAATAAAAAAAATCAATAAAACATGGAGTACTCCGTGTCCAGCCCTCAGGGTGGATAAGCCAGGTCAGGCGAGGTCACATTAGGTCACGCAGGGCGGGTCCTGGGGTCAGCATCTGCCATCATCCCCATACAGAACAGTGCTGTCTCCATTACAGAAGTTCGGCTAATTTTCTTCTCTGTGTTTTGTGGGAGCACTCTCTTAAGTGTGTAATATTTTATTTAAAAACTGCTTGTCAAACCATGTGCATTTAGAAATAGGCTGTCAGAGGGAAGATTCAACCCACTCATCCTGTCATCCCCAGAACATGCTCCCAGCAAGCATCCTCTCCCCACCGGCCTCTCACTAGTGCCTCCAACGTCCATCCCAGGCCACCCCACCCCTCCAACACTGGGCCTGGGGGGGAATAGGTCAGTGCCAGCCAGGACACCCGCAGCCAATGGGGATGCCCAGGCTTCTGGTCCTGCTCTGCACCCCAGGCCTGGTGTCTGGTCCTGCTCTGCACCCCATGCCTAGAATCAGGTCCATCTCTGCACCCCAGGCCTGGTGTCTTGTCCCGATCTGCACCCCACGGCCTCAAGGCCCTGCCTAAGGATGAGCCAAGGTCTTGGCAGCACTGCTGTGACTCAAGCACTGGGGACGGTCCCTAAATGCTGCTGTCTCCCCTGCTGCTTCTGGGCAGTAGCTCCCTCCCTGGGCAACAAGGCCCGAAGGGTGACTTGGCTGACATGTACTAACCAGGGTCAAAGGTCACCCCAAATTCCTTTGTGGCGGGCCTTGCAGCAGGTCCAGTCCTTTAAACTGCGAAGCTGCCCACAGAGTCAGGTTGGGAGGAAACTCGGCAGAGGCCAGGTTTCTCTTCGTCTGACGGGGAAGCTGGTGACACAGGGGGTGGGGCTGGAAGAAAGCGCCAGTCTTCCGAGGGGCAGGGGAAGGTCACATCCCCGCCTGGGGAGGGGCTGGCGGGGTGCCAGGGCCCATGAAAACACTGGCCTGGGGCTGGCTCCAGCGTTTATTAGTCTATTAAGAGCTGGGCATTCCGGGCCAGGAAGAGACTAAACAAAATCTGGTTTTCCTCTGCAAGCCGGTGGCCTCTGCTCCTCACAAGACAGGCCTTCAGGTGCACTTCCTCGCCCGCCGGCCCTGGCCTGGTCCGCAGGGCTGTCCTTTGACCCCGGTCTGGGGTCACTGGGAAGGACAGGGTGGATGCGGGGGCCACAGCACAGAGAGGAGGTGAGGCTGAGGTGGGGCTGGGCAGGGAGAGGCCTCTCAGCACAAACTCGGGACATCTGCCAGGAGAAAGGCAGGGTCCCCCAAAACAGCTGGGGAATGGGGTGGGCCGAGCGCTGATTTCTGCCTGGATTGTGTAGCATTTGAATCAGAAAAAAACAAACAAAAAACAATTACGCCGAAACCGGTTTGGATAGAGTGTCGGCCTGTGGACTGAAAGGTCCCAGGTTCGATTCCGGTCAAGGGCATGTACCTTGGTTGCAGGCACATCCCAGTAGGGGGTGTGCAAAAGGCAGCTGACCAATTTTTCTCTCTCATTGATGTGTCTAACTATCCCTCTCTCTTCCTCTCTGTAAAAAATTCAATAAAATATATATTTTTTTAAAAAACAATTACAATATAGAACCATGTTATGGCGCAGCCCTGTTTTTGTGTGTAAAGCTATTTGTAAAGTTTGATGGATTTTTCACACTAATTTTCTCACTGTCACTACAGCCAAGAAAACACTGATGAGCTGGAGGAGAATGAGAAGGGCTTGGGGAGCGCCAGCAGGTTCACCCCAGATGTGGCGGCTGCTTCGCAGGAAGAACCTGAGGTGTGATTCCTATGAGGCAGCAAAGGAGGAGAACCAGGTTGTCACCTTGACAGATGTCGACAGGAATTTCACAAATTCGGCATCCGTTCCCGTCTTTAAAGAAAACCTTCGCAACCAGAGAAGCCAGCAGAGATTTCCCACACGTTTCCCAATAGCATGCTGAGTGGGGAACAAACTCTGGCCCCGCGTGGGCAAAGGCCTGACCAGTGATTCGGAGAACAAGTCCCCACACCCCTCTGGCCACCACGCAGGAGCGGTGTCGGCCGGCCTCAGCGCCTGCGGGACAGAGATGGAGACGGGGGCTCCGTCTGACCCGGGGCTGGGTCCCAGGGCCTCCCCCTCCCCGGTGCCGCACCTCCTGCGAGGACTGAGAGGCCCCGGAATCCGGGGTGGACGGAGGGAGGCCCAGTGTCCCCAGCAGGCAGGCACCCTGCCTCTTCAGCCGGATGGGGGAGGGGTGCGACGGCAGCTGAGATGTCGCTCCAGACAGAGGGAAGCTCTGGCCTGGAGCCGGGCGGCCGTTGGGCAGTGCACTTGCCATGAGCAGCCTGACCCGGAGCTCCTCACCCCAGAAGCAGGCCTCTCCCCCAGCGTGGGGGGTGGGGTGCCCCCTCCTCCGGCAGCACAGCAGAGGGCATTTCTTTACTGGCCTCATGCGCGGTGCAGACAGAACTTGGACCAGGAGGAAGGGCCCAGGGGTCTGTGAGGGGCGGGCTGAGGGGACCCAGCAGTACCGGTGGGTGCAGGGACGTGGGGGAGTGTAGGCCCAGGGTCCCCGTCTGAGGGCTGTCCTTGCTGGGCACTCTAATTCCATAGCCAGGGCGAGAGGCGAGGCCCACCGCAACTTTCAGAAGCAACCAGCGCTGGAAAACAGAGCTGGAGAGGCGGTTGGCTCAGGCGAAAACAATCGTTTTCGAATTCCCTTTGACCACCCCAGCCCAGGGGGAAATTCACGGGGTCTCCACACCATCTCCCACCCACTGGCACCTCCGCGTCCCAGGTCTGGGGGCCCCGGGCCATGCAAGCACTGCAGAAATGCTGACCAATCCTGCAAAGCTGGTTAGAGGTGACACCCTGGCACGGTTACCATAGCTACACTCACCCACCGACCTCAGCTGTGCAAGCCCTTGAGGTTTCTTCTCACTTAGCAGACAGGTGAGCACGGTGGGTGTCTGCCAGCTTCCTAGCCCCTTCTTTTTGTGCAGATTCTACCCTCTGGCCCTCCCCCCAAGTTGCTAAGGGGGTAAGCCTGGCACCGTGGCAAGTGCCCGGGGGGATGACTCAGCTGAAGAAAGAGAAGCAGAGGTGGAGTGAGGCAGACTTCTGACGGCATTGCTCAAACGCCTGGATCCAGCCGTGCCTGAAGGCCACTGCTGGGCTTTCAACCAGAGCCCACAGATCTGACTTCTGCTCAAGCCAGTGTGCTTTGTGCTTCCGTGATTTAACTGAGAGACTCGCAACTGCTGCACTAGGCCTCAGGCAAATCGTCGCCCTCTGTCAGCCTAGACACAAACTCCACAATTTTGGTTATTCCAGAGATAACAGCCACCTCCCCCTCCTTTTCTCCCCCCCCCCCAGACACACACACACTCATACGCGCGCGCGCACGCACACACACACACACACACACACACACACTTACTCCTGCCTACACTAGTAAGCTCACAGTGAGACTGTCAGTCCCATGGAGGCTGGCAGGACACACAAGACTCCAGCCAGTGCCTCGTGTCTCCCCCCCCACTTCCCAAAGCCAAGTCCCCGTAGAACTAGGGGTGTCGAACTCAATCAGAGAAGGGGCCAAAATCTAAAATCCAGCCTAAATCGCGGGCCGAATGGTTTACTGAACAGTCATAAACTGTCATTGTGATGGAAACGCAGCGGAGTGCAGTGATGACAGCGCGGTGCGGGCCACATTGCAAGGCCTGGCGGGTCGGATTTGGCCCGCGGGCCTTGTGTTTGACACATGTGCCGTAGACAGTTCACTGGCCTGAAGCCAAATAACGGAGCAAGGTTTTGCTGAAGGCTACAGTGTTCCTAATGCCTAGATATTTCTATTCTGCAAATGCTTTCCTTTTGTAACTTTACCGGGAAATGCCTTCTTCTTCCTCAAACAGCGGCGCCGGTGAAATAAAAGGCTGACCCCACCCGACCCCCATGTTTGGTGTTTGCCTCGGAAACTTCTTGGCTGCGTGGACCCCAGCATCGGAGAAGTACCGCCCCAATAAGGAGGCTCTTTGCACATCCTTTGGGGAGGAGAACGGCGGATTTTCATGGCCAGCAGAGGGGGCCCCAGGAGTGCTAATCCCCTTGGCTGGGCCCCACACAGATTGGGCTCCTCCCTCTCTCAGCCTCTGGGACGCCCTTAGTTAGCAGCGGGGGCTTCCGGATGGGGAAACTCACCGATGACTATTCCTTTGGCTTCCTGAACTTTGAAGTGTCTTCCTGAGTGGAAGCCTCCTTGCTTTGAACGGGAGGTTTGTCAGCTGCACGGTAAAACCTCACCCGGCAGGCCGTCGAAAACAAAAATAAAAATGTCCAGAAACCCTAATTCTGCTGGCCAGGGCCGAGGCCCCCACGTCAGACCTTTTCTCCCCTGCACACCTGCCCTGGTTCTGGTTCCAACGGCTGAGAACGCCTACCAAGTAAACTGGCTGTGGACCATGGTAGTTTGAAGTTCTTACAAAGTGTTTTTGTTTGGGGTTTGGGTTTGTTTTACCTGCCGGGGCAAGAGAATGGATCCCATTCTTAGCTGTCAGAGTTCAGCAGAGAGAGAGGGGCAGCGCCCTCCCCCTGACCCGCGGGGACTGGCACCGTGGGGACTGGCACAGCGGTGCTGGGCCTCTGCAGACGGTGCCCTGTTTTCCTGACTCGCCTGTGTCTTAGGCAGACCCACCTGGGAGCCCTGGGGCCAGGCTACAGCAAGAGCGTTAGAGATGCTGCCTTTTCCCAAACAGCTAGCAAAGGTGTTTCCAAATAATAATCTGCCCAACAAAAGCAGTAACTCACAGTTTATGCAAGGTGATGGGAACCCCCAAATGAGTCACCAGGTCTTGGGCTGGGGGGACAGGGGTCCTCCCCGGTTCGGAATGAGTAATCCCTCCGAGAAGCTACACACCACCTACAAGAAAGCTGTCTACAGGCAAAGGTCCAAAAACAAGGAAAAACTAGACGGGAAGGCTTGGCTGAGATGCCCGTCTGGGGAGGTGTTCACAGGGAGGACTCCGGCCTCAGGTGTGTAGAAAGGTCCCTCCGTTAGCCCTTACCCAGAACCAGAGGGCAGGGTTCCGGGTGGCTGGCTTGGGGCAGGAGACAGGTGGCCACAGAGCCTGGAGGGAGCGGCAGTGTCATGGCCAGTGTCCCACAGCCCTGCTCACCGCCCTGGTCGCCTGCCCTTTCCTGAGAACACTCCCTGTTCTCTTCTTCCTCAAGAGAGCTTTTGTCCCCCAGCTTTACCTCCAGAATTCCGCAGCCCAGAGAGTCCCAACCGCAGACACACAGAGCGCAGGCCGCTGGGCCTCGTCTCCTCCAGAGCAAGGCACAGACATAGTCAGACCGGCAGGGTTTGGGACCGGTCACTCGGAGACGTCAAACCCCATTGCCAGAAGTCAATTCCAGCATGTCATCATCGCAAGAGTTTCATCGAAAGGTTGATGGAACTTGGGGACTCAACAAGGGCTAAGTCAAGTATATTATGCCTATTGGGAATGGCTAAAGGCATTTCCCCAAACCTGAAAAGGATATATAAATTGATCGTTTGCTGCTAGACAGCTCAGGGCATCTCAATCTACATGTTATTGCCTCCTGTTGGCCAAACCCCTGAACAGCATAGGCTATTCCCCAATCTGACAATGGATTCTGTACCAAACCCTACCCTTTTATGTGTATGTCTCCACCTTGCCTTAGGACAATTTGTGTTAATAAAAGCAAGGGGTCCTGAGACAAGGGGAACTTGGTTTCTTTAGCCAAGCTCCTCTGCCCCTGAAATGCCTTTCAAAATTATGTTTCATCACCGAACTCTTATTTAATTTATGCATAGCCCCTTCTCCAGATTTCCTGGACCTTCTAGATACCCAGGCAAGACTACCGGTATTACCCCAGCGCCATCTTTTTTACTAGTCCCACTTCTCTTACTCAAGCACAGGGGTCCTGCTCAGTTCAGAGGTTCTTGTTTTAGTGGCACAAGCAGACTGAAGCCTGTTCCTAAAACTATTAATGCGCAGGAGGAAGATGAACAATGAGAGGAAACCCAGACTGGAGCACCTGGCTCCAACTCCCAGGAGGCCCAGGGCTTCACCTAAAATTAATGCTCCCGAGCCTTGTATCCAGGGAACACCTATGGCTGTGAAGAAATAAAGATGGAAAGGACAGTGCATTTAAATCAATCACAGATGAAGCCTGGCTCCTCCCGAGTGTCCAAGCTGTAAAAATTGGTTCCAATATAATTCTGCCCACATCAAAAGCCAGGCTCCAAGGAGGCTTGCAGGCAAGCCACCGATTACGTTTTTAAAGATTGGCTCATAATTATAGGCTTAATTAATTACACGAAGGATTTGTTCTTAAAAAGGTGTATAAACTGTGTCCTGTTTGCACCCGGCGGTGGCCTGTGGGAAGGAAGGAGCCCCGTGCTCTGAGACCTGCTCGTCGGGAAGTCCATCTCTGCTCTTTATGAGAAAGGAAGCAGCACAGGCTTTTGAGGGGGAGGACGTTGGCCCAGGGCAGAGAGTGGATTTAAAAGTACAAGCTTCCACCTTAGCTTTCTCCCAGGTACAAACTGACATTCAGATCTTGGGGTGAAATATCCCAGAACGTTTTGGACAAATACCGGCTATAGGCAGATCTATTTTCATCGCAATATTACCACATTCTGCCTGTGACGTGCTCTCTCCCCCAGCACACATCCTGGTCCCCAGCACCCTCTCTCCGCAGCTGCTTGGCATTCCAGTTTGCAGCGCGGTTTTGGTTTAAAGAGGTTTTAAACTAGCTCTGTTTTAAACCCTTGCAGGTGTCAGGGCTCGGAAATGGGCGCACAAAGTCACAGCACAGGGTGGGACAGAGCCAATGGAGGCCTTGGTCCCCCAGGGGCTCTGAGCCTGCTCTCTGCTTCTCTCATTTTGTTGTGATGCACACACGCTCCAGTGATACCTGTGCCCAGGCTAGAACAGGGGGCACAGCCAGCCAGTGGGGCAGGGTTTTACTTCCCTGGGTCCTGAACCGAGATAACCTGCTTTAAAACCTCGGAAGCAAGATTCTCCCCTGATGTTATCAATTCTTCTCCACAGGCAGCCAGGCGCCTGCCCCTCCCAGCCTCTGCAGAAGGTGCCTCCATGCCCCTTTGCAGGCCTGTCAGGGTCTCCTTGCCGCATCCTGGCAAAGAACAGGGGGCTGTCTCTGGAAAATGATGGAGACGGGGTGGCCAATGCAGCCAGGTTTAAAGCAGAAAGTCCTGTATTCCCGGACCCCCTCTGTCCCAGGAGAACCAGGTCGGTCAGTCTCCCGATGCAGAGCAGTCAATGCCTTCCTGGAAGTTCGGTCAAAGCCAAATTAGGGAGTCAGTGGACGGCTGGAGTGCCCTCCCCAGAAGGCAGACGTTGGGGATAGTGGCACTGGTGAGGGCTGGGTAGCTGCCTCCATGGGGGGAGCTGGAACCTTGCTGTAGATCCGGACAGAACAGTTGTGTGTGTGACTGGCACCTGGCAGGTGACGAAAGAAAGGGCACGCCGAGGCATTGGCGCCGTGCCTGACACGTTGGCTGAGGCTCAGGGGCCCCTTCCCTGTAAGTTGTCTTCAAGGTCGGCCCCTCTGACCTTCAACTTCTATGTGTAATGTGGACTCTAAGATCTCTGACCCTGACTTCGAGATCTGGCTCAATCCCAGCGGAATCCACCCAGAAGATGGAAGAGGCCCGGCTGCGGGCAGGCTCAGACTTGACCAGGTTTTGCCTTTCCCCAAGGCACGCGAGAGATGAGGCGGCGTGATCCTGGCTCCCCTCCACATGGCCCGGCCCCAGCCCGGCAGGGAGGTTGGGAGACTTTGCCACATGCAGGGAGGCTGATGGGAGGTCGAGGGCTCCTGCTCACTCCCATGTGGCCTGGCCCCCCGTCCTGCCGGGAGCCCCGTGCCCTCCCCCTGCTATCAGGGCAAGCACCCAAATCGCAGATGTCTGCCCAAGGATCTGAGTGTGTTTAGTTACCCCCTCCTCCTGAGCACTGGTACACTTTCTCAGATAATGCCATGTGATGAGGGCATTGTATTTTCCTGTCTGTAACCAGGAGATAGAAATCCGTAGCCTCCTCTGGATCAAAACGTGCAAAAATTTGCCATTCTTATTGTTCACATTTTAAAAAAGAGTCGATGACTTGGCACTTAAAAATTAAGAGATCACCTTCTACAATCTAGATTTGTTGATGCTCCTAGAAAACAAATAAACCAAAACCCCAACAAACACACAAAATGGAAAACAGTGGGGCTGGCTCCACCAATCCGTAGGGCTGAGGGGCAGAGGCCTCCCGGAATGAGATGTGGATCCGCCAGTTGCTACACTCCGTACCACTCCCTATTGCTCCACGCGGCCTCTGCATGCGCTGCCGTGTCCGTGAGCAGACGGAATCTCCTGGTATGCTCCTCTGTTTGCGGGCAAAGCAGCTATGCTGTGTGACCTGTGCCATGTGTAACTGGAACTGCTGAGTGCCTAGCCAATATCATCTCTCCTTCCCTCCCTCCTAAGAGAATTCTGCTTTTATTCTGAGTGGTACTGTACTAAATGACTTTATTCCTAGACTAGAGGCTCAGTGCATGAAATTCATGCACGGGTGGGGTCCCCAGGCCTGGTCAGCAATCAGGGCCTATTGGAGCCATCTTGCCCAGTCCTGATCAGGGCCTGGCTGGCCAGGGCCTGCTGGCTGCCAGCCAGGGCCTGCCAGCTGCTAGATGGGGCCTGCCAGACATAGGGAGGAGGGACAAGGGGAGTGACCATGGGAGGTTGGCTGTGGGAGGGCACTGACCACCAAGGAGAAGCTCCTACATTGAATGTCCGCCCCCTGGTGTTCAGTGTGCATCATAGCGACTGGTTGACCAGTTGTTCCCATCATTCCAGTTGTTTGGTCGCTTAGGCTTTTATATATATAGGTTCCTTGCAGGTAGAGGTGAGGAGAAGGAAGTCCTTGCATGGGCTGCTTGGTAAGCTCAGCTGAGACGTGGGCCCTTTTTCTCAGGGCAACACCCTTGCTCCTTTCTTCTGCCAGAGTGAGTCATGGTGGCGGGAGCTCCAGCAGCCGTCTTGGACCATGAGGAGGCCTAAGACTGGAAGTCTCATGCTAAGAACGACAAGCAGAAAAACAGAAGGGGCCTGGACTCCCCATGAAGGGGAGTCAGTGCCAGTCTGCCTGTTCTCCTCCAGGTGTCTTTCCCATGAGAAGGAAACAGGCTCACCTTAGTCAAGTCACTTATTTGAGTTCTCTGTTATAGGCAACCAAATGTAACTCTGACAACATATTTCTCGCCTTCATTTCCCTTCTGCAGGGGCCTGAAGCAGCGGGGGCCAGACATGGCGGGGATCTCCCTTTTCTGCATCCAGTACGGAAAGAGAGATGGATGAACCGGTTCTAAGTGGAGGAGGCCAGGGATTGAGAAATAATAAAAAGAAAGAAAGAAGATGCAGAAATAGATTTAAAAGCTGGGAGCTGAGTGGGACGCCATTCTCTTTGATGGAGAGGAGGATGATGACCTGACCCCTCCCAGCACATTTATTTTATACTCCCAATACCAGAAAGTATCACCAACTTATTTGCATTCTTTTTTTTTTAAAATATATTTTTATTGATTTTTTACAGAGAGGAAGAGAGAGGGATAGAGAGTTAGAAACATCGATGAGAGAGAGTCATCCATCAGTTGCCTCTTGCACACCCCCTACTGGGGATATGCCCGCAACCAAGGTACATACCCTTGACCAGAATTGAACTCGGGACCTTTCAGTCCCCAGGCCAATGCTCTATCCACTGAGTCAAACCGGTTTCTGCTTATTTGCATTCTTAAGTAGGCCCTAGCATGCCTAGATTTACATACTAGTCCCGCCCCTGCCGACACCTGGCTTGATATGAAGGCCAAGCTGATTACACTTTCCGCCATCTTGGGGGAATGTGTAACTGAGCCTCGGCTCTGCCAGTCATCTCAGACTCAGCTGACAATTTTAGGAAAATGCCCACGTGCCTTCCCAGGCGGCTCTCTACACCCTTCCACCTGGATGTTATGTTGCAACTCACTCCAGGTGCTTATATGGTCTCCAGCCTCGCAGTTGGGATCTAGCATCAAAGTCATTGCCTGTGCCCAGGAGCTGGTGACTCCTGGTTTTAGTCCCTGAGGCATCTTAACATGGTCGTTTCATCAGAGAGTTGTTCAGAGGTGTTTAAAAAGGCTGAAATGGACATGTACTTTATTTTAAGAGCTCCGGGTTGCTTCTGTAGAATCCTCAGACTTTCAGAATGGAGTGTGAGGCACCGTGCTCTGCACCAGCATCCAGACCACCCACCCCGAGCCTCTGAGGGCCCTGGGCCTCCTGCTCTTAGGACCCCAGAACTTGGATTTTGTCCTTAGACTGAAGCAACCCAAATATTTACGTAGGGTTAAGTTTTTCATTTGGGGCCTGTCCCAATTATACCCCAGTTAATTGATTATCTGTCTAGACTCAGTTGGACAAACGCAGGTGACCAGGAGTCAGCAATAACACCCTATCCCCTGGTGCTTCAATGTCTAGACAGCTGAGCTGAACCGGAATGCATGACACACAGACAGAATGAGTATGCAGTCACACAGGGTTTATTTACCTATTCCTAGTGGGTCCTGGGCTCCGGCAAAGGCCACCTTGTGATACATACTGAAGGACAGGGACAGACAGGCGGCCACATTTGGCTCAGGCTCACACAGCAGAGCAGTCAGGGGCTTGTCTCTCAGAGCGACGTGGAGTCCACTTATCAGGGAGGAGACCTCCACTGAAGCTGGTCCCGGGGTTATATGGACTGCCGTAAACAACTTGTGTCCTCATCAGTGTGGGCCAGAGCGTGTGCCTTATGCTGGGAGCAGGGCGTTTACACTTTAAGGGCCCAAGGCTTTTACATCAAGATAGTGGGGTGTACATCAGTTTTGGAAGTTACAGAGTATTGGTGTTTCCACACAGCAAACATTTCACACAGTAATTATTTCATGCATTAGAGGGGTTTCCTTATGACTATGACATTATTATAACAGGGCCCACGGTATGTTTTTCTGTAATGTCTTCGAACATTTTGCTCTGGATTCAGGAACGTTTTCTTTTGTCTCTAGAGTGGCAGGGCCGTCCCATGGAACCGTCTGGGGCATGGAGCTGCCCTGCACGCTCTGCCCACGAGGCAGCCACTGGCCACACATGGTGATTGAGCTCTCGAACAATGGCCAATGCGACTGAGGAATGGGAGTTCAAAGAGTACTTCATGTTAATTCGTTTAAATGACAATAGCCACGTGTGTCTGTGACCACTGATCTGGGTTGGTTGGCTCTGGCTTCTCTCCTGTGGATGGTTGAAATGCCCCCTTGGGGTCTTAGAAGGGTGAACATCCTGTCTCGAATCCCAGCACCTCCGCTTCTCCTAGACCTCAGTTTGGCCTTGTTCTCTGCCAAATCTTGCTCCCTAGGAGTGCCTGCTCTTCTCTGAGCACAGTCCCCTCCACACAGCTGGCAGAGCTGCCCTGAGGGCTGTGCTAAAGGACACGCCATATGCAAAGAGCATCTGGCAAGTAATAGCTGCTCCGTGAACAGAATGAAAGGTAACAGTTGCTCCCTCCCAGCCCTGATTTCCCATAGTTTGAATTCAGGCTTATCTCTCCTTCCACAGATCAGCCCTGGAGGGCAGAGTTCTGATCCTACCTTGAACCTGGCCCAGCGCTCAGAGCTGTGGGGAAATCGGGGGACTCGGACCATTGTGGATGGGATTGCAGGGTCCTGGTGGGATGTGCCCTGGGGGTCGGTCGGGATTACTCGCACCTGGGTCTCAGCCCAGGAATGTTATCTCTCCACAGAGAGTTTGTCTTTTTTTTCTTCTTTTTTTTTTTTCTACAGTGAAGGTGGAGATTTATTGAAGAACAAGTCCAGTATCCCACGTGGGGAGGGGGAAGAGTCCCTGGTTTGTCCTTTGTCAGGTGCTTTTCGAGTTAAACCCTCTGCCTTTGAGAGCCAAAGGCCCCAACCTTTTGGGCTGTGCCATTGTGTTTTCTGACACAGGCACTCTGATCTTGACCCTTAAACAAAAGACCATCAGGGGGTTGGTATGGATTCCACAGTAGTGAAGTTGAACAGAATAATTCTCGGGTACGTGTGCTTGGGGTTTGCTACGTGTTTCCTATGAAGCATATCATGACATTTTCAAACGCCCTATCATCATGCCTATTGCACACGGGGACAAACTGAGGTTCACAGAGGTTAGATAACTCCCCAAGATCACCCAGCAGAAGTCACAGCAGCAGGACTCAGATCCAGATTCTCCCCCACACACACACACACAAAACCACCAGGCGGCCCTCTGCTCCCTCCAAGTCTTCACACCTCTAAATTGTGATGAGGAGGGTCACGTGATCATTGCTTAGCTTATTCCCCAGGTATAAATATTTTCAAATAAGTCTTATCCTGGGCGTAGAATTCCAGATGAAATATAGATACACAATGAAACTTGAATTTCAGATAAACAGTGAGTCACTTTTCCGTGCCATATTTGGGACACTCTTATACTATTCTAATAAAACAGCTGTTTGCTGCTTTTCTGAAACTCACAACACCTGGGCGTCCTGCACTTGACCTGCTCTCTCTGGCAGCCCGCAAGGCCGGCGTGTCCCGCCCTCCCCGAGCGGTGGTCTCCTGCTCTCCTGTCTGGCTGTGTGCACAGCAGGCAGATTGTCCCCACGCACACCTGCGTCAGAACCGAAGGGAAGGAAGTGAGGTCTCCCAGGAAGCCACGAAGCCAGGGCTGCTGACTGGTTATGAATTCACCGCCCAGGCGCCTGCTGCGCCAGATCTCACTTGTGCTTTGCTGCCATAGTTTGCCGATGGGGATGGCAGGGCGGGGCTCTGCGCCTCTCATCTGCTGCCAAGATTTGGGGCTCCCGGTTACTCTTGTCAATCTTGGGTTTAACCCTTTAGCAGCTGTAAAGAACTCATTAAAAATGCCGACGTTTATTGGAAACACCTCCCGCCCATTGGGAGGTAGGCCAGCCCGGAGCCCTGTACCCACCTCTTCTGTATGAGCCATAACAGAATTGCTGACTGTGATGTTACAGGATGGACTGGGAAAGGGTGCGTGTGTCGGGGAGGGGCAGGAGGAGAGCTGGGTGGGGGAGGGAGAGGAGGAGAGACCCTGCAGCTCCAGGGGCGAGGCCTCTAGAAAGGCGACACCTAGTGCTGAGCCCTGCTCAGACCCCTGCCCACCAGGGGCGCAGACTCTGCCAGCCCTGCCTCCCCGAGGCTGGCCTGCTCACCGGGGACCCCCAGCTGCTGCCTGCCTCCCAGATGTCTCTCCTTAGAGCAGGCATATTGTGCAGATGCTCTAACTACCTACCCTGGCACGGAGCACACTGCTTGCTGTGATTGGTCAGGTGACATGCAGTGATGGAGACCCTGCCAGGCATGATGGACACAGCGACCAACAGACTTCCCTTCGCCAGCTCCACACCTCAACTTTACCTATTATGGGATGTGGCTATTGCACCCAATTTTTTTCTGTGTGTCACAATGCTGGTATTGTCATCTGATCCCTTCTGGATCTCACCCACCCTTGTTAGATCTAGTTTGAGTTTTGTGGGGCTTGGGGGCTATTGCTTTAGTCTGGTTCCCAGGTGTGAGATGAGATCACAAGCAGGGAGCGGCTCTGATGCCCTATCAGCCCTCCCAGGCCACCCTCTTCTCACCTGGGCACCCTCTCCCTCCCCTTCCGCCTTGTTCTCTCTGCTGCTATCCTGGTCCTTGTGCCTTCTGTTCCAAGCACAGCCACCAGAGGGCGCTGTTGAAACCTAAATCGGACCATGCCACTCTCTGGAACCCCTGCAATGGCTCCTTCTGGCTCAGGGTGACAGCCAAGGTCGTTGCAATGACTCCTAAAGCCCCTAGAGCACAATCTCTAACTGTTGTGAGGCAGGAGGCTGGGGGCGGCCTCAGCCTGTGAGCTCCAGCTGCCTGGAATCCCATCAGAGCCGCTGCAGGAAAACTGCGCCTTCCGAAAATTAGAACCTCAGCCTCCGTTTGGAACACAGATAGAGGAAAGTTCAGGCCAGCATAGGAAAATGTCACAGATGTCATTTTAAAAACATCTTTGAATTATTTTTTTATTATTATTGATTTTTTAGAGTGGGGAGAAGAGAGACAGAGACAGAGAGACAGAGAGAGAATCATGGATGTGTGAGAGAGATGATTACGGATCAGTTGCCTCCGAACCAGGTATTGAACCCGAAACCTAGTTCTGTGCCCTGACGGGAGCCGCCCTTGGCCTCCGGTGCACAGGGCAGTGCTCCCACGGGCCGCGCCGGCCAGGCCTGGGATTCTTAAATGTAATCTCACCTGTTGATTTCTCCCTTTTGTGAATATTGTTTTTTAATTGATTTTTTACGATTTCATTCCTTATTCATTAGGAGTTTTTTTCTTTTTTTTTAAAGATGGTGACAATGAAGAATGTGAAGACATCCTGAGCAAAACTCCCGCTCTGGGATCGTATGTTGTCACGCCAGTCATAAACTCTTACACAGACCAGGTACAGTTACAGACATAAGTTCACAGTTTTCCTTTAGAAGGCGGCAGGGTTCTGATGGGAAGTGTTGAAAATACCTCAGAGTTAAATGGACCCATAATCCTTTCTGTTTGGTCCTCCTTATCATAATTATAGGGTCTGGTACGTGAATGCAGGCCGTCCCCCAGCGCCATGCGGCCGCCCCGTGCCTGTCTGCTTGACCCACGGCGCTGTCTACATGTCTCGGTTCCTGTATGCTTGTCGCCTGCAAGGGGAGGGGAGCAGAGAACAGAGGCCAGTAAGGCTCCAGGCATCCATGCAGAGCTGAGCTGGGGGGAGTACTGAGATCCGGGAACCAGGGCCTGCTGCAGGGGCGGGAAGAGAGACATTTAGGCTCTTTTCTGAGAATGCAGCAAACAGCAGCTCATCTATGGTCTCTACCAGGGTCCCGGAGACCCACACCTGCGGGAGGCCAATGTACTGGGCGCTGGTGAGCTGGGTGCACGCATTCAGTGCACAAATTCAGCGCACACTTCCACTGCTCTCAGCATCCAGCATGCTGCTGGTGGCCAAAGGGACAGAGCCTGCCCCCTGGGACTCACGCATCCGTGGCCAAAATAATGACTCTCTGGCAGGCCTGTTAGGGCTGCATATGCCGGACTCGCTTCGTCCTCACATGGACCTTCTAGAATGGGGGTGAATAATCTGAGAGGCCAGGAGGCCATCCAAGGCAGAAGGAAGGACCTGGGGTTTGGAGCAGGTGCTAAGCTCCTGTCTCTCTCAGGGTGGGCGTGGGGGTGGCACGGGGCGTGGGAACAGCGTGTGGAGCCAGGCACCTTCGGAGAGGCCCAGGTGCTCTGCGCCGGGGGTCCTGGCGGGGCGCTGCGTGCTGGGGCAGGACCACGCCACGCTCCCTCGTCAGCAGTTTCACCCCTGCGCTTCCCTTTCATCCCGGGAAACCTGGCACTATTCCTGGGAGATACAGATCAGCCGCTCAACCCACTCCAGATCCCAGCTGGCGGGCGGGCCGGTGCGTGGCTCCAGGCGGTGGGCGTGGAGCCGGGCACCGCGGACGTGGTTGGGAAGCTCTGGGCCCACGTTTTGCAAGCCCGTCTTTCCGGGAACAGAGTCCAAGTCCCGGGAGTATCTCTAGCGAGCTCGCCGCCTTGCTTCCGTGCAAAGACTGAGGGTGGGCGGGTTGTGGTTTCGTCGCGCTAACGTTTGTGTTGGAAGCGTGAAGTATGCACAGGTGTCTCAGGTAGAACCGAATCTCCTTCCTCTTTCTTGAGGGCGACTTCCAACAACTCCCACGAGGCCGTTAACAGTGGAATTCCCGAGAGACTCCCAGCCCTGCTCTCCTCTATCCCCTCCTGTCTTCCCCCCGGGGACTCCGGTTAGCTCTGCAAGCATCTGCACTGAATGAGAAGATGCCTGTTTCATTCCTTTTAACTTTAACATAAAGGCACTCGTTCTCTGAAGACTCAGGGCCTGAAAAGTCTGTCCTTGGGCCGTGGTCGGGAACGTGGGCGGCGATGAGTGGCCAGTGAGCGTGGGAGGGGGTGGGAAGCTACAAGCAAACTCAACGCTCCACAATGGGGAGCGGGCACCCCGGCCAAACCACAGGAAGGAGCGGGCCTGGTGCCACCACAGCCTCGATTGTGTTCCCGGACAAAAGGCCATGGGAAGATTCTCATGGTTCGCAAAGAGATGATTAAAACCTGCCGTCCGAGCTGTACGTCACGAAGGGAGTTTGATCCCATCTCAGATGTGCGGAGAGAAGGGAAGGAGCTGCGCTGAACTAGTGCCGGGCCTCCTCCCCGGGGGGCGGGATTTTCTGTGCTTTGTTATAACTTTATTTTCCAAAGTTCCACTTCAATGACCTTTGACTTCAGATAATAATCAGGAACAAAAACGTTGTTTTGAAAGAACGAGTGTCTCTTGGAGTGGCCTCAATCCGAGTGATTTTCTGCTCCCGTGTGTTGCCCTGTGGCTTGCGGCACAAGCTTACCGCCCTTCTGAAAGAGACGCTCTTTGCTCATTGTGTTTTCTGGGGAAAGAGCAGAATGTATATCCCATAAGGCAGGGGGCGGGGCAGTGACAGAGATCCACCCAGAAGGAAGGGATTCGAGCTGGAGGTGGAGCACAGACAGGATTGGAGCACCGGCAGGTTAATACCCTGAGCCCCTGAGAGAGACTGAGCCGCGAAGCACAGGAAACACGCTGCCAGCTACAAGAGCTGGCTCTGCTCAGCTCCTGAAAGCACAGGAACCAGACGTTATCTGCTTCTTGCTAATGTTGGTCCCTTTCCCTCTTCCCTCTCCTGCGGTGGAAACCAGAGCGAGCTACACAGCTTTTGAGGTCCCTGGCTTTTACCAGCACGGCCCGAACCCGTTTCGGATCTGCATTGGTTCAGCCCAAGGTCTGGGTGCTGGCTGGGACCTGTCCTCCCCGAAGGACCTGCCCTGCCCCTCCCCCGCGCTCCAGTGCCCAAGGGGACAGGTTTCTTATTGTGCCCACTTCACAGAACAGGAAGCTGAGGCTCCGGAATAGAGGAACTGGTGGAAGCTCCCCCAGCCGGGAAGAGGTGAAGGCAAGTTCAGGATCTGTCTCTTCTCCCAAACCTTTATAGAATCCTGCAAATGACAGCGGGGCCCTGGGATGAAGGAGAGCCCAGGTAGGCGTGTACCTGGACGACAGGTAAACACTCTGCTGATGTGAAGCAACAGCCAGATTTAGCTTGGCCCACGAGTAGCAAGCAAAGATGGCAGTGATGGACTCCACCTGCCCACTGCCGCAGTGGATTTGCAAGGAGGCCAGCCCGCTGGTAGCCTCCGTGAGCAAGGGTGGCGTCGGCACCAGCAGCGCCAGCCCTGGCCCGTGAGAAGGGCCGGGGTGGAACGCCTCTTCCCAACGCACGGTCGGCCCAGCAGAAAGCTGTCAATCAAGTGCAGACCAGGCCCCAACATTTTTGTTGGTCATTTCCATTTTCATTTTTTTCTGAAACTAATCAGTTCCGCATGAGTCATTTCGAAGAAGCTGAGAAGTGAAGGAGCCCTGTGTAATGGGAACATCTCAAAGTGGACGCCAGGCTTCCAGAAGATTCCAAGGAAAGGAATCATCACCCAGCCAGCCCAGGGCGTTGGGGGTGGGAGTGGGAGGGAGAAGACTGAATTCGGAGGCTGTGGCAGGGTTGCCAGATGAAACATAACACACACTCTGTATGGGACAGACTTAGACTGAAAAGTATTTGTTGTTTTTCTGAAATTCAGGTTTTACTGAGCATCCTGTCCTATGTTTTATCTGGCAACCCTGCCTTCATGTTCCCTCCCGGAGCAGAGGAAATACTTATAGAAAACTATAAGACAGAGAGACTTCCAGAACGATCTAATCCCCTTGCTGCCTCGATTAAAACCCTCTCACAGCTTCCTGCTGTTCCTCACAAGGTCTGAGTCTGTGAGCTGATGTCCCTGAGGACCTGTTACAAGATGGGCGGCTCAGTCCCTCTGCTGGTTTCCTACCCAGCAGGTCCGACTGGGGGCCCAAGCATGTGCATTTATAACCAGTTCCCAGAGGACCATGCTGCTGGCCCAGGCCCACACCTGGTGGCCTCCAACCTCCTGCCTGTCTGTGCCCACATGGCCCTGGGGTGCAGCTCCTGGCAACCTCTCAGCTCATCCCACACTCTCCCCCTCATTCACTAGAAAACTCTTCCCAGTCCCCACAGGGCCTTTGCACATGCTGCCCCTGCCACGAACTTTGTCCCACCCCATTCCCATGACCCAGGAGGAGCAGTCTGGCTCCCGCCATATTGTACAAGTGTAGGAACAGATGACATAGGGGAGCCTAAGTCACTGGCCCAAAGTCAAATGGCTGCTCAGAAGGTGAGTCAGGGGCTAGGATTGCACCTTCCTGTCTCCAAAGTCGGCCTCATTTGCCACGCTGCCGCCCAGACCAGAGTGAGCATCTGTTCTGAGCCTCTTGCATGTTGAGCTGTGTGACATTGCTACTGGTTGCTCTTTATTAGCCTTCAAGCCGAGCCCCGGAGACCTGGTACATTGGTTTTTGGGAAACGAGTTCAAGTCCTCCCTGCACACCCTTCAACGCCCAAGACTTAGCTCACATACCCTGTGTCAGCATTTGTCTGAACTCAAAAGTGCGTCTCCCCAATTCACACACACACACACACACACACACACACACACACACACACTCCTAAAGACTATGGAGAGAGGTCTGACACTTAAAGTTGCCATGGCAACTGAAAGCTTGTTCCCTGAATCTTTCCCAATGGTAGGATGATGTAAGCTTCCTTTCTCCTTCTAGGAACTAGTTCTGCCTTGGCCTCTGCAGTGACGGTGAGGCAAGGGCCTCGGTCCAGGCGGCGAGTGGAGGCCAGGTCCCTAGGATGGCCAAGGGCATCCCTGTGACCACCTCCATCTTCGAGCTCTCTTGGTTCTCAGAAGCTCGCGTTTTACCTTCCTGCTTCTGTTTGGCTCTCTCTCGGGGTCGCCACCGGTCAGGACCAGAGACCAAGGGGGTCTTTGGCCCAACACTTCCAATTCATTCATACATTGTCCATTCATTCCACATCCCTCACTGAGCAAACCGGCCGCAGCCATGAAGTTGGGGCCCAGCAGTGAATGCACCCAGCAACCGCATCACCCAGTGACACCGGGCACTGAGCTCAGTGCCACCTGGGAGGACAGGGCCCTGTGGGACGCATGCCGGTTGCCTCCAGGCCTGTGGGCTGGGCAGAAGCAAGGTCGAGTTAGCCAGGTAGAGGGCAGGAGGTTCCAGTCAGAACCTGGGGCAGCTGAGGCCTCTCCGGCCTGATCGGTGCCCTGCAGCTTCCTCAGCTGGACGCCCTCCCCCATCTTCGCACATGGCTACTTCCGGAGCCTCAGTGACCTGCTGGGTGCTGTCTGTCCAATGACAGTGAGCAGCTCCATGAGGTTGGGGCTGGGCTTCTGCTTTGTCCCTCCCCCTCCTCTTGGTCCTGGGCCTGGGCACCACTGGATCAGTGGTGGGCGTGTGAGGCCATACTGTCTGGGTGCGGAGAGTACAGTGTCACAGGGCAGGGCCCAAGCTTTTGCTTCCTATTCCCGACTAAGAACCCATCTACTGCTCCCCCGTCCCTCCCGCCCCCGTGGGTATATTTCCCGGAGGGCTTTTCCCATTCATTGTTATTTTCCCAACAGCCACAGTTCTCTTCACTCCAGGTTGGGTGTTCCCTGGTTGTTTGGGTTTGAGTCTCTGGGGAGTGAATAAGAAAGTCTCCAGTCTCCCAGGTAGAGCAGTGGGCGTTTCCCTTCGCTCAGCAAAGGCACACAGACCCTCCATGTGCTCAGCAAAGGCACACGGGCCTTCCCTGGAATAAGCTCCCCCAGAGCCTGCCCCCCACCAGTTATTTATTTATTTATTTATTTTTAAATATATTTTATTGATTTTTACAGAGAGGAAGAGAGAGGGATAGAGAGTTAGAAACATCGATGAGAGAGAAACATCGACCAGCTGCCTCTTGCACACCCCCTACTGGGGATGTGCCTGCAACCAAGGTGCATGCCCTTGACCTGAATCGAACCCGGGACCTTTCAGTCCGCAAGCCAACGCTCTATCCACTGAGCCAAACCGGTTTTGGCCCCCACCAGTTATTTTTAACTTGAAAAACAAGACCTGAGTTTGACTCTTAAAAAATGCTCGATGCTATCTCTGCCCCCTCCCTCCAGCTCCAAACTGGGCCCAGGAGCTGGGCACCCTTGGCAGCAGGTGTGTGAGGGAGGAGGGGTGGGGTCTCAAAGAGGGAGGGAGCAGGCCAAGGCCAGGTGACACCATGTGAGCGCACACCCAGGGAGCCCCAGGCCATGTTCTGTTTATCCACCTGGCTATGGTCCCTCATATTGGCCCTGCACTGCACCCTCACAGCAAGACTGCCTCACCCAGCACCATGCACTGGGCCTTCTCTGCTTGGTGACCGTCCCGGCCTTCACCCACTGGATGCCAGCAACCATGCTTCTCCCCCACCCCTACTGACAACCAAGCATGTCTCCAAATATCCCTGTGGGGGAGACAAAGCTGTCCTGGGTGGGCCCGCTAGCTCGGCCCATGCTCTCCCCTCCTCAGCGGCCTCCCAGCTGCCACCAGCCAGTGCTGCCCATGGGCTCCTGACAGCTGCTCCTGACCCAGGACAGGAGCCAGGCCTGTGTCCGCAGGGCCTCGGTGACCTGGGAGGTGGGAGGCAGGAGGAGCTAGGTCAGTGCTGCTTAGGGAGGCGGGGCTCCTTGGCGAGTCCTTCCTGCTCTGCACCAGCGCCCCCCGCAGGCCGGGACCTTTCTGTTACTTGCAGCCATCCTACCTGGGGGCTGCCAGGAGGCCGGGACAGCCCACTTCTGAGCATGGCATCATCCCCCATTTCACAGGAGGGGAACCGGCGCTGAGGACGCTTAGATAATCTTTCAGGGTCGCCGTGGCCGTGCCAGCATTTTAGCCCAGATCTGTCCGGCCCTCAGCAAAAAGGGACTAAGAGGAACTTATCTGAAAGAAACCACACCCAGGAAGTGATGAAATCATGGTGACTCCTTCCTCTGCCAGTTTGGGTGACACGTGACTAGTCTCATCATCTCCGGGGGTCTCAGTTTCTCCCTTCCAAACACGCCAAGGTGGCCGAGATACCTCCACATGCCTGTAGCTCTAACGTATGAACTGCGTGTCCCGCCCCCTCCCGCCCCCACGCCTGCCATCATTCCCAGGCACCCACTGGGCTGCAGTTGGTAGAAACTGGCGAAGTATGTGCCTTTGTGGAGATTAAACAGGAGCCTCTCTCCCTGCCCATTTGGTTCCAATTCTCCACATTCCTCCGCACATATTGTTGTCCCGATGCGATAGATAAAATCGCGGAAATGTAAACTGAGAGCGGAGGGCCTGGGAAAACTCAGATGGCCAAGGAGCAAAGGAGCATTTGGAGTTGCTGCCTGTGTGGGAGGCAGGGCTGTACCGGGGCCTGGGGCAGGAGTGAAGGATGGGGTGGGAAGGGGTGTTCCTTCTGAACCCCAGGACTACTTCCCAGTCCAGGGTGCCCAAGGGGTGGGGTGCCAGAGGCCAGGGGTATTTTCCAGGAGACGGGGAGGGAGCTGCCTGAATCCTGTTCCAGGTTAAGGCGCAGCAGGGCCCACACGCAAATGCAGCCAGTGGCCAGGGGGACTGGGTGGACGCCAGCTCTGCTGGCTCTTCAAACAAAACCAGGGATTGACGTTCTCTGTGAAGTCTTCACATTTTACAATAAAAAATATACTTTTTAATTGATTTCAGATAGAAAGAGAAAGGAAGAAAGAGAGAGGAAGAGAGAGAGAGATCAATGATGAGAGGGAATCATTGATCGGCTGCCTCCTGCCCCACACTAGGGATTGAGCCTGCAACCCGGGCATGTGCCCTCGACCAGAATTACGTAAACCCAGGTCCCTTCAGTCCACAGGCCAAGGCTCCATCCACTGAGCCAAACCGGCAAAGGCAAGCCTTTTAATTTTTAAATGTTAGGATGCCACTAGGGGCCCAGCCAGATGCACTGTGATCCCCTGGGCTGGAACACACTTGTATGTCTGGTTGGTTGAATGAGCCATTACTACGGTCCCAGACATGGAGCTAAGTAAGGTGACCAGACGTCCCACTTTTAGCGGAACAGTCCCAATTTTTAACAACTTGTCCTGCATCCCGAATCATTTTTAAAAAGTCCAAACAATTTAAAAGAATCTTTCCAAAAATCAGGACTTTTTTAAAATTGTTAAAAATTGGGACTGTCCCGCCAAAAGCAGGACGTCTGGTCACCTTAAGCTAAGGGCATGACAAATATTAGTTCATTCAATCCCCATAAGTGGCTACTGTTCTCATCACCCTTTTACAGATGGGGAAACCGAGGCACGAAGCGGTTCTTCTCTTTGCCAGTATGCCATCACCCTTTGGGCTTCCAGTTAGGAAAGATGGACTTTCCCCATTCATTTTTGGAAAGTTTACTACAGTACCTGCTCTCTAAAGCACCATGCTGGGTGCTGGTGAGGGCGAAGGGAGGGGGCTGAGTGGGAGGGGCCCTGCCCGGTCCAACACCTGCCTCCTTCTGCCTGGCAATGCCATGGTACCCAGAGCAGGGCTAGGAGGCCGGGACCTTTGTGCCTTCTCCCCGCCGAGCATATCTGGCAATATCTGGGTGCACTTTGGTTTAACAATAGCTCTTGCAGGTGAAGTGGAGAGGCAATTCCACAGTAATGGTCCCTGTGGATTTCAAGGCGTACCTTACCTTAGTTCTGCCCCAAATTAAACTAAATTAAATGGAGTTCCGGCTTGCTCCTTAGCTGCTGGCCGCCTGGTGCCGCGTTCGGAGGAAATGCTAAGCAAGTCCCCAAGCCTTGAAAAGCCACGTTTATTCTCCTGAGAACCTGCTTAGGGGCTGAGAGGGGAGTACTCAGCAGGTTAAGCAGCAAACATTTCTAAGAATAAATGGTTCAGCACCTGGTCTCAGCTCTCACTGTGAGGAATCGTGGTACAGAACAGCGTCTGCTGAGGGAGTCAATCAACCATCCCTCCAAGACCTGTAAATGAGATGAAAGCCATAGCGCTGTGAGAAACAGACAGGGCATTTAGAGGAAGGGTGGGTGGGTGGGCGGGTGGATGGATGGACAGACAGAATCAACAAAGGCACACAGGATGGATAAATGAATGGATGGGCATATGAACAGTGAGATGGAAGCAGATATATATACTCGTGTACAGGAGATCTCTTTGTAAGCATGCATATTCCATTAAGGTAGAAAAAATAGTGCAACTTGCATATAGTGTTACTCAAATTTGCTGCTAGAGAAGGTCACCTGAAAAGTTTCTTTGCAGAAATCTGCTAATCCCATGGTGACTTCCTGGTTAAAGAAAAGGTTACACAAACACGCCAAGACGGGAGGCTCAGCCGTGTTCTTCTCCTCGTTCCTTGCTCGGTGACCTCTGGAAAGGCTTCCTTGGTGTAACTTAGAAACAAAGTCCCAGCCCTCTCTCTGTCCACACTCCCTTCTCTCGCTGCCCCGGCAACGGGCCCTGTCTGTCTACAGCCCCGGGGGCCCCTCTCAGGAGAGGAGGGCAGGTGGCCTCCATGCTCTGCGGCCTGACCTTGCTGTCGGGCTGCCTGCTCGCAGTGGGAACCCAGCGCTGGCTGCCCACACCCATTCTTTCTGCGTCTAGGAGAAAGGGCAGTGTCGTCTGTGGACACCTCCGCATCTTCACTCACTGCCCTGGAGACACCCTGGGACTTCTCCAAGGGCCCAGGGTCCCCCAAAGGCCCAGGGCGGGAGGCTTCATGGTGCTGCAGAGAGGCTGGCGGAGGCCACAGCCCTCTCTTCCCCAGCAGGGTGAGAGGAGCATCTACAGCCGCTTTTAAGGAAAGCTTCCGATCCTGGAGGCATTGTTCGCCTCTGGAATGAAGCAGCACCGGACCCCAGTGGGTGAACCGCATCTTGTTTTGTGTGTTTGTTTTAAACACATTTTTATTGATTTCAGAGAGGAAGGGAGAGGGAGAGGTAGAAGCATCCATGATGAGAGAGAATCATTGATCGGCTGCCTCCTGAACCCCCGCGCAGGGGACTGAGCCCGCAACCCGGGCACGTGCCTGTGAATAAAATCGAACCTGGGACTTCCCAGTCCGCAGTCCAATGCTCTATCCACTGAGCCAAGCCAGCTAGGGCCGCATCCTGTTTTTTGAGCGAAGCCACGCTGCACTGAGCTTGCACTGAGCAGACACTGAGGCTTGCTCAGGAACAGCCATGCACTCCCCTACTCATGCTCCCTGAGGAGATGTAGTCCTACCCCCAATTCAGGGCAAACCTTGGTCATCTAGGCCCTAGGAATGGCAATCCCCTTCCACTAAGTCGTGGCTGCTCACATGTGGCCAGAGAGGCAGGCAGGCAGGCAGGCTCCTGGGAAACATCCATTGCTCTTCAACTCAGACTCTCCACCTCCAAGGCACAATGAATAGTAAACTTGGTTTATATCCCAGAGGGCTTTACTCTATGCACATAAATTTGCTACTAAATTTCTTTAAAAAATACATACTTTAAATTTTGTCCAGGGAATATATCGTCAGTGGCTTTCCAGCTCAGAGGACGCATTTGTAAGAATACAGAGCAGGTACAAGGAGTGTCAGGTTCGAAACCAGGCTGGGCTCGTGGCCTAGATCTGCATGACCTTGAACTAATAGAGTTCTGTAAACTCGCCGCACCTCACTTTACCCAGCTGTAAATGGGTGTTTGTGGCATCCTCGTCACAGTGCAGTCGGGGGGTTAAATATGATGATGTTCCTTCAGGACGTAGCATGTGGACCAGACATTGATGCACGCTGGTTATTCAGGTTGGTTCTGCTATACCATTTTTGTGGCTGCAGAATATCTCATTTCGTGGCTGTGCCATGCTTTGTTTACTCAACCTTTTGTTATTGGACCATTGAACCTCTGTTTGTTTTTTAAATGAACAGTGCTGCAGTGAAAGACCCTAAACAAGAAACTGAAATGGGAAGGAGTGCCTGGGGGTCTCGCTCAGGATGGAGGGCAGCTGCAGAGGACCCTGGGATTGGACAAGGGGGTGTCCAGCTGAGCCAGCCCAGCCCACCCCAGCCCCACCTTCTAAGCATAATTAAGCTTGATCTTGTGACTGCCCCCTAGATCTTTCCTGGGTAAAGCTAATGGGCTGTGGGAGGTGCAGCAAATGCTGCCAAAATAAGTGAATCTTAAAAGAACATTGTAAATTACCTTGTTTACCTCTGACTATAAAATAAAGCATCAGCTTGCAGTCTGGACCTATTCTGTGGCCTCAGCCAGGCACAGATGATCTACCTAAACCCAGCTTATTCTCTTTGTCTTTTCTTCACCCTTCCCCAGCCCTCCCTCAGGCTCGCCGAATCCTTTGCTGTGTAGATGCAGTATAATCTCCCCAACAGAATTTGCCTAAAATGTCTTTTTCTTCTTAAGTCACTAGAGCAGGACACACACACACACACACACACACACACACACACACACACACACACACACCCGGTATAGAAATCTCTTTCACGGCCCGTGTAGAAAGAGTTCCAACTCAGGGTTCAGGTTCTGGAGAAGAGCTGCACACAAATGAAGAGACTTGAGACTTGAAGAAATTCAACTTGGTGATATGGGGGGCCAGGCAGTAGTCCAACTCTAGTGGAAGGACTACTCACTGCTCCGGCCCTGCCATCCCCTTTCATTGAGGCTTTGGGGAAAACATATTAGGCAACATAAACAGAAATTGACATGTAGCCATTCGGTAGGAAATAACAGAAACTTTCACGGGACAAACAAGGTAGATTCTGCTTCAGCTAACAAAATCTCAACTAAAGGTTAGAGCAATTAAGATTGTTGACCAGCCTTCCTGGCTTCTTGTCAACATCTCTTTTTTAGTGAAACTGATTTGTTTTCCAGTACCGCAGGACATTCCTGGTGGGTTTTAAACATGCTATAGGGCCATACAACATAAAATGTGCTGTTTAATTCAGCGGCGTTAATTGAATTTGCAATGGTGAGCAACCATCACCCCTGTGATGTTCAAAACTTTTTTCATCACCCCAAAGCCCAAACAGAAGTTGAACTTGCTACACAGTGCTTCCCATCCTCCTTCCTCACCACAGCCCCAGGGGATTCTAATCTACTTTTTTTGTTTATGAATTTTCCTCCTCTGGACATCTCACCTAATGAGATTCATACCATATCTGTCCTTGTGTCTGGTTATTTCACTGACATAATGATTTCAGGGTTCCAGCTCGGTATTGCACTATCAGAACTGCATTACTTTCTATGGCAGGATAATATTCCATTTCACATTTGTCTAGCCACGCATCTGTTTGTAAACATGGCTTCCTGCAACCCTTTGGCCATTGCAAATGGTGCTGCATGAATGTTGGTGTGCAAGGACCTGTTTGAGCCTGCTTTCTTTGTTTGGCATACAGGTTGGAGGGGAATTGCTGGGTCATAGGGTGAGTCTATTTAACTTCGGAGGAACTGCCAAACTGTTCAGAGTGGCTGCACTGTTTTTGCACTCCCAGCAATATGGCAGATCCCAAATGAATCAGACCCTTATCAACACTTATTTCCCTTCTTTCTTTAATTATAGCTATCCTACTGGGTATGCAGTAGTACCTCATTATGGCTTTGGTTTGCATTTTCCTAATGGTTAAAAATATTTGGAATATTTTCAGGTGCCAGTTGGCCATTTGCATATTTTCTTTGGAGAAATGCCCATTCAAGTTCTCTGCCCATTTTCAAAATTTGGTTGTCTTTCTTCCTGTGGTTGAGGTAGGAGTCGTTTCTATATGCTGGGTAAGAAACCCTCATCAGAGAGTTGAGTCACAAACATTTCCTCTCATCTGTAAGCTGCTGCTTCACTTTCCTGATAGTGTTCTTTGAGGCATAAACGTTTCTAATGTTGCTAAATCCAATGCATATATATATTTTGCTTTTGTTGCTCATCCTTTTGGTGTCAAACCTAAAAATCCATTGCCGAATTACCAACGTTGGAGGTTATTTTATTGTTTTTTTCTTCCATTCAACTTTTTTTTATTTTATTAATTAAATCTTTATTGTTGAAAGTGTTGTGGGGTCGAACCCTGGGTTCAAAATAAGACCACCAGAGGCTGATGACTTATTAAAAAAAGCAGGCAAAGATTTATTGAAATATCTGGCCAGGACAGCCGCAAGAGCACCACATGCAGGCGGACTCCACAGGACTGCACTGCTTCAGGGGCAGGCAGTTCTTTTTAAAGGTTCTGAGAAGGAAACCCCCTCTTTTGCAACAAACTGTTGTTTGGAATTTTCTGCTGTTCTTTCTAGATAAAATGTTGCTTTCTAGTTTGCTTTAGCCCATTTGAAGAATGATGAAGATAAACTTAGCTGTCTGACCTTGTAGGCCAGAGACCAGATATGCCCACAATCTAGGTACACTTTTCCAGTTGGACAGAACTGTATTGTTTTCAAGGCCAGCATAGAGATAACCACTAAGTGCACATAGGGCTGGCTCTTTAATAATAATAAAAAAAGGAAGTTCTGCCTGTAACCTTACTTCGAATTTGAACTCATCCTCTCTAAGCCCATCCTGCAATGAACAAAGCAAGTCTCTTCCAACTCCCCCTGCACCGTCCGACCACTGGGGAACTCTGCAACAGTTCAAACCACAGGAATTTTCCTTTGTTCTAAATTATAAATCCTAAAGACTATATTCTAAAAACTGGGGTCAGCCCACAGGGTCGTTCCCAGACACATCCTGCTGGACATTAGAATGTGGCCCTATCTTGCAGAAGCAGAACTCAGTGGTTAATCTCCAACGGTTATGGTCCCAGGCACAGGAAAATTGCCTTAGTAGGTTTAAAATTCAAACAGCAGTTTTTACCAAAGTATGGTTGCCACTATATTTCAGAAAGTATTACATATGTCTCCCACTTCTCCCCATTGACCCCCTCCTGCTTGTCCCCATCCCCTACCCCAGGCCTTCACCACCCTATTGTCTGTGTCCATGGGTTTTGCATATATGCATACACGTTCTGTGGTTGATCTCTTCCCACCCATTCACCCACCTCCACCTTCCCTCTGAGATTCAACAGTCTGTTCCATGCTTCCATGTCTCTGGATTTACTTTGTTCATCAGTTTATTTTGCTCATTAGATTCCACATATGAGTGAGATCATGTGATACTTGTCTTTCTCTGACTGGCTTATTTCATTTAGCATAATACTTTCCAGGTCCCTCCATGCCATCTAAAATGGTAAGAGGTCCTTCTTTTTTGCTGCTGCATAGTATTCCATGGTATAAATGTATCATAGCTTTTTTATCCACTCATCTACTGATGGGCACTTGGGCTGTTTCCAGATCTTAGCTATTGTAAGTTTGCTGCTATGAGCACAGAGGTACATATATTCTTCCTTATAGGTGTTTCAGGACTTAGGATATATTCCTAGAAGTGGGTCAAATGGTAGTTCCATATTTAATTTTTTGAGGAAACTCCGTACTGTTTTCCATAATAGGTGTACCAGTCTACATCCCCACCAGTAGTGTACTAGGGTTCCCTTTTCTCCACATCCTTGTCAGCTTATGCCATTTGTTGATTTGTTTGTGGTACCTCATTGTTTTAATTTGCATCTCTCTGATGATCAGTGACTTTGAACATTTTTCCATATGTCTTTTGGCCACCTATATGTCCTCTTTGGAGAAATGTCTATTTAGATCCTTGTCCATTTTTTAATTGCATTGTTTGCCTTCCTTTTGTTAAGTTGTATGAGTTCCATATATATATATTTTATTTTTTTTTAATATATTTTGTTGACTTTTTACAGAGAGGAAGTGAGAGGGATAGAGTTAAAAACATCAATGAGAGAGAGACATCGATCAGCTGCCTCATGCACATCCTCCGGGCCCTCTCAGTCCACAGGCCGATGCTCTATCCACTGATCCAAACTGGTTTCTGCTCCTTATATATATATTTTGGATACTAAACCTTTATCAGATGTATCATTGCCAAATATGTTCTCCCATACAGTGGGCTCCCTTTTCATTTTGTTGATGGTTTCTTTTGCGGTGTAGAAGTCTTTTATTTTGATGTAGTCCCATTTGTCAATTTCTCCTTAGTTTTCTTTGCCCCAGGAGATGTATCTGTAAACATAATGCTACCAGAGATGTCTGAGATTTTGCTGCCTATGGTTTCTTCTAGGATTTTTATGTTTCCATGATGTAAATTTTGTTGGAAGCTGCCCATTGCTTTCACTAGCAGAAAGGGGTGAACAAGGAGCCCCGAAGGCAAGGGTCAGAGCCATACACCCACTGTCTTATGGAAACAAAGGTAGCTGAAGCAACTTCCACCTTTTAGTCTTATGTAAATCCTTGCTGATAGGCCATCACGGAGCTATTACTGGAATTGCCTGCCTAAGGGCTATGGGTGTATCCCAAACCTGAATAAAAGGGATAGCAAGGCCAGAGCAAAAAAGAAAGTCCTTCCTTGGGCTTCTGCCTGGTCCCCAATTTCCAATTTAGTATTTCTTGTCTTGTCTCTTTCATTTGTGCAGTGGCCTCCTCCAGAGCTTGAACCTGAACCCTGAACCTGAGCCCTGAACCATGAGGGGCATGGACACTCACACATTTAAGGCCTTCATCCATTTTGAGTTTATTCTTGTGTATGGTGTAAGTTGGTGGCCTAGTTTCATTGTTTTTTCATGTATCTCTTCAATCTTCCCAACACCATTTACTGAAGAGACTGTTTTGACTCCATTGTATGCTCTTGCCTCCTTTTTCAAATATTAATCGAGTGTAATGTCTTGGGTTGATTTCTGAAGTCTCTGTTCTGTTCCATTTTTCTATATGCTGGCTCTTGTGCCAGAACTAGGCTGTTTTAATTATGTTAGCTTTGTAGTATAACTTGAAATCTGGTACTGTGATCCCTCCAGCTTTGTTCTTCTTACTCAAGATTGCTGCAGCTATTCAAGGTCTTTTTTGGTTCCATGTAAATTTTTGGAGTATTTGTTCTAGATCTGTGAAATATGCCATTGGTATTTTAATGGGGATTGCATTGAATCTGTAGATGGCTTTGGGTAGTATGGACTTTTTAATGATGTTAATTATATCAGTACATGAACACAGTATATTTTTCCAGTTGTCTATGTCTTCCCCTATCTCTTTTTTCAATGCCCTATAGTTTTTTGAATACAAGACTTTTACCTACTTAAGTTTACTTCTAAGTATCTTATTTTGTTGTTATTGCAGTGGTAAATGGGATTGTCTAGTTTCTTTGAGAATTCATTATTGGTGTATAAAATTATCATTGATTGCTGGTTGTTAATATTGTATCCTGCTACATTGCCAAATTCCTTTATTAAAAGTAGTATATTTTGGTGGAGTCTTTAGGGTTTTCCATGTACAATATCATGTTGTCTTTGAATGAGAGTTTTACTTTCTCCTTTTCAATTTGGATGCCTTTTTTTGTTTCTTCTTCTCTGATTGCCATGGCTAGGATTTCTAGAACTATGTTGAATAAGAGTAATGAGAGTGGGCATCCCTGTCTTGTCCCTTGTTCTTAGGGGAAATGGTTTTAGTTTTTGCCCATTGAGTATGATGTTGGGTGTAGGTTTGTCTTATATTGCCTTTATTATCTTGAGTTATGACCCCTCCATTCCCACTTTGCTGAGGTTTTTTTTATTAAAAAAGGGTGTTGGATTTTGTCAAATGCTTTCTCTGTGTCTACTGATATGATCATGTGATTTTTGTCTTTCAATTTGTTTATTACAATTATTGACTTGCAAAAATTGTAATAGCCTTGCATCCTTGGAATAAATCCCACTTGGTCATGGTGTATGATCTTTTTAATGTATTGCTGGATCCAATTTCCCAATATTTTGTTGAGGATTTTAGCATCTATGTTCATCAGGGATATTGGCCTATAATTCTCTTCCTTATCTGGTTTGGCATAGGATAGTGCTGACCTCATAAAAAGAGCATGGAAGTGTTTCTTCCTCTTGGATGTTTTGGAATAAAGGTGTTAGTTCTTCTTTGAATATTTGGTAAAACTCTCCTGTGAAGCCATCTAGACCAGGGCTTTTGTTTGCTGAGGATTTTTTAATTACTGCTTCTATTTCATTAGTTGTTGTTGGTCTATTCAGGTTTTTTATTCTTCCTGATTTAGTTTTGGGAGATTGTATTTTTTTAGGAATTTATCCATTTTATCCACATTGTCCAGCTTGTTGGCATATAGTTGCTCATAGTATCATTATTATTATTTTTGTTGTTGTGTGTGTTTTTTTTTTTTTACAATCCTTTGTATTTCTGTGGTATCAATTGTTACTTCACCACTTTCATTTCTGATTTTATTTATTTGTGTCCTCTCTCTTTTCTTTTTGTTTAACTTTTCAAATAACCAGCTTTTATTTTCATTGATTTTTTGTATTATTTTTTAGTCTTTATTTTTTTTAATATATATTTTATTGATTTTACACAGAGAGGAATTGAGAGGGACAGAGAGTTAGAAACGCCAATGAGAGAGAAACATCAACCAGCTGCCTTTTGCACATCCCCCAGTGGGGATGTGCCCGCAACCAAGGTACATGGCCTTGACCAGAATCGAACTCGGGACCTTTCAGTCTGCAGGCCGATGCTCTACCACTGAGCCAAACCGGTCCCGGCTATTTTTTAGTCTTTATATTATTTATTTCTGTTCTAATCTTTATTATTTCCTTCTCTCTAGCTACTCTGGACTTTTCTTGTTGTTCTCTTTCTAATTCTTTAAGTTGTATGGTTAAATAGTTTATTATTATTTTTTCTTGCTTTTTTGAAGTAGGCCTGTAGTGCTATGAACTTCCCTCTCAGGACTGCCTTTTCTGTGTTCCATAGGTTTGGGGTAGTAGTGTGCTCATTTTCTCTTGTTTCTAGTACATTTTTATTTCTTCTTCTTCTTCTTCTTCTTCTTCTTCTTCTTCTTCTTCTTCTTTTTTTAATCTCTTTGGTAACCCATTCATTGTTTAATAATGTGTTTGAATGTTTTGGGGTGTTTTTACTGTAGTTGATTTCTAATTTCATTACACTGTGATCTGAGAATATGCTTGATATGATTTTAATATTCTTGAACTTGTAGAGACTTGTTTTGTGTTCTAATATATGTCTATCTTTGAGAATGACTAATGTGCACTAAAAAAAAAAAAAAATACATATTCTGTCACTTTGGGGTAAAATGTTCTATAAATGTCAATTAAATCCATCTGACCCAGTGAGTCATTTAGATTCCTTGTTAATTTTTTGTTTGGAAGATCTAATCAGTAAAATAAATGAGGTGTTAAAGTCCCTTACTATTGCTGTTACTCTCCATCACAGTACTCTACAAGTGTGTTTTTGTTGTTGTTGTTGTTTTGTTTTGTTTGTTTTAAAAAAAATATATATTTAGGTGCTCCTATATTGGGTGTATATATATTTACCAAAGTCATATCCTCTTGTTTAAATGAACCCTTTAGTATTATGTAGTGACCTTTATTATCTCTTGAGATGGACTGAATTTTTAAGTCCACTTTGTCAGATATAAGTATTGCTATCTCAGTTTGTGTGTGTGTGTATGTGTGTGTGTGTGTGTGTGTGTTCCATTTCCATTTGCATGGAAGATTTTTTTTTCCATCCTTTCACTCTTAACCTATGTGTTTTTTTGTTCTGAGGTGGGTATCTTGTAGATAGCATATAATTGGGTCATGTTTTATATCCAAGCAGCTATCCTATGTCTTTTGTTTGCAACATTTAATCCATTCACATTTAAAATTATTATTGCCTTTTTTGTTCTTTATGAATATGTCTCTCTCTCTATTTCTTCTTCTCATTACAGCAACCCCTTTAGCATTTCTTGCAGGGCTGGTTTGGTGGTAATAAATTCCTTTCCCTTTTTTTTTTTTTCTTTTTTTGTCTGAGAAGGTCTTTATTTCACCATCTATTTTGAATGATAGCCTTGCTAGATGTAACAATCTTGGCTTTAGATCCTTCTTTTCATTACCTTGAATACTTTACACCATCCTCTTCTGGCCTGCAGAGTTTCTGATAAGAAATCAGCTGACAGCCTGTGGGAGCTCCTTTGTAGATAACAGATTGTTTTTCTCCTGTTGTCTTTAAGAATCTCTCTTTGTTTTTAATTTATGGCATTTTAATTATGATATGTCTGGGCATGGGCCTATTTGGGTTCTTCTTTCTTGGGACTCTCTGTGCCTCCTGAACTTGAGTGACTTTTTCCTTCACCAGGTTAGGGAAGTTTTCTGCCATTATTTCTTCAAACACTTCTCTACCCATTGTTTACATTCTTCCTCTCTAGCACACCTATTATGCAAATATTATTATGTTTCATGTTATCCCTCAGTTCCCTTAAGCTGTCCTCCTGTTTTTTAATTCTACTTTTTTCTTGTGGAGTTTTTTTGTTGTTGTTGTTCTCTAGTGTTTCTTTGTTTTGTTTTGTTTTCTACCTTGTCTTCTAATTCACTGATCCAATTCTTGGCTTCTCCTAAATTACTGTGTATTTCTTCCACTGTGTTCTTTATTAGTGCTATGTCATTTTCATAGTTTCTATATCTTTTCTCATGCTGTTGAGCATCTTTGCCATCATTATTCTGAATTCCATGTCTGATAAATTTCTTATTTCTATTTCATTTAGCTTTTCTTCTGGAGAATTCCCTTGTTTTTTCATTTCAGGCTAGTTTTGTTGTTGTTGTTTTTGTTGTAGTTGTTGTTGTTGTTGTTTTGACTTCCCATCTTGGCTGTCTGTTTGGATTTGAGTCTGTGTACTAGGTAGATCTGCTACGACTTCCAGTATCTAATGCAGGACAATGTCAGACACTATGACTGACCCCAAGAACCCTTTGGAGTATCAGCAACCCACAACTTGTGGCTCCCCCTGCTGGGGCTGGGTGCCTTTGGAAAGAACTGAGATGTGCAGCAGGGTCTGCTTTTCCTAGCCCCAGACCCAGCAGGAGATCAGACAAAGACTAAAAGCCTCCAGAGCTCCTCCTCTGCCCACAGTCTCATTGTTTTCAGCCTTGTTTAGCCTCAGGCTGTCGACCATAGAGTGAGGTGAGAGGTCTTCTAACAGGATGGGACAACTACCTTCCCTGAGGTAAAAACCACCTGGATAGCAACATCCATGGGAAAAGAGTGTCCTCTTCAGTGTGAGGGAATGACTCAGCACAGGAAACCTGGGTGGCTGCCCTCTGAGCTCTAACCCCAGAGCCCCAAACCTGGACTCTCCTCACACAGCGTCAGCCCACTCTGCCTTCCCTCTGCCAGAGCCCAAGGTGAGTCTTTGTGCGATGGCCCTTTAAGAGGATGCCTGCATTTCTAACCATCTCTCACTGGCAGACAGCACCCTGCTGCTTTTCACAGCCAGATGTTATGTGGGCACCTTCCTCAGTTCTGGTGCTTTGGGATGGGGAGCCCAGATTGGGGTTTGGACTCCAGAGTTCTCAGTGGGACCTTCTCTCTCCCTACCCCCTTGCAACCCCCCCCCCCCCCCCCCCACACACACACACAGTTGAGATATCCCTCTAGGACTTCAGCTGCTGTCTGTGGGGGCCTGGCCAGCCCTTTCGCGCCTCCACACTTCCTACCAGTCTCTATGCAGTCTCCACTTTCTGTCCTTGGTTATCAGGGGTCTCTCTAGCTAGTCCGCAGTTGATTTTTCAGGGTGGCCCTTCTGTATTTTAGTTGTATTTCCAGTTTGGTCCTGGGAGTGTGTCAGTGTAGCTTCCACTTACTCTGCCACCATTTTTGTGGAGGTCATTTTAAACCGCTAAATATTACTTGTCTCTCAAGCTCTATTACAAATCCCCCATGAACAAGGATGGTGAGCTCCTTACTATCCTAATCTACGCAGTGAACTGAATTGGCCAGTAGGTAGGCAGTAAAAGTGGGTAGGCAGGTAATTTTATTTATTTAGCCAGCTCAGCAAACTTTTCCATTCTTCTCTTTGGCCGTGATCACCAGATCATAGGAAGGGTTCCAAGATTCAGGCTGCCACGGTAGCCCATGACTCTGGCATTAGTGATTGGTCCAATGGGTTGCCATGTAACCCAAGCAACCAATGAAAACTTCTCTGGGACTGATGGACAGTTGCTGGGAGAAAGAATTCTTCTTCCAGTGAAGCTGGCCAGTAGGCAGCTGTGCTTTCCACCACAGGAAGTCTCAACTGCTGGAGGCAAGAATGAGGCAGAGAAGCAGAGCAAGTTGAGACCAGCAGAGATGAGAGATAGCCAGAGGGATGGGGAAATCCCTTCCTCCAGTCCCCAGGGACCTGGTTCCTTCAGACCCTTATGTCTTCTGTGTGTGCTCCAGGCCCTAACCAGGGACAGGGCCGGTCCAGTGCCATTTTCTTTCAGTTCTTTTGGGGTAGATTTTGATCCTTTGCAAATAAAACCACCTTAATGGGTTCTCCTAGCCTCAGTCCTCTCTTTCTGACTGATCAGCATCTAAATAAATCTCAGTTCCCACCTCCCTGGACAAAGTGGCTGATTTCCTCTCACAGACCCTCACATCACTCTATAACACCTCACGAGTTTAGCATTTTACTCACTGGGGCACAGGCCTTCTGTGGCATCTCAGTAGGTACCAGTGGAATAACAACACTAGGGCTCACAGCAGGCAGACCAACCCTGGGCTCCACAATTTACTGGCTATGTGACCTCTGAGTAATTGAGCTTGTGTTGCCTCATTGGTAAAACAGGCTGATGATAGTGGCATTTCCTTCCCGAGTCTGTGTGCAGATTCAGTGAGATATGCTTCCTGCATGGCTCTCTTTCATCTCTGTCTCTTTCGGGCTCTCTCTCCAACTACCTCCCTTAATTTCTGATTATTCATTCTCAGTCAGGCTTCTATCACTGGCAAGCAAAGACAGGCTTTGGTGGCCCAATCCTTACAGCAACCTTCTTGACCAACATCTGTATTTGAATCCAGGGAAAAAACTCTAATTGGTCTGCTTAGGTGTTGGATCCACCTCTAAACCAATCAGCTGTGTCTAAGGAGATAGAGCATTCTCATTGGCCAGCTAGCTTATGTGCCTACCCTTTGGGTGAAAGATTGATAGGCTAACGTGGACCACAAAGAGCAAGGGGGAGTGGCTATTCCAAGGAGTAGATGCTGAATGACTGAAAGAAAAATAACCTTTCTACTAATGGGAATATTAAATTAAGATTCCTTAATTTAATCTTCCCATTACCCTAAGAAATAAGTAATATCAAATCTGGTTTATCCAGGAACATAAAGGTTAAAAAACAATTTAAGAACCAGCCCCAGGCCCTAGCCAGTTTTGCTCAGTGGATACAGCATCCATCCATGGACTGAAAGGTCCCACATTCTATTCCGATCAAGGGAATGTATCCCAGTTGCAGGATCCATCCCCGGCCCCGGTTGGGGCACATGTGGAAGGCAACCAATCGATGTGTCTCTCTCACATTGATGTTTCTCTCTGTCTCTCCCCTCCCACCCCCTCCACTCTCTCTAAAAATCAATGGGAAAATATCGTGTAGTGAGGATTAACAACATCAAAAGAACCAGTCCCAGGATTAGGGAAAGTCTCCCCCCCACCCCCCACACACACACTTCTCCCTGTCCATCCTTCTTTTCACCCCACCATCTCCTTCAGCAACTTCTCAGTTGCTCCTCCTACTGCATCAGACCAGCTGGGGAAAAATGGTTCTTCTCTGCTCAGATTTGTGGAGGGGGAGGGGTACTATGAGATGGATGGCTCATGAAAGAAGCCACAGACAGGAGTCCACAGGAGCCAGGATGGGCTGCTGAGGAAAGGAGGCTGTGACAGCACTCATTCATAGGATCACCATCAGCTCACTCAACAGCTCATAACAGCAATTTCAATTCTATTCCCCTGTACCTGCTACGCCTAAGCATGTTACACCTGTGCTGGTCACACCTCCAGTCTCCAGTGCTTATCACACCTGTGTACCAGGTGATTGAGGACAGCAGATCTTTTCCAGGGCAAGGTGAGCAAGGCATCTGGGGTGCAAATTTGAGGAGGCACAGGCAGGACCCTGAGCCAGAGCACCCTCTCTTCCACCCAACTCCTGCCCTGGTGGCTGTGTCCCTCCTCCATCCACGGGCTCTCTTTTTATCACATTGAGAAATAAAGTCACCAACGAGGAAACTTCCCACAATCTCTGTCGTTACCTTCCTGTTCCATGTGATCATAAGGGCCAAAACATCACAAAGGAAAAGTGAAAAAAAAGAGGTCCCATTCACCTCTACATGGCCCATTTCACACATATGTCCTTGCAGCCGTGATCAAATCCTATCTAATAAAGAGGAAATATGCTAATTGACCCTCATGCCATCACAAAAATGGAGGTGTCCACAGCCAATAAGGAGGGAATATGCTAATTGACTGTCACACCCTCAAAAATGGCGGCACCCACAGCCACAAGATGGTAGCACCCAGTCCCCTCAGCCCCACTGGGGTGGCAAGCCCACTAGAAGGCTGGGCCCACCCCCAGGCAGACCTGGCCACTCCAGGCACCTGTCTCCAAAATCCACCAATCCCTCAGCCCCCCAGCTGCCCAGGGCCAGACTGAGGCACAGGCAAGCCTTGGATGGCAGTTTCCCAGCTGCCCCAGGTCGGCCTAGGCTTGCACTGCCAGGAGTGGCAGCAGCAGAGGTGTGATGGGGCGTTGCCTTCCCCTGATCGCCAGTCGCCTCCAACCCCTGAGGGCTGTGAGAGGGGGCAGGCTGGGCTGAGGGACCCCCCTCCAGTGCATGCATTTTATGCACCAGGCCTCTAGTAAAGAAATAATTTCATTCCCTCTCAGAAATACCAAGAGTCACAACTCTCTCACCTCAGTGGGAAATCAATCTCACAGAATTGGTAGAAATTTAAAAGTTTGATGTGAAGTTTTAAGTCGACTGGAAACATTTAATTCATTTAAAAATAGAAATAGGAATGGAAGCTGTGTTTTCCTGCAGCTGCCAGGAGCTCTCTCCTGCTCTGACAGACTCATCAACAAATTAACATGTTGTGATTGTGCGGTGAGAAGTCGCAACAGAATTGTCACAGCCCCCGTCCGGAGGCTCCGCAGCCCTGCTTCCCAAACTCGTACAGCGTACAAATTGGATGCTTTTCATGCTTGCTAGCTAACTTTAATTAAAATTTGCCCTACAGCTATCCTTCGCAGCTTTGAAGTTGCTGGAGTTTTGTCATCTCGGGGTGGTGAACATTTGCAGTTGATAATGTCAGAATCTGTACCCATGGAAACCGGTTCCTGGCTGCTGCTCCCAGGACAAGCTCCAATCTGCTGGAGTCTGGATTTCAACATGGCTTGAGAATCAGTATCTGTGGAGACAAGGGGTGTTCCTCTGTGGGCAACGTTGAGATTTGGAGATTGTAACTGGGAGACAGATAATTACTCGCAAAGATCTCTGATGAAGGGAAGTCGAGGCCTCTTACAATGTTTAAATTTTTCTTCATCTATCCAATGGAGATCACAACCCTGTGCTGACTGGGTTAGGCTAGGTCACTTGAAACCTTGGCATTTAGAAGGATGAAGAAAAGTGACCTTTCAAAGGCTGTAGGATTGCACTTGAGCTCATCCACGTGACCAAGGCATGCTGGGAAGTGTTTTTGTTTTTGTTTCTTAGCCAGCATGCTTGAAAGTCATAAGGCAACCACAGCCAGGCCCCTGGATTCTCGAGGTGGCCAGGGAAAAGTGTGGGTGAGCTAAAGCATGAGGGTCCTCAGGAGAATCTCTGAGAATGCCTCAGAATCTTTGGGGGTCACACTCCTATGTCCACCTCCCCAGAGGGGGCTTAACTGGAGGGAAGTCACGAATGCCCTCCCTTTGCTGGGATCTCGGTGGTGTCTAAGAGGGCCAGCTGAGGGAGGTGTGGTCTGCTCTGGACAGGAATGTGGTGGGACAATCACACTTCCTGCGCCTTTCTGGAGGGGATGGGAGGGCCACCTGCAGTGCCCCCTCCTCCCCAGGGCACCAGAGGAAAGCATCTCCTTACTGTGGGTACAGTGAATGATTCCCAGGCTACAACCACATGTGGTAAATATAGAGGGAAACTGAGTCCCACACAGCTCTGGGGAGGCGACTGTGCGCAGGGCCACCAGGGCGGTTCCTCAGGCGGCCGGCCCCAGGTGTCCCAAGAGACCTCGGGTCCCTCCATTCATTCATTCGCTCCACAGCCATGACACTCCCTTGTTCCTCGCAATAAGTCCTCTTCTCCTTCAGTCAGCCGGGGTCAGTTGCTGGTGCTAGCACCCACAGAACTCTGGTACCCCACCCTGTGAAGCCTGCAGCCCTGAGACCCCGTGAAGGCCTGCCACCCCCTTGAAGCTGGAGGCTCCTCAGGATGGAGAGAGGCTTCTGTGCAGGTGTGCAGGGGCGTGGAGGGGCATATGCAGGGGTGTACAGGAGTGTGCAGGGATGTGCAGGAGCATGTGCAGGGGTGTGCAGGGGCGTGTGCAGAGGTGTGGAGGGGCATATGCGGGGGTGTGGAGGGGCATATGCGGGGGTGTGCAGGGACATGTGCAGGGATGTGGAGGGGCATATGCGGGGGTGTGCAGAGGTGTGCAGGGGTATGCAGGGGCATGCAGGGGTGTGCAGGGGCATGTGCAGGCATGTGCAGGGGCATGTGCAGGGGTGTGTAGGGACGTGTACAGGACACAGTCCCTTCTAGCTGTGCAGTCTTGGAGTTGATGCCTCGTTTCGTGTGGACACACATTGTCTGCCCAGCGCCCTTCCTTTGAGAAACACATTAGAAGTGGGCGTGGGTAGGTTTCCAAACCTCAGTGACATGGGCACCTGGGCTCGGGAGGTGTGGGGTGAGCCCCCCGCGGCCCTCCCCAGCCCCGTCCCCTCCCTCCTGGTGGGGGGTCAGGAGCAGCGCAGCCAAGTGGGGAGCACCTTGGGTGACCATCACAGAAGCCGAAGCCAGCAGAGCTGAGGCTCGTCATTCTCTGAGATAAATGTTTCTCAATGAGCACGCCAGAGGGGGGGCGGGGCTGCTGACCCTTGCCCTTTCACCTCCTGACCCCTAATTCGTGGTGTCCACCTCTGGGCAGCAAACCCTTTAAGGGCGCTGCCAGCGGACAGGGGGCTCCTGGGACCCGGTGCTGGTGGCCATGCCTCCCTCCCCTTTCCTCTCTGATGCGATGTTGCGGGGAGTGGGCGAGTTCTCAGGGAGGAAGGACTGGTGGGAGTGCCTACCCCGGCTGCTTCCCCTCCCCCTAGCCCCCCAAGGACAGACTCGCAGGGACCTTCTTGCTTTATGTTCCACGGGACGATGCGGGTGGAGGTAGAATGGGCCGGATCGGAGCCTCTCCATAGAGCAGACATACCCGCTCCATAGCCCGCAGTGCGGGACGGTATCACCAGCAGTAATCCCTGACATCCACCCCGGCTCACGGGAGCCGGGGGATTACCGGCTCCAAGCCGGAGGATCTCCGCGGTCTCCGCTAAGCCTGCGGTTCCAGTGCGATTTCTCACCTCCTCTTCCCAAACCTCAGGGGCCGGCCCAGGGGTGTCCCTGCCCTCCGCCGAGAAACCCGAGGAATCACCACACCTGAGAGGACGGAGAGCCTCTTTCCGCTCACACACGAAGCCGTTCCTCAGCTCTGCGACGTCCCTCCAGTAAAGCCTCGGGAAGCAGGGGTGATGGATTGCCACTCCGGAAGCTGTCACTCCCCGGATGAAAAGCTCACCCTGCTCTCTCTTCCTCTCTCATTTGCCAAAGGCTGGAGAACATTCCATCCAAGACTCGCCCTGGGGCCTGCCTTCGGGAACTGCTCTCAACCTGGAGGGTCAGTCGGGCAGCGACTTCACCCCAAGGGGACCCCGCCTGGAGACGGTGTTTTATTTTACAAGCTGAGGGTGGGGAGGGAGCTACTGGCATCCAGGGGGCAGAGCTCACAACCTACGGGCACAGGACGCCCCACAGGGGAGGACCCCGTCCCAAACCTCAGCCGTGCCCAGTGGGGAAGCCCTGTGCGCAGAGGTCTGATGACCACAGGCTGGTGGCTGGGGGGTCGCTCAGAAACACCCACGTGGGAGGGACGGGGCAGTGTGGGGCCCCCCCTCCCCCAGCACAGGCGGTCAGGGAGGCCTCTGGTGCCGGGAACTGCACTTGCCCGTCATTGGGAGAGCTTGTGAGTGGCCGGCGGCAGGAACTTGGGAAGGATGTTTCCAGGCCCATTGACTTCCCTCCTGTGGCCGCCCCGCGTGCCTCCCCGACAGGCTGTCTCCACCACCGGTGGTGCCGAGTTACTTCCGTCTGCAGTGCGGGCCTGGTGTGCACACCCCGACAAAGCCGATCAAACGGATCTGTGAGCCAGGTTGTGATGGGAACTAATTAGCATTTCATAACATTCTACCGGAGAGGGAAAGCAAGGACTCTCTGGAGCAAATAAAACCCATTTGCAAATGTAATATTTTTCTGACGCGTTAATCTCTCGCCATTACCTTCCCTCCCCTCCCGGAGTTTATTCCTTCGACATCCATGGTCGCCCTGCCCTCCACGTGCAGGCCGCTCGCTGGGAATTCCCCGGCTGAAGTCACAGGCACGGGATCTGGGCGCTCCTGGCTGTGGCTCAGACCAGGGGCCTTCCCGGGTGGCCCATCACTCACCAGGGGACAATCCGTGAGCGGAGAGAGGGTTGCACAGTTTTCAGTGGCCTGGATGGGGGTGTCCAAAGAAGGATGATATTTTGCAAAAATTATATGACATTCGAACTTCAGTGCCCACACAAAGCTGCAGGGAGCAGAGGCCCGCGGCTGTTTGTTTGTTCTGTGGCAGCTTTTACGCTGTGCTGAGTAGCTGTGACGAGAACACGTGGCCCGCAAAGCCCACCCTATTTACCTCTGGCTCTTTCAGAAAGCAAGTCAGCAGTCCTCTGCTCTAGCGGAACACACACGAGTGCTAGTCAGTTACAATTCCAAAAGGCCACTGCCAACATTTTATAACTTCCACCAGAGCTCAGAGGAGGCGAAAATAACCCCACCCGGAGGTCAGGAAGGAAGGGTTCCTGGAGGAAGTGGTCAGGACGTGGAGGCGGAAAGGATGGAGAGGTCCTCCCCAGGATTCAGGGCCCCGCAGGGTCCACTTTCCTCTTGCACCGCCCCCACCCCCACACTCCCCACCCCTCCCCATGCCTTCCTCCTGCACCTCACACCAGAGGAGGGAGCTGGGAAAAGGTTTGTGCTGAGTCATCACTTATTTCTCCAAACTCACAGTCTCTCATTGGAGTCCTTCCTTTTCTTCCGAGGACTGTTGGGAGGATTACTCTCGTTTCAACCAGGCCTTCCCCAAAGTTTTTGTTTCCACGTCCCTGAGGTTCCTGCTCATTCTGAACTCACCGGGATGTCTGGGAAGCGGCCTGGGGCTGCTCGGCCCTGGTCCAGAGGCTGGAACCTCCAGTCTGCCCACGACGTCTCACACGCCCCGCGTTTTCACGGACCGAGCTGCCACACGGGGCGCTTTCCTTCTGGAGAAGCGGCTTCTCCGAACCCAGCCCACGCCTGTCTCACAGCGAGTAAGCGATCAATACCCGCTGAGCTGCATCCCTGTAGTCTGTTCTGGTTTGTGCCAATTTTAGGGCTCTGGCCTGCCGGAGGACTACCTCTTCACATGACTGAAACTTCTGGCATCAGACAGACCTAGGTTCAAACCCCACCTCTGCCATGTCTTAGCTGTGTGTTCCTTCACTGAGACCTGCCAGGGAGCCTCCAGCCTCCATCTGCAAAGCGGAGGGAATAATAGCTCCCACCCCAATGGTTACGGTGAGAACAGGTGGGCTTAGCCAGGTGCTTGGCTCGGAGGCCCTGTGGCTGTCAGCTGTGAGTGTCCGCCGTGCTAGCACCGCAGGAAGTCTGTGTCCTGGGGACAGTGGGTCCAGGATGCTGCCGCTGTGTAGACAGGGGAAGGAGGGATATAGACCCAGTGCACATCCATAAGGCATCACTGATCTGTACCAGAAACCACCGTCCGTAGGGTTCGCCTCCAGGGAGGGAGCCGGCCGGCTGAAGGACAAGGGAGCACGGAAGTGTTTCCTCTTCGCCAGCACGTCTGCACGTCGAATAACACGGGAACTATCTATTCAAAAGAGCAAATGGAGTTTTACAATACAAGATGTCCTATCCACGAGAAGGGGTGAAGCCATCAGGGTGGGGTGGCAGTGCTTGGGCTGTGGGGGAGGGGGATGTGAGAACTGCCAACAGACACAGAGGAAAATGCCCGAGCGACAGGCACTGGTACAGCTGTGCATAAACGCCTGCACCTGGGCAGCAGCAATTAACCGGGAGCAAACAGCTCAGTAAACACCCCCACCCCCCACTGGCTGCCGTGGCTGGCGCTAAGGCGGTGCAGTGACGCCCTGGAGTCTGGCCGGGTACTGGGACGTCTGGAAGACAGCTGCAGGGTGGCCCCACAGCCCCAGTGAGAAGAAACACCTCGAATGCACCGGCACGCGCACTGCTGGGGCCAAGGGCTCCCTCGGGGAGGCAAGCACTTTCAAAAAATTGCTTTTGACATATTGTCACTTGTTTGGGCTTTGGCCAACCCCCCACTGTATGTGCTTAGTGACCTTTGACTTGATCTTGCTGACAAAGGTCACACCAAATCAAAATGGCATTCCAGAAGAGTCTCTCCAGCAGCAGGTACTCGCTGACCTCGATGAAGTTTTCTCAAATGCCACAACCTGAAAAGGAGATGCTAAGATGGACCAAAATGACTGGGGGGAAAAAACGATTTTTTTTAAGCGACCAAAGAATTCAAATGAGAAAATAGGAAGAAAGAGAAACATGGGAAGTGCAAACTCAAAGAGAATCATTCACTTTTGTAAAAATAAAAAATAAAATAAAAATGTTTTCAATTCTTTGCCCTTGTGATAGGAAATATTTTATACTAGAGGCCCGGTGCATGAAATTCATGCACTGGGGCAGGGGGGTGGTTTCTCAGCCAGGCCTGCACCCTCTCACAGTCTGGGACCCCTTGGGGGATGTCTGCCTGCTGGCTTAGGCCCACTCCCTGGCAGTGGGACATCCCTCTCACAGTCCAGGACCCCTTGCTCCTTACCACCGCCTGCTCACTGCTCCTTACCGCTTAGCTTGCTGCTCCTGAGCGCTGCTGCAGAGGCAGGAGAGGTTCCTGCCACCGCCACTGAGCTTGCCAATAGTGAGCCTGGCTTCTGGGAGTACACTGACCACCAGAGGGCAGCTTCTGCGTTGAGCATCTGCCCCCTGGTGGTCAGTGTGCATCATAGCTGCCAGTTATTCTGGTCTTTCCACTGTAACGGTCACTTAAACTTTTATTGTATAGACTAGAGTGCACAAAATTCATACAAGGGTTTGGCCCTTGCAGCCTTGCAGCCTCACCTTTGTTGGGGGAGGGGGGGAGACAAAGTGGGCAGAGGGGGCGGGGGAGAGAGAGAGAGAGAGAGGGAGAGGTTTAAAGGGAAGACAGAGTGTAATAATAGACAGTGGTTTTATGTTAGTTTTTCACTCTCTCCAAAGTGGAAAGGAATTAAGTTAGAAGTCTTACTGGTAAACACAGATTATCATAGGTGAAGTCTCAGGAGGAGTCATTAGAAAAACTCTATTCACCATTTTAATGCGTATGGCAACCTTTTTTGAGCTGCAAACATTACTCTCACCTTGCTGATTTGACTCAGTGGTCTATAGAACCCTAGGTGGGAAAGGCCCCAGGTTTGATTCCTGGTCAAGGGCATGTACTTCAGTTGCAGGCTCCATCCTCAGCCCAGTGGGGGCAGGAGGCAACCAATCAGTGTGTCTCTCTCATATTGATGTTTCTCTCTCTCCTTCTCCCCCACCCGACTCTATCTAGAAATAATGGAAAAAATATCCTTGGCTGAGGATTTTAAAAAAAATCATTCTCCATTTTTCACTCTCACGTTCCAGATGTTCTCTTGAGGCCAGTGATCTACTTAAAGAATGTTTACCGATCCATTCACATATATATAATGAAAAAAGAAAAATATCAGGAATGGAAAACAAAATTCTCATGGAGAATAGGAACACCAAAGGCTTGGATTACTTTTTGGGGTGGGGGCAGCCTGGTTGAGGGGGGCCAGCCTAGTATAAATTGTGGCTCTTCCACATGTGAGCTGTGCCATGCTGGGCAGGTGACTTCGCCTCTCTGAGCCTGTTTTCCGCACCTGTGAACAAGGCATCATGCTAGCAACTGTGTCCTAGGGTGTTTGAGGAGGAAGTGAGATCATGTTAGCTATGACTGTGCTGCACCAGGTGCTGTTTTTAGGCATTTACCTTTTTATCCCCTATTCTCTCCCCCCGCTCCCTCCCTGTGCTCCCTTATCCCAGAGGAGTGAGGTAAGGAGGGGCAAAGAAGGCGCCTACGACGCTTTCTGGCTTAATTTCTCCAAAGGCAAAGGAGGATGCAGAGCAAGCATGTCAAACTCAAAGGCTAACACGGGCCAAATAAACAAGGCCCGCGGCCTGCCGGCAGAGGGTTTGACATGCCTGATGTAGAGATCAGCGGAAAGGAAGGGAGGGAGCTTGTGGGCAGACACACGCTGCCTCGGAGCAGCCCGGAGGACAATGCTCCCTGCCCCCAAGCCTGGGCAGAGGAGAGACAGGACTGTGCTCTGGGTGCTGCCGGAGCCGAGGCCCGGGGCACACTGGTCCATGGAGCCATCAGCATCCTTGCAAACTCCTGATCCCCAAGTTCTCACGGAAGCAGGAGAAAACCAGAGCTCAAGGGGCAGGAGGACAGGGATGTCCATGTTGTCATGGCAACCGGCATTCAGGTATCACTGAGAACTGTGCCTCTTCTCCTTTCATGCCCTCAAGCCAGGCACGTTCCTACTCGCCCCAGGAGTGGGTGCTCAGAGCAAAGAGTAAAGATTCATTAAAGAAGCCGGAAGCAGGGATCTCCCGCAGACGCCACTATGCAGAGTCCTCCTGCTTCCTCCAGCAGCCTTCCTGCACGCACCTCCCTGGCTGCTGTGCCCCCCTGTGGGCAGGTGTGGTCACTGGCTCCGGGGCAAAGCCTCTGCGGGGAGGCTCCAGGCTCCCAGGCCTCACTGGGCTTCCCCATCATGTGGGAGCCTTCGAAACACACAGCTGCTCCCGCCCCCCCAGAGATTCTAATTGCATTGATGGATGTGGGGTCGGGGTGGGGTCTGGGCACCGGTTCAGCTCCCAGGAGACGGAGCTGTGGGGCAGGCTGTGAGGGGGGAATTGGCCCAGCCTTGGAGCGTCAGAAAGGCATTTTCATGGAGGGCCCCAGCTCAGCAATAAAAGATGAGTAAAAATTAACCAGAAGAGCTGGTGGGGACCGAGGGCTGGCATTCCCAGGGGAGAGGATAAAGGGATGAAGCAACCAGAATGAAAGAGCCCTTGGGGGGGGGGGGGGATACTACCCATTCTCAGGCCTGGGGAGGGGGTGCTAGGGTGAAACAGGGTCTGCAGAGGAGGACACCGGGTAGGGGCATCGGCCTCTCCGCAGAGACACAACCCGCCCAGCAGGGAGGGAAGTCACCTCCAACTCTGGTCCTGGAATAATTTTGCTGGCTTCGGGGCAGAGACCGCCAGCCTGTGTGTAGCTAGGGGTGGCTCCCAGCAGTGGCCGGGGGCTCGCAGAGGGCTGGGTGAGCCAGAGAGAACTTGGGCACACACCTCCGGAGAGGGCCAGCTCTGAACCACCCGCATGGAGGGTTATTTGGCCTCATGGGGCTTTTTAATCACAAAAGCCAGCTCTATTCCCATAGCTGTTTCTGCTTTGAGACCCAGCAAGGGCGTGGGAAAGGGGCCAGTTCCGCGTCCCTCCTGGGGGCAGGTGTCAAGGAAGCCAGGCCTCCCGTTGAACTGTGCGTCCCTGGGAGACAGCGTGGCGGTGTCTCGGGCACGGGGACAGGCTCTCATTGCCAGGGCCAGGGCCTCGTTCCCTTCATATGAGTGTCACACGCCTGGGACGTCAGCAGGTCAAAGAGCTCACTGAGTCTCGGGCTCTGTCCCACGCGAAGTCCGAGTCTGTACTGGCAGCACGTAGACAGGAGAGCAGAGCAGGCAGCTGGATCCCCCCGGCCCTGCCTGGAGGATCGGTGCACATATGTGAGGAGAGGGCTGGCAGCGGCCGGCAGCACCCCCACAGCTCAGTTCCCTCTCACACCGACGCTGGCGTGGGCTCCGGGGTCACAGCCAGATTCGGAACCAGGAGCTGGTGCGAGAGGCGTCTGCAGTTCGCCCAAGGCCACAGTCCATGGGACCCCGGATTCAAGGCCGGGCGGGCGGGCACTCAGCCCACCTCCTCTCCCGGGTCCGCCTTGCTCCCCGGCCCGAGCCCACTATGGCTAAGCAAGACTGCAGCTCCTCATCGCCGTGAACATATCACGACTTACATTTTCTCTTCACCTTAAGTAAGGATTCTGCTGGCATCCCTCCCCTTCCTCCCCCCACCCCCCACCCCCCACCTCTGTGCTGATGTTAACAGCTTCTGACAGTTATTTGTGTGATTTGAGTCAGTGGCATCAGAGATCTTTCTCCCTGGAGATTACATGGAGCTGTTTTGACAGCTCTCGCCGGAAGGCCAGCACTTAATATACAACAGTCCGAGAAGCAGGCCCGCCAGAGACCCCTCCGCTGCTCTCACCCTGACATCCCCTTGCGGCCTGAGGGGAAAGCAGAGCGCTCTCTGCTGCTGGGACCCTCGGAGAGAACGCCAATCACTGAACTGAGGTGTTTTGGACGTGAAGGTAAGAGTCCTGTCATTCTACACCCCAAATTAGGGGCTTTTGGGTCTAAGTTTGAAAGACGAATTTAAGTCCTGACTTGGCTCCCAGCCCTCAGAACTCAGCGGCGGCTCCTGCCTCCGGCTGAGGAGGAGGCTGGGTCTCAGAACCTATCAGCTGTCTCCTTGGAGATCCTACCCGGACACGGGCATTCCCCGAGGACATGGCTGTCACTGCACATGTGCGGTGATCTGAGTAGTTTTCATTTGCAGCCTTGGTTCTCCGGGTCAGGGAGCATCTGAAACAGAGTCCTTCAGAAGGAGCTTTTGAGAGGTAAAGGGGGACCTAGGCCTTTCGGGAGGAGGGCTTGGGGTGCAGGGGATCAAGAAAACAGGGGCTTCGATGCTAATAAATAACGTTGTCATTTCTGAGTTCTCCCCAAAACCTCTCTATTCTTAAGGGAACAGAAGCTCATTCTGCAGGCAGTTAGCGAATTCCCAGAAGCCGAAGGAGGAGAGCCTTCCTGCTCGGGGAGGGAGAATTTCCTTCGGTCTTCAGGTGTGGTGTGGGCTTAGCCACCTGGGACACACGCTGGGCCTGTCCTGGCCTTTGGTAAGCCCACGTTCCCACCCCTGGAAGGGGGACCCAGGAGGGAGGCGGTGGCCTGCTCTGCGGGGAATGTGCACATGGTCCTGCCATCCCTTGAAGTTTCTACGAGTTGGGTCATAATAGAGACTGGCTCTCAGTTGGCAAAACTTAGGGATTTCCCGTTTTGTGCTCAAAGCCTCCTCCCTTCCCTGACCACTGAATGCCTTAAAAACCTTGCTAACTGCCAAAACCGGTTTGGCTCAGTGGATAGAGCGTCGGTCTGCAGACTGAAGGGTCCAAGGTTCAAATCCGATCAAGGGCATGTACATTGGTTGCGGGCACATCCCCAGTGGGGGGGTGTGCAGGAGGCAGCTGATCGGTGTCTCTTTCATCGATGTTTCTAGCTCTCTATCCCTCTCCCTTCCTCTCTGTAAAAAATAAATAAAAAATATTTTTTAAAAAACAAAACAAAAAACACCTTGCTCACTAAAGTAAAAGATTTGGATGTGTGAGTGTGTTCAAAGAAGAGAAAATGTTTGAGAGATCTGATCATGGTCATGGGGAAAACAGTAAAGGCAGAAGCTGATAACACCTAATCAGGGTGAATCTGAACAATGTTTTAATTCCCATCCATCCATTCATTCATTCTTTCATCCATTAATTCATTCATCCATCCATCCATTCATTCATCCATTCATCCATCTATCCATCCATCCATTCACTCATTCTTTCACCCATTCATTCATTCATCCATCTGTTCATCCATTCATCATCCATTCATCGTCCATTCATTCATTCATTCATTCATCCATCTGTTCATCCATTCATCATCCATCCATCCATTCATTCATTCATCCATTCGTCCATTCATTCATCCATCCATCCACCAATCCATCCACCCATGCATACACTCATTCATTTATGAAATGTGTATTACACTCTTCCCAGGTACCAAGATCTAAAGTCTAAAGACACAACCTTTAGCTGCAAAATACATGCCTGCTCTCTAGGAGACAGTATTAGACAAATAAATCTGTAATGTCAGGGAGTGGAGCTTGCTTATTGATAAAAATATAACAGGCAAAGACTGGGATATGGGTGGCTGAAGGAGGGAGCTCTGGGAGGGACAGGAGCCGAGTAAATGCAAAGGCCCTGGGTGTGAGTGTGCATGCTGGTTGGAGGCACAGCAAGAGGCCAGTGTGCCTGGAGAGGAGGAGGGAGGTGAGGAGGGAGAGTCTGTGGGAGAAGTGGGCAGAGAGCAGAGCTCCCCTCCTGCAAACCAGCCACTCCACCGGGCTAGCGCACCGGAGCCCTCATGCCGACTGTTAAGCTCATGATCCAGGAGAAGAGAACCTCAGAGCAGCCCACAGAGCCCACACTTGAAGGCTTGAAGGCTCCCCATTACCATTTCCTTAATAAGGACAGTCAACCCTCAAGTAACTTTCCCTGTCTGCCCACAGCCCAGGGCCTCAGCTCTGCGAGCCCCTTTGTGACAAACCTACAGGAAGCTTGGCGGCATTTGCCGCCCAGCAAGCCCCAGCTGCGGAGCCGAGGTGGCAAGAGGGGTGGGCACACGGTAAGAGTCCTTGCACTTACCGCCCGCACTTGCCCAGGCTTGGGACAGTGACATAACCACGGGCTTGCAGCGGTTGTGGATGTGACCGAATGCTCATCCGCCTCCAGCCACTGCTGCGGGCCGGCCATGGCACAGCGCTCAGCGCCCTCCTTAGGCCAGGCTGGGAAGAGCCCATCCTCTTCCGTGCTATCCCTGCAGGGGAGGGGGGGGGGGAGGGGAAGAGGAGAAAGGGGAGACTTTGCTTATTGTCATAAGCCCCCCTGCACCATATGTGGTGTTTTTAGACTTAAATTTATGAGCATAAATGTCTTGGATAAGCTTTTGGAAACTGAATCTAAAGAACCTCTTAATACGTGGAGACAAGTGACTGTGGGACTCCAGGAGTCAGGTGTCACCTGTCACCCCTTAAATCTCCCTCAGCCGGCGGCATGCAGGCCCGTGCTCAGCAGGCACCAGGTCCGAGCTTCGGTGCCAGGGATAAGGCTCCCGTCCGGGACCACACCTTGAGAATGGAGGCTCTGGGGTCGAGGGGAAGCCCAGGAAGTGTAGTCATCATGAGCTTGGACCTGGGACTCAGGCAGCTGGGATGGGAACCCCAGCCTCACCGACGGAGGAACTCTGGGACCTCGGCACACGGCCAGCCTCTCTGTGCTCTTCCTGCTCCATTTGGCGAGGATTCAAGGAGCACAGAGGGAGTGTGCCAGCAAAGGAGCCACATTCTTTTTTTTTTTTTTTTTTTTAAAAAATATATTTTATTGATTTTTTACAGAGAGGAAGGGAGAGAGATAGAGAGCTAGAAACGTCGATGAGAGAGAAACATCGACCAGCTGCCTTCTGCACACCCCCCACCGGGGATGTGCCCACAACCAAAGTACATGCCCTTGACCAGAATCGAATCCGGGACCTCTCAGTCCGCAGACCGACACTCTACTGCTGAGCCAAACCGGTTTCGGCAGGAGCCACATTCTTATTGCTGGCCTTTCGTAAGAAAAGTAGCAGGCTTTGCCCTGGCTGATTTGGCTCAGTGCACAGAGCATTGGCCTGTGGACTGAAGAGTTCCGGGTTCAATTCCGGGTTAAGGGCACATGCTTTGGGTGCAGGCTCGATCCCCAGTAGAGGGCGTGCAGGAGGCCACCAATCAGTGATTCTCTCTCATCATTGATGTTTCTATCTCCCTCTCCCTCTCCCTTCCTCTCTGAAAACAATATAAATATATTTTTAAAAAGAAGAAGAAGTGAAATGGCTTTGAGAATGCTGAGTTCTGTGGAAACGGCATTGGCTGTGAGGTCAGGCGGTCACAGGTTCGAATCCCAGGTAAACAGAACAGGACCGCACAGTGTTTCCGGAGAGTCATCAGGGGGTTGCACAAACGTGACCGGTGTCCACAGGACTTGCTGGGACGCCAGGCCGTCTCCTCTGCCACCAGGCACACAGGTCCCCAGGGTTAGGATGCCGACCCTGACCTGGAGGTGTGTTTGTTTAGTTTCCGTCTCTGGTCATTTCCCTTCAAAGGCCACCTCATCACGACCAGCGGTATCCTTACCCGCGTTGCGTCCACACAGGAAGCGGAGGCCACTTCCCTCCTGTGGGCGATGTGGGCTGAGTGGGCACGGGCTCCCACAGGAAGAAAGAGAAAGTGATGGAAGGACCTGGGACAGATGTGGGGAGACAGACACTTGCTTGGCGGCAGCACGGACCAATCTTGCCGCCAGGTGACATAAGGGAGGTGCTGTGCGCTTGTCTGTTTTTCTTTTCCGATGGAAATCCTGCCACTTGTTGAATCCCAGCAGCAGAGAACACACACGTGTGTGATGTGTTCCACCGCCAGTGGAGACCATGGGGCACTATTTTTTGGAAATGATTCTTCTGTGTTTCTATTTGTCCCGGCCTCCTGCTCTGCGGGGTGGGGCCTCCCCTGGAGCTGTGGGGAGAACTCTCACACACGTGCTCCAAAAGCAGGGAACAGGCTGTGAAGGAGCCCAAAGGTCCCTCTCCCTGCCTGAGCCACCCACTCGCGGCAGCCCCTCCCCTGCTCCGAGGGCCAGACTCTGGGGGCAGGATTAAGGTGCAGGCACCCGCCTACCCGCCCACCCTCTCCTGCCAGGTGCTCCTCAGGGGCTGGCAGCTGCTCCCAGGAGAAGCTGCTTGAAGAAATCGGAGGGAAAGGGCAGCCCCGGGCATCTGTCCTGGCTTTGGCTCTTGTCCCCAGGAGGCCAGGTCACAGGTGCTGTTACCTCACCTTCCGAGAGCGTGGGGGCGTCTCCTCCTTCTGACGACCCCTCACCCCACCGTAGGGCTGGGGCCACTGCCCACCTGAGTGCGGACTTATCATGTGCACACGCACACGATAACCAGAACCGTGGTCTGCAAACTGCGGCTCGCAAGCCACATGCGGCTCTTTGGCCCCTGGAGTGTGGCTCTTTCACAAAATACCACGGCCTTGGAGAGTCTATTTTGAAGAAGTGGCGTTAGAAGAAGTTTAAGTTTAAAAAATTTGGCTCTCAAAAGAAATTTCAATCGTTTTCCTGTTGATATCTGGCTCTGTTGACTAACGAGTTTGCCGACCACTGGGCCAGAACAATGTGGGTTTGAACTGCATGCATCCACTTACACGTGGATTTTTTTCAATAAATGTATTTTCTCTTCCTTATGATTTTTTTAAGTAACTCTCTCTAGCTTACTCAATTGTAAGAATACAGTCTGTAATTTGTATAAAATAGGACATTTGTTAAGCGAACTGTTTATGTTATTGGTAAAGCTTCCAGTCAGAACTACGGGCGGTTGTTAAGTTTGTGGAAAGTCCCAAGTTCTACGTGGTTTTTGGACTGTGTGGGGGAGGGGTCTGGGCCCCTGGCTCCTGCGTTGTTCAAGGGTCAGCTGCACGCAGCATCCATTGCGTCCCAGAAGGAACTTCCCCTCTGGCTGTCCTTGACCCCACCCACCCCCATCCGTTCCCTCAGCCAATCCCACTCGCCCTGTCTTCCAAACAGGCCCAGGATGTCGGGCCAAGACACTCCCTCTCCTTGTCTTCTCACACCCCACACTCACACCACTGCCTCCAGCGCAGGCCGGCGCCTGCCTCGGGCTCTGTGCTTCCTCTGCTCCACTGTCCTCCCCCAGGTCTCCGTGCATTCCTCCTCGCCTCCTACAGGTCTTTCCTCGTGATCACCTTTCCGGAGGCCTTCCTCCATGATCCTCTTTAAGAACAGACCCCAACCACCTCAGCCCCCGCATCTTCCTGCCCTCTGCCCACAGTAAACTGGTCACCCCACCAGCACACAGCTTTTCGAGGGCAAGGGTTTGGTTTGCTCTCCCCCCTGCTGTGTCCTGGACACCCAGAGCTGTTCGCACACCTGGTACCGGCCGATGGCATCTGGCTGATGGCATCTGCCTCCGTCGGTGCCTGGGCCCCCTCCCTGGGCCGCGAGGTTCTGACGTGGGGTCTCTCCACTTCTCTGCAGGCACAAGGAGGCTCTGTGCATTGGATGGAAATGAGTGCTCACTGCCTTCAAAGAATCGGCAGTCCAATTGTGCAGAAGTGACACAGGTTACAACTCGGGACTGGCCAGCCAGAGCCGTGGCCCAGTCTACCCACTGCCTGTTTCTGTGTGGCCCATGAGCCGAGAATGATTTTCACATTTTTAATGGTAAACATAAATAAATAAAAAGACACCAGTCTTCCCGGGAGAGCAGTTGCTCATTTCTGCCTCTGAGTTAGTCACAAAGCCTGGAATGGTTGGTTGGTGTCTGCATCGGGCCCTGCACAGGAAAAGTGCAGAGCCCGGGCCAAAGGGACAGGAACAGAGCATAAGGAAGCCAGAGACAGCAGGCGTGGTTAACCACCGGCAATGAGGACTCCTCGTGCCTCTTGTGAAGGGGCCGGCAATGGGCCCCTGTCCCTCCTGATCATTTAGAACCAAAGGAGTCAGAGTTAGGTTTCTGGCTCTGTGAGTCAGGAAGAGCAGGTAAGGAACACTGACCACTCCACGTGGGCGACCAACGCTCTCCCAAACCCCCGCCAGACATGACGGCCCAGGGGCTGCAGCTCTGGCTTTGCATGAGGGTCACCTGGGGCGTGTGAGTGATCCAGATTCCCAGGCCCACACAGCCCCGAGGCTCTGAATAATCTGAATTTCAGTTCAGTTGACAAGATGACTGAACGCTGCTAGGGACGAAGGCCTCACACCAGCTCGAGAGCATCAAGAAATGGTGCTCAGATTCTAGCTCTGGAAACAGCCCTGATGGGGACGCATCTGGGTCCTGAACAGACCTGGCCTCAAATCCCACCTCCGCTCTCCCTCGCTGAATGAATCTCTTTCTGTCTCTGTTTTCTCAATTAGGAGATGTGCTGTTTCATAAATGACTCTCTAGTGTAGGGATTAAACAGAACCTGTACCTAAATTTCTTGTACATACAGGGAATCAGGGTGCAGAGGACCCAGATGGAGATGGGTGTTCAAAGACTTGATTATCTTCATCTAGAATAGGGGTGTCGAACTCAATCAGAGAAGGGGTCAAAATCTAAAATCCAGCCTAAATCGCAGGCCGAATGGTTTACTGAACAGTCATAAACTGTCATTGTGATGGAAACGCAGCGGAGTGCAGTGATGACAGCGCGGTGCGGGCCACATTGCAAGGCCTGGCGGGACGGATTTGGCCCGCGGGCCTTGTGTTTGACACATGTGATCTAGAACATTCTAATGTTTTCAAAGAAAACATCAGTTGCAAAATCTATATATAAATATAAAAAGTCAGGGTTGTAACACCCAAAACAACTGAACGCCAGGCTGGGTGTACAGTAGGCAAACAGGCGGAACTGCTGACCTCCGGGAAAAAGAGAGAGAGAGAGAGAGAGAGAGAGAGAGAGAGAGAGAGAGAGAGAGAGAGAGAGCGCGCTGATCATCAGTGGCAGCAGCTGCTGGTCACCCTGCTTCTCTCTCCTGGCCTCACCAGCAGCCAAGCCTCTCTCTTTCTCCCAGAGGTCAGCAGTTCAGCCCGCTGCCAGCAGCCTGGGGCAGCTGCTGATCCGCCCCACCTCTATGATCAGGCCTGGAGATAGGCCCGGAGATGCTGACTGCATGGAAACCAACCAATCAGAACCAAATCTAGGTGAACTGCGAGGAGCCAATGGCTGCCTAGGAGGTGAAGCTATTGATGCTGACTGGCATTGAAACCAACCAATAGCACCTACTCTGGGTGAACTGCGAAGGCAGAACCTAAGGCAGGGACTGAGGAGAGGTTTTAAGGACAACAGCTGTTTGGTGTAAGGTGTAAGAAAGTAATTCAATTTTTTAATGATGTTTGGCAGTATAGTGCATATGGTTGGCTATCAGTTCAGATATAGGGACTATGTGTTTTTGTCGCCAAGAACATCTCCTTCTGCTGAAAAAGGCTCCCTGCCCCATTTAAGCAATTAGATCATATATAATCTATCTATACTAATAAAAGGGTAATATGCTAATTACCCTTTGACTGGCCATCTTCCATATGTCCGACTTCCTTCTGGACATAGCCATGTGGTGGGGGCCAACGCAGAGGCAGTTAGGGGTGATCAGGCCAGCAGGGGAGGGCAGTTGGGGTCATCCCCCGAAGGGTCCCAGGCCAAGCTGAGAAACCCCCCTCCATGCACAAATTTTGTGCACCAGGCCTCTAGTTATAGTAATAATTATAAAAAGATAACCTCTCGCCCTTCCTTTGCCCCAGGTAAACATTAAACTGGAAACAAAGAGGCCTTCCCTTCAACCCGGGGCTCAGCTCTGAAACCCCAGGGCAGGTGGAGGCGGGGCCTCTGGTTACCCCGACACTGGCTCCGGTGGGAGAGCAGCAGCCTGTTATTAGACGTGATTTATCATTAACCCTAACTCTGCTGTTAATTTCCTTTCTATCTCACAACATCGCTGAAGCACTCGGCAATAATCCTCCATGAACTCGCTCATAAACACCCCTTTCTCAGCCATACTTAGAGAGTTTGGGCAGTAAAAGTGGCCGCTCGGGCCCTGCGTCTCTCTGACATGCCTGGATGTGCACCAGCCCCTCGGTTCTGCCTACTTCTCCTCCTTGGCAGCTCCCAGCGGAAAGCTTCGGCCCCCTGGCCTGGTGACACTAGTGCCACATCTAGAAACTACTGTGCTTGTTTTAGGAATGGGCCGGGCCAGCAGATAACCCTCCCCCAACACCAGGAGTCCCTGGGGAGGCCGCTGCCCTGGCTTGCTCTCCAGGCGGCTGCTGGCTCTGCAGGGCACCCCTGGCTCCCTTGCAGGCTGCCTGCGTGGGCCTTCCCCAAGGAGCTCGCAGGCTCCCCCGGAACTCAGCACAGGAGGGCTTCTGGGATATCCTCCCTCCTTCAGCTCCTCGGGGACCTCACATGGTATCAACATGAATAAAACCAAGAGATGCTGCTGGCATCCAGGGGGCAAAACCCACTGCTACACACCCACTGAGCCTGGGGCCCCACAGAGGGAATGCCCAGTGTCAATAATGTGGTGGTCACAAAGCCCAGGCCCTGCTTTGCAGCTCTGCTTTTGTTTACTGTGCAACCTTGAGCTTCCTGTTCCTAGGCCTCCCTTTTCTCACCTGCACACAGGGTTGGTGGAAGTGAAACTCGTTCCAGGACAGGTGTGTGGCTTCAGCGAGGTTGTGCACGGCCAATACAGAGCCGGCCCTCAGGAAGCCCTGGCTGTGATCGCTCGTCTACCTGTCTGTCTGCACGTCTGCCCATCTCCTCTGCCACTGGGAAAGAGGGGTCTCTGCTAGGGCCAGACTTCAAACCGGCAGGACCCCACGTGGTGTCCTTCCCCACGCCCGGGATGTGTCGCTTTCAGGGCAACTGGTGGAAATCGCTTTCTCTTTACTGGGTGCCTCTGGGTTCCTTGAACTCATTTAATAATTATCCCATCAAACCAAACGCGGCCCTTGGAGCTGCCACTAATAAACAAGCACCCATCTTCCTCTCCCCACGCCCTCCCTCCTCGCCGCCTCCTTTGATGTGAGCCAATAACTGATTATTTAATGGTGAAGAGCGGGGCTCAGCTCTGGGCACTGAGGCACGCCAGGCCTGGAGAAAGGCGCTGGTGTTTGACACGTGGAAACCACGCCTCCACGGGATGGGAGACTTTGCCGGGCAGTGGCGCCCCGCTGGCGGGTTACGAACCTGACAGGTGGCTGGTTACCCAGGAGAGGTAGGCAGAGGGTGGGGGCGGGAGAGGCAAAGTAACATTACAAGATGGTGTTGAAACTCACTTGGAGGGCATTTGGCTTTCAAACGATCTGATCCTTTTGTCTGTGCCCATGACACTGCGGGGGAGGGATTTCTCAACTAAAGGAACCCGGGGCCTCCCTTGAGGACCGGGACCCAGGGCCAGAGGGAGGATATGGTGCGTTAGGTCCCATGAACTGAGCTAAACTGGGTCTAGGACATGAGCCAAGCTAGCTGGGCCCTCAGCAGGAACACCGTGAAGGCTCTCTTTTGGGAGGGGGCCCTGCCAAGTCTAGACTGGAATTCAGTGCCTGTTGGAGTTCACATGCCTTTTAAAGGGACAGAGTCACTTGGGCAGAGGGTGTCTGTCCACTGAGGGACACCAGCCATGGAGCCTCACTCCCTTAAGGACTGCAGTTGAAGCCAAAGCAATCATTTCTCTGGGGATTCTGGGCCTGGAACAAGCCTCATTGCCTTGGGGCCAGGTGGCCAAGTATCAGTCGCCTGGGGTTTAGGAGACAGCCACAGGCAGTGCTGCGGGAGGGGGGCGGGGGACAGGGGCAGAGGAGGAGACTGCAGGAGCCTGCGACATGGTGCCCAGGGCTGGGAAGCAGGCACTCACTCAGGCACCAGCAGCCGAGGCCACCGGGCAGGGAAGTAGGTCAGAGCCAAGAGCTGGAGGAATCTCCCTCAGACTCGTTTGAGTAAGCTGGAAACTGAGACCCACAAGGGGGAGCCTCGAAGACAAGTCATCACGCAATTATAGAAGACCTAGCACAGGCCAGGACATCTGAGCGCTGTGTGCATGCCAGCTCACTTAGTCTGCACGGCCATAACAGTAGTCTTATTACCCCCACTTTGCAGAGGAGGAAACGGAGGCCTGGAAAGTTAGAGCATCTTATCCAGAGCCAACAGGCATTCCAACCTCGGTGTTACTGGAAGAGCCCACCAGGGAGCAGCTCTCCTCTTCCTTCTGGCAGTTCAGTTCCGAGAAGCATCCGTTTTTCTTGGTTCCAGTCTGCAATTTTAACCTATTTTATTTAGCAACCACTCTCTCCTCGACCAAAATCAGATGCAGAAACCCGATTTGGGAAATGGGTCAAGATAGAGCAGATCTGATTTTTTTTTTTTTTTAACCATCAAAAGGAAGATAAAATGTCTTTTGCCTATCAGATTGGCCGGCACTGTCAAGGCTGGTGATCCCGGAGCAGGTGAGGGTGTGGGAAAGCCAGAACTCTCGCAAGAGATGGCGTGCTGGAGGTGTGTGTTGCTGCAATATTTTTGGAAGGCAGTTGGGCAATGTGTGTGAACCATCCACCACCACATCCCCTCTGACCCGGCAACTCCACTTCCAGGAATTTGCCCGATGGATCCCCTGTCAAGAGAATGCCACGGTGTGCACAGGGCGGCTCAACACAGCATTCTCCATGGGTGTCAGACTGAGCTAGATCCGGACAGGCTGAGGAAAGGCAAGCTTTCATCAGCAAAGTGCGCCGGTCTTCCGTGGGTACCAGGGTCATTTCCCACGCACACGCCTGTGCAACCGTTTCCGTCACCTCCGCAGCCGCTTTCCTGGCTGCAGGGACTGCAGGGTGCCGCCTGGTCTGGGACTGCAGGGGCAGGAGTCAGAGGGGCCACACTGGTTTGGTTTATCTGTTTACCAAGGATCTCGCGAAGCAGAGAATGAATGAGAAGGCCCATCACAGGCACCTGCAGGTTAAACACATGAGAAGCAGCTGGACCCCCCCCACACACACACATCCTCTGCAGCCAGTCCGCGGTGGGAGTGCTGTGTTCGGAGGAGGGCAGGCCCTGCGGGCAGGAGATGTCTGTCTGAGGAGGAGCTCGCGATGTGTGCGCTGTGTGTGCCGTGTGATTCGTGTGCTCCGTGTGCATGGTGTGCGTGGTGTGCGTGGTGTGTGGTATGTGCTGTGTGCTGTGTGTGCTGTGTGCGCTGGGTGTGCACGGGGTTGGCTCGTGGCTCCGCTGATGGGATGTGTGGCCTCTGGCATGTTGGCCACGTCTCCAGACCTCAGCCACCTCTGAGGCTGATCACAGAACTCACGCCACAGAGCCATTTAAAGAGTAAATGCCGACATGCACGTAAAGCCCTTGGAAAAGGGCTTGATACGCAGTGAAAATTCGACAAGAGTAAACGGGCCACTGTTGTGTGCAAGTACTCATGTCCCTCACAGAATGTACCCATCACTACCAGCCGCTGACCTCACTGAGCTGCAATTGGAACTCTCACAGGAACAAGAGTCAATGACATATCAACCTGTTCACCCAGATCGTGTTTGTGGTTTAACAGCTCTAACGAATAACTCTATTTAGCTCTGGCTTAAGCAAATTCCTGCGTGTTTTTAGAGACACTCAGTCAATAAAGTATTCCTTCATAGTTGTTCTTTGCAACCCCCAAAGAATGTGAAGCATGACTATTTATTGACATTTGAGTTACCAAAACAAGAAAATTAAAGAAGTGGACCTCCGTGTCATTCAGCAGGGAGCCCAGGCTCTGACCAGGGAGTGTGTAGCTTCTCTGTTTTGGCTTCTCGAGGCCCAGGAGTGAGAATCTGCTGCTGCCACGCGCCCAGGGCTCTGTGCCGAGCAGCAGGGAGGGGCGCGGGGAGACATTCCCATGCTTGTCCTTGGGGGTTCCCATGGAGCCGGCCACATGTCCCTTACAAAGGCTGAGCACCTGAGACTCCTGAAGGGCCAGCAGCGAGGGCACTAACATGAAACCCAGCAGCACAGTTGGGGTGAGCCTGTCACCCCATACTGCGATGAGTGGCTGCCCAAGGAGCCACTCAGGACAGTGGCGAAGAATCGGCCTAAGTTCCTATTGTCTGGATGCAGAGTTTGACTCAAATCACTAACCATGATGTCCTTGAGCAAGTTTCATGACATCCTGGGCCTCAGTCTTCCTCATCTGTAAAATGGGGATGGTGGCAGTGATCCCACCTCACAGGGTTATATATAAGTAAGATCATGGGGGTGGTTAAAGGGCACACTTTCTAAAAGACAAAATCATGACTCACAAAATTCAAGCTAGAGATGTGTCAAGGATTTTATTTAACTCCTTAGTTAACAAGAGAACCACTGATGTGTTAGAAATGGCTCAAGGGATGGCTCAAACACACCCATAAATGCTGTGCTACGTGGGCAACGCTGAAATGAGTTTATAAATAGACGCAAAACTGGCCAGCGGTTCAGAGCAGGAATCCACTGAGTCCTACGGTCCGAACCGCATTTGCATTTCTGGGCAAAGCCATGTGCATTGTGACGGGAAAGAGGACAGGTGCAGGCCTCCTGGGATCGAGGAGACTCTTGTCCACTCACAGCTTCTGCAATGCCAAGTTCTCAATGAGCACCGGCGATGTGTGCATTCATTCTTCCATTATAAGATCCTCTCCCACCCCTCCTGTATTTTGGGGGTGGATAGGAGGCAGAGAGGGAAGGATAAAACCACAAACCAAACCCAGAACAGTGTTTGGCTGAGTTTGACGCCGGCTGAGGTTCAGCACATGTGGGCTTTGCTGTGGGGATTGCTCCTGCTCCGGGTCCGTGTGACTGCCAGGCCCTTGTCATTAACTTGAGAGACCCCAAGCCCAGACTATGGCTCGGGACTGTGGTTGGCACAACTGCACACAGATTCTCCCGAAGTCTGGCTGGTGGACGCTGAGCCACAGGCTGAGTTCTCCAGGCGAGGTAGAGGAGAGGCAGGGTATGAGAGTCCCGCGCCCCGGCAAACGGCCTAGACTTTCCATTCCAATCATTACAGGCTGTTGTTGTTCCTTGTGATTAAGCCCCTATCCTAGCGGTCAGCAAACTCATTAGTCAACAGAGCAGCAAACCCAGCTCTGGAGCCGCATCGTTTGCCGATCACTGATCCTTAAAGGGCTTCGTCCAGCTGGGGGTGGGCCAAAGCTGCCTCTGTCTGAGAAGCTGGTGAGTAAGGTGGCAGACGGCTGGCATTCAGGGCGAGCGGCCAATTCCCCATGGCCTCCCTCGAGGTGCCATCGTGGGCACAGTGAAAGTCGCAGCAGGTCTGCGTGCTTCTCGGTGGCTAAGAGAAGCCATAGCCTCAGGCCCAGTGCCTGACCTCCTTTGCCTCAGTTTCCCCACTCGGAAAAGGAAAAGGGAGGGGCTGTTGAGATGCATAATTAGGGCGGTTTACCTTGAGCGTTGAGCTGCTGGGATGAAAGCGTTCATACGGGCGCTTGTTTTATTATTATAATCACAGCAGGCCCTGGAGAAAATTCAAAGAGATGTTTTATAACCCAAATTACAGAAGTTTCCCGATCAGGAGGGCATATTCAATGTAATTAGTGAGGAAGCCAGGAATAGCCTGCCAAGAGACGCCTGACCAGAGCGCTCGGGGCTCCCAGCGGCTGATTCCACGAGACCACGGGAGTGACTCCACGGTGCCATGCGGACAGCCACGGCCCACGGCCGACTGAGCACAGGGAGGGGGAGCCGCCAGGCACGGAGGATGAACGGGGACTCTGAACAGGCTGGGTGAGACTCCCGAGGGTTACACTATCTCCAGCGGAAGGAAAGGGTCCAGCAGAGAGGGGAGTGTGAGCGATCTGGGGGATGAGAGCCTTTCATTTGCCCTTGAACCCACCTCGCTGGGCCCCGCACACATCACTGAGCCTGGCTCCTTGGGGAGACTTTGCCCTGACTCATACAGGAATGCCTTGGGCTGCAAATCCAGCTGTTTCTCACGTGACAGAAACCTGGAAGAAGGTTTGCTGCAAGGGCCAGTTTGGTGACTCAGCAGTGTCAGTGCCACTGGTTCTGTGGCCTTTCCCTCGTGGCCATGCGATGACTGATGCCCTCCTGGGCATGGCTTCTGCATTCATGGCAAGAGAGGGGGAATTGGTGTGCCAGATGCATCCATCCCCTTTGTCAGAAACTGTCTCAAAGACTTAGCTGACATAGTTCCTTCTCTGGGAATGCTCTTCCCTTCCTTGGAGGCTTCGCCTGCTACTCAGCCATGTCTCCAGTTCCCAGAGGACCCAGACGTCCCCTTCAGGAGCACTTTCTGACCTGCACCAACATTCCTCCACCACTGCTGTCTCCTGCGGGCTGCAAGACCCAGGCAGCAGGAACGTGGCTCACTCTTGTAACCCAAGCTGGACTTTATGGATGCCAGCAGGTCACTGAGAAAACCCTGTCCACTTCCGTCCTTTCTCTGAATGGTGCGCGAGGCCCAGCTGGGAAGGCGCCGCCTCCAGGGGCCATTTCTGCTGCCTCACTGCGACTCTCCTCAACAAAACGCAGGCGCTGAGCCACCGCTGGGCCCTGGGGGCTGGCTGGCTGGGCACCGGGAGACGCTGATATATTATAGGACACGGTCCCTCACCCAGGGGCTTCCAGGCTGGCAAGGTGCATGCAGGTTAAAAAGAGCAATAGAAAAGCAACACCAGAAACTGGAGCCAAAATTAGAACTGAAACAAAATTAGTACTGGAAGAATATGTCCATCCACCTCAACAAAAATTTAAAAAATAAAGAGTTTACAGAGACAAAGAACCAGAAGAGCAAAAATACCTCCTGTTGCCATACTCCTCCCTATCTGACCCCCATTGACCCTTCATGCTCCTTCCCCATCTGACCCCCATTGACCCCTCATGCTCCTCCCCCATCTGACCCCCAATGACCCATCAGGCTCCTCCCTATCTGACCCCATTGACCCCTCATGCTCCTCCCCATCTGACGTCCATCTGACCCCTCAGGTTCCTCCCCATCTAACCCATTGACGCCCCATGCTCCTCTCCCATCTGACCCCCATTGACCTCTCAGGCTTCTCCCCCATCTGACCTCTATTGACCTCTCATTCTCCTTCCTCATCTGACCCCCATTAACCTCTCATTCTCCTTCCTCATCTGACCTCGTTGACCCTTCATGCTCCTCCCCCATCTGACCCCTATTGACCCCTCAGGCTCCTCCCCTATCTGACCCCCATTGACCCCTCAGGCTCCTCCTCCATATGACCCCTTGTTCTCTCCAATGGGACCTTTAGCTTGCTCACCAGGGATGATCAGTCTCCGGGGGTGAGACCTATAGGGACCTCTTTTGCAAAACACTTTCTGGCTTTAACTCAACCCTTGAGAAGAGAATGAATGTCATAAGTCACAGGGAAGTCTTAAGACATTTCTGTTGGTTACTCCCCAAGCCCCACCCTACACATGACACACAGGAGCTGACTCTGAGAGCACAGGAGTCTCCCCTAGGAGGTGGGGTGGGAAGAAGTAAGTCTTCCAGAAGTTGTCGGACAAACATATTCTCACAGAGATTGTCCCTGAAGCAGGACAGCATCTGTGCTGGTTGGGAAACCCCAGGCAGGGCCTGCTTTTCCTGTTGGGCTCATCCACACAGGAGAGTCACAGTGAGGGCGGTTTTGAAACAGGGCGAAGAGGCGCAGGACCCAGCAGCTTCGCCACCAGTGCCAGGACCCCACTGCTGAGCTAGCGACCCTGTCACTTCCAGCGGCCGTGTGGTGTCAGCACTGCTGCCTCTTCTGAGCCCAAAGATGCTTTTACAATCTCTGTGCAGGACAGTCTGTACCCAGCAACATCCGGGTTGTGCAACTGGTGGTGATGCTACTGTTGCCCCAGAGGGACTGCCTGCATCCATGGAGGCGAGAGGGCATCTCGAAATCTCCGTCTCCATGCAGCCGCATTGTCTCTGATTCATCCCTTGGTCTTCAGTGAGCCTATTGTTCAGATGTAATGACGCTCCTATTGGTCTGCACCCTTGTCTCGGGTGTGCCTGTCCTTCTAGGCCAGGAGGGGGCAGCGCTTTCCTACCGAGAGAAGGCCTGAGAGCAGAGCTGGGGTGGGTGGTGGTGGGAGCTATTCAGGGTAGCAGGATCCCTTTCAATCGTCCCCAGGATTGTCACAGGTTGGAGTGAGCCCCAGTAGACACTTCTCCTTGTCGACCCTTAATTTGGGGGTGGGAGGGGTGGGGTTCTGGGGGAAATAACTATAAAAGCAGGCCTTCGTTGATTCCCTCAATTTCTTCAAGAAATATCTACAAGTAAGAGCTGGTGCCTCTACTGTTCCAAGAAGAAAAAGAAAATATTCCAACTCGAATGATGGTGAATGTGATCGCCAACTCACATTCCCACCCAGAAGCCGACCTGAGCCGTGGGAGAGCACTGAGAGGAGGTGATGGCACCTCGGCTGTCCCCACAGACAGGAGAGGCCTCGCTGGCTGCAGAGGGGCACAGAGGTGGGCACGGGCGGCACCAGAAGGGGAAAGCCGAGGCAGAGCCTGCAGAGGAGGGCTCTTCCTGGAACCGTGTCCTTGGTTTTTTCCCCTTCCTCCTCTGCTCCCTCCTCCCCGGGCCTCTTGGAAGATTCCAGAGCCCAGCAGTTCACCTGTCCACCGAAGCTGGTGTCTGCCACTTCACCTCCTTTCCTGCTCATGTCAGGAAGGCGAGCCCGGCCGGCGTGGCTCAGTGGTTGAGCATTGACCTATATGAACGAGGTCACGGTTCAATCCCCCATCAAGGAATATGCCCGGGTTGCAGGCTGGATCTCCATTGGGGGATGTGCAGGAAGCAGCCGATCAATGATTCTCTGCATCATTGATGTTTCTATTTCTCTCTCCCTCTTTCCTCTCTGAAATAAATAAAAATTTAAAAAGAAGAAAAAGTTGGGATTTCCTCATTACTTATGTCTTTACCAACAGCCAGGAGGTTCCTTCCAGTGAGAACAAGAGCCACCCCTCTACCTTCCTAAGCCCAGGAAAGGGTGGGAGAAGGTGGAGAGAGAGCAATAGGGGTGAGGAGTCGGCAAATTCGATTCCTCCTTCTGGAGCTGGGGAAGGCTTGTCCTGGCGGCTCCGGCCGTCCCTCCCTGAGGGTGGCCAGAGGGCAGCCAGGGTGACGCCCTCTGCTCAGCTCTGGTGCCCCCACCTGACAAACTGCACTGTCAGGCCCTGGGCACCTGGGAAATGCAGCCAGAACTTCTAACCAGCGATGCGAACACACATCCAGGCTGGGTCCACATAGAAAGATGGGAGCCTCAGGGTCTGGGGTGGCCTTTGGGGCAGGGAGATCTGGGTTCAAATCCCAGCGGGTGATGGGGAGGGAGACCGAATCTCCCGAGAGGTCATCCATAAAATAAGCACAGGACTTCCTAGGAATATCACCACTGAAATATGCACCTTATCCCCTAGGCCTGTGGCTGGCAAACCGCGGCTCACTAGCCACACGCGGCTCTCTGGCCCCTTGAGTGTTCTAACGCCACTTCTTCAAAATAGACTCACCCAGGCCACACTCTGTGCATGGGCCACAAAGTTTCAATCGTACTGTACGTGCACGCCCACACGTGGTATTTTGTGGAAGAGCCACACTCAAGGGGCCAAAAGCCGCATGTGGCTCTCGAGCCGCGATTTGCAGACCACTGCCCTAGGCAGGCCGGGCACTTGTCTCTCTCCTTCCTTAATCTATCCGCGGGGCCCAGCACAGAGCCAGGCACACAGTGGGCACCCAATCAACTCATCTATTGGACAAGTGGAGCTGTCTGCTTCCCATGGTGGTGACGATGGGCTAGGGCCAGACATGCAGAAGGGCAGGGACCGACTGGTGTGTGGGAGCAGCTGTCCCCTCACTGAAAATCCCCTCAGTCTAACCTTCTGGATTCAGCCACATGGCACTCATTTCAGATGAGACAGCATCTGTGAGGAAGCCTGGGATGAGTGGCCAGCGTAAGAGGCTTTAACCAGCATTCCTTCTTAAGTGCACAGGAGATGAAGGTGACGTAGTAATAAGACAGGAAAAGAAAATGACAAATGAACTGGAGAGAAGATAGTCAAACTCTGCGTAGTAAAGAACAGGACAGGAAGCCCAAAGGGCCAACAAACTGCATAAAAAAGAAACACGCTCAGGCCATTGGTCATTCTATGATGCAGATAAACACCAGCCAGGATTTCAAAGCAAAAGCAGCCTCCTCCCCATTCCGGCCCCCAGACGGAGGAGGTAATAAGGCAGGCCTCTCAGACTGGGCTGGCGGGCTGGCGGGCTGGCGGGGCTGTAGGGGATGGTGGGGCTGGTGATTGCTACAGCCATCTGGGCACTCGTCAGCGTCATCTAAGCGTTAATGTTGCACACCCTTCATCCTATGGAAATAATTAGAAACGGGAGCAAAGGAACAGGCTTGAGAATCTTTGTCAAATATTGTAACAGTAGAAAAACTGGATACAACATAAATGGTCAGAGATGCGTAGAGGCCTGAAAGCCATTAAAAGCTGTGGCTTAAAAGAAAATCTCTGGAAAATGGATAGAGACAGACAGACTGGAAATAGCTGTACCCAAAGTATTATGGGTAATTTTTATTTTCTTAGTATGATTTTCCATATTTCTCTAATTTTCTACAGTGAATAGATTTTGTTTTATAATCAGAAAAAAATTATAATTGTTTTGTTGTTGTTGTTTTGTGGTTTCTTTTTAAATCTTCACCCGAGGATATTTTTTCCATTGCTTTTCAGAGAGAGTGGAAGGGAGGGGAGAGACACACAGAGAGAAAAACATTGATTGGTTGCCTCCCGTGTGGCCCTGGTTGGGGATCCAGCCTGTAACCAAGGTATATGCCCTTGACCAGAATCGAACCCTCAACCCTTCCATTGCAGCTGACACTGTAACCACTGAGCCAAACTGGCTAGAGCAGTTGTTTTACTTTTAGAGTCATGCTGTGGGGTAGAATGGGTTTTGCAATTTATTCTTATTCATTTTGTTGTTGTTTTTTTAGCAAGGGGGGAAACTAACATTTAGTTATTTAGCCTCCAAGTCAGCTTCATCATTGATACAATAAAGTTTCTAAGAGTACCTACTGCATAGTGTGTGTGTGTGTGTGTGTGTGTGTGTGAGTGTGCGTGCTCGCACATGTGATAAGAAATGAATTAATTCACTGACAAGTCCCTAGCACCATGGTAGGCAAACTGCAGCTCGAGAGCCACATGCGGCTCTTTGGCCCCTTGAGCGTGGCTCTTCCACAAAATACCACGGCCTGGGCGAGTCTATTTTGAAGAAGTAGCATTAGAAGAAGTTTAAGTTTAAAAATTTTGGCTCTCACAAGAAATTTTAATAGTTGTACTGTTGATGTTTGGCTCTGTTGACTAATGAGTTTGCCGACCACTGCCATGGCACAATGCCTGAGCAATGTAGCAGCTCTGACACATTAGCTGCTCCTGTGACTTTACCACTCTGGCCACGGGAGCTGTTCCCAGCGAAGACAGGGGGCCAGGAACAGGGACGGAGCTCCAGGCTTAGGGGAGAATCTGCAAAGCCTCGAGGACCCATCCCGACGGAGGCAACAGAGGACGCTCCAACAGGAAAGTCATGGGGCCCTAAGGTAAGTGTAAGAGTTCACAGGGGGCTGGAGAGAGAGCAAGGCCAGCTGCACGGGGTAGTGCGAGCAGAGCCACAGAGTGGGACTGGCATGGGTGGAGGCGATGCCAGGTTCCGGCTGCCCACACTCCCACTCTCAGCTCTATCCCAGGGCGAGACCAAAATTTACACCCAAGACTCTCCTGCTGCCAGCCATGAAGTAAGCTATGCCTCCCACTATCCTACCCTGACCTCCAGGCTCTCACCAGGGCGCTGGGCTAAGAGGTGGGTTGCGCATGTCCGAGGCTCCCCGGAGAAATGGAGAGCCCATGGGGCTGGAGCCAGATGCTGGCTGGGGTGACGTAGACACCGTGAGGTGCCCTCGGAAGTCATTTTATGACCTTTAGGTTCTGTTCAGTAGAAATCATACTTGACATTTATAACCCGAGATGGCCTCTTTACAGCAGGACAGAGAGGCAGGTGCGGACCCCATGCGGAGGCGGCAGCACTGCCCAGAGGTCGCTGGGAGCTGAGTGCCTGAGAACTGAGAGAGGGACCCCCTTGGCGTCAGCCCCCCTGTCCACAGCTGATCCTCCGTGCTCAGCCTGGATGGGAGACTGACACAGGACAGGCGCCTGTACTCCCTGCCTGTGCTGGCCGCTGTGCTGGCCCGGGGCCAGGCCGGCCCTGCAGGAACCGGACGTGTGGCTGGGGACACTGGACACTGGCCAGGTTTTGTCGGGACTGGCCACTATACTTACACACTAAATCCTGGGGAGCTCAGACCCTGTTAGGTTCAACAATGGCCACCTGCAGGCATCAGCTCCAGTCCTGGGACCTGTGGATGTTATCTTGTTTGGAAAAAGGATTTGAGGATGAGGGCTAATCCAGGATTGCCCAGGGGGCCGTGTAAGGGAGAAACGGGACGAGATTAGACAAACACACAGAGGGCAGGCCGTGAAGGGGAGGCCAAGATTGCTGCGGCCTCAGCCCAGGAGGCTGGGAGGTGAGGAACCAGAGCCCCGAGGCCTGAGGCCATGCCGACACCCCCATCCGAGTCCAGGGTGCTCCTCACACTCTCAGACTTCAGACCTGCCCCAGAGTAACTTCCTGTTGTGCAGCCTCCATGTCCCTGGCAATTAGTTCCAGCAGCTGTTGGGGAGGGGCGGACAGAGTATGGAAAAGCCCAGGGCTGGGGGCCCAGTCCCTGCTCTGCCTCCTGTGGCCTCGGCACCTATCCGCCTCTCTCTCCTCCGTCTCCTCACCACGCAGGGGAGGGCTGTTCTTTACTCACCTGGTGGCGACTCGAAATTTCAGTTGCATGTGACAGAGCTCCAACCCCAGCAGCTGAAGGTAAGGATGCCAAATGGGTTCATGAAAAGAAAGAGCAGAAATGGTGGTCCAGCTGCAGGCTCGGCTGGATCCAGGGGTTCACAGGAACATCATCCTCTCACCCCCACCCCTCATCTCTCCTTTCAGTCCCTGACACTCCGCAGAGGCCGCTCTCACACCCTCAGGCTTGCTGGAGACCAGCTCCGACTGCAGCCTCCCCCGCTGGCCCTGTCTCTTCAGGACAGAGCCCAGCGAGGCTCTAGGGTCCTGACCCAACACGTGCTACGTTCGCAGGTCCGATCACTGTGCCAAGGGAAGGGGCATGAGGCTTGACCAGGCCTGGGTCCCGGGCCTCTCGGTGGCGCAGTGAGGAGTGGGCTGTGGGACTGGCAGCACCCAGGCGTACCACACTGATACACTGTAGTGTGTTGACCCCAAAGGCAGAGGGGTGGGGGTGGGGGGCTGGGAGGGGTCTTACCGAAATGGGAAAGGGCAGACACACACAGGACTTTCCGCCACATAACCTCATGCTGCTGCTGCAAAGCCCGGTGAGATGGCGCGCACGAACCTGCTCTCTGACGGTCGCTGTGGCCCTCTGTGATCTCAGAGGCCCCGACTCTACCCACACACTTCCCAGCCCTGGCTTCTGCACCATCCCCTTCCCCCTCCTCCTCTCTGACCACCCACAGGTCTGGCCTGTGAAGGGGACCAAAGTGGGTACTGATTTTAAGCTATTTATCAAGAAGCAACTTAAGAAAGAACTTTAACCCTCCCCCTCTCCTGCCCAAGAGGCCCAGAGAGGAACCTGCTCGGCTGGATCCCCCTTGGTCGCCAGCTGCAGCCAGGACCCCAGCCTGCCGGTTTCATCCGTGCTGGCTCACTGTTTCCGAACTGCCTGGCAAGAATGTGCCACCACGTGAGTTCCCTTCTTGCTCAACTCCCTGCATACCGCCCGTGCTCACGCCTGAGGCCCAGGATGCCATCCGTTTCCGGTGCTGCCATGTGAATGCCCGTGCACTGGTGTGAAACTGCTTTTCTCCTGTCAGTCTGTCTCTGTGACTGTCTGTCTCTGTCTTCGTTCAGCTGGAACATAGAAGGTGGGAGGAACAGTATTACATTTTCATACCCCCACCCCCACCCCTCACCACACACACACACACACACACCTGCAGCTGCTGTGACTGGTCCAGGGCGATGGGAGGGCTGGAGGGGTGAGCTGGGATGGGGCTGGCTCTGGGAGACCTTAGAAGTTCGGCAGGAACAGGGCTACTGGAGGCCACTGAGCAGGAGACCTGGCATTTAGAAGGCAGTGACTGGGGGACTGTGAAACTCCCAACAGATTCACAGCCACCACCTGATAAAACCCTTCGAACGAGTCACTGCTGAGTCCCAGTAGGGCTGCGGAGAAATGCTGCGTCTGCCTCCCCGCAGGCTGTTCCTGCAGACGGTGCAGGTGAGAGCGGCCTGGGCTTTAGACAGCAGCCTCCCTCCCATCAGCCCGAGGCTCCCAGCTCGGGAGCCACTGTGTCTGGAAACCCGGAGCTCCATCTCCAGTGCTCTCTCTTCCAGAGGAGCAACCACACGCGGCTCTCGAGCAGTTGGCATGTGGCTGGTCGGAAGGAGACACGTAGTAATGTAAAATACACACCCAGCACCAAAAAATAGATATGAAATGTGTGTCTTTAAATTGATTACATATTGAAATGGTACCACTTTGCGCTAAATAAACTGCATGATTAAAATTAACATCACCTGTTTGTGTGGTGTAGTGAACATGGCGATTAGAAGAGTACATGTGTGGCCTTGGGGACAGGACTGTGCTCCAGGGCTCTGGCCCACACGCCTCTCTGCGCTGACAGAAAAGCCCTGGTACAGACCAGGAGACTGAGGCTTGGCGCAGCTGAGGGATGGCAGTGCCACTAAGGGGCAGAGATAAAACCCCAGGTTGGCCTGGTTCAAAGGTCGATCTTTTATGCTCTACACAGGGTTATATATAGCATCAGTCATGATGCTTTGGACTGCAAATAATAGAGTCCCGAACTCAAAATGGCTTTTTTTTTTTTTTTTTTTTTTTTTTTTTTTTAAATCAGCATTCATTGTCCCACATGAGCAGTTCCAAGGCTGGTTAAGACCTCACATTGTCACCCAGATCCCAGGGCTTTCCATATTTCTCTCTGCCCTGCCACCCTCCATGTTGGTTTTGTCCCAAGTTATCCAGCTGTGGTCACTCACAATGCAGCTATTTGCCCAACAGCACAAGAGAAGACAGCTTCTCTTTGTGTGTCTCTTTCTACAGGAGGAAAACCCTTCCCAGAAACTCCCGAGGACCTCATAACTCAAGGTGTGGTCGACACCAGCAGCATCATCCGTGTCTCACCCAGGCCTGCTGGACCTGAGTCAACATCTTACAAGATGCCCAGTAATTCCGGAACACACTCCATCTTGGGCAGCGTCCTCTTAGGAGGCTTCTCCTGAAATCTGATTGGCCCGGGCTGCACCATATGCAAATGCCTAAGCCAGCCTGTGAGAAAGGCAGAATCACCACAATTGGTTTAGAATCCTCCTCATTCGGAGCCTGGGCTGGGCAGGCAGCACTTTCCCCACGCACAGAAGGATGGAACTGGCTCCGGGAAGGAAAAACCATGTGTGCGTGTCTGTGGAGTGGGGTGATGATGATGGGCAGGCAATCAAGAGGCCAACAATTCTTTGAAGTTAAGATGTAAAAATAAATGAGATAAAGAATATACACTGAGCATTGACTCATAGCCAGGAGGTCAAGGTTTGATTCCTGGTCAGGACACATGTCCAGGAGGTAGGCTCAATCCCTAGTAGGGAGCATGCAGGGGGCAACATCAATGATTCTCTCATCCATGTTTCCTACTCTCCCTCTCCCTTTCTCTCTCTGAAATCAATAAAAACATTTAAAAAACGAAAAAGAATATACACTGAATAATACATTCATTCATTATTCCATCCAACACTTTTTTTTTCCAGTACCAAATGCTCTTTGACCCTGAGGTTACGTGGTGCACAAGCCACTGCTCATCCCCTGGTGGGTGGAGCTCACATTGCCACAGGGAAGACAGAGAAAAAAGAAGAGGAACTAGGTAACAGATAGATAGCATAAGGACAATAGAAGGAAACAAAGGATGAGAACAGAGAAAAAGACATTTAAACAGAGACCCAAAGGTGGTGAGGAGCACCACTCCCTGAGCTAGGGGAAGGGATGGGGGGGGGGGGGGGGTGTTGCGTGAGCTCCGCAGAGGGCGGTGGTTGTGTGCAAAGGCCCTGGGGCAGGGAGAAACTAGGCACGTCCAAGGAGTGAAGGGATCTGTCTGGTCTTGGGTCTTATTTAACACCTGTGCCCCGCTGGGTGGTCAGGACATCCCTTCTAACATCCAGAGCTCCTCTGACCCCACTCTCAGCCCTCAAGGTAGAGCAGGAGGCTGGCACGTGCCTGATTCTGTGGTCCCTGAGCAGCAGGTGTCATGTGGCCACCCCGGAGTCACTTATGTCTGTGCTCCTCCCCCTGAAGAGGAGGCCTCTCTCCTCACTGTGCGCTTGCAGCCGTGTCTCAGCCACATCACATCACATGGCACCGTCGGCTTCTCCCATCAGATGGGGATGCCCCTGATAATAAAGATGTTTATTTGTTCTCATTTGCAACCCTAGCACCTTGTATGGCACCGGGAATTGGTAGGTGTTCACTGTAAGTTTGCTGAGTGGATGGATGGATGCATGGCGGATAGGTGAGTGAAGACGTATAGAAGCCAGGTGCTCAAGGCTTGGAGGGACTTTAAGAGCTTTTCTGGACCCACCCCAGGCCTATGGTTATCAACCCATTTGACAGAGGAGACAGGCGAGGGCAAATGAAGTCACAGGATCTCCCAGGCCCCAGTGACGACTGGTGGTGCAGGTGGAGAACATAGCACATCAGGCTCTGCTGCCTTGTGATGGTCCACACCGCCTCCTGCTGGCCTCATGGGAGATTTCGCAATCTTCTCTCCGTCCCACAGCTCGAGGCCTGGAAAGGACCTGAGCCTCCCTGCAGGGGTGACACATGAAGAAGGTGCAGGTACAGGAGCTCTTCAAAGAGTTGGTCCTCCTGGTCGCAGGCACTCATCACTGATCGTGTGAAACCTCGGTGCCTAAAACAACAACCAACAGGGATTGTTCTTGCCATTTCCACAGATCAGGAATTCAGGAGCAGGCTAGCTGAGCAGCTCTGACTTCCAGTCCTCATTAGGCTACAGTCAAGAAGTTGGCCAACGCCGCAGTCAACCAAGGGCTTGGCTTGGGGCTGGGGGTCCAGTTCGGAGGCTGACAAGTGAGTGCTGGTTGCTGGTTCTCTCAGCCCCTCCACACAGCCCTCCACAGGCTGCTTGAGTGTCCTTAGGACCTGGCGGCCGGCTCTCCCCGAGGGTGCAATCCCAGGGGGGAAAGCCAGTCTTAGGAGCCAAGGAGTCAGCCTTCCCCTGCTGCAGCGGGAGGGTTGGAAATCTGAGAACATATTCTAAAATGCTGAACAGATTCCCAAGATCAGCCACCAGCCTGTCCGTCCCTAGCCTAGTGATGGTCAGCTGGTTGGCCAGAGTGTCCTGGGCGCCACCGATGATGGGCAGAGTGTGGCACACACTTGCATCACCACTGGGGACCCATAGGTGGCCTCAGGTCTTCTACCAAGTGCTTGTGGAGTGGGGACCTGAAGATGCACCCCCTGGGCTAACCTCCTCTTCGATGGAGACAAAGGGAGTTGGGCCAGCAGGGAAGCTCCCCCTCGTCCTCCCTTTGCTCTCCCTCTTCCCTCCCCTCCCCCAACCTTTGCCAAGAAGGGGACTTCCCTGTCCTCCTCTGTCTTCTGGAGGAGACAGAACTGGACCTGGCACTTTGTTAAAAGGATCTGCATTTCCCAGACCGCCTCTGGCATCACCACCCCTCCCTGAGCCTCGGTGAACACTCACTGCTCCGTGGACTGGGTGGAAGGCCATGTTGACACAGATGGGTCTCCAGTGGTGATGAAAGGGTGTCAGGCTACTCGGGGTACCAACTCACGCAACTCCAAAGGAGCACAATTAGGCTATAGATTTCTTAGTTAAAAAGACACAGCCTTGGCCAAGCATCCCCGCCTTGGATAATTTATCTACAAACACAGCCCACCTGTGAGCCAGGTGTACACAAGGACAGACTTTGCAGTACGTTCCCAGTGCCAGGGACTGGAGCACGATCTAAGTGTGGCCACCCGGGCTGGGAGGTAGAGATGCAGCAGTCGCTCCACGGAATGCTCGGTGCTCTTAGAAAGAAGATGGGGCTTTTTATACACTGCCCCGGAGCGACCCCCAAGATACAGGGTTACGTAAACTAAGCATGACGAGAAACATTGCAGAGAATTTGCTATTGTTGAACACAGAGCCCCTTTTAGTTTATTCAGAAGGTAATGAGGAGACCTAAATCGTTTTTAATTTTTGAAAGCACAGACACTAAGCTTCTACATGCTCACACTGGAACATTCTAAGTGCCCATGGTTTTTTTTGTTTTTAAAAAAATATATATTTTATTGATATTTTACAGATAAGAGGGAGAGAGATAGAGAGCTAGAAACATCAATGAGAGAGAAACATCGACCAGCTGCCTCTTGTACACCCCCTACCGCAGATGTGCCCACAACCAATGTACATGCCCTTGACCGGAATCGAACCTGGGACCTTTCAGTCCGCAGACCAACGCTCTACCGCTGAGCCAAACCGGTCTCGACCTAAGTGCCTGTTTTGAGTAGTTATGTTCACCTATTTTTGAAAATGTTTCTAACAAATTGTAAGCAGAAGACATAAGAGCCCCTTTGAAGGACATGCGGCATAACCTCTGTTTTCTAGCATGTTCCACAAACTCCCTTTCAGATCGCTCCTCTCGATGGCTTCTTGGTGAAGGGCACATTGGGACAATCCTCTTTTTGGAGGGGATGTTGGCATTTTGTACAACATTTAAATGCTTACACCTTTGATCAAACAATGTCCCTTAAACAGACCTGTCCGGTAGGAACACTCAAACGTGTGTGTGCAGATGTAGGTGTGAACACTTTCAGCTTTGACGCGCATGGGGAAGAGTGGAAACCAGCCCAAATGTTTGCTCACGGGAGGAGGCTCTCTGAGCTGACACCACTGAACTCTGGAATCTGACGCAACAAGCGTGCAGTAGGCGTGTGGGAGCTGAAGGGCCAGGATGCCGGAGGCGCTAAGGCAAGAGCCGCCGAAGAACCACACCGGCTGTGTCTCACTAGACAGGGGTGGGGAACCTCTTATCTGCCAAGGGCCATGGGGTGTTTATAACAGCTTTGTGGGCCATACAAAATTATCAGCTTAAAAATTAGCCCCTGCCCAGCCGGTGTGGCTCAGTGATTGAGCATCTACCTATGAACCAAGAGGTCACAGTTCAATTCCTGGTCAGGACACATGCCCGGGTTGTGGCCTCAATCCCCAGTGTGGGCATGCAGGAAGCAGCTGATAATTCTCTCTCATCATTGATGTCCCCCCCCCCCACACACACACACACACTCCTTTCCTCTCTAAAATCAACAAAAAAATATTTTTAAAGATTTTTAAAAATCAGTCTGCTGTATTTGGTCAAACATTTAATTAACTCACCCCTAATGCCTTGGCAGGGCCAGATCCAAAGACTGTGGGGCCTTATTCGGTCCTCAGGGGGGAGGTTCCCTTCCCCTGCAAACAGTGGTTCTCAGCAGGGGTGGCGTTGGCCCCAGGGAACATGTGACAATGTTGAGAGACAAGTGGGGGTGGGTTCCATCAGCCAGGGGTGATGCTGAACAGCTTACAGGGCACAGGACAGCCCCCCACAACAGAGAAGAACCCGGCCCAGTGTCAGCAGTGCCCACGCTGAGACCCTCACTGACGCCCAAAACATAACCTGGCACGTACTGAATTCACACTGGATGCTTGTTAAGTGGATGAATGAGTTATCACTAAAACACCGCACACCTGACGCTCCCTGGCGGTCAGCAGCTTGAGAAGAGGAATGCGGCAGAGGCTCGGGAACTTTCCCGTCTTACCGAGCGCGTGTTTGTAAAGAAGCAGATTCCATCAGGGAGGAAAGAAGGGGGGGGGGACCGGCTGAAGCAAATCTTTGTCAGTTATTTCTGTTGTTCCGGCCTCTTTTCTCGGCTCTGCAGTGGGTACAGTGCCTGCCTCACGGGGCTGTACAGCGGATTAAATCAGTGCGTCCATTCAGCACGGGGACTTACAAAGGGCTCAATAAGTGCCCTGTCCCATCGTTAAAAAGGCACCCTGAATGGCATTTTGGTTTATGTCCAGAATATGCTCCTGGCCCGGGGCTGGCTGCGAGCTTTGACTGCCCCCCTGTTTTCTGCAGTGGAGTCTGTGCAGGTGCCTGTGGGCCAGGCGGGCGGTCAGGCCCCAGCAGGTGTGTGGCGGCCCACGTCTGTCTCTCCAGCGCCGGGCCAGGTGAGAACAGCGCAGCCTCCTCTCTCCTGCTCCGGTGCCGCCATCTGCCCCTCGCGCCTGCCCAGGGTTAATGGAGCATAAATGTGTTTGTGAGCGGAGTGGGGCTCCCCCAAGCATGCTCTGCCCACAGCAGGACTCTCCCCAAACATCGGGAGACCTGAACCCACTTTTTCCCTGCTCCGGGCCAGCTGTTGATCTGGGTCCAGGAACCCCAGTGGCTGCAAAGGCGTTTTTAATGGAGGAGGGTTGTCCTGGGAGACGGGAAACTTTCTAATCAATGCAGAACGGGACATAGAAGAGGGCTGGACAAGGAGCCCATTACCCACCCCCCCCCCACCCCCGCACGTAGCCCCATTTAGCAGCAAATCCTTAAGCCAGCGCTTGTAAAAAGCTGCTTGTTTGGGACTGACCTTCCCATTCATGTAACGCGATATTGCACGCTTGGCCGACCCCCGCGAGCAGCTAGACATATGCCGTCAGCTGGGCGCTGCTGCCCACTATTAGGATGGTTCTGGAAGCATATGTGGGAATGGGCCTGTCCTGGAGACTGGTGTGTGTGGGGGGGAGGGGGGGACTGCAGAACACGGGCAATTAGAGGAGCCACCCCACCCTCCCGGTGTGGGGCTGCAGGGAAGTTCCGGCTGCATCTCCTGAGCATGGGAACAATTAGGGGCAACAACCAATCATGGAAAAGGAAACTTAAAAATAGGAACCTGGTTAAATGACCCAGTAAACACCCCCTCTCCCCACCCCAGCCCTCCGGCAAGGGCGGAGGGGCGGCATCTGGGGTCCACGTGGAAGGTCCCTCCTCCCCCTCCTCTGGATAATGACTTCCCCTCACAATTTCCTGGAGGAAGTGCTGAAATGATCTTCCAGGGGTAAAGTGAACTGGCGATTCTTAATTTCAACTTGAAGTCTCTCTCCCAGCCGTCTTCTCATTACCCCGTCCGCAGCTCCGTGCAGGAGCCCGAGTTCCTCTCGCGGGTGGGGGTGGGGGTGGGGGTGAGCTGGCCCTGCGCTGGGCCTGGGTGGGCATGGGACTCTCCCGGCTCCGGTCACTGTCAGGGTCGGGTCAAAGAGGAGAAACTGTCCATTTCCTCTCGCTCCCAAAGACAGCAGCAGCTACCTCTTACAAAGCGCTGGCTTTCCAGGGGTTCTTGGCCTGCGCCGGCCAGCGGGGTAGCCTCCAGCGTCAGCCCCGTGTGGCTACGGAGCCCTGACAGAGGCTGGCAGTAGAATGGAGGAGCTGAAGTTTTAACTCCATTCAACTTCAATTAATCTCAAGCTGAAGACTGACAACTAGGGCACTGGGAAATGCTGGGAACCACTTGGGTGTGTCCGTCTGCTTTTTGATCTGTGAGCTGAAAAAAATCTAAGCAAAGGTGAGTATTTCCGGGAAAACCCGGTGCATCATCAGCGTGAAAATACACAGCAGATTTCAAAGACTTAAGAAAAGACCGATGTTGAGTGATAATGCTTGCAATAGATTGGGATAAATACTACATTATTAAAGTTACTGTCGCCTAAATCTGTTTGGCAACAATGCCACCACTGAACTCTATGCTGAAAAGTGGTTCACATGGTAGGTTTCAAGTCATACGTCTTATACACAATGAAAACATGAATGCCACCTGCTCCTTTATTCTTCCTACACTGCGGCTGCCGGAAGCGTGAGGCCCGCCCTGGCCCACACTGGTCCCCTCGGACAGAGCTGGGCGCACAGCCTCCTCGGTGGCCAGCGGCTCCCGGCGCACATGGAGGGGAGCCTGCGTCCCCATGGAGAGGAGGGGACCTCACTCCACAGGCCAGGCTCAGGCAGCCACGCCAAGGAAGTATTCTGGACTGGAACTCGAGGTCTGGGGTGATAACTTCCTGCTGCCTCTCCTCCACCAAGCCCTCTCTGCTTCCTGGTCCCGGCAGGGGAGGGGGTGTGGGGAGCATTCAGAGACAAAACAGCTAGGCTTTGGTCTCAGGCACAGTGCAGGCGATTTTACTCAATAACTGCCTGCCCAGTTCAGCAGTCTGAATGCTGCCTTAGACGCTGGGCCTGAGGGTCACTCTTCCACCCACATTCACCCCTCCTGCCTCTTCTCCCTGGAGTTGTAGTAAGAGCTAAGCGGAGCGACATTTGAAAGCCAAGTTCCCTCCTCCCTGGCGCACTTCCAAAGCCCCTGTGAAAGGGGGTCAGTGCCCTTCCTCAGATTCCCCCAGGGCTCAGAGCACGCTGGCCGGAGGGCCCAGCCCTGCAGTCTCCATCCTGCTCTGCCCTCAGAGAGCAGGGGAGGCGGCACAGAGGTGACCTGGCCGCCTCCACCTGCTCTCCTGGGAACTCCCCTGCGGAGACGGCAGCCACTGTAGCTGGCGGAGACCCAGGCCCAGTGCAAGGCACCGGGCGGGGCTGCTGGGCTCTGCGTGCCCACAGGACCCTGATGCACTCTGGCAGCGGTCACACTCCCTGGCCTCTGTGCCTGGAAGGCTCCAAGCAGAGCAGCGCCCCCTGGGGCAGGGGCAGGCGCTGCCAAGGGCCCACGCACGCACCCTTGGTTTCCACACCCATTCACTTCCCTTGGCGATTGCCCGCAGAGCCTGTTCCCGCACAGGCCCCGGCCAGGTGTGGGGGTCTGTCCTGCTGAGTGGGCTGCACAGGCTTCTTGTCCCAAGAGATGGACACCCCCTTGCCCCCGGAGGCAGGGAGCAGGCAGACACGTGACAAGTGGTGGTGGAGGGGGAAAGGGGGGCAGCAGAACAGGGTGCGGGCAGCTTGGGCAGGCCCGGTGGACCAGTGTGTTCTCCAAGCTCTTGGGTCTCGGGTGGGGTGATGTCACCTGCACCTGAAGGCTGGGGTCGGAGAGCTGTCAGCCCGGGAGCTGCTCGGAGAGAGGGAAGTGCCTCCCGGATCAGAGCCACCCTGGGGTGGGTGGAGGGCTGGGTGGAGGGGTGGGGTCTGGGTTGGGGGGTTCTCTGTCCCAGAAAACATCCTAGGAAGCCAAGGACTAGCTATCCACCACTGTGCTACATGCAGCTTCAAAAAGTGCGATACACTGTTCCCTACGTGTAAGGAAGTCCAGCAAAGCTCTCCATTTCCCGGCGGCCAGTGTGATACCTCATGCTTCTTGAATATCGGTATAATTCATTTCCTCCAGTATGTCTGCTCAGTTTGGGAGCCTCGGCCTTGCTGTCACTTCTGTGGGCGCTTTGGCGGCTGGTGCCAGAGCCAAAACCCGGCGTCTGTGCCGAGGACAAAGGGAGAAGTGCGCGGCCCTCCGCCCGGCCGCAGTGGGGAGAGGTGATGACCCCATGGGGCCACCACGTCACCCATGGGACCCGAGGCACGTGGGAGCCAGACCCTCCCCCCCCCCAGCATCAGCGGAGCGCGCTCTCCTGCGGGCCCGTCGCTGTCCCCGCGCGGGGAGGGGCAGCGTGGCGTGACTGACAATCGCTACGTGGGGCAGTGGCCCCTGTGCCAACTCGTTCACAACACCTGTCATCACGCGCTGTCAGGAGGCTCGCTTAGGATTTAATTTATGCCGTGGGTGTCAGGAGCGGCACCGGCTGTGGGAGCCATCACGTGACCGTTGTTGACGAGCCGCGTCTCTCCTGACAGGTGGGGGTGGACTGTTGGGGAGACCTCCAAAGCGCCCCAGCCCTTGGATCCCGGGACAGAGAGTGGCCGTGGTGGTCCCCACCGGAAGGGTGACGGCAGAGATGCTAAGGGGAAGGGGAGGAGAAAGGGCCGCTCTGGGGTTTGGGACTCTCCACCCCCCACTGACCCTGCATGCAGCCAGGAGCCAGTGACAGCCGCCTCGGCCCAGAGTCCTTGGGAACGCCTTTACTTCCCGCCATCTGAGCCGGGTTTTCATGCTGTGCTCAGGCCAGATTCTCCCGTGTCCCAGCCCTGCGTGCCGGCTGTACACAGCCTTCTGCGCAGAGATGTCAGTGCATAATTGATCTTTTGAAAAATGCCAGCCGTGGAGGTGCACCGTTTGCCTGCGCGTCTGAAATGTAAATCAGGTGGCAGGTCCTCCTAGGGAGCAGAGGGGCAGGATCTCGCAGATGCCAGTGGAGGGAGAGGGTGAGGATATCTTGGTTTACAATTCTAAACAGGTCCTTCCCCCAAGATCCCATTTCCTGTTTTACACAGGGCATTGGTGTTTCTGTTTTTTGGTTCAATGTTGTAGGCAGAGGACAACTTTGGCACCACTAGCTGTCCTGTGAGGCCACAGAGCTGGTGGCAGGAGCTTACAAAGGAGCGGAGATCGGAGAGCGGGAAAATAATCAGCGTGCCCAGTGCCTCCTCTTGCTCTTTTAAGGACCTTCTGGTCCCAGTGGGCTCACCTGGACAGCCAGCATAGTCTCTGCATCCTTAATTCTACCTGCACTGTGAACTTCCCTTTACTGAGTGAGGCTCCATGGCCATAGGTTAAGGGGATTAGGATGATGCTGCGGGGAGGGGGTAGTACTGTGCCATATATTTTTATTGATTTCAGAGAGGAAGGGAGAGGGAGAGAGAAGCATCAATGATGAGAGAGAATCATTGATAAGCTGCCTACTGCACGCCTCCTACTGGGGATCGAGCCGGCAACCCAGGCATGTGCCCTTGACTGGAACAGAAGCCAGGATGCTTCAGTCCACAGGCTAATGCAGTCTATCCACTGAGCCAAACCAGCTAGGGCCTATGTCATATTTTAAGTAAGGTGGGTTCTAACACACTTCCCCCAAACTGAATGGGCCACACATTATCACCAAAATGTGTTTCTATAGTTCACGTTCTTGTCTTACTATAGAGATTTGTCCATCGCCAGCCACAAAGCACCAGCAGCAGCCGTGACCACGTATTGTCTCTACCCCACGCGCCAGCAGTGAGCTAGTATGTCCTGGGCGGGGCCACCTGTCCACGTGAACACACGACCCCACTTCAGAGGCAGGCCTGCTGCTGTCGCACACCCACACTTCCTTCTCAACGTGTCGCCTCGGGACCTGCTGTCCATACAGAGACAAAGCCAGGGAACTTATGTCCTTGGCAGTTGACAGGTCGGGCTTCCCGCACTCACTAACACCTGCTCTTTACAACAAAAGGGGCTGAAAGTCCTGAGTGTGAAGACCGGTTTGAGAAAGGGGCCCAGAGTCCTCCGTACACATGCTGCCCTTTCCTCCTCAGGAGAATGCCATCGTAGAGTTCCTCTTTCCATTTACTGGGGGACTGGCCAACGCCCCAGACGGTCTGTATCAGTTCCAGGCGGACTATCCTTTTTTAATAACATATACATTGTCAAGAGAAATCAACAAAAAAGCTGCAGTAAGCAGCCGTGTCAATTCATTCTTTCAGAAAGAGGTTCTTTAGAACGGACGCCTTCCCCTGCCAGAGAGCGCTCTCCACGCACACGGCGCCTCTCGTCCTGCGTCCTCCTCGGCCTTCCTTTTCTTTCCTCAACAGGAGTCATCCCCTGGGGACAGAAACCACCCGGGAGCTGTGGGCTGTGGGGACTAAGCTGTCTCACTGAGTGGAGGCCCGTGCCTCGCCCGGCAGAGCCCCGCCAGAGAGCCAGCTCCCACAGGAGGGCGGCACGAGTGGGATTACCCAGCTGCAAGGCCAAGTTCAGGAGATCTCTGCTCCCTTCGTTGTGTGGAGATGATATCAATGATGTCACCCTCAGCACCACAAAAGAAAATATTCATGCACATCGAGAGACTGTGATGCCATAGGTGGAAGCAGGTGCGGTGTGGGAGCGTTTAGAGCCTGAGTGTAGAGTCTGTGAGACCTGGATCCAAAGCCCCACTCTACAAGTCAGTTCCTTAAGCCTCACTCTTCCCATCTCTGAAATGGGGAGGCCCATGGCCCCTGCCTCCCGGGTTGGTAGGGAATTGAATTATATGATGTGTCTGAAGAGCTGTGTACATCACCAGCACTCAACAGAGACGATAACAATTTTCTCTCAGTGCGGTTATTCTTGGTGTTTTTCTCCAGCTTTGAACATGGACCTCCTTTTAATTATCCTTTTTATGCCTCAACAGGCCAGTTTTCTTGGATGCTTAGCACACAGTCATTGGGTTTTCACCATGTACGCATACAATTTCACAAGCCACGTTCTGTAACTTAAAGACCAATAATGATTTGATGGAGCTGAGAATCCAGGGGGCTGGTGCCGCCCGCTGAGGGGCCAGGGGAAGCTTTGTTTTGTGTCATTCATTCCATTTCTTCTCACCGTGTTCCCGACCAGAAACTGCTCTGACCACTGCTGCCTCCGGACTCAGTTAAATACACATCCATCTAGATAGCTGAGTGTCAGAATCACACTGGGCCAGACACCCCACCCCTGAAAGTGCCTGCTGAGCCGCATGGACATTGCCCAGCTGCGTGTCTCCCACGGCCCTCGACAGCGTGGCTGTTGCCTGGAGCAGAGGACAGACCCCGATACAAAAGGTGGAATCTCACACTCTGGAGAAAGGAAAATCTTGTCTGGGCCAGAAGACGCCAAGAGATAACGCTGGGTGGTTCATCGAGGGGAGGATGCCCTCCCGTGCTGGGAAGAGGGCATTCTTGTCATTAGAGACGGAGAATGCACATCATGCTGAATCTGTGCAAGCAAACCTTCTGAAACCACTCTTCCCTCCATCGGTTCCCTGGGCATCTCCTGGTCCCTTCCTCACACTTTACTGCCCTTTGCTCCAACTCTTTTTCCTCCGTCTTAACGCATTCCCACAACTTACTGTTCTTTATCTCCGTAGCATATGCTCTCAGGCTAACTTCGTCCTAGGAAGCCCCCATGCCATGTAAAAATAGCGATGGCAAATGACATGTGTATGCCTTTTCCTCTGTTGGTCTGTCCTTTGTCAGTTCCATTCTCAGACCCCAGTCCCAGAACCTAATGGGGTGGAAGAGGCCGGTGCCCAGCGGGAAACACATGTCAGAGAAGGAGATGAGGGAGGAGGAAGTGCAGGCCTGAGGACTTACAGATGCCCCTGTGCACCGAGCCTGAAGCTGTGCCTGGGCTTCCCACTTCCTTGAGTTGATAACTCTCCTTTTCCTCTTCTTAGGCCAGTTTGCAACCAATGGAGTACTGAGTGCTGCTCCCCCATTTTACAAAGAGAGTGCAGAGTCTGAGAAGTTAAGTCACTCTTCCTATGGCTACAGTGCAACTGGCAAAACCAGAATTCAACCCCAAGTCTGTGCAACCCTAAAGCCAGAGAGATGCCCATGACAAGACCGCGTGCCCTCCCCAATGCTGTCTTCAGGGCCAGGAACTTCACAGACAGCAGCTATGATAGCAGTTCCTGTGGGGAGAAGGAAAGAATGAGAAGACACGGGGCCCCCACACAGTGGCAGGTGGGGAAACTGTCCACAGCTTTTCCTTTGACAACTAGCTAATCCCTTCTCGAAGGAGAAAGCAGCGTGTCTAACCCAAATCCAAAGGTTTCTGATTTGGAGATGGTATTCTTCAGTATTACATGTGCTGAGACTTGGGTTTCCAGACTAGTCACTAATAATGTACCCGCACAACCAAGACGAGCCTTCCAAACGAATGTAACATTCTGCACTTAGATTCCGCTGGCCTAATTGCTGCCTTTCTGCGATTAGTCCCCGTGGGCTGGTACAGACAGCTTGGTTACGACTTTAAAATCCTCCAAAATTGCTAGATCTTACCCGAAATCTGATTTCACTCTTTTTTTTTTTTTTTAGTGCATTCCAAACATGAGCCGTGATTTTTAAAAATGCACATAAATATTTGCAATCAGCATCGCTTGGGCTCTAAAGATAAACAGTCATAAAACAATATTGTGACCGCATTTTCCCCTCCTGCTAAACAACTTCCTCTGCAGGGGAAAGGTTAGACTAATCAGAGGTAAATTAACCGCAGCTGCAGCCCGCCCCCTCTAACAGAGAAGCCGCGCAGGAGTGTGCCCGGTCCTCGCTGCGAGGCCGCGGGGACTCTTCGGGGACCAGCGCCCTTCCCAGAGCACCGTGGGAAGGCGGCTCTCGGCTCTCCTGCAGCCGGAGTTGGGGCAGGAATGGGGCACACAGCCTGCATCTCTCTCCCATTGACGGTCTTGTGATGGGTTCATTCAAGTGTACGCGTGTTTAAAAACGTTATTTTTAAAAACAGCTAATTGTTTTAATTTACGCAGACACTGGCTGCCAGCAGTCTTCCACCCTGCTGCCAGAGGAAACGTAGCTTCCAGCTTTAACGCCGTTGTCCAGCTCACTGCCAGGGCGTGGTGTGGGGACTGTGCGAAGCCATGGGGCGGCGGCAGGCATTTTGCCTCCCCACCTCCCCCGACTCGAGGGGTCTCAGGCTCCTGCTGCCCAGAGGACTTTCCAACCCACTTTGTCCCCGACATCCCTCAGCAACACCAGCTGCATCCCAGTGGCCTAGCCAGTGGCTGAATGCTCTCAGGGTGAAGATTAGGGTGATGCGTTCATTCATTCGTTCACTCATTCAGACACTTACCCAGTCCTGCTGGTCACGAGCAACCCTCTGCGGGCTGGAGACCCATAGCAGCGGAGACCGCCCTCCTGAGCTACCTTCATCGGGGACAAGCCAGGAGCGACCCACACACGGTGGGGTGCTGGCAGGAAGAGGATGAAGGGGGAAGGAGTTTGGAGAGGAGGGAGGGCGATGCCACTTCATTCTGTATTTGTTTGATGTGTAACATTGGGGAATGATAGCCCCTTTTCTTGCGACTTCCTTTGTTCAATAGGCCCCATTTTTGGGGCTAAGGTTGCAATTAGCCCAGAGTTTCAGAGTTCACGGTCAGGAACCAGGCAGTGGGTTCAAATCCAACTTGCCATGCATGAACTCGGAGATCCTGGGTGACCTGCTTACCACCAAAGTACCTCCATCTCCTCCGCCGCTCCACGAGTCCCAGGAACAGCATGTGCACTGAGAGCCAGGCTGAGGGTTTGCCACACACACGGTTACATCACTCCCTGGAGCGCCGACGATCCCAGTCAGTGGTGGGCAGCCTCCGATGGATCACCTCACCTTGCCCCTGGGCCATGGCCAGATGGCCATGTAGGGTATGTCCAGGTTCCCTGACACTGCTGTGTGAGCTCCTGGGCAGCGCGTGTGTGTTCACTGACCCCTGTATTTCTTGGGCCACTCACTCCCCAAGAGTGAGGGTAAGCAGGGGTTTTAGGGGGACCCAGGTCACTGCTCCCCAGCAGGCCATCTGCTCCCAATGTTACCAGTCTCTGAAACCCTTGCCACTATGATGCGTGAACACTGGGATCCAGGGGTGTTTGATGAGCTTTTGGTGGGGCTGGACCTCTTTATACAGAGGGAACCCAGAGGCTGGGTTCCAACCCAGCTCCAGGCCTCACAGGCCTGGAGAACCTAGGCGAGCCTCAGTTTCCTGCTCTGTGAAATGGCAGCAGCAATCACTGGACCGCAGCACAGGGGCTTGGTGCAGAATCAGTAAGAGAAGCCATCAAAGGGGTGCATGGTACATGGTGCATAGCCAGCCCACCGAAACGTTTGCTCCCGAATGTGCATTCACTGCTCACACACTTTTAAAAAAGACTCTCACTCAGCCGGTGTGGCTCTGTGGCTGAGCGTCAACCAATGACCAGGAGTTTATGGTTTGATTCCTGGTCAGAGCACAGACCCAAGTTGTAGCTCAATCCCCAGTCTCTGTTACCCTCTGAGTTCACACAGCCATTAGCTCCTCCCCCTACCACCCTTCTCCTTTTTAAACTAAGCACCTGTTTTCAAGATGAAAAATGCTCAATGCACCCAGCCAGTACATTAAGCCAACTTGTCATGTAAAAAAATACCAGCCAATTGCTAACATTCTTAAGCTTGGTGCCAGGTATTGGGTTAAGCACATTCCATGAATTCACAGCATTTCGATAAGGTGGACATAATGCCTATCTCCCTATAAAGAGACTAAAGCACAGAGAGGCTCAGCTACAGCCCGAGGTCACACAGCTAGGAGGGGCAGAATAAGAACTTGGGTGCAGGAAGTCTGGCCCTACCTCCATCACTCTTCTGTTCCCACAAAGCCACCCAGTGGCCCTCAGCTGTGGTGTTGGGGTTCTTATTATGAGCTGGGCCCATACCACCTAAAGATATGCTTCCTTCAGCAACTAAGTTCCCTCAAAGGACCCCCCTCAGGGTGATGCTGCTGAAATGCCAAGGTTCCCTGTTGGGCGGCATTAGTCAGATCCCTAAGGAAAAGCAGCAGCTCCCGTGCACCCTTTCTGGTTGGAGATTTTGCTTTGTTTTGTCTTGTTTTTAAACTGCAGCTCTGAGCATGTTTGACCCAATGGTGAAGCTCTGATGTTTCTTTGCAGGAAAAGAGGCGCTATTGTTAAGGCAAATATTGATTTATCATTTGTAACTCCTGATGCTGGAAAACAGAAGAGGGTCTTTTATACATATACTAAAGGCCCATTGCAGGAAGATTCCTGCAATAGAGCTTCCTGCTGCAGTCTCTGCTGCCCTGCTTGCTTCCTTCCCTTCTCCCCAGCCGCTTGCTTGCTTCTCCGCACCTTTTGTAGCTCTTGGCTTCTTTCTACGCAGTCTTCAGTCTTCACTCTGCGCCTGGATATGCTATTGTAATTAACCGCCATCTTGGTTGGGTTAATTTGTATACTCATCCTGATTGGCTGGTGGGTGTGGATTGTGGGTATAGGAAACGTAAGGTCAATTTGCATATTTCTCTTTTATTATATAGGATATACATAGATATAGATTTATATATATGTGTGTATAGATAGATAATAAAAGACAGCAGGGGGGCTTGGGGGCTTCCTTAGCAAGGTGGTGGCAGGAACACTCCCAGACCCTGCAGACAGAGCCCAGACGACAGGGTATAGGGGCTTCCTTAGTGTGACAGTGTCAGCAAAACCCTCAGGCCTGGCAAACAGAGCACACTGCTGGGCATTGAGGCTTCCTTCACATGGAGCATGGTGTCTGCAAGTAGAGAGTGGACAGCAGGGCATGGGGGCTTCATCTCCATGGCTGCAGTGAAACCCCCAGGCCCCACAGAGAGCAGAGAACCACAGGGAGTCCTAAGCCATCTGTAGGACATCCCCTGAGAGTTCCTGTATTGTAGAGGGAGCAGGTTGGCCTGAGTGACCCCCATGCACGAATTTCATGCACGGGGCCTCTAGTATATATATATGAACTTTTTTAAATTAAAAAATATATAAAAGTATTATTATTATTGATTTCAGAGAAGGAAGAGGGAGAGAGGAACAGAAACATCAGTGATAAGACTCATTGATCAGCTGCCTCCTCACGCTTCACCTCACACTGGGGATTGAGCTACAAATTGGGTCTGTGCCCTGACCAGGAATTGAACCATAAACTCCTGGTCATTGGTTGACACAACCACAGAGCCACACTGGCCGAGTGAAGGTCTTTTTTTAAAGTGTTTGAGCGGTGGATGCACATTCGGGAGCAAATGTTTTGGTGGGCTGGCTATGCACCATGCACCATGCACCATGCACCCCTTTGATGGCCTCTCTTACTGATTCTGCATGAAGCCCCTGTGCTACGGTCCAGTGATTGCTGCTGCCATTTTACAGAGCAGGAAACTGAGGCTCGCCCAGGTTCTCCGGGCCTATGAGGGCCGGAGCTGGGTTGGAACCCAGCCTCTGGGTTCCCACAGCCAAAGGGCCATCCTAGCCTCTGCCTCGGAGGAAAGCACTAGAAAACACTGCTGGGAAGACTGCAAGGTGTTTCAATTTTGTTCACTGCAGTGACCAAGTTTCTGTTTGAAAGAGCTCATATACCAAAAGAAACAAAAACAAAACAAAATAAAACCACAGCAGGCTGGTCCATCTGGGGAGAGAACCAGGTCACACGTCCTCACTCCATCTTCCGGACCTCAGGGACTGTGGGTGTTCTGTGAACAGAAACTTTGAACTGACACCTTTAAAGGGGAACCCCAGTGCTGAACGATGAAACTAAGGGGGCTGCATCTCACACACGAGGAAACTGAAGCTTGACCTGGGAAGAAATTTCCCCAATGTCACTCTGACCTCTAGCTGAAGTTATAGTGTGGTAGGCCAATTAATGGCTCCCCAAAAATGTCCAAGTCTTAATCGCTGGAACTTGTGGCAATAGGGACACTGCAGGTGTGATTAGGACTCTGAAATGGAAGATTATCCTGGATTATCTGGGAACCTCAGGTCATCATAAGGGTCCTTATAAAAGGGTGGCGGGGGGGGGGGTGTCAAAGTCAGAAAGAGATTGGAAGATGCTACCATCATGATTTCGAGGATGGAGGAAGGGGCCACAAGCCAAGGAATGCTGGCATCCTGTGGACATGGAAAAGGCAAGATGAGATTCTCCCCTGGAGCCTCCAAGAGTGCCGACACCTTGATTGGAGCTGGGCAGATCAGTGTAGAACTGGGTAGGACTTCTCTGTAACTGGAAGATAATGAACTTGTGTTCTTGGAAGCCACTAGTTTATGGTAATTTGTTACAACAGCAATAAGAAACTAATACAGCAGCCCTTCTGCATCCCCCTTCACGCCTCCCCCCACCGGCAAACACACATACTGTTTCTGGGTTATTATGACAAGGAATTGCTCACTATTTGCTAACTCAGTGTTTTCAGCATCTTTATATTAATAGAACATTACTAGGAGAGTAGTGGGGACTGACTGTTGTACTGAAGCCCAGCCACACCCACGGTCCACGTGCTGTCTGAGCTGATCTCCTGCTGCTACGGGCGAGGCTGAGGAGTTGCCACAGAGACCGTATGGCCCCCAAAGCGGAGGACGTTCTCCGCCGGCCCTTTACAGAAGGAGCGCTCTGAGCCCTGCATTATTGCACAAGGAAATCAACCTGAGGGTGAAAGCTGATGGCCAAACATTTCCATTCAATGAAAGGGCGACCTAAAACACCATTTTTATTCTGCCCCAAGCGAGTTCTCTTATTGCCAGAAAACTGAGAGGGAAAACTATTCAGGGGCCAAAGGGCTGCTGTTGGGTTTTGTCACTTCTTTAAGCCAAACCTGGGTAACAGAACTAATGACTTTTGCTTAATTTGACTGGTCAGCTCAGCTCCAGTTTTCCAATGAAATCACTTCTTGTTCAGATGTGCACTCTTGTCTGTGAGGGAGGAGTCTTTGAAGATAAGTCACTGTGGGTTTAAATCCCAGCTCTATCACTTTTAAGCTGTGCAACCTTGACACAATTACTCCTCCTCTCTGAGCCTCAGTTTCCTTACATGAGCAATGGGGATGTTAATTATGTTTTTTTACTAGAGGCCCGGTGCATGAAATTTGTGCACTGGGGGAGGGTGTCCCTCAGCTCAGCCTGCACCCTCTCCAATCTGGTATCCCTCAGGGGATGTCCGACTGCTGGTTTAGGCCCAGGGGCCGCAGCACACCCATAGGAAATGGGCCTAAAACAGCAGTCAGACATCCCTCTCATAATCCAGGACTGCTGGCTTCCAACTGCTTGCCTGCCTACCAGCCTGATCAATGCCTAACTGCTCCCCTGTCAGCCTGATCACCCCCAACTTCCCTCCCCTGCTGGCCCGGTAACCCCCAACTGCCCTCCCCTGCCAACCCAGTCACCCCTAACTAACCTCTCCTGCAGGCCTTGGTCTCCCCACCAAATTGCCCTTCCCTGAAGGCCTGATTGCCCCCAACTGCCCTCCTCTGTAGGCCCAGTCACCCCCAACCTCTCTCCTTTGCTGGCCTGGTCACTCCTAACTGCCCTCCCCTGCTGGCCTGATCACCCACAACTACCCTCACCTGCCAACCATCTTGTGGTGGCCATCTTTGACCACATGAGGGCAGCCATCTTATGCGAGGGTGTGAGGGTCAATTTGCATATTACCTCTTTATTATAAAGGATTATTTGCTGAATACTAAGTGATGACCCTAAGTTGCTTATTAGGATCATTATTATAAAGCCCCCGATCAGATGACTGTCATCTACAAAGGGCTTAAAATGGAAACTCTACCCTTTTTAAAAATATATATTTTATTGGGTTGCCATGTTGTCGGTCACCACCTGCTTGGACCCATTCATACCCATACTATTGACCTCCTCCAGCGTGGTTGCAGGCATGCTGTGGCCCCTGGTGCCACGGTGCTGGATGCTGGACGGGAAGCGGCCCTTCCTCTGCCTGGAGTCACTGAATGGCCAGGCCAGGCAAGTGGGCCTCTGGTCGCCATCGTGGCCTCAATGTCCCTGCCTCCATCTGTTATTCCCACACAGACGTCAAAGTGCCCGACTTCTCCGATGACTGCCGCGCCGATGACTGTCCTAAATGGAGTGCTCTCCTGCTTGCAGGAAGCTTCTCTGCCTACACCGCCAAGAATGTCATCTCCCAGGTTGTCTCCAGCAGGAGCGCCTCTGCTGGCCATGTCCAACATCGAAATCAAGCTGTTCGACATCCCAGAAGGCAAGAGCATGGCCTTCACGTGGAGGGGCAAGCCGCTTTGTGCATCACTGAGCCCAGAAGGAGGTGGGACCAGAGGCCTCCGTGAACATGTCCCACCTGAGGGACTCCCAGCACGACCTGGAACGAGTGAGTGAAGAAGCTTGAGTGGGCCATCCTGATCGGGGCCTGCACGCATCTTGGCTGAGGGCCCAGGGCCAATGCAGGAGATTTTGGTGGCTATCACTGCCTTCGCCGCAGGTCCCAATGACGCCTCTGGCAGGATCCGGAAGGGGCCTGTGCCCCTCAACCTTGAGGTTCCCCACTGCGAGTTCACCAGCAACCAAGTAGTGGTGGTGGGCGTGGCCCCTGCTCCAGGCACAGGCTCTTTCATCCCCCAGTCTCCTCAGAAAAGAACCTGAGAGCAGGTCTTCCGTGCTTCACAGAGTTGGTATGCACTACTAAGATTTGCTGTAATGTATTTGTAATGTTAATGTGAAGTGATTTTTACAGAGAGGAAGGGAGAGGGTAGTTACAAACATTTATCAACTGCTTCTTGCACGCCCCCTATTGGGGATCCAGCCCGCAACCAAGGTACATGCCCTTGACCGGAATCAAACCAGGGACTCTTCCTCAGTCAGAGGGCCAACGTTCTATCCACTGAGCCAAACCGGTTAGGGCAAATGCTACCCTTTTAAAATATGGGGTGTGCAAAAATAGATTTACAGTTGTTTATATGGGAAATAGCACAATAATACAAGAATAAAACGGTTTTTCATGTACTCAGAACTGTAAACCTACTTTTGCTCCACCCTGTATATTTTTTTCAATTTTTATTTATTGAATTTAGGGAAAGAGAAGATGGGGGGGGGGAAGATATATATATAATGCTCCACCCATTTATTCATTCATTGGTTGATTCTTGTATGTGCCATGAGCAGGGATCTAACCAATTGAACTATCAGCCAGGGCCACCCCGTGCAATCTTATTAGATGTTTTATTGCCATCTCAGACACACATGATGGAGTTATAAGGAACCCAGGTTTGTTATTCCTGCCTGTAACAGAGTGGCAAACTAAACACAGGACACCTGGCTAAATGACTCTAAACAGATGAAGTGTTTTAGTGTAACTCTGTCCCAAATGTCACCTGGGACACACTTACACTAAAAAAAAGTCATTGTTCTTCTGAAATTCAAACTGAGCTGGCTGTCCTGTTTATTTTGTGTGTGTGTTTTTAAAACACATTTTATTGATTTTTTTACAGAGAAGAAGGGAGAGGGAGAGAACCATAAACATCAATGAGAGAGAAACATCAATCAGCCACCTCCTGCACACCCACTACTGGGGATGTGCCCAACCAAGGTAGATGCCCTTGACCAGAATCGATCCTGGGACCCTTGAGTCCAAAGACCGATGCTCTATCCACTGAGCCAAACCGGTCAGGGCTATTTTGTTCTTTTATAATAATCTGATGGTCTTAATTGTTGCAACACAGGAAGAGCTATTTCCATATCTGCCTTTCTCCCCAGAAAGAAATTCTAAGAAACAACCTGGGAGGACTTTTTGTCTTTTAGATCCTAAACTGGCTTTCACCTGAGTTTTCTAAAGGTCAGCACCTCCCTGTCCGCCCCCCGCTCCCCACCCTCCCCCCTGTCCCTCATCCTTCCACCAGCGAATTGGCTTCAGCAAAGAGAGAAAAATCCTGGTGCAAATACCATTCTGATGGGCAAGCCAGACAAGGGCCCCATGCGGTTGGTTTTCCTTCCTGTTTATGCATCTTCTATCTAAATGAAGGCGTAATGATACACTAGCTATTCTTGCCATTTTTGCTCGTTTGATGCTTCGTGATGTGCTCCTCACAAATGGCAGGGAGGAGCATTCCTTGTCTGTCACGAGCGCCCGGAGGCAACAGGCAACCTCCACCAGCCCTCAGAAGTAATTAAAAACAATCAACCAAAAATGCAAGGGGTTTTCAGCCCGGATTCCAAACTCCACCCACTTAGAGCGGGAGCCAAAGGCCCTGCAGAGACAAGCTGTTTACATTTAACTCCTTGGTGCCCAGGGGCTTCCAGAGGCTCACCCCCACCGAGCTGCCCGCGGACATCCACAGCGGAGAGTTGGCACAGAACGAAGTTTCCTTTTAGGAGGCTGGGGGTGCGGTGGGGCGGGGTGAGGAGAGAGTCCAGCCCTGAACACAGACTCTCCCCTGCCCCCAGCTTGGGTTGTTTTTGGATTATTAATTTTAGCTCCTTAAAAAGACTTAGAGGCAACAAAGAAAAAAAAGTGACAATTAAAATTTCTCTCCAGCTAACATGAGCGGTGTTTTTCTGAACAGCAGGAGGTGAAATTAGATTGAGGGCTCTTGCAGCAGAAACTCAACAGTTTCAAGTATTTTTTTTATATATATAAAAGTCTGACAAATCTCCAAATACAGACTAATGCTCCACCTCTGCGTTGACATCCAAAACTGTGGCTGACGGTCATTTTCTTTGGCGTGAAAAGAGCTGCAAATCCTGAGAAGGCAACTGAGTGAGAACTGTGGGGTTTTGTTTTGTTTCTTGTTTTTAATATTTTTTTTTATTGATTTCAGAGAGGAAGGGAAAGGGAGAAACATCAGTGATGAAAGAGAATCATTGATCATCTGCCTCCTGCGTGCCCCACACTGGGGATCTAGCCCACAACCTGAGCATGTACCCTTCAGTCCCCAGGCCGACGCTCTATCCACTGAGCCAAACCAGCTAGGGCGAGAACTGTGTTTTCACAGAAACTGCTGCTGGATGGGCCAGACACAGAGTTGGGTAAAGAACACCTTGGGAGCAAGGCATGGAGGACGCCTGAGCCCCTGGGTGCGCATCTAAGAGGACGTGAGAGCAGGGGGCTGTGAAGAGGAAAAGGGCGGGGGTCTTCTTAGAGCTGAAGTGCCCGCCCGCCCTCCCGGCGCCCCTCAGCGGAGCCCCAATAGATCGGCTTTATGCCAGCCTCCCCAGGGGGCTCTACACTGTATGGAAGGACAGGGAATTGAAGGGTCACACTGCATGGAAGGGTCCCACCCAGGTCTCTGCTCATGAGAAAGGCACAGGCGTTCTTGTTCATTTCCAGCGCAGCCTGCCCCGTTTATTAGTTGGACCCGGTGAAGGTGAGAAGTGGTGGGAACTTCCGGGGAATCCGAATGAAAACCCTAGTCCAGGAGTGTGGAGACCCAGCCGCTTCCTGTGGTCAAATATGCCTAAGCAGATGCCTCGTTTGATCATGCCTTGGTCTTCTCCCTGTCCTGGGTTTGACCTCCCAATACAGCCTCCTGGTGTTCCGTCGTCAGCCTGTCTCCCAGGGAGCTCTTGGCCCCGGGGTACAGCGACTGTCAGCGGCAGGGTGACGCCAGCCAGAGAAAGGGACACACCCCAAACAATGCTGCAGCCCTCCCCCATTTATGCAGGATAAACACAACCCACAAGCTGGTTTCTTCTCCCCCCCCCCCCCATGGGGGTGGGGTGGGGAAATTTCCTGGAATTCCTGTCTTGGCTCAGTGGGGGACCGGAGCCCCTCTGCACCTCCAGTGAGCCTGGGGTCCATCCAAAGTCACGGGGGCAACTCCGCAATTAAAAAACCATTCAGACATTCACACAGATCCCAGCGGCAGGACTTTTTAAAAAGTTGACAAAGCGCGGAATGGGAGGGGAACTGAGCCTGACTTGGGGAGTGCAGAGCAGTGGGTTCTTTGGAGGGCAGTGCGGCCATAGCTGTTCCTCTGAAGGCACAGCATTTCCGCCTCCAGAAATGAACAGATCTAGCTCAGCAGCAGGAGTGTTCTGTTTGTAATAACAAGGCTGAGCCCAACCTAAGTGTCCCTTAGCAGGTCACTGATTAAACTGGTTCGTTCACACCGAGGAATATGGATCCAGACACTGCAAGGAAAGAGCAAAGGAAGGATGTGTGCTGTGCGCTAACTTCCCATCCAAAAGGGGAGACACACAGATACTCGTAAGCAAAGAATCCTGAAGGCGATGCTTTGGGGGAATGATCCAGACCTGGGGTGGGTGGGGGTGGTGGAGATGATGTGGGGGAGAAACTTTTCACTGTGTTTGGAAAAAATGTTTACTATGTGCATAATTGTTTTGCTAAACATGAAGCTGAATCTTAAAACACTGAAATACCACCTAATGCCACTTCTGTTTTCTGTTTGATGATGGATTTGTCCCGCAGACCAGATCATCTTGGACATCATCGCCCCGTCCAAGGTAGTGTCTGCATTTTATTACAGCTGGCAGTTCCATTGAATCGGTTACACAATGTCACTTGCTGTCATTTGCTGTGTCCAGTGTTGCTTCCAAGTCTGGCTTTGGGACCTCAGGGTAATGAGTGCTCTGCTTAACTGGCTCCAGGGAAGACAGCTGAGATGAAATCGTTTCTAATTGTGGCTGTAAAAAAGGGACTTCAACCCTAGCTGGTTTGGCTCAGTGGATAGAGCGTCAGTCTGTGGACTATCCCAGGTTTGATTCCAGTCAAGGACACATGTCCAGATTGTGGGTTCAATCCCCAGTAGGAGGTGTGCAGGAGGCAGCCAATCAATGATTCTCTTTCATCATTGATGTTTCTATCTCACTCTCCCTCTCCCTTCCTCTCTGAAATCAATAAAAATATATTTTTAAAAAGGAACTTCACTGACGGAAGGAAAGGGCGGATTATAGAAGATCAGAGACACCTCTTTCCCTGGGTGACCCCAAAAGTTCTAAGAAAAAGGAGGTTTCTGGTTTGGAAAAGATAAGAGTTTAAGTGTATATTCACATTGATGAAGGCTACATTATTGTCTAGGTTTAATTCTAGTTCCAAATATAGGATATATTAGATATAGCATCCTTTACCCATGAAATGATAATCATTCATCTTAAGGAGATAATTGGAAGAATATATAAAATAGCATGTACAAATAGATTCATAACAATGTTGTTTTTAAAGAGGAAAAAAATGGAAATAGCCTAAATGCCCATTGGCAGGTGACTGCTTTAATAAAAAAGGGGAGCTCCATGGTAGAAGTGTAGGCAACCGTTAAATAGCTGAATGTGCATCAGTACTATTGGCATGAAAATTGTCACTGAGGGTAGGCTGGATTGGGTTGTGAAATATCATGAATGCTATGATCCCTCTAATGTAAAAGCAGGACTGCATGACACGTGTGATGTGTCCTATAGAGTGTTACAGAACTTTCTCTCCCTCTCTCTCTCTCTCTCTCTCTCTCTCTCTCTCTCTCTCTCTCACACACACACACACACACACACACACACACACATACACGGGGTGGAAGGATCATTTTCTTTTTACCCTGTTAGTATAAGTTTTTTTTTTTTTACTGCAAGGGAAAGGAGGTGAAGATCATCAGGCTGCTGGAATCGCTTGCCTGGAGGAGGTGGGGCCTCTGGTGAGGAGAGGGCAAAAAGAGAACTGCTAACTTGTTCTGTATACAGTTCTATATGCGTCCACTAACTCATTCATTCCACAGATACTCCCTGCGTGCCTGTTATGTGCCTGTAAGGCCCAGGCGACGCTCTGTGCAACCCCCCAGGGACTAGAATGACGAGGTTTCCCAAGTCCGAAAACCCATTCACAAGGACCACACTTCCTCCCGGTGCCGGTGAAGGCAGGTACCCACACTGAACTGCCAGCTTCGTAGGGCAAAAGTGGTTGGATACTGGCAAAGTCATGTGATTCAACTTAATCCATTGAGCATGACTTTGAAATATCAAGCACCCAGCTCTTTTTCACTCTTCCTCTGGGGCGAGGGTGCTTTGTGGTGCTCCCGGCTAGACACGCACAGGTGCCTGGAGAGGAGCCAAGTGCGGGCTGTGGGACGGTGGCCGCTTTACTCTTGTAATTGAGAGCAGTTTTTGGAGAAAGTGGAAAACCACTCTTCCCAGGCCGCACTGGGCGAGTCATGGCTGCGGGTCTGAGCCCGGCCGCATAGGCCTGCCGGGCGCGGGGCTGGTTCCGCGGAGCCGCCCGGTCCATCTGCCTGGAGAGGGCCTCCATCCCTCCAGCCCTGACCTCCAATCTGTCACTCTCCGGCTGAAAGGCGGCCGCGGGAAGGGGCGCCTCCCGCTCCGCCTATTCAGAGCGTGAATGCAAAGTGGTCCAAGTTGACCCGCCGCCAGTCTCCGCGGCTCCGAGCCGGCGAGGCACCCTACAGTTTACACCGCCCGGCTCAATGCAGCCTCCCGGCGCCCCATTCAGGCGGGCCTGCATGCAAAAGAGCCGGCCATTAGATCATCGTAATTATCCCATTGACATCGCCCGGGGCCCTAGGGGGGGCCGGGAGCCCATCAAACGCGTCTCTAATGAGGCGCTCCGGGCCCTTTGTGCGCGCCGCGCCCCCTCGCACGCTGCGCTCCGGCCGCAGACAGGCGGTCTCTTTCAGGCGATTCACTCCTCCTGACCCCCGACCCCCAGGTTATGACATCAGCAGCCCTGATTTGTGATCATTTTTATTGGCACACACTCAACGCTTGTTTCCTGTGTTTCCCTCCGCCCCCTCCCCTTCCCACCTCCCCCCTTTCGGCTAAACTTATTGGAATCTAATAGGCATATGCCGGGCACCACAGAGTGAGCCTGCAGCGTTCTCACAGCGCCCCGGCCATTGTGCCAATAACGACAACCAGAGACTCATTATCTAGGTGCAGGGACCGCTAATCGCTGCCACGCTCGACAATCCCCAGCAGATGTCCACTACTTTATGAGTTTTAATTAAAATGTTCTACTTATTTTTATCAATGCACCCCCCCCCCAAATTAAAAAGATGTTACTCCCTGGCAGTGTTTTGTTAATTCCTCCCTCATCAGGGAGATTAAAAAACTTTTATTTGGAGCTAATGAAGGAGAGGGGGGTGTCTCTTCTTTCCTTTTAAAGTGCTGCTGCTAAATTATTTTTTTTAAAAGAATTCATTGAACTCGACATTTAAAAAGATTCTGTTTTCTTATGTCACAACAACTCCATATAGCAGCGGGTCTGTGTACGTTTCCTCCTGCTGATGCAAAAGATGGCAATTTGCACGAATTCTTTAATTTCAAACATGGTTTGACAGCGAAATCCGACTTTGCGTTTTCAGCTCGTGTCCTTCCAAGCTGTTTGACGCAGTGAAGGGCCTTATTGTTGCTTCGTGACTCCAAGTTTATGAAAGATCCACTTAAAACAGAGCCTTTCGGGCTTTTCAAAGCATAACCTCGATCCTACCCACAAAGCTTCTTCAGCACATATGGTTTTTAATGCAATTTTGTTTAAACGCGACCATAATTTAATTGCCGTAAAACTGAAATGAAAGGACATTACAAACGAGCTTTTGACTTGAGTGTCAGTTAAAATAACCATTTGCCGAAGAGGCCAGAACTTAAAGGAGAAAATGGCACCAAAATTTAAAAGATAAAAGAATTTATTTTTTCAAATAATCTGTGAATCATCCATCTGTGATTGCAAAACCTTAGCCTTCGTGTAAAATAATATCGTGAGTCATCGCGAGTCCAGGGGTATTGTTCCTGTGTTAAGCCCTTGGCCCCGAGTGAAAAATAATTAATTTTCAGGAAGACATCTCAATCAGGAGAATATAAAGTGCACTCTAAAAGTCACGGATAACAATTTCCAATTGTTAAAAAATCACTACCAATCATTGCAGGAAGTGAAAAGCAAAGGAATAGGAGACTTTTCATTACAACCAAAAAAATAATAATAGCCAGCTTCAGATAATGTCTCCATTAACAAGATTCTTGGGGTCTAATGTAAAGAATCTTTCTTTCGTAGCCACGAAATTATTTTACCTTCTAATTATGAGTCGGTTTAAGTCCTGAAAGTCTCAGAGCCCTCCTCTGAGTTGTGCAACCTGAGACTTTGCAATCTGCTGAGCTGCAGATGTCTTCCATTATCAGCTGCCTCCGACCCTCGACCCTCGTTAAGCTCTCCTGATCTCCCAAGTCTCTCTCCTGTGGCCCATCTCCATCCACAGTCACCTCAAACGGGGACACAGAGTGTCACCCTCCCCACATGAAAACAAAACAGTGGCCACAACCCAAATGAATGAAATTAGATAGCTTTAAAACACACACACACACACACACACACACACACACACATTACTATGTTCGTTATCACAATCCACAACAAATGATGAGTTTTCCTGTCCTTCAATATCCACCCACAATTTCATGTGCAGCAATTTAAACTCTGGTGCTCAGTCCCACCGGAGGGGTGTGTACTGGCATGCCCGGTCTAGTCTTAGAGTCTTTACCATTCCTAACTTTTCATACCACAACCAGGTTAGGAGAGTGATCGGATCTGACCATTGAAAATGCCACTATTCCTTCCAAAACTACAATCACAGGGGAACGCCCAGCCCAGCCCTGTCGTTTGCAGTTTCCCACTCAGATGTGGCCCACAACTTCGAGCAGCTGTGGTCACATCTTCCTTATGGGGGCTCTAGGATTAAGCGGTTGAAATGGAAACCGGGTGCCTTGCCATGATTCGGTTTATACATAATCCACAGGCATATTGGAGCTGTTAGGTACAAAACCTCAGCACGGTAAATATTTAGCATCCGAATGCCTCGGCAGGTCCCCGGAGAGCAGGCTTCTCTGCGGCACCCTACGCCCCTCGGGCAGCCCACCTGCTCACTCCCGGGCAAGATGCTCAAATTCAAGCCTACAAGATGCTGTGGAACAACGCTGTCCCACAGAAACACAGCCAGAGCCACAGATGGGAGCCACAAATGGGAGCCACATGTGCGATTTTAAGTTTTCCAATAACTATAATTTAAAAAGAGCTGGATGAAATTAATTTGAACAATATATTTTATTTAATCCAATATACCCAAAATAGTATCATTGTAACATGTCACCAAGATAAAGATGCACAAATGGGGCATTTCATGTTCTTTTTTGGTACTAAGCCTTTGAAATCAGTGTGTATTTTACCACTCAATTAGGACGGGCCACATTTCACGTGCTGAAGAGCCACGTGGGGCTAAGGGCTGCCACAGTGGCAAGTGACAGGTGGCATGGGGATCTCACTGCCCAGGCTCAAACCCTGGCACTGCCACCTCCCCACTGAGACCCTGGCAAGCACTTGGCTTTCTGAACCCCAGTTTCGGCCACGGCTCAGTACGTTTATGTGACTGAGTGCGGGAAGGGATGATGAGTGTGGTACCAACTTCATGGCGTCAGCGTGAGGGTGAAAGCAGAGAGTCCTTAGAACACGGGCACTGGTCTCACTCAGCTCCTAATAAATTCTTCTGCAGATTCAACAGATACTTAGAGCATGTAGTAGGTGCCAGGCGCTGGCACAGATGTGAGGAACATGGTAGAGAGCAAAACCGATACAGGCCCTGCCTTCCCAGAGCTGGCAGCCTAGTGAGATGATGGACAATAAACCAGAAGAGAATAACAAACCCTGTGTCAGATGTCGGTATAAGATATAAAGGACTCATTCTTTTATATGGATGACTCAGGGGAGGCCTCACAAAAAGGTGGCACTGAAGCAAAGATAGGAAGGGGGTGAGGTTTCTGGGCACATAGCCACAAGCAGGAAGGGCATTGGAGGCAGAGGGAACAGCCAGTGCAAAGGCCCTGAGGCAGGAACATGGTTGGTGTATGGGAGGAGGAGTGGGAGGCCAGGGAGGCTGGAGCTGAGAGGTGCAGGAGGAGTGTGGGGAGGTCAGGGAACAATGTGCAGGCTGCTCCCACAGGTGCTGGTCACAGTAGGATGCTGACTTTAACTTAGTATGTATTGATAATAGGGAGCCATCCTGGCTCTGAGCAAAGGAGCGCCTGAGCTGACTTGAGCTTTCAAGAATCCCTCTGCTGCTCTGTGGGTGGGAGATGGTAAGAGGGCAGAGGACACAGGAACACCAGGAAGGGGCTCTTTGGGGCATCGAGGAGAGAGATGAAGGTGGCTTAGGCAAGGGTAGGATCCACAAAGGGCATATGTTGACAGCAAAGCCATAAGACTTTCTGATGGAGCAGGTGAGGGCTGTGAGAGAAGGGCAAGGATGACAAGGATCATGGCCTGAACACTGGCTCATGAGAATCAGTTAGTTAAGCTGGAAGATTTAGCCCTAGCTGGATTGATTCAGTGGATAGAGCATCAGCCTGTGAATTGAAGGGTCCCTGTGAAAATTGATTCCAGTCAAGGGCACATACCCAGGTTGCAGGCTCCATTCCCAGTGGGGAGTGTGAAGGATAAAACAACAATGATCCTCTCTCATCATTGATGTTTCTCTCTCTCACTCCCTCTTTGAAGCCAATCTATACTAATAATTGAGGAATATGCAAATTAGCCGGGACTTCATCACATAATGACCAATCAGAATGGGAGCAGGGCCCTGGCAGAGAACTCTCAGCATGCCTGCGCCACCAGGGTCCAAAGGGCGCAGAGAGGAAGGGAGCGCAGAAAGGCAGTTAGGACAATCAGGCCATGAGGGTAGAGCAGATAGGAAGTTAGGGGAATCAGGCAAGGAAGGGAGAACAGCTTGGCAGTTAGGAGGATTAGGCCAGGAGGAGAGAGCAGTTAGGGCCATAAGGCCGGCACAGGAGAAGTTTGAAGCATCAGGCAGGCAGGCAGGTGAGTGGTTAGGAACCAGTGGTTCTGGATTGTGAGAGGGATCCCAGATTGGAGAGAGTGCAGGCCGGGCTGAGGGACACCCCTCCACCCTCTAGTGCACGAATTTCATGCACTGGGCCTCTAGTAAAAATATATATTTAAAAGATGGAGGATTTGCTGTGAGTTCACTGGGCACCAGGGTCTGTGCCCAGTGTTTCCTATGAGGGTTAAAAATCCCAGTAGCAATTTTCTGAGGTAGGCACTGGAGCTGCTCCCATTCCACAGAGGAGATAACTGAGGCTTGAAGAGGTAAGACCACCCACCACACAGCTGGATTCATTAAGTTCAAATATGGGCTGTTATCTCCAGAGACCAAAGGTCTCTCCTCCATACCCAGCACTCCTGTCCCCACCCCCAGCATCTTACAGATGAGAGGATGGGACCCTCATCCCTCCCTGGAACCTTAAAACATCCAACGCTGGGCCTCGCCTGAGAGATTCTGGAGGCATCGCTTGGCCCTCCAGGCAGGTTTTCTGCGTCCTACAGGACACAAGGCCCCCTGGCTGTAGTGACCCTTTCATAGGCCACCACACACCTCCACGGTGCGGACCTCGAGGGGGAGGCACACTTGAGGGCAGCTGTGGTTGGCCCTAGGATACTGAGGTCCAGATCCCGGGGACCTGGGGCCGCGGCCTCGCGTGGCAAAGAGCTTTGCAGATGTGATTAAGCCGAGGATCTTGAGACAGAAGGCTATCCTTGTTATCATGTGCAATGCATTGCAGGCTTCCTTGCTGGAGGAAGGCAGCAGGAGGAATAACACACGGAAGAAGCCACTGTGGCTCGGAAGAGGAAGGAGGGGCCGTGAACTAAGGACCTTTTTAGGGGTTGAGAATCTGAAGACAGCACAGCAGAAGGCTGAGCCAGCCCGGGCCCTCTGCATGGGCTGTGTGTGCCTGTCCGGCTCCCACACCCATGAAGTCAGAAAAAGAGAGTAACCCTCAAAGAGGTGAGGGTAGAAAGCCCCTCCCAAGCTCCAGGACCCTCGAGAGGCAGAGGCAGTGGGGCTTCTGGGACCTGAGGGGGTGGAGCCAGGTCACGAGGATCCAAGAGGCGTCTTTTCAAGCAATTCAGCTCCGTGCTGGCACTTGCACCTTGTGCTGCACACAGACATCTGCTTCTGAGACTGGGGGCCAGTGCCCAGGGGCACCATCCAAGTCACTGTGCCGGTGACAGTGCAGAGCCCAGGCCCCGCGGGCAGGCCAGCGTGCGGGTGACAGGCCCTGGGAGACAGTGTAGGAGAAGGACGTTACTGCTTTCCCCATTAGACAATATCACCTGGGCGTCACCAGGGTGGGCTCAGAGGTGGCCCCAAACAGTGGAGCTGCTTGTCTGCTCGTCCCTGCCGTGCGTGTTGTCCCACATGTGCCCCGCTCTTCCACTGCCCGGATCCGAGGCCACGGAACACTTGCGTCGCGCAGGGAACGGGGCATCCGCCAGACGCTGCCAGTGGAGGCCAGAACCCCCGAATCTGCGAAATTTCACTGAAGCTCTGAACGAGAGGCAGGGACTGTCGGAAACTCCGTCGGAAGAGCGGAGAGCCAGGAGGAAGGGGCACCCGTGTGGCCCGTTACAGAGCCCTCCCTGCAGGACGGGGCGGGGCAGTCCGAGATGCCAGCCGTGTGAACAATAAATATTGACGTTCATTCTGAGGAGCACGGTTTTGTTTTATTTACTCGCATGCAGAGCAGAACATTTTCAACATAAACTCATCATCCCGACCACCTCAAATCCGAAGCCGTTTCCCACACACACGCGGCCGCCTCCTTCTCCGAGAGGGAGCGGACGGGCATGTGTGGCGCCTCTGTGAGTTTCAAAGGGCTGGTTTCAATGAGCGCTGGCAGCGCTGGCAGCTGTGTGGCTTCAGGTTTGTGTGAGGTCAGTTGATTTTTCGAATTCTTAAATCCCTGGGGGGAGGGGGGCCGGAAGGGAAAGGAATGGGGGGGGCGCGCAGGGAGGCACGAGGATCTGAAAGATCAGGGACTGCCTGCCAGATAAAAATGAGGGGCTTGAGAGGGGGAAACACAGGATTAGCATAACAAACTCACATTCTTTTGTTCACTCATTCAACAAACACTGAACAAGCTCCCATTCAGGGGAAGGTTCCACGGGCAGGTCCTTTGGGAAGTGGAAGAATAAATCCACTTGGCGGTTGTAAGAGGCTGTTAACTCCAAAGTTGCAGACGGGGGTCCGGGTGGATTTTGTCTGTTCCACACGGTATTGGTGCTTTTGAAAACTGAACTACTTGCCAGTGTTCAATGCAAAATGAGATTATGAAGAACTGGGATACTGAGGCCGCTGCGCAACCCCCCCCCCCCCCCCACACACACACACAGGGCAACCACCGGTGAAGCTGCGTGGTGGCTGCTCCGTAGACTGGTGCTGCCCACTGGGGGTAACTTCACCCTCTGGGGACACAAGTTGGGGGAGGGGCTATTGGCAGCTAGGGGGTAGAGGCCAGGGATGCGGTCAAACATCCTTTGACACCCATGTCAGCCCCCAGAACAAAGACTGTAGCCCAGAGGCCAATGAGGCCAAAACCGAGAAACCCTGCAGCAGGCATGCCTGTTCGCCACAGACTCCACCACTCCCCAATGTTCCAGGACAGTGAGGCCCAGAGTGAGTTGTCCTCTGTGGTCTTACATGGGCCTTCATTCGTTTTCGTTATAGTCTGGCCCCACAGGACCCTATCCTGACAGGCGTTCCTGCGTGTGACTCCTGGCCAGCTCCCATGCCCGCCACCCACTCCTCACACTGCAGGCGGCTGATCTCTCTATAACTTCAATCTGAGCTGGTAAAACTCTCATTCCTCAGCATAGACTCTGAAATTGATGTCTCTCATTGAAGATGGGAGAGAAAAGAGAGAGGAGCCCCTGGTTCCGACATGATCGACCTCAGCTACTACCCTGAGATGAAAAGGAGAAACAAGCTTCTGCCTGGCTGGTGTTGTTCAGTGGTTGAGCATCGGCCCAGGAAACAAGAGATCTATCTCAGTTACCAGTGAGGACACATGCCTGGGCTGTGGGTTCGATCCCCAGTAGTGGGCGTGCAGGAGGCATCCGTTCAATGATGTTTCTCTCTCATGGATGTTTCTATCTCTCTATTCCTCTCCCTTACGCTCTCTTTAAAAATCAATAAAAACATATTTAAAGAGAAAAAGAAAGAAACAAGCTTCACTGCCATGTTGATCTTGGTCACAGCAGCCACACTAATAAGGTGAGTTGCCAGAGGCTCCAGGGATCTGGTCATTCTCAGGATCCAGGTCGCAGCTCATGGCTGGCCTTAGCCAAGTCTTTGGATTGACATCTCTGACTTGAGTTCCCCCGGAAACTGAAATGGGGCATTTGCATAATTTGTTGGTCTTTTCTCGACCTAGTCTTCTAGGCTTTCCCACCCCCAGTTTCCATAGAGATGCACTGAGTGGTGTCCCCTCTGTTCATGGGTTCTTTTCCAGGAGCACCTAGTGGCAAAGAACACAATTTGGGAAGTGATGGACTGGATAACCTCTTCCTTCTAACATTCTTAATCCACCTTCTTCCGAGGAAGCCTGGGCAGAATGGCTGCACTTGAGGCTTCTCCGTCTGTCTTGGGGTCCTAAGGAGGCAGTTCCCCACAGAGAATGAGAAAATCAGTGATACTGTGACATGTATTCCAGATGGAAAGCTATGGTGTGAACTGAAAAGACACATCTAATTAGTCAGAAACAGCATTTGACCCTGTCCTGCAATACAGATTGAGAGATTGTAGCAGATCTAACAAATACACAGTCACCAACCCAAACAGGCAGCCACAACGAGGAGGCAAAGAAACAACCCCAGCCCTAGCCGGTTTGGCTCGGTGGATAGAGCGTCAGCCTGTGGACTGAAGGGTCCCGGGTTTGATTCTGGTCAGGGGCACATGCTTGAACTGTGGGCTTGATCCTCAGTAGGGGGCGTGCAGGAGGCAGCCGGTCAATGATTCTCATCATTGATGTTTCTATCTCTCTCTCCCTCTCCTTTCCTCTCTGAAAACAATAAATATATATTTTAAAAAAGAAGAAGAAACAACCTCCAAATGAAAAAACAGATTTCTCCAGAAAAAGAGACAAATGAACTGGAATGACTGCTTGCTGTCTGCCAGGAAAACCCTGACAGGCCAAGCCCAGGGCGTGCTTCACAAACTGCCAGTGGCAAGGGATCACTTTTTATATCTGTCAACATACTGCAGGCCAACATGTGGTCCTACTGTGCACAGCTAGGACCAGCCTGCACCACATTGGGCCCAAATCTCACCACTGTCTACTCTGTTCTGTAGAAGCAACGCTGGCTGGTCAGATGCTTGGCTGTGGTGTGCCTCCTTAGAATCCCATGCCCAAATTGTTCAAATTGGACTCTTTGTATTTATCTTTGTATTTGTTTTATGAGATGGGTCTCAGCACACACTCCCAAATTCCTCAAAGACAAGCAACTAGCACTTCACAGGTGGGCACCGAAACTTCAAACCATGCTTGGAGTGGCCACAGTCCAGGGCATTTGTTTGCATGTGGGTGAAGAAGGTACAGGCTGGGATATAAACTGGGCCATGCTGGAGGTTGTGACTAACCTAACCATCTATAACTTACCTCTTGATATAGGAGGGCGCTGTATTGGATGCAACACTTGCCCCCACAAGGAATCTACACCAATCTGAGCTTAAGCAAAAGAGAGAACTGATCTAAGGAAGCGGTTATATCTGGGAGATCCCCTGGCTGGGGTATAGCCAAGTTTAGGGAAGGGTTAGAATGGGATTCTAATGAGATTCCTCCTCTCTCTCCACTTCGAGTCTGTCTCTCTGCCCATCGCTGTTCCCTGTGGCTTCTGCGGACGACCCCCAGCCTCTCAGTACCTGTGGCTTTGTGAGGTTGTACCTTCAAACTTGAACAAACCGAGTTTAATCAAACTGGAGAAAACTTTCTGCTTTTAAGGGTCTCATGTGATTAGACTGGGCCCATCCCTATAACCTTCCTTCTGATGAACTCAAGGCAACTGATTAGTAGCCTTAATTCTATCACAAAATCCTTTTTGCCATTTAAAGTAACACAAGCACGGAGTGGTCTCTCAGCACAGTCACAGTGGGGGATTGGGGCAGGAAGAGGCAGGTGGTCTCAGAATTCTGTCCACTGCAGGACATAACCACACCATCAGAGAGAATGGGTGTGTTCTTACTGGGAGGGAAGCCTTTCCAAGGACACCCCCAGCAGACTGGCCAGGACTGGGTCCCATGCCCATACTCAGCAGAGGAAGCCGGAAATGAGCTCCTGTCAGCCTCTACCATGGCCTCTAAAGGCCTGACCAGGAAGAAAGAAGATGCAGGGAGGAGATGGCTGTTGGGAGGCAGCAGCAAGGTCTGCTACACATACTCAGAGCAATGGGTTTCCCTTGCTCTTTGTCCAAATCATTTCTTTTAATTTGTAATGAAATGTTGAATCATTTAGCCCTTTATTATCTATCATCTCCCAAAGACTGGTATTTATCTGTGAAAGGCTGCCTAGGAAGCAGTTCCTGTCACTCATGATACTCACCTCCCCCAAGTGTAGGAGGAAAGTGCTCTATAACGGTGGTGCTAACTTGTATCAGTTAGTTAGCCTTTGCTGCGTAACAATTGATCCCAAGCTACGTAACAAATGGTGTAAAACAGCAAACATGTGCTTTAAACTCCTCCTAACTCTGTTGGTTGGCTGGACTGTCTTCTGGTCTGGGTTGGCTTGGCAGTGGCTAGCTGGTCACTCACTGGTCTTAGGTCTTGCCTAGAGGGCTGGGCCTGCCATGTGCTTGTTCTCATGGTGGCCAAAGGGTTTCCAGCAGGAGCAGGGACAGACAGCAAACCCTTTGCAAAAGCACTTTTCAGTCCTTTGCTCCCATTGGCCCAAGCAAGTCACATGGCCAGGTCACGGTCCAAAGGGTGGACAAATAAACTCTACTTCTTGATCAGAGAAGCCATAAATATTGTGATCATTTTCCCCCCTCAATAGAGTCCTAACCCAACCACTCAGTTACCGGGCCCTGATGGAAATGGCTCTTGGAGAACTGCATGGTCCGAACAAAGAACACACAGATGGACTTTCCTAGAACACATTCAATCCGGTTCCAATCACTTCCACTCAAGTGTTCCATTTGGGGGAAGATCCACTCTGTGCCCAAAGTTCTCACATCTCAGCGTTCCAGAGTCATATTGTTGACAACTAAACTTCTCGTGAAATGCAACTGCATCTGTCAGGGGGAAGGCATCCTTCCCGACACCTTGACCGCCTGTCATCACAAGCTGCAGGCAGCTGTCAAAATGCTCGGTGCCTTATACATATGTATCGTGCCAGTTCTCATATTTTGTGCTGAGAAAGGGTATCAATGCTACAATTAATTAGCCTAATTTGCATTCAAGACTATACATAATTAATTTCTTCATTAAAAGCTTTCAACATTTCTTTGCAGAAAGTGCAAAAGATCATTGATGAGGTTTGAAGAAGCAATTAGTAATAAAACATGTCAATTCCAGGCTGAGAAAACAGTACTCCGGTAACCCATGCCACTCAAAGCCGGGATGATCCTAGGGCTCAGAGACGCTTGCTTGTCATCCGATCTGTCCCAGATTGTCATTTTCAGGCAAAGACAATGCGTCTTGTTTATTCCTCCTCCCCACGCTGTTTTCCGCTCTCCCGGGTGTCTATGAGCTCTGAGGGAAGAGCTCTAGTCAGAAACACCGGGCAAACAGGTGGCCCTTGGCCTGTCCTCAATGTTCTTCTGGACAGACTGCTGGGAAAATCAAGTAGATTTCTCCTCATGTCGCCACCACAATAACAGTGATAAAAAAATAATAATGAATATTTTCTGGATGCTTGCTATTTCTCAGGTACCGCTAAAAACTTTCTATGTCTTCTTTCATTTAATGCTCACAAAACAACATTCTGAGATGCTACTATTATAAATCCCTATTTCACATGTTAGGACAGGAATTTACATATCATAGCCCACTGGCCAGATCCAGCCACACTCATTTATTTACCAACAATGACAGAGTTGAGAAGCTGTGAAAGAGAACATATGACCCGCAAGGCTGAAAATATTTACTACCCTGACTTGTATTAGTTTCCTGTTGCTGCTATGACAAATGACCACAAACCTGGTGCCTTGAAACAACACACACATATTATCTCAAAATACATGTGTGTCAAAAGTTTGAACTGGGTCTCAATAGATGAAAAGTAAGGCCAGGCTGGAGGTAGTAAGAGGACAACTGGTTTCTTTGCCTTGTCCAGCTTCCAAAGGTGCCTGCATGTCCCCTTTTCCTGGTTCAAAGCCTGTAATGGCTGGTGGTGTCTTTATCACACTGAACTCTGACACTACTTCTCCAACCGCCCTCTTCTCCTTAGAAGGACTCTTGTGATTACAAGGGGTCCACCTAGAGAATACAGGATAATCTCCCCCACCTCAAAATCCTTACTTTAATCCACCTGCAAAGTCCCTTTTAATCCACCTGCAAAGTCCCTTTTGCAGTGAAAACAAACATATTCACAGGTTCCGGGGATTAGGAACATTGGAGGCCACTGTTCTTCTGACCACAGACTCTATAGAAACACCCTTGATAAGGAAGCTGTTTAGTTAGGTGACAGTCTTACCTTCTAGGAGCTCATATATCCTGCCGCAAGCACAGACACAGGGAATTCTGTTAATTTCACTGCATAATAAGTGTTCAATTAATATTTGTTGAGTGGGTGGAGGATGGATGGATGGATGAAAGATGGATGGATGGATGGATGGATGGATGGAGAATGAATGAATGGGGTGGGTGGATGGATGGATGAATGGGATAAATGGATGGATGGATGGAGTGGATGGATGGATTGATGGGTGGGATGAATGGGTGGATGGATGGATGGATGGGTTGGATAGGTGGATGGATCAATGGGATGGATGGATGGATGGATGGATGGGTGGATGGGGTGAGTGGATAAATAGATGGGTAGGTAGCAGTATTCTTTTTCTAAGAACCTGTAACTAGTTAGTGGAGGAACCAGGATTTGAATTCAGCGCTGTTTGACTCTAGACCTGAAGCTCTTTTCCTTATTTTTTCTTTCTTTTATTTTTAAAAAATAGATTTTTATTGATGTCAGAGAGGAAGGGAGAGGGGGAGAGAAATAGAAACATCAATGATGAGAAAGAATTATTGACTGGCTGCCTCCTGCATGCCTCCTACTGGGGATCAAGCCCGCAACGTGGGCACGTGCTCTTGACCACAGTCGAACCGGGGACCCTTCAGTCCACAAGCTGACATTCTATCCACTGAGCCACACCAGCGAGGGCCAGACTGATGCTCTTAACTAGTTCGCACTCTTCAATGTCCTGACAGCTGAAAGCCTCTTAGAGCATCGGGAAGGCAATGTTTCTTCCCCTCCACCTTCTTCATACATTCACTTAGCATTAATTTCTGAGCTGTTTTCTTATTCAAGACTGCAATGGCCTGGATTTTTGCTGTATAGTCTCAAGGACAGTCAGGAACAGAATACATTCCCCATAAATGCTCATTGCGGTTAATAGGTCATTACCGCATCAGTTGGGGGCGGAGATGCTACCTGGCCGCAGAGACGCCTTAAAGCTAGAAATTAGGAAGATGTGATAGTGCCCACCTGCTTCCCCCCCTCCCCTTCTCTGGTCTACGATGTGCTGCAGCAGCACCTCCAGAGGGAAGAGGGTGGCTCCGTTGTCCTCTTTGATCATTCAGCAAACACTTGTCACGTGGTCAACAAATTGCCCAAGAGAAGTAGATGTCCAAGTACCTCTCCTTCTATCTTGATGGCACCACAGCACACTTTCCCCTCCCTGTACCCACTAATGGGGGAGAAGAAAGCGAGACTGTCTCATACTCTCCCGGAACAGGGTCGCCTGCTGCTCGGTGATCAGGAGGATATGCCTAAGCTACTTGCCCCTCCTGAACCTTCCTCGCCTCCTCGGTTAAATGGTGATAACTGTGTCCCATCGAGTGACGTGAAGATGCCCTCCCTCCGCTCTGTTTAAGTACACCTGACCAGCGACAAGGGCTCTCTCCTGGACCTTCTCTAGCTCATCCTCCTATAAGGCACCTGACAAATATCTGCACTAAAATAGACCAAGAATTTGGCACAATAGGAAGGCAGTTTTCAGAGCTGGGTCATGAAGAGAAGGTCCAATCTTCATAAGGGCTGTGCTCAAAGGGTTTGGGGGGTTCTGGGGTGTCGTTAGCCACTCAGGCAGGAAGGCTCTCCCTCTAAGGACATGCTGGGAGGCTGGTGCTTGGGCAGGCGGTGAGGGGTGCTGAGAAGCAAGAAGCTCTGGAGCCAGACAGAACTGGTGAATCCTACCCCCCATGTGCATCTGGCCCGTGTGCCTCTCAGCTTCTCCTCTGTGCCTCTCTGCTTCTCCTCTGTGCATCTCAGCTTCTCCTCTGTGTGCAGGAGTAACAGACTCATTCATTTGTTGACTCACCGCACTGCACTGGAGACTTGGGTTTGGGGGGAAATAAAGATGATTAAGATACGGTTGCTGCCCTGGGGGAGGAAGGACAATTTAGAAATGTTTGATTATTTATTTATACAAATGTCCTTCCATTTCTGAAGTTTGCCCAGGGTAAATAATCTACACAAAAAGTTTAAAAAAATACAACAAATAGAAAATCACAGTGGGTTGGGGTGAGGCTGGAAGGGATGTCTTCTAATAAAGTTTAGAGCAGACATGAAAACCAAACCACAGTTGCACCCCGCCCCCACCATCGCCATCCTAAATAAAACAACGAACAGCCACAAACCACATAAAACTGAGAAGCAATGGGCTTATGTCCTGGCTCAGTCAGAAGAATGTTCCAGAAATTATCCTCCAGCAACTCCACTGGGGACAGCAATTACTGGATGGGACCTGAAGACCAGCCCAGGGGCCCCACTCCCCAGCCCATGGCCCTTACCCTCGCTGCCCTCCAACACAGAGTGGAAGTAGCCTCAAAGCATGTTGCTCGAACTTTGTCAGCAATTCCTTTGTATCCCAAACACAACCAAATGTGTGAGTTCAGGATTTAGGGATCGCTGAGAGGATCAGAGAAGGTGGGGAATAATTCTCCATGATGCATAATTAACCATGATGTTCCAATAGACAGAAAACCCACTGAAACAGTAAAAGAATTTATTTTTTGGCTCGGAATCAGAAAAGTGAAGAATGTGATCCAGCAGCTCATACCATCTTACCAAGGATTTTCTTTCTCTCTAGCTCTTCATTCTTCATTCTGCAGGTGAACTTATCCCCCGTCAGTACCTAACAACTACCAGCAGCTCAAGTCTTTCCCTCTTGGGTAGCAACACGTCACACTCAGTTTTAAACTCCATATCCTTATGCTCTACATGTGGTGCAGTACAAGGGAGCTTTACTTTACTTGTGATAAGAAGGGCCCAATAAATATATCTTCATATTGGATTTGTTAAATAATACTTTTAAAGACTTTAGAATCACTTCAGATTTACAGGAAAAATGGCACAGATAGTACAAGGCGTTCCCATATACCCTACACCCTGTTTCTTCTAAGTTAACATCTGAGGTGACTACGGTACACTTGTCACAATTAATAACCAATATGGTACATTATTATTAACCAAAACCCAAAGTTTTAGATTTCCTTAGCTTTTACTCGCTGTCCTCTTTCTGGTCCGGGATCCCACCCATGACACCACCTGCCATTTAGTTGCCCAGCCTCCTTAGGCTCCTCTGCCTGTGACGGTTTCTCGGGTGCTCCTTGTTCCCAAGGACCTGACTGTTTGGGGGAGTCCTGCTCAGGCATTCCCTGGCCTGCCCACCGCTAAGTTAGGATTGGCTCAGATGTTCTCATGAATATCCCGAGGCTATGGGAAGTGCCCAGCAGTAAAGTGCGCTTCTCATCGCATCATACCAAGGATACATGCTATCAATGTGCCTTATCACCTAGATGTTGACCTTGTTGGTATGTGTCGGGTTTCTCCACTGTTCAGTTACTCTTTCTCCCCCTTTCCATATTATGTTCTTTGGAAGGAAGTCGCTAAGGGCAGCCCACACTTACGGAGTTGGGGGTTACGCTCCCCTTTCCTGAGGCTGGTGTATCTACATCAATTATTTGGAATTGTTCTACCTGAGAGATTTGTCTATACTTCTTTATCTGTCCATTATTCAATTATTTATTTATTTATATGGATCCTACATGTTTATCTTAGACTTTGGGGTATGATCTGACACCACCTGACTTTTATGCTCAGATTGTCCCCGCTTTGGCCACTGGGTCTCTTTCAGTTGGCTCCTGTGTCTCTTTATGTGCCTCCATTCTTGTGGGTATTGTTTATTAAATCAACATTACAAGGTCCTGCAGGCTCATCTTGTGTATTCTTGCTCCTGGGCCAGCCCTTTTCCCCAGGAGCCCTGGTTCCTTCATTTGAGATCAGTGCTGGAAACTAAGACCTGGACTCCAGTGCTTGCTGCTCCTGGGTGTATTGCTTCTAGGTGCTCTCAATGAACAGGACAAGGAGATACGTGCCCCTCAGATCTTTTGGAAGTGGACTTGGCCATGTGCCCATTCACAGAGCCTATCTGTGTCTTGGGAATGGAACTGGTTTTAGCCAATCAGGGCCCAGCCTGAGGCAGGCTATTGATATATCTTGATTCCAAATTCAAGACTAAAACTAGAGGAGGTGTGGTTTCCCCAAGAATGCTCAAGGTGCTAACAAGGAAGAGGGGAGAGGGATGTTCAATAATAAGGACAGATAACCATCACTTGGGAGGGGTTGGGGGGACAGCAGCCGGTAACAGAGACCAGAAGGAAACAAAGCTCTTGGTCCCCAACAGTCTGTATGTCCCCTAGCCTTAGAGAAAGCGCTGGGCAGCAAGTGACTCGAGAAAATGATAAATTCCCTCAGAATCCATTCCCTAAGTCACATGTGCATTAATGAAATATTTTTAATCTTGTCCTTCAAACCAGCCGGCTTGTCTCCTAATAGGTTCCAATTAAATCCCTTTTTAAAAATCACATTGTTGCTAAAGACTTTGCTATCTTTTCATGATTCACCCTCACCCTTTCAGCCCCAACCCTCTCAAAATTGCCTTGCCATCCCCCTTTCCTATTAAAAAATAGGAAATTGCACTTAATTAGTCAAATTTGAATTGTATGTGGCTATCACAGCCCAATGGTTGAATTTCACACACCATTTGAAAAGATATGGTAGAAATGTCACTGCTGATTTCCTCCCACACTCCAGTGACACTATTCAATTACAAAAGGAATTATTTGGCATTCTGTCGTTGCAATGCTCTAGCAATATGCTATTAACCTTTATTGATTTTTGCTTAAATATATTCAAGATGGGTACATTTTTGCAAATCTAATGTGCTGGTATTTAAACGGAAATATTTCATTAAATGGCTTTTCTTTTTAAATGAAACTTGCCAAATGATTATAAATGACTGAGTTTTGAACTTGAATGTGATGTTGCGCGGAGATGGAAGAGGGTACTCCGTGGTACCAAGTGGACCCAGGGAGTCGGGAAGGATTTTGAGGGGAGCGCGTGGGGCATGGAAGCAAATGCTTCCCTGACTGGCACTCAGGCCAGTGATGGTAAAGTGGGTCCCTGAAAGTTGTGGTGGGTCTCTGAGCAGACAAGGGTGGGTGGTGTGGACCAGTGGCTGGCAGGAAACAGCCATTGAGAGAATGATAATGATGAACACTGGCATGGGTCGAATTCCAATCCCTCGTGTTTATCACAGGCTCTCCCTGCTAGGAGGACGCCCATGGTGTGAGGAAACCTCACAGGGGTACTGCCCTATCTCACTGGGTGCAGCCCCTTGGGGTGAGGACCCCTCTCCACTGCCACCCTCCCTCATAGCCTCAATCTACATTTACAAAGATTCCTCTACTTTTTGAGAAGTGTTTTGTTTAGTTTTTTTGTTTTTGTTTTTGTAGTCAATTGCCGTTAACAGTTCTTCTGCAGTTTAGGAAATGTTTAGGAAACTTCAGCTCAACCAACCTGGGTGTAGAGAGGACGGTGACATGTCCGATGGGTTTACGTACACCTGTGTACACACCCATGTACACTGTGAACATATTGCAGCTCCTGATTAGCGCCATCCGGAGAGGGTGGCATTTGTATGGAAAATTCAAAACATCCTGTTAGTTTGTCCTTGGACTCTATTAAATATAAATGGGGTTGGAGAAAGAGCAACTTCTCAATCTATGCTGGGGTATGCACAACTTGATGAACTATTAAACCTGGTATTACAAAGTCAGAAGTTGCAAGGACACAGTCTTGGACAATTGACAGCTTTTCATGTTTTCCTGGAAAGTAGAGTGTTCTGTAGGTATAGGCATAAAGTGACTTCCTCCTGGACAATACTGCCTCCTGCTTGCCCTCACCTGATGTTTTCATTCAAACTAAAATCCTCTGCCTTCCTGAGGGCTGACTTGACCTACCCAGTGAACGGGGGCTTGAAAGAGAATGCGTGGGCCTTATAACAGATCACTCACAGATGGTCACCACCGCAGTGCCCTGTGCCCTGCCCCGTGAGGTAAACGGCTCCACTTTCACCTAGTTACACCCAAGCTTTTGAGTCACCATTGACTTCTCTCTTTCTCATGCTTTACTTGGCTGCATCTTCAGAGTGGATGCAGGATCTGACCACCTCTCATCACTGCCACCATCCATGCCCCTCTTCAGCCACTGTCCCTTCTCTTCTCAACCTCGTGGCCTCCCTGGTGGGCTGCCTGCTTCTGCCGTGACCCCCCATGCCTTCTCCAACCCCAATGAGTCTCCAAGTAAAGCAGACCCTGACACACCCTACTCAAAACCAGTGGCTTCCCATCTCTTGTGGAGCAAAAGGCAAGGCTAGCAGAGCCCCTCCTCACTGTCAGCCCTTCCCTATCTCAGCAGTAGCTCTCCTCTTGTTACCCAAGCCCTAGCCATCCCGGCCTTGAACTTGAACCTGAAAACCGTGATCTCACTCAGGGCTTTTCCTGAGCTCTCCCTCCTTTCGCCAGAGCCATCTCTACCCAAATATCCACACGGTGCTCTCCTTCTCTCTTATCACCTCCCTCGAGAAGCTTAGACCATCCTCTACCTAAAGTTTCCCAAATGTGTTTCCCTGTTTTCTTTGTCCTGATACTCACAGCTCACCCTTACCTACTGCAAGTCAGGGGACACACACCTATAACTCATGGAACATTCACAGTGACCCATGAAGCAGGGGCTCTTAACATGCCGGTGTTACAGGAGAGAAAACCAAGGCTCGGAGAGATCAAATGCTTGAGTATGGTCCTCCAATGTGGGGCATGGGGTTGCCGTGGCCTGGGAACCACTGAGCCCACCACACTTCTCGCGAATCCACCTTCCCCTCTAACCCATGTGACTGGAGGGGCTTTGTCAGCTCAGCTCTCGGCTGCAGCGCTGGATGCAGTGCTTGGTGCACAGTAGGTGCTCACTGAATATCTGCTGAATGGATGCCAGACGCCATGCTAGGGACATGACACATACTCATCCCTTTATCCCGGAGCAGCCCTCTGGGTCTGGCCGCCGAGAGGAGCCCTGGCGGAGGTGATTTTTAAGCTACTGTTCACTGAGCACCTATCAGGCATCTTCCATTCCAGGCGCTAAGTGCTTCAATAAAGCTGAGGCCTGCACTACCCTGGGGCTAAGCCTTCAGAGCAATACGGAGCCCAGCTAGGAGCCCTGAGCCTCCTGTGTGCCAGGCCCTGCCTCACCCGGCACCGCCTGGCCATCCCTCCCTCTGCAAGCGAGCCCCCCAAAGTCAGATCCCGGTACCCGGGGAGCCAGCATCCTGAGCTGCGGCCAGAGGAGCTGGAGGATTGCCCAGCAGGTGGAGAATGTAAAAGGATAAAAGAGGCAAGATTTTTATGGGACAGAATAGTTGACAAGGGCATGGGGATGGGGTCCCACTCACCCTCAGGGTCTAGCAGGGTCCCACTCACCCCCAGCTCTGCTGCTCATTGGTAACCATGAGTCCGTCACTGGGCCTCTCTCAGCCTTGGGTTCTGCACAGTAAGGACAGGCCGGCACTCCCTCCAGCCTGCACCCACGGTGAGCACTGTGCCCAGGGCAGTGACAAAGCCCAGGCTCCCAAGTTGCAGGCTGCAGAGCTGGGCTCTTGGGTCAATTCGGAGCTGGTGCTGATCCACTCAGCACACTGCCCCGTTAGAGAGGAACGGGCATAATAGTTATTTTTCAAATCCAAGCAGAGCAGGAATCCTGGTGCAGTCCCCTTACTGCAACCATGCCTCCATCTCGATTTTGTTTCTGTGTCGTTTCTAAGTCCTCCCTTCTGCCCTTGCGTTATGGCCCCAGACCCACCAGGATGTTGGTTCCCTTTTGTCACCTGTCAAGAGGTGCTTTCTCTCCGGCCCGGCCCCCTAGCAAGCCTATAACAGAGAGAAGGATGAGCAGAGAGAGCGAGCCAGAGAGGCAGGAACACAGCGGCGAAGCGTCAAAGCCAGACTAAACACAGTGACAAACGTCCACTGGCTTTTACCCACACGTCGTTTCCAGCTGCTAGAACGGCAGACCCAGGGTTAGATTTGGGGGTGCCCCTTGGGAAACAGAAGCTCACCTTTGCACCGGGAGGGGTTGCGGCTTTAAGACCATGTGAGGCAGGCACTGGGAGGCTCTCGGATGCGACTCCCTCATCCTCCTCGGAGCAGCTCCACCCGGAAACACCCAGCAGCCACAGGTCCCCGCAGGGCCCAGCTTCCTGTCTCTGCCTCCCAATCCACTCCTCTGCAAAACACAGGAAACAGGTAAATCCGAAACCCAGGTTAACGATGAATAAATTTATTGAAGAATATTTGAGACTTACACTAAAGATTTTGGCATAGTAAACTTAGAACTTAGTATATTAATATAGTAACTTCAGAATTTTAGTAGACTAATTCTGGAATAATTGTTAATGTAAGTACGTCCCACGTAAGATTTGGGGGCATACTTAGATTAGAAACTTGTTGTTTCCCTGGAACTCAGATTTAAGTGGGCCTTGTATTTTTACTTATAAGTCTGGCAACTCTCCACACCTGACAGAAGGGGCTTCAGCGTGTGCTAGGCCTTCACACCCTCTGAGGAGGGGGCCGAGGCCGGGCCTGCAGGGTCACGCCATCTCCCTCCGGGAGGGGACACCAGCTCCAGGCCGAGGCGGGCCGCACCAACCACCTGCTCTCAGCGCTGCCTGGTGCTACACCCGGGCTGGGCCTGTGCCCTGAGGAGTCTTTCCAGAGCTCCCGCCTCAGACAGAGGAGGGAGAGCCTCTGTCCACATTCTACAAGCCTTTCTGTCACTGGCCAGGGAGTGAAAGGCTTTGAGAGCCACGTGGTCTTGTCACACCTAATTCTGCTGTGATAGCAGCTGACAGCCACAGGCAAGTAGTACACATGGGGTGTGGCTGTGGCCATAGAACTGCTCCAAAGGCAGCTGCCGCGGAAGCTGGGCTGGGTCCTGGGGCCATGGTCTGAGCAGCATGCTCTCCCCGGCCCAGGGGTTGGAGCTGAGAGAAAGCCCAGCCCCTGATTATAAAAGGGGACTGAGTTCTGGGTTTGCACTAAGCACTTTCCATGCATTCGCTCAGTTCCTTCAAAGCCTGTGTGAGGGAGCCCTGTCGTCATGCACAGGCTTTGAGGGTGCCGCTAGGGGTGGAGGGGAAGAGGGGAGGTGAGGCTGAATTCTGTGGCTCACCAGGAGAGCTAATACCTGCCAGTCTTCTCTGGGCCCTTTACTCTGCAGTTGCATGGGGGGGTGGGGGCAGGGTGCCCAGTGCATTTCTCACTCTGACTTAAACACCCTCTTGCTCCGCCACTCCCAGGAAAGCCAGGCGTCCCACACGCAGGCGGCGGCCCATGAACGCTTATTCTGCAGAATTGGCAGCCCCGGAGGCCGCGGCCTCTGAGTCAGAGTGGTACCTGCACACCCTGCAGGGCGGCCTGACGCCCGCAGCCGAGGCTCCTGAGCTGCAGGACCCCTGGCCTCGCCCTGTCTGCAACCCCACGCCGCCTGGCAGCTGCTCTGCTCCTGGAGACAGGCCAGGCGAACTCCTGTGTGGAGATGTGGTGATGTGGAGATGTGTCTGTTCCATCCGGGGCTTCCTAAGGCAAGCGAGGCCATGCAGTGTTTATATGTCAGATCAGCCCGAGTTCAAACTCTGCCCCTTCCAACCTCGGGCACTTGGGGAAATCCCTTCACCTTCCTAAGCCTCAATATTGCCATCTGTAAAATGGAACAACAGCAATGAAAGAAACTTCCTCTTGGGGCTGTGGTGAGGTCAAACCAGGTGAAACTCCAAGTGCCCAGCAAGTAGCTGACCATTCCACATGCTCTTCATCCCCTTCCCACCGCCAACCCCAGGCGGTCCCCGGAGCAGATGCTCTGAGGTCTCTGTCCCTGCAGACGGTACAGCATCGAGGGCTGTGCTCTGGCTCCGTATGCATCCTTCCTGAGAGAAGGATCGGGGGAGGGTGCTGCTGTGGCCAAAGACGCCTGGAAGAGGCCTTCCCCACCCTCCTGCCCTGCCCAGGCAACAGCCAAAGCGGATATTCCTGATGGCAGTTGGCTCTCCATGATGCAGCCACACAGGATCCCAGGCTCCACCCTGTGGCCATGCAATTCGCTGGAAAGACACCGCCACCCGCATGCCAAGAGCAGGAGAAGTGAGGAGGGGCCACACCACCTCATAGAAGCCTTGCTTCCAAAGTGACACTCATTTCTGCTCCTGTTCTTTGGAGAGTTAGTCACCTGACTCAACTAGTTGCAGGGCAGGCTGGGATGTGTGTCACAGCATGTACACCTCTGAGAAGGAAAGTGAACTCTGGGAGATGGCTAACCTTCTCTGCCACGTGACCTCCCTTCCTCTCTGTCACCGTTCCTCCTGCCCTGCCTCCCTCCTCCCCTTCCTCCCATAAATATTAATTGTGCTTCTACTTTGTTCCATACACCATGGTGGGTACCAGGGACACAGTGTCGCCCTGAGCCAGCCTGGGTTTGTCCTCATGGAGCCAATGGTCTCACCCATGGCAGGGGTTGCCTAGGACCTTCTACTGGGTGCAGAGGACACATTGGGGCTGAGGGAGAGCCTCCTGGGACCCAGCAGTGATGTCTTCTTGGGCTCCCTTCGTGAGGAGCCAGGAGTTGGGCGGCCTGAGGCCTATGTTTAAACCCTGACTCCTTTCCCTCGCCCCTCAGCCAGGTTCTCTGCTCTCTTTGTCCTCTGGTTTCCACGGGCACACTGGTCACGGCAGCCCACCTCTTAGGGGTATTTCACCGGTGCAGGTAGTATGTCTGGGGAGCGCTTGGCACATGCCCATCTTTGTAATTATTGCTGGATCGAGAAAGATAACGGAACGGGGAGCAGGGTCAGATAAGATGAGGCTGCGAGGAGCCGAGAGGGGCCCGTGGCTGCGTGTCTGGGCAGGGAGGCCAGATCCTGGGCAGCTGTGTCACAGGAGAACCAGGGCCCGCTGGGTGACACCTGGCAGGACCACATCTTTCCTAGACGTGATGCTGTCACACTTCTATCCAAGTGCCCCTCCTCCCCCACCAGGAGAGCTACAGTGCGGACGAGAGGGAGGGTCAGCTGCAAAGACCGCAGGGGATGTTACGGACTGTCCCAAATCGGGGTGTCATGCAGAGCGACAGAGCCTGTGCTTGCCCTCTGCGCAGCCCGAGGTCGGCTGTGCGGGCAGCCGCGGTGGGATGCGTATTAAATGACTGTGGACATTAGTGTGACAGCAACTGTCATCACAGTGAACACTGCCTCTCCTCGCAGGGGCCTGAGGGTGGCAGAACGGCTCAGGCAAGTGGCTCTGGCCGGGCTGGCAGCCTCTGAGGACACGTGGCATCACAATGTGGGCCGGGCTGCCTGGGAAGGAGCTTCGGGGAACCAGATGGTTGGTTGAAATGGAAGCAGATGCCCCTCTGGAAACAGGGCACTGTGCACCCCACACCTGCGTTCACAGCGTGCTCGCTGAAGGAACGTCTCCCCCTGTGTGTTTAAAGAAGCATCTGTCGGAGCCCAAGCCGTTTCTGTTTTATCTTTTCTTAAACACACACACACACACACACAAACACAAACACACTCACACACTCAATCTGTTAACAGTACATGTACACGAACGGCACGTGAGGAAATGGGACATCTCCCGTACCCGGAGCCCCTGAATTCTCTGTTCTGTTCCTGAGTTCTCGGACAACCTTCTCAAGGGCACTTGCGTTTCTTGCAGACGCATGCACGGATGTTCCATTTCCCCAGCAGACGGCTGTGTGCGCACACTGCTGCATCTGGCCTGTGTGCAGCAGCGGTCATTCTGAATCAGAGGACGCCCCGCTCCGCTCTGAAACGGCGCGGCATTGCCCTCTGCAGATGTCCAGAACGCGCATGACCTAATTAGGCGCCGATGGGCATCTGGGTTGCTCTTCCACCCTTGCCGTTAGGTCATGCTGCCACAAATAGCCTTGCACAGATGCCATGGCCATGTCTGTATCAAGGACATCTGAAGGGCACTGTGGCTGGGTCTAGGAAGAACTATTCACCGGACCCTCAGAGATCTACAGGTGCAGAAACAGCTGTTGACAAGTCACCCCCCAGCGTGATACTCTCTCTGCTGCGGCAGGTGCCTCTCTTAGGAGTTCTATTTGAGCAGCCAAGACAGGTCCGTGTCTGGAGGCCAGAGAAAAGAACTGAACGGGGTGGTGTGAAGGCAGGGGCTGCATACCATTGCAGGCTCTGCCACTGGCTGCTGTGTGACTCTGAGCCTCAGTCTCCTCACCTGTTAAATGGGAAAGCAATACCACCTGCTGCCTGGGGTGGTGGGAGGTGGCAGTGTGTTGGTGCAACCAGGACTGAAATCAGGGGCTTGGCAGAGCCAGGGCTTTGAGGTCAGCTCTTTATCATTGTGGTTGTCGTTGCTGCTGTGAGGGTTGTGTGTATAATTCTAGGATTCTGTGTCAGGTACCCAGCTAGTCACACGTCATCACTGCCAACGAGCTCTTTCTGACTTGATGTCGGGGAGGGGGGGGGGGGGCTGTGGCTGTGAGGCTGACCATTGTCTGAGGAAGCATGGCAGAGCTGGGGCACTGACTCCCCCTCTATTTCCTCCTCTCCCTGACAGAGGGAATCCCCTGCCTCCTTTCCCAGCAACACTAACTGATCAAAAACTAACGGTTTTGCTTGCCTGTCAGCTCCTCAGGAGGCCTCCCTGTCCCACCCCCTCTGGCCTAAGTCACGGTCCCTTCTTTAAAACCGATCACCTGACCTTCTCTTTTAAAGGTAAGTGGAGAGTTGCCTCAAAATAAAGATCAAATATAGAACATATTTTAAATTTAGCTCATATTACGAACTCTTACTGCACAAGGTAGTATTCGGCGGACATGCTCATAAAACCAAATCATTTCTGTCTTATGATCGCACGATACAAATACAATGTGTGTTTAGGACCATTTGCTTGCACAACGAAAAGCTGGCCCCAGTCTGAATGACCCAAGGCACATTTGCTTCTATAAAGCCTTGCTCATTAGGATGCTGCTGTTTTTAACAGTGAGTTTATCTTCGGTCACAAACCCCGACCCTCCTCCGGGGGCTGCTGTGGCGGTGCTGACACAGGGAAGGCCTGGGCGTCGTCTGAAATCTGGCCAATGCTGTGCACAGAACCGTGTGATACGGGGTGCCGGGTGCCGGGGACTCCAAGTTCTCCGGGTTCCGGGAATCGCCCTCCAAGCCCATCGATTGGGAAACCGTTGACTGATTCCCAAACTTGATTTCCAAAGGCCACACCCTGCTTCTGTGTCTGCACACGCCGACCAGGTTGTCGGGATGCCTCACATTACCATAACTTGTTTTGGCATTTTGTATCGCCTCAATAAAAAATATTTGAGAAAATAATTTAAACAGTGACAGGTTGCTTTCCCTGATTCTTCTTGGCATTTGTTGTTATTTACATAACATTCCCATCTGTTTTCCCAGGGCAGACTCTGCGTCTGGCAGTCGAGTACATGGTAGCCTTTTGCCAAATTAATTTCCATCACTTCAATGGCACATTGCTATCTTGCCGCCTGGAGGACTGAGGCAGCTTGGGCTGGTCTCTCAGGTTGTCTCAGACAGAGGAGAAAATCTGAATAGCAAAGACCTCACCAGGCAAGGAAAACATGTTTCAGATAAGAAAAAAAAAAAAAAAGATCAAAACCGAAAGACAAGCCATGGATTTCCTGACTGGGGCCACCACTCAGGATTCTGTCACTGACCAGAGTTATGAACCAATTCTGGCCCATGCAGGGAAAAAAGACCTCATCGCATCTGATGGGGAGACACCTGTGATGGCTCGCTTCCAATGTGACCCAATGACCCTTGCCTCCTGGTGCAGTCCTCCTCACACTAAATACGGTGGGAGTTTGTGACTTCTGAGACGAGATCGCAAAAGGCACCAGGGCTTCCAACTTGAAGTCTGGGTCACTTGCTCTGGGAGGAATCAGCGCCATATTGTGAGGCCGCGCAAGCATTCTGTGGAGAGACTCACACGGGAACTGAGGCCTCCTGCCAACAGCTAGCTCCAATTTGCAGTTGTGTGCATGCCCCACCCAAGAAATGGATCTGCAGCCCCAGTCAAACCCTCAGATGAGGGCAACCACCTGGGAGAGCCAGAGCCAAAACCATCCAGCTGTGCTGCCACCAAATTCTTTACTTAGAAAAACTCTGTGAGATAATAAATACTTATTGTTGCTGGAAGCCACTAGGTTTGGGGATAATAGGTAACTAGTACAGAACCTCATCCATTAAATTATTAGACTTCTTATGAATCATACAAGTAAGATTTCCCACAAACCTTAGAGGAAAGGAGGAAAGTGGAAGGAGTGGAGAAGGAAGGGTGAAATGTAAGAAAATAGACACTTTGGCTCTGCTCTGATACTAAATAACAGTTGATTGGTTAAGAGAGAGCCTTACTGGTAGTTTTTAATGCATCGGCTTCCCTGCTGTCTCTGCCCCACTTTGCATTTTCCGCTCCTCCACCTGGAAGTCTCCCAGGTCTTTACCTGCTCTCTCCTCATCCTCACTCAGGTTTGGCTCACAGGGCACTTTCTTCCCTGACCGCCCTTGCTAAAGGGGCTGTCCCTGCTCCCCTGTGCCAGCCCTCCCTGCCTCTGGACTAACTTACCAGCTTAGCACAGCCTCCTCCACGAGAACCACGTCCTCCACGAGAACCACGGCCTCCACAGGAACCACATCCTCCACGAAACCACGTTCTCCACAAGAACCACAGCCTCCACGAGAACCACGGCCTCCACGAGAACCATGGCCTCCACGGGAACCACGGCCTCCACAGGAACCACAGCCTCCACGGGAACCACAGCCTCCACACGGCCTCCATGAGAACCACGGCATCCATGAGAACCACGTCCTCCACAAGAACCACAGCCTCCACAGGAACCACGGCCTCCACAGGAACCACAGCCTCCACGGGAACCACAGCCTACACACGGCCTCCATGAGAACCACGTCCTCCACAAGAACCACAGCCTCCACAGGAACCACAGCCTCCACAAGAACCACAGCCTCCACGAGAACCACGGCCTCCACAGGAACCACATCCTCCACGAAACCACATTCTCCACAAGAACCACAGCCTCCACAGGAACCACAGCCTCCACGGGAACCACAGCCTCCATGAGAACCACGGCCTCCACAAGAACCACAGCCTCCATGGGAACCACAGCCTCCACGAGAACCACGTTCTCCACAAGAACCACAGCCTCCACGAGAACCACGGCCTCCATGAGAACCACGGCCTCCACGAGAACCACGGCCTCCACAGGAACCACAGCCTCCACAGGAACCACAGCCTCCACACGGCATCCATGAGAACCACGTCCTCCACAAGAACCACATCCTCCACGAAACCACGGCCTCCACAAGAACCACAGCCTCCACAGGAACCACGGCCTCCACAGGAACCACAGCCTCCACGGGAACCACAGCCTCCACACAGCATCCACGAGAACCACGTCCTCCACAAGAACCACATCCTCCACGAAACCACGGCCTCCACGGGAACCACGGCCTCCACAGGAACCACAGCCTCCACAGGAATCACAGCCTCCACGAGAACCACGGCCTCCACGAGAACCACGGCCTCCATGAGAACCACGGCCTCCACGGGAACCACGGCCTCCACAAGAACCACAGCCTCCATGGGAACCACGGCCTCCACAGGAACCACAGCCTCCACAAAAACACGGCCTCCACACGGCATCCATGAGAACCACGGCCTCCACGAGAACCACGTCCTCCGTGAGAACCACGGCCTCCACAGGAACCACAACAGGACCTCGTGGGGGCAGGGTCCTAGCCGCTCTTGTTCTCCACCGCGGCCCTAGCAAGTGCAGAGGAGATGAGGCTGTTTATGGCATGAAGTTGGGTTTTCCTTGGCCAGGCATCAGCTCAGGCATGTTACATGCATTATCTCATTTAATCCTCCCCAAAGCCTGAGCATCAGTCCCATAATTACCCTATTTCACAGGTAAAAAAAAAAAAAAAAAAAAGCCGAGGGTAGTCATACAGCCGGTAAGCATTAGACTTGGGGCTCTAACCCTGGCCAGTTGGTCTGGACATACTGATGCTGAACCGGCACGCTAGTGTAAAGGGGCATTACCACAGAAAGTGGGGTGGCTGCGGACGGTGAGGCACTGTGGGAGACTGTATCTGGGGTTCACAGGCGGGTGAAGGGGGGCTGGTGTGATGGAAATTAAGAACCGTGGTTGTTTCCTTTGTTGTTCCTTCTACAAGTTTCCCAGTTCCTAATTCTGTATATTAGAATGCTTTCAGCTTAAAAGACCTAAAATGGCTTTGTTTCCTACACTGAACCCCAATGAATACAGTGGCTGTCCGTAAATGCAGTTCATTCATCCAGTCAGTCACTTACTGAACATTTACAGAGTGCCAGGCACAGTTTGAAGCACAAGGGATACATCAGTCATCAAAGAGACAAAACATCCTCCCTCATCTACCTTTCCTGCCTTACACTGGAGTTGGAGGACATGCAAGGTTCCTCCTCCATGTCTCTTCATGGCTTGATAGCTCATTTCTTTTCATTGCTGAACGATACTCCATTGCTGGCTATACACGGCTTGTTTAGCCATCGGATCATGCTGTGTGAGAACGGGCGGTGGACTGATTGGTGATGGTCACTGTGAAGAAGGGAAGGGGCAGGCTGAGCAGAGGGAGAGACCAGCTGCCACGCTCTGCTCTAGCCTGGCTGCAGCTGGCCTTCCTCCCACCCCTCGGGTTCCCGGGAGCCGTCCTTCCATTGGATGCAGCCCTAACCCCGACCGACTGATGGGAATCGGCCCGCAAGCCTCAGGTTCTCATAGCCTGACCTCACATGAGCCCCGGTAATGACAACACAATGAAAATAAAAATACAAAAGGGGCTCTTTCATGATGAAATCGTCCTCAAAACCACTGCCACATTCGAAAATAACATTCACAGTCAGTTTTTCCACCCTGGTTCCCAGCCCACAGTGCTGGCTGGCGGGACTCTGAAGCTCCCCCGCCCTCCGGAGGGCGAGCAAGCTGGGCTGAGTGACTGTGTGTGAGCGTGTTCTCAGACTGGCCGCCAGAAGCTCCGCATTGTCTGCGGATCCCTTCAAGCACAGGCCATAAATCAAACTCGTCCACGAGGCGCTGGGCAAGGCACACCCAAGGGGGCTGCCTCCCGTGCTGAGCCGCTCATCACAGCGCTGCAGATCAAGGGCCGCCGGGGCGGGCTGGGCTGCCCTGGCCCTTCTGTTGCTCAATCCGTGTTTTCGGCTTGGGTGTTTGCCACCCAGGCCGGGAAACAGAGCAAGAATGAGCTACTAAGCAGACAATAGACTCTGGATACAGGAAGTGGGGAGGGACCGCCCCAAAAGCCAGGGCTGCAGGCCTGCAGACAGCGAAGAGCCCGCTGTGACCTGTGATAAGCACATCACAGCTTGGAGCGGGCAGAGTCCCAGGCCGGGAAGTGGCCTGTAGGAACTGAGGGACCCTCCGAGCCCTGGCCTGCGAACGATGACGACAGTGGGACCCACCACCTGGTGCCTGATTGTTTCCGAGGGTGGACTTTAACCCTGCCCCCTAACAATGGGTCTAATTAAGACGCCATAACATTTATCCATCGGAAGTCTACAGTTCTCTGACCCCTAGAGCATTCAGACAATTGTGCAGCCACCTCCAGTCCCTCTGGGCCTCTGAGCTGCCAGTCCTTGTGCCCCAAAGGGAGGCAGCCCCTCAGAACCCGGTTCAGGCTGTTTTGTGAAAATGTGAGTAGTTTCTAGAACCAGCAGCATCTTGCTTCAGGTAGGCTGTTCACACTGTACCCCTGCACAACCATCTACACAGCCTTGTCTGCGCCTCAGACATTGGCAGGGGTTCCTGAGGAAGTATGTCCTGGGGAAGATGCTCAGGATACAACAGAAAATGAAATGGAACTGGGAACTCTGAAAAAGTATTCCTTTAAAAACACGTGCATGTGCACACACACACACACACACACACACGACACAAATGAAAGACTGGAAGGAAATATACCAACCTTTTATTTTGAGGCAATAGATTTAGGTATGATATTAACTTTCTTTTTGCAGTCACCAAATTTTCTAGATACATACAATAATTTTAATGAAATGACTTACTTGCTTGGAAAATAGAGGCATAGCATACATTATTTTCTGCCTTTTTTCAATACAGTGGATTAATTTCTATGGTGACTTAGTAAAAAGGAATCTTTAAAATTCTCACATCAACTCTGTTTTCTGAGTAAAGTGAGAATAGATAAAATAGCTCATGCCTGTGTTTTGCACATATAAGTGCAAACATGCACACATGCATACTATATTAAATAAGACTTCTCACAGTATGATTGGTTGATTGAACGTGGCCAAAGGAGTTTCTGCAAAACAAACCTCATTGCCCAGTTGTACTAAATGTCCTTCCTGTGTGGGTTCTCCTGGTTGAGAAGCACAGCAAAAGCTTCTTCGTTCTCCAACCGTCACCTGTCCACTTGCAGAAATTAGAAATCGTCCTCCTAAAACTCCTGCACATGGTGTGCCTCCAGAAAAGCCAGCTCGCCACTGGGTGGATAAAATGCCTGTTTTTGAACTGTCTCAAAGGCAGTCATTGCTCATAGCAGGTCCCCATCAGTGAAGTTCGAGGGCAAGTCTTAGAAAGCTATTTTCTAGTCAACAACACTCACTTTTCTTCTTTTTTTTTTTAATATTTAAAAAAATATATTTTATTGATTTTTTTACAGAGAGGAAGGGAGAGAGATAGAGAGCTAGAAACATCAATGAGAGAGAAACATTGACCAGCTGCCTCCTGCATACCCCCAACTGGGGATGTGCCCACAACCAAGGTACATGCCCTTGACCAGAATTGAACCCAGGACCTTTCAGTTCACAGGCTGACGCTCTCTCCACTGAGCCAAACCGGTTTAGGCAACAACACTCACTTTTCAAGTGTGCTGGGGAAGCACTCTTCCTATCTGATGTGTAATAGTATACTTCAGTCAGGAAGCTGGCCATTTAAATACAAGAAATAAAGAACTTAAATTTCCCCAAAGCCCTCTTTTTGGTTAAATGAAATTAGTAACATAATAGTAAATGTAAGGCAATGCTCATTGTAATTAAATGTAATGCATATGAAAATGTAAGTACAAACGCCAACCACATGGAATATCACATTAGCTATATTATTACCCCTGGCCCCTTGCTTAATTAGCTATTTTCTTAAGCAGGACCCCTTAAAAGCACCATCACAGAGAGCCCAGCATCATAAACTGCCGCTTAGGCTCTGTTTATGCTTGAGGAAATGTAAGGATGCTTCTTCCTGGAACTTTCTAGAACTGTGGTTTCTGTTCCACAGATGGTGATTTTGTCCCCAGCCACATTTGTCTGCAGACGATTTTTGGTTGTCATGGCGAAGGGAGAGGTGTCTGCTGGCATTTGATGGGCAGAGGCCAGGGATGCTGCTAAAGCTATTACAGTACGCAGGATGCCCCATAGCAAAGAACTAGCTGGTCCACATGTCAATGGTGCTGAGGTTGAAAAATCATGTTCTAGACCACATGTGTCAAACACAAGGCCCGCGGGCCAAATCCGTCCCGCCAGGCCTTGCAATGTGGCCCGCACCGCGCTGTCATCACTGCACTCCGCTGCGTTTCCATCACAATGACAGTTTATGACTGTTCAGTAAACCATTCGGCCCGCGATTTAGGCTGGATTTTAGATTTTGGCCCCTTCTCTGATTGAGTTCGACACCCCTATTCTAGACCAAATAGAAACAAATATTGTAAAAACTTTTGAAATATTCACAATCTGACTGCCAGCATGCCGATTTCCTAAAAACATCAAAAATGACAACTAATCTGTTTTGGGGGCGGATCAAGTGTGTTTCAGGGACTCACTTTAGTATTGCTCATTAACCTGATGCAACTCTAACTTCATCCAAGTTCTCAAACAACAAAAACAAAACCTCTATTCTCTGCACTCCTCACCTCTCTTCCTGCCTCCCAAACTGGGCATAGCTGCCAAATGCTCGAGACAACACCATAGCAGTGGAGCAGAAACCCTGAGCTGCAGATCCCTCTCCTACCCTTTCCTCCCCCGCACCCCCCCCACACACACACACACTCAGGTTTGCCACCTGAGCTCAAGGAGAGGCCGTGGATGTCTCTCATTGGGTCTGGAAAATGGCGATGGATGACCTGTATTTCCTAAACTGACACCACAAGTGCATTACTTCGTGAGAAAGAAAAACAAAGCTGTTAGCTAACAGACACACGGCCCTCCTCTGACTGCTACAGACTCCTCGGAGGGCTCTTGCAGCCAACACAAGAGAAAGAAACACCGTGAAGAGCTGTCCCAGCTGGGTGCCGGGGGTTAGTCTCCTCCTCAGAGGCCAGGGGTTAAGCTGGAACACTTCCACATTCAGCTGTGAGGGAAGACCCCAGCTTTGCCGGTAAGGTCACACACCAGGGAGATCCAAAGGCCACAGGAGCGCGGCTGACCTTTTCCCTAACTGCACATTCACTTCCTAGTGGGGCTCTTTTAAACCCGCTTGCCTCACACACACAGGCAGAAGGTGGGTCTGCGCCTCGGGCAGGACTGTTGGCTCCATGGTCCAAGTGGTCCAGGGCAAGATTTAACTGTGGCCCTCTGGACAAAACTTCTTAAGATTCCTAGCACAGAGACAACAAGCATTAAAGTCGGCGTGGGGTCCTCCTGAGCAAGGGCCTGTGTGACTGCCACATGGAGCTAGCTCTGGGTGCCCATCCCAGGGTCTTGCAAGCTTAGGAGTGCGATTTTGTTTTAAGGACAACAGGAGCCCTTAGAGGAGGTGCAAAGGCAGCGTCGGTCCTGACCTGGCTTTTAAACCAGGAAAGCTTCAGCTTTGGCAGGGTGAGAGGCGGCAATAACCTTGAATTTGACCTTGAGCCACTGGCATGCTGTGTGAATCAACAAATGGGCTGAGTCTGTGACCATGCTCAAATATGCTTGAGGATGGAGCCCTTCTCCACAGAGTATCTCAAGGGACGAGGGTTCCACAGGGCACACTTTGGGGAATCCAGGTGTGGCACATCAGTGCTAAGAAACCCCTTTTAAGGACCACTAATCTGTCATATCATAGAGGGAAAACTGAGGCCCAGAGAGCAGCTGGAGGTCAGCCGAGGATACAGAGAAGAGAGCAAGATGGCTGTCTTCTGGGTCCCCATTTGGTGTCTTTACTGAGCCCAAAGCCAACAGCCACAGAGCATGTGGCAGTCACAGGGACTGGAAACCAGCCAGGTAGCCCCCAGTGTCACATGACATAGGCCATGCGCTCAGATAGGGGAAGAGGGGGCAGTGGGAGGGCATCTGAGCTTCTGGACCTTTGAGAACAGACAGATGCATGCCTTCAATTCAGAAAGAGGCTCCAGCCCGCTTCTTCTGAGTGAGCATGGGTGTGTAATTTAAATCTTATTAAATCATGAATCTGGGTCAGTGGTAATTTATAGATTACCTTCATTAACTGGATAAAAATAATCACCAACTCAACAGTGAGTCATAACAGCAATTAAAAAAAAAAAAGGTACAGCTTTGTACTGGTTGGGGTGTGAGGACATGTCTCCAATTATTTCCCAAAGATTCTGGAGATTGGAAAAAATCAGCATGCATTTGGCCCAAGACAGCTCCCTTTTCCTCCCCCTTAATTTCTAAGCCCTCTGGGAGAAATTTAATCCATGTGTTTCGGATTCGTTTACGTTTAACCCATCAAAACAGTGTTTGTGAGGAGCTCTTTTTTCTCTCCTTTTTTTTTTTTTTTTTACAAAGACCTTTAGTCTTTGAACCAGGAAGTTGTCTTATGCCAAGATGAAATGGGGCTGTCCCTCTTGCCGGCCCTCCTGCCCTGGGGATCTGCCAAGGTCCCTGGGAATTCTCCTCTGCCCTTGGGAACTGCCAGGGGTGGGAAGGCAACCCCAGAGGAGCTGGTCTCCACAGAAACAATGCACTGGCTCCCATCCCAGATGTAAGAATGGTAGCTTGAGTTTACTGAGCATCTACTAAGTGCCAGGCATAGGACTGATCTATATAAAAACATCCACAAGGCAGGTGCTCTCACTGTCCCATTTTATGGACGGGGAAACTGGGGCCAATAGGGAGTAAGCCATGAACACAAGCTAGTGTGTGACTGAGCTGAGAGGTAGAGATGCTACACATTTTAGATAAGAGATCTGATGCTCAGAATATGTAAAATATTTGGGAAGGCATTAATATGATGAAATACCATTACCACTGTGACTGCAGTCCTGGCTGCTGCTCCCTATCTACCTCCCTCGTGTAGATGTGGCTAAAAGCCCCATTTCACAGCTGAGAAAGCAGACTCTTGGGGCAGGAGTAACCTGTGCAAACACTCTGCCGCGGCTGTCGTAGCTGGGCTGTGGAGGCAGGAACGCTATTCGTTTCCTGAGGCTGCCATAACACATTACCACAAAACTTGCTGGCTTAAAACAACACAAGTGTATTTGCTCACAGTTCTGGAGCCCAGAAGTTTGAGATTCAGGTGTCGGCAGGATTGGCTCTGTAAAGACTCTGAGGGAGATACCCTCCCATGCTTCTCGGGGGTCACCGGCTTCCCTGACCTTTGACACGCCACTCCAATCTCTGCCTCCATCATCACATGGCCTTCCCCCGCGTCTCACTGCTTCTTCTCCTTTTCTGTCTCTTACAGGGACACTGGTCATTGGATTTAGGGTCACTCTAATCCAGAATGATCTCATGTCGAGATTCTTACTATAATTACACCTGCAAAGACCCTTACTCCAAATGAGGTCCCATTCTGAGATTCTAGGTGGATATAAGTTTGGGAGGTCCCACTCAACCAACTACAGTTGCATTGTTCCAAAAAGGGGGCCTTTCGGAGGAGGGGACACTTTGGCTGAGACCAAAGGATAAGGGAGGTCTTGGGCAGGGGCCCAGCATGGCCTAATCTCTCGCTCTTCCCTTACCCAGCTGTTGGGTAAACAGCCCCATTGCTTATGCCGGCAGCTCCTGGCTCTGATGGTGATGCTAACAACCTGCCCACAGCTCAACTGGGCAATATTGTCCCCCACAGGACAGTCGACAATGACCGGAGACTTCGCTGTGGCACCTAAAAGGGTGAGGGATGAGGAGGGTGTCACTGGCGTCAGTAGGTAAAGTCCAGGGATGCTGCTAAGCATCCTACACAAGGCACAGCCTACAGAGAGAGGAATCCAGCTCACTGTCAGCAGTACTGAGACTGATAACAGGTCCACAGACCCCCATTGTTTTCTATACCTATATTTTCAAATAGCAAAAATTAGCCCTGGATGGGGTGGCTCAGTTGGTTGGAGTGTTGCTCCATACACCAAAAAGTTGTGGGTTCAATTCTTGATTGGGGCACATACCTAGGTTGCGGGTTAGATCCCTGGTTGATGAGTATAACAAAGGGTAATCAATCAATGTTTCTCTCTCTCTCTCTCTCAAATCAATAAGCATATCCTTGCTTAAAAATAATAATAAAAAAAAATAATAAAATAACAAAAGTTACATCACACAATATATATATAATTGGTAACCTGCTCTGTACATGTGATGACATATGGGGAATTATATGTATCAAGAGTATGCTTGTTTTATAATTCTTTAAAAGCTATATGATAATCTAGGATATATAAACACTGTAATAAAGTTCACCAATTTTCTACTGATGGATTTTTAACTTATTTCCAAATTTTCATTGTTAAAACAACCTTGTGGAAATACATACTAGTACTCTTGTCCCAAATCTATTTGTCCATCCATCATTTTTCCCTTGGCACCAATTGGACAGGGACTTGCTGGGCTGATGAGCAAGTATGCCTTGAAGGCTTTTGCTACAAACTTTTGCAAGGCTGCAGAGCAGATAAGCAGGCGGCCTGGTTGACACTTAATCAGTACTTGACCTCAGGCAGATTACTTCACCTCCTTGTACCTCAGTGTCCTTCTCTGTGAAATGAATGAATAATAGTTCCCACCTCCTCAGATAGTTATGAGGCCTAAACAATGAATGCGAAACCCAAGCACAGTGACTGGCATGCAGCACCTGGAGGACACCCAGGTGGCCCTGCCACCCATTCCCATGCTCAAACCAGTGGGACCAAGACAGTCCTCTTCCCTCATCTCTGCCAATATCAAGAATCAGCAAACTCTTTCACCTTTGCTCATCAGATCACCAACACTGATATTAAGGATTTTAAATGCCAAAAACGGTTTGGCTTAGTGGATAGAGCATCGGTCTGCAGACTGAAAGGTCCCGGGTTCGATCCCAGTCAAGGGCATGTACCTTGGTTGCGGGCACATTCCCAGTGGGGGTGTGTGCAGGAGGCAGCTGATTGATGTTTCTCTCTTATTGATGTTTCTAACTCTCTATCCCTCTCTCTTCCTCTCTGTGAAAAATCAAATATATATATATATATATATATATATATATATATATATATATATGATTTTAATTGGTATGCATCAGGGAGGTCTGTCAGTCATACGAATAAAGCAGTCATCTGCCAATCAAGAAGTGGGGGGCGGGGGTGGTGGTGCAGTAATGTCTGTGGAATGGGCAAACAACAGAGGCTGATATAATTGCATCCCCTTCGGAAATGCCTTAAGAAGCTCATCTTTCAAAATGTCAGAGTGCCATGTGACCACATCCACTGGTTGGTTATTCTATATACAAATTAATTACTTATATATTAGGCAACTGAAAGACAATGTGACTGACAACTGAGCTGCCCTGGTGGACACTGTAAAGCTGTGGCTGCCTGTTTTAGTGTAAGGTGCTCTCAATGAATTTTTATGGAGAATGTACACTGAGACCTGGTTAAAAAATAACAATAATAAAGTGAAAGTCCTGTTTCATACCATATGCAAAAATTCATTCCTGGTGGGTCAAAGATTAACATACAAATCTGTAAATAAAATGATGAAACTAAAAGGACTAAATTGATAGGTGTGAACATTTTATAATCTTGGGGATGGAAAGAATGTTTTAAGGTGTGGCATTTTAGACTGACACTATAAAGAACAGTTTTGACTACTTAAAATTAAAATTAAAAAATCAACAGCATATAAAATAAACAAGTTGAGAGATGACAAAATTTGTAAAATTATGAGAATATGTAAAATAGGACAAATGTATGGTTTACAGCCTTTATATATAAAGAGTAATTGTTTAACAATAAGAAAAAAAGTCAAATATACTAGTAGGATATAAACAGGCAAATATCTAAATAAAAAAATGCAAACACAAAGAAACATAAAACCACCTCATCCAGTCAATGCCTTCCACATTGTAGATGTTCAGTGAAATGGTTGTTTGATGCCTTAATAATAGCTCACCAAGCCCTTATCCCGGGATCCAGAGAGTGAGGACAAGCACAGAACTCAGCTCTGTCCCCAGGCCTGCAGAAGTCGAGGGTACACACAGCAGCCACTGGGGAAGTTCCTGCCACGAGCTGTGTGAGTTTGGCCAAGTGCCTTAACTCCTCTTTGTCTGACAGCAGACAAAATGAGAATAAACGAGGACAGCACTAAAACCTGCCTCGTGGGACTGTTGCAAGCATTAAGCAAGTTAATGCACGTAAAGAACGTAGAGCAGTGCCTGCCTGGCTCATCATAAAGACTCGACAATGCACTTCAAAGTTCAGAAATTAAGCTAACACGAGAAGCAAGGAAACACCCACCATTCGTTGATCCGATCACCCAGAGATACCTAGTCAGTGCTGAGAGCACAGTAATGACAGATGCTCGTTGAATACTAAGACAGAACCTGAAGGGGTCACAGGAGAGGGGAGATGATCTATGAGAAATGGCCTATGTCAGGGATGAGGATCTAATTGGTGTCGGGACGCCGCTCGGCTGCCAGGGGAAGCTTTCTAGAGAAGGAGCTTTGCAAGCTCTGCCTGGAAAGATGAACTTCTGTGTTTTCTAAGCAGAAACTGTTGCAGGCAGAGAGAGCAGTGAGGTCACACACTCGATGTGCAAGAAGATGTAAAATCTTTTCAGTCCCTGTTTTCTCAGTGGAGCCCTGGCATGAGGGAGCAGGTTTGGGAGACAGACTGCTTCACACAGGCTTGGCCAACTTCCGTGTGTGTGTGTGTGTGTGCACGCGCGCACCAGCACCACCACCAGTTTTGACAACCAAAAGTATCTCGAGACATTGCTAAATGTCCCTCCGTTTGGCAAACTTGCTTCTCTGAGGACTACAGCTCCGGGTCAATGCAGAGGTTTTTGGGAACGGCCCAGCCCTAGCACAGGTCCTTTCCCACCAGAGAAAACCTACACGCCACTGGGGGTCCACAGGCCAAGTCTCAGCCTTGTGTGTGTTCCCTTTGATCCAGGAGGCACTTTAAATCTCCCTGACGAGCTGACAATAGTGTTAAAAGCCAGGACCTTTCACATAAAAGTCCAGCTTCCTGGCCTCTCTCAAAAACTGGAAATATCTGGTAACCCTGGATCTGCCTTCCAACATGCAGTTGGAGGGAACTGAGCCACATCCACCAGCCTCAGATGGGCATGGACTCCCATTTGCCACAGTCCTCACTACTCTCTTTGTCCTCTAAATTCCAAGAACCAAAGTCAGCTTCTGTCTATCCCATTCCATTTCAGCAACACTGCCAGCCCCGTAAGAGGTTTGAATTTGGAACTCAATCTAATGTGCTTGCATATACACACACACAGATATACACATGAATGTGCAAACACATTCATACATGTATGCACGTATGCACACATACACACACGTGTCTGTGCAGACACACATGCATGTGTGCACATAGATATACAGACATGTGGCGTGCACATGCACACACCCACATATCCACACACATACACAGACTCCCAGAGCCCACCTGTGCTGATCCACGGCAACCCAGGGCACACAGCATCCCTGACGCACACACCTGGCCGGGAGGCTCTGTCCATGAAGTCATGCCTTCCTCCCGCAGGGACTCTTTGGGTGTCATGCGGATTGATGGATGGGACAGCTCGGCTCAAAAACTGCCGCATGTGTTTATTATGGCGATGAGTGTGGGCTGGGCCCTTCTGGCTTGTGTAAGTGTCAACCGGTGACATGTGCTCTACAGAAGGCAGATGTCAGAGCGGGCTGGGCAGCAACGCATGTGCGAGACCACCCAGGGGCAGCGCTCACGCTTGCCCAAGTCCTGGTCACCATGCTGCTTCCCTGGCCTTTGGTATGAGAACTAACAGATATAGAGAGTGACACTGGCAGCCGGGACAGTCTGACATTGTCCCCCATCACCATTTCACCCGAAGAGAGCCCATGGCCTGCATGATCCTTCCATTCCCTTCTCTCAGGAAGGCCCCCAGACCCCACTGAGGCCACCAGCTTCGACACTGATCAGCAGAACCCTTTGCCATCTCTGTCTGAACAACAGTCATCAGGACCGGGGCATTAGTAGGTACTGAGCACTTTCTATTCACTTCAGGGACATTATGTTGCTGAATTTTCACCCCAACATTATGAGGAAGGTGACTTATCACAATTTTATTAACACTCAAAAGGTTGTACTTATTGAACGCTTAGTATGTGCTGAGCATAATGTTAAGCAACTAACTGACATCTTATCAATCTTTTTTACAATCTTACGAAAGAGGTTCTCTTGTCAGTCCCACTTCCTAATTAAAGAAATTGAGGCTCAAAGGATCTTCCTCTCCCTCCCCCTCCCCCTCTTTTCTCCTTGCCATCACTCTTCAGGCTGAGATTTATTGAGCCCTCATATGAGCCAGGCACGGTGTGGAGCACGTGGCTGCTACCATCTCCATTAATCCCCCCAACACTCCTGGGGGGCAGATGCTGCTGTCACCAATGCACAGATGAAGGGACCAGTCTCAGACCCAGCTGGAACCCAGGATCAGGAGATGTGAGGTTCCCAGCAGGCATGACAGCGCAGTACCTGCTGGATGAGAGCCAACCAGAGGCGCCCATGCCTAGCAGCCAAGAGCACCGGCAGAGGTGGCAGTGCTTGGCAGCATCAGGCCTCCAGGAGACATCTGACTTAGGCTGGCACTCCTGGAACCTGCAGCTGGAGTCACCCTTGGTCTCTTTATACTAAAACCTGTCTCACAACTTCTAATCTGTGAAATTGGTCCCGAAAAACTGGGTGGTTATAGAGACGCCGATGCCAAGCAAAGCAGAGATATAAGCAGAAATAACAAGAACTACAATGGCACTTGTTATCTTAATGGTTAGAGCCTCTGGAGAACACCTGCAGTACATTTGAAATCGCCTGGTGCATTGGGAAACAGTAATTGCCAGGAGTCGCCTGCCTTCCTTCAGCCAGGCGTCCTCAAACTTTTTAAAGTGGGGGCCAGATCATGGTCCCTCAGAGAGCTGGAGGGCCGGACTATATGAACTACTAATTCCTACTGTAACACCTCGGCTGCGCTCACTGCCCAAAAAACCTGGCGGGCTGGATCAGACTCCTCTGTGGGCCGCATGTGGCCCGCGGGCCGTAGTTTGAAGACCCCAAGACAGAGTTGGGTGCAGCCAGGCGACCATACCCAATTTTCCTTTCTCCTACAAACAGTAGCTTGGCTGACACCAGCTCTTTCCAGAGCCCGAAGTCAGCCAGGTGTGGGTCTGAACCCCAGCCTCAGCACACACTTTCTAGCTGTGTGAATTTAGCAGGTTATTCAGCCTCTGGAAGCTTCGGTTACAAATGGAGCTCAGGATGATCATGCAGATGCCACAGCTTGTGGCACCATTCAGACCAGGCAGACAGGAGGTGGCTGGGGGCCTTGTCTAGGCTGGTCATGTTTTCTTCCTGCCAGCCCCCTTCTGTCAGTAAGAGGCTCCTAGAAGAGTTCATGCTCCTTAGTCCAAAGGTGGGCATTTCCCACTTCCTACAGCTTTCCTCCATTTCTAGAGACTTGGCAAAAACCCATTATCTTATCATTTTAACGAAGACTGCAAACTAGCGTTTCAGACGTAAACACCTAACTGGACTAGGGAGAGGAGGACATTTTTCTGGAACAGAGAAGTGGGCAGAGGAAACCTGAAAGCTCAGCTTCAGGCCTAATTGAGGCGGAACTTCCTCTGCCTCTAGATACGTATCAACTGATTACACTCGCTAGCAACTCAGCACCTGGGCTGGGTGAACTTATCTCTCAGTGCATCATCAGGCTGTTTGATGTTTCACATGAGCCTGGATGTCACGCCCCAGACAAAAACCTGGCCTGTGCTCCTAGGCGGCTTCTAGGGCTGAGCCCAGGAGGGTCAGTGTGTCGGAGTCTGAGGTGGCTGCCAAAAGGGTGACCATCCTGTGTGGGCAAAGCTGGATGAGCCACCCACCCAACCTACCAAGTCCATGTGCTGGCCCTCTACCAGACAGACAAACCCACACTTACCCAGGGAACAATGCATCCTACTAAAAAAGTACACTCCCCTGGCAGCTATGGGTGGTCATGTGACATAGTTCTAACCAATGAAATGTGAGCAGATCTTCCAACTAGGGCTTCCAGGAGACTCTTTAAAGGGAGTGCATTCAACAAGTAAATAAATACACAATTATAACTTGTGATGCCGGTTGTGAAGAAAAGGATACAAAGGGGGTGGGGAGTGGGGGGCACCCACTTAGACAGGAGGGCAGGGAAGACCCCTCCAGACTGGAGGACGGGAGGTCTGTGAGCGGGCTCCAGGCGGAAGGACAGGCACAGGCGAAGGCTGGAGGCAGGAGCAGCTCTGGGTGTTGAAGACACAAGAGTCCGTGTGGCTGGCACTCGTGAGGAGGGTCAGGGAAGCAGACTCCAGAACCCACCAATGTCAGTTCTGCCGCTCAGCAGCTGTGTGATTGTAAGTTAGTTAACCTCTCTGAGCCTCCACTGTCTCACTGGTAAAATCAGATGTAGTAATTATGGGGGGTTTTAGGCAAAAAAATAAAATAAAATAAAAAGTTAAGCACTTGGCCCGTCGAGGCTGACAGAGGATTGCTTCCCCACGTGGTCATCACTGAGGCAATGGTGCGGAGGGATAGAAGGGCCTGGCCAAACACAGCCTTACAGAAACAAGAGCACTTCCTCGTGAAGAACATTCTATAATGTTGAGCTCGTTACTTCAGCCAGCCCTGGCAAGGCTCCCCTGCTCCTCCCACCCGGCTCTGCCTGTCACGGGAGGCAGCACCTGGACCGGTAATTATAGCTCCGGAGACAAAGGGAGGACATTGTCTGGTTTCTGGAGTATTTCCCCCACCCCCTCATAATTCCCCTTCATGGCAGCAAGTGGTGCCTTTTCTGCCACCACTAGCAGGGCAGAGGGAAGGCCAGGATGTCCCAGCAATGAGATCTCTGAATCCCGAAGCCCAGCCCAGCACTGCTCCCACTCCACACCCTCTGGTTTTGCAGACACAACAGGGGGCAGTGCAGCTTCTCTGCAGGACCAAGCACCTCCCTGCGGTGTCTGCGGAGCTGTGTGGAGCCGGAGCAGTCCCTGAGCGGCTCTAAGCCCATCACTCTCTCACAAAGGACTTAGTGCGGCCTCTCTAGAGGCTGTGCCGCTGCTGTATCTACAGGCTGGACCTGGCTTTCTGGGGAGAAACTTCCGAGGATCCTGATGGAGACCAGCCCCACGTCGGTGACCCCACCCACCCTCAGAACTTATATTCTATTTCCACTTGCTCCTCCTCAGCGCACCCGCCCTGGCCATAGCCCTTTCTCATGTGTCCCTCTCTGGACTATTGCAGATGGCATCTCTCTAGGCCAGCTTCCTCAGACACAGAGCCTGGCACCTGACTTGTTACAAATAGGTTGCCAGAAAGGGCGACGTGGGCGTGGGGGAGCAGGCCGGGATGGAAAGAAAAGCAAGGTGCAATTTCATGTGGGCAGGAGGAGCCTTGGGCCTAATCACCAGGGAACATGGAGGGTAAGCTGCCCCAGGAAGCTTGCCTGGGCTGCGCTGGGTTGCACAGCGTCCAGCCCCACCATCCGCCTGGCCTAGGGCCATCCTAATCGCTTCTGCTTCTCTGGGCCTCCCAGTGCCCCGCAGTCCCCAGGCACCTCTCCAAAGACCAGCCACTGGGAACAGAAGCGCCGAGGGGAGGAGCACACACATCCAGGACACCTGGTTGGACCACCACCAAGTTCTGCAGCCCTTCCTCCGCGGGCACTGATGAGGGGACAGACACTCGAATCTCAAGCCAAGCACAGCCCAGGTGCACCAAGCTCACCTCAGACATGTCCGTCTTCTCCATCCCAGAGCCTCACTGACCTTCGTCTCACTGATGAAAGGCGTTAGACACTGAGCAGCTAATCATGTGACAGGCTGGTGTTAGGCCTGTGCCAGTGGCCCACAGACAGTCCCTGCTTTGGGGTGCCCGCCTTGCCCAGCCTATTGAACATGCTGTGCTCCTGTCCCCACCGCCATTCTCCACTAGTTTCACGCTGATGGTTAGAGCCTGTGGAGAACACCAGGCCTCATGTCCCTCCAGCTCCCCGGGCCAGCGGTGTTAGCATCGCCTGGGAACTTGTTAGAAATGCAAGATGTCAGCCCCACTCAACTATAGAATCAGAAACTCTGGGCATGGACCTCCCAGCAACTAGGGACTGCAGCTCTAGGACACCTGTCAGCTGTGCCCACTCCAAGGACTAGGGACAGAGGACGTAGCTGAGACTACCATCACTGAGGCATCTGCAGTATATGTGTTGGAGGCAATGACTCGTGTTGAACCCCACCTTTCCACATCACCTCCAAGGCCGCGGCTCATCTCACCCACCATTCATTCATCCTTCCATCCATTCATTCTGCACATATCCCCCTTACACTGCAAGCTGGCTCCATCCTGGGTGTGGGACACAAAGGTGACCAACCCAAGACCTGTTCCTGGAATTCTGTCACAGTGACTCTGAGGCAGGAGCAGGACCCACTGAAGCCAGCTCAAGTCAAGGAATTTGCTGAAGGAACGCACAAGATCCTCAGACACCAAGTGCTCCCCGACTCCAAGAGCAAGAGCAACACGCTCTTGTGGCTCTGTCCCTCTCTCTTTTTGAGGCCCCTGTTCTTTCCATTTCTCAGCTCTGCCAGCCGTGGGGTCTTGGCTTTAACCTCAGACCATCTTCCTGGTGGTGAGAAGATGAATATCACAGCGCCAGTTTCTAGACAACCACATCCAGAGGAAGGAGGGTGCTGTCATTATCTTGTCATTATCCTGATGCTTTCCCGGGAGCCCAGTGCTTGTTGGCAGAAATGAATGACACGTGCCCTCCCTAACCAGCCTCTCAGGAGGCAGCAGCACCATGGCCAACCTACAGACCTATCACCTCTATCTAGCTTTCAAGACCCTTCAAGACCTGTGACCCTAAGACACACCTGCCTCTTGACAATTATTCCTAATGTCTACCATTTGGTCAGATCAGATTCTTCTTGCATTGTGTCCAATCACCACTCCATTTTCTACTTCCTTGATTTTTCCCAAGCCTGTGCTTGCACTTGAAATGTCCTCTCCCCTTCTCTATCTAATGAAGACCCACCCAGCTTCTAAGTCTGGTTGTAGGAGGTGCTAGACGTGGGCTCAGCATCCTGGATGTCTCACAGAAACTGTAGAAAAGACTCTTAGGCACAATGGCTTGCGCTTGGTCCCTTTTCTACCAAGACTGTGTGACTTGGGAATGTCAACAACTTGCCTGAGCATCAGTTTCCTCAATTTTAAAATAGCAATAACAACACATAACTCACAGCGCTGCCTTTGGGTGAAAAAAAGGCAAAGCACATATTAAGGACCTTGGTGTCTGGCATATACTATATAAATGCTCACTAAATAATAAAGACGGTGAGAAAGCTCCCCAATAAGAAAGCTTTATTGCTGCGGGTGCTGTTTATACTGGGAATCTCTCCGGTTGCTAGCTGACCTCCTGACCTCCTGTCTCATCTGCCTCAAAAGCTGGATTAAGTCTGCCACTGGTCTCTGGGCAGCTTTTTTTTTTTGGAGGGGGGGGGGTGGGTGAGGAAAGAGAAGACACTTCCTAACAGATATAACCAGACCTGTGTTTCATCTTGGCAGTTTGTTCCCCTGACATGATCATTTCTAGACAGCCTTCTCCCAGGCCAAATCTTTAGATATATACTAGGGCCTGGTGCACAAAATTCGTGAACTGGGAGGTGGGAGGGGATGGGGGAGGGCCCAGCAGCCCAGCCTGCCCCCTCTCACAGACTGAGAGCCCTCAGGGGATGTCCTACTGACGGTTTAGGCCCACTCCCCAATGGGAGGCCACCGGGCTGAACAGGGGAAGGCACCAGCCCCATCACCCTGCTGCTGCAGCCGTGCTAGCCACCACAGCCGCCAAAGTTTTTTCATCAACATGGACTCCAGTTCCTTCCTTCCTTCCTTCCTTCCTTCCTTCCTTCCTTCCTTCCTTCCTTCCTTCCTTCCTTCCTTCCTTTCTCTCTCTCTCTCTCTCTCTCTCTCTCTCTCTCTCTCTCTCTCTCTCTCTCTCTCTCTTCCTCCTTCCTTCCTTCCTTCCTTCCTTCCTTCCTTCCTTCCTTCCTTCCTTCCTTCCTTTCTCTCTCTCTCTCTCTCTCTCTCTCTCTCTCTCTCTCTCTCTCTCTCTCTCTTTCTTTCTTTCTTTCTTTCTTTCTTTCTTTCTCATACTCACCTGAGGATATGTTTCCATTGATTTTTAGAGAGTGTGGAGGAGAGAGGGAGAGACAGAGAAACATCAATGTGAGAGGGACACTTTGATTGGTTGCCTCCTACATGAGTCCTGACCTGGGCCCTGGCCAGGGAGGAGCCTGTAACCTAAGTAAATGCCCTTGATTAGAATTAAATCCGGACTCTGCGGTTGGCAGGCCAAGGCTCTATCCACTGAGCCAAACTGGCTAGGGCAGGATATGACATTTCTTAGCCCCTCCAATAGCAGACCTTCATTTTTTCCTCCAGGAGTGAGGTGGAAAAACCCTAGATCACCTTCTTGGATTCTTATAACCCAAGTTACCAAGAACACTGCAAGTGGCAGTGTACAGGGAGCTTAGCCAATGAGCAGTCAGAAAAGGGTCTTTACGTTCAAACTGGTTTGGCTCAATGGATAGAGCGTTGGCCTGCAGACTGAAGGGTCCTAGGTTTGATTCCTGTTAAGAGCATGTACCTTGGTTGGGGGTACACCCCCAGTGGGGAGTGTGCAGGAGACAGCTAATCAATGTTTCTCTCCCATCAATTTTTCCGACTGTCTATCCCTCTCCTCTCTTCTCTGTAAAAACATCAATAAAATATTTTTTTTTAAAGAAAAAAAAAAGGTGTATCCTCTGCAGCTCATGTGCAGAGGACCCCCTGCATTTTGTCCACTGGGCTAGGGGCATGTCCCACCGGCAGCCCCACATTGTGATAACTAAGGCTGAGTGTGTGATCCTAGGGAACATCCGTCCCACCCACAGTTGCTTGGCACCTGTGCCTGTAGACCCAGAGTGGCCAGGGGCATTCTGGGACTCCCGGCCACTCAGGGCCTACGCGCAGGCCTACAGGCTAGGAGTGGCCTGAGTCCTGAGGATGTTCCTGGGACCCAGGCTGCTCGGTGCCTGTGTATACAAATTAACCCACCATCTTTGTCACATACTTGTTCCTGATTGGCTGATGGGTGTCATGGAGGTATGGTCAATTTGCATCCTTCTCTTTTATTAGTGTAGACTAGAGGCCCAGCACATAAAATTCATGAACAGGGGGGAGGGGGGAGGTCCATCAGCCTGGCCTGCACCCTCTCGCAGTCTGGGACACCTTGGTAGATGTCCAACTGATGGTTTAGGCCTAATCCCACTGCAGTGGGATTAGGCCTAAACCATCAGTTGGACATCCTTTTCTCAATCCAGAATCACTGGTTCCTAACCACTTGCCTGCCTGCCTGCCTCATTGCCTCTAATCACTTTGCCCACCTGCCTCATCACCCCTAACTATGCTGCCTGCCTACCTGATCACCTCTAACTGCCTCTGCCTGCCTGCCTGATTGCTCCAACCACTTTGCCTGCCTGCCTGATCACCCCTAACCACTTTACTGCCTGCATATTGCCCCTAACTGCTCACCTGCCTGCCTGACACCCTTATCCACCTCTGCCTTGTCCAGAAGGTCATCCAGCTGTCTGGTCTAATTAGCATATTAAGCTATCCTATATAATAAAGAACTAATATGAAAATAGTCATCACACCTTCATGCTATCACTCCATAATGGCTCAGACACTCAATATTGGGGAGAGAGGTATGGGGACAAGCCAAGCTGCAGCCCAGGAGAGGAACAAGCTGCCTGCCCTGCAGTCCTGGGTGCCAGCATAGCGATCAGGCCTAAACCGGCAGTTGGACATCCCAAAGGGGTCCTTGATTGGAGAGGGTGCAGGCTGAGCTAAGGGATTTCCGCCCCACACCATGTACAAATTTCATGCACTGGGCCATTAGAGTGTGTGTGTGTGTGTGTGTGTGTGTGTGTGTGTGTGTGTGTATACACATACATTTATTGATTTCAGAGAGGAAGGAAGAAGGATAGAGAGATAGAAACATTAGTGATGAGAGAGAATCACTGATGGGTCACTTCCTGCACTCCCCACTGGGGATTGAGCCCACAACCCAGACATGTGCCCTACCCAGGAATCAAACCACAACTTCTGTGTGTTTAGGTTAATACTCAACCATTGAAACATTCCTGCCAGGCCACAAGGGTCATTCTTGAAGCACCTAGCTGAGGTGGATCAGGAAGATTGTGCTACTGGGCCCCACCAGACACTGACTACATAAGGCTACTATACCAAGATTGGGAAACATAGCATATCTACCTAATACACAAAAACAAATACAGAGAAGCATCCAAAATAGGGAGATAAGAAAACATGTCCCAAATAAAATAACAACAGAAATTTTCAGAAAAGAAACTAAATAAAACAGAAACAAGCCCACTACCAGATATAGAGTTCAAAACAATGGTTATAAGGATGCTCAAGAAAGTTAGAGGTAGAATGAATGAACTCACTGAGAACTTAAACAGAAAGACATGTAAGAATAAAAAGGAACATAGAAACCATAAATAAGAACCACTTAGAAATGAAAAATACGATATCTGCAATGAAGAAACACTAGAAGTAATCAACAGCCAATCAGATGAAGCAGAAGATTGAGTCAGCAATTTATAAGACAAAGTAGCAGAAAACACCCAATCAGAGCAGCAAAACAGAAAAAAGAATTTAAAAGATTGAGAATAATTTATGAGTCCTTTGGGACAACATGAAGTGTAACAACATTCACATGATAGGAGTACCAAAAGAAGAAGAGAGAGTAAGGGATTGAGAACCTATTTGAAAAAAGAATGACTGAAAACTCCCTTAACCTGATGAAGAAAAAAGATATACAAGTCCAGGAAGTACAAAGAATTCCAAATAAAATAAATCCAAAAAGGCTACATTAAGACATCATAATTAAAATGGCAAAGGTTTAAGACAAAAAGAGAATCTTAAAAAGCAGCGAGAGAAAAACAGTTAGTTTCCTATAAGGGAACTAACTCCCTTAAGATTGTTGGCTGATACCTCAACAGAAACATTTTAGGCCAGAAGGAATTGACATTAAATATTCAAAGTGATGAAAAGCAAGGACCTATACCCAAGACTACTCTACCCAGCAATGCTATCATTTAAAATTGAAGGAGAAATAAAGAGCTTTCCAGACAAGAAAAAGCTAAAGGAGTTCATCACTAGAAAACCAATATTACAGAAAATGTTAGAGAATTTTTCTTTTAAGAAAAAGAAAGAAAGAAATGAATGTATAATAAAATGGCAATAAATACATACCTATCAGTGATCACTTTAAGTGTAAGTAGATTAAATTTGCCAATGAAATGACATAGGGTAGCTGAATGGATTAAAAAAGAAGACTGAGATATATGCTGTCTACAAGAGACTCACTTCAGATTGAAAGACATATACAGACTGAAAGTAAAGAGATGGAGAAAGATATTTTATGCAAATGGAGATGAAAAAGAAAGCTGGGATAGCAATATTTATATTGAACAAAATAGATTTTTTAAAAAGGGCTATAACAAGAGACAAAGGACAATACATAATGATAAAGGAATCAATCCAATAAGAGTATGTGACCATTGTAAATATTTATGCACCCAGCATAGGAGCACCTACATATATAAAGCAAATATTGATGAACATAAAAGGAAATACAGTCATAGTATGGGACTTCTTTAATATCCTGCTGACATTAATGGATATATCTTCCAAACAGAAAATCAACAATAAACAGTGATCTTAATGACATTAGATTGATCTAATTGATATTTTCAGATAGTTCCACCAGAAATCGGGTGAATATACCTCCAAGTGCACATGGAACATTTTCCATGATAGACTACAAGTCAGGACACAAAACTCAATAAATGTAAGAAGACTGAAATCATATCAAGCATCTTCTCCAACCACAGTGGTACGGATCCCTGACCTGGAAAAGAGTATGTGACATGATGCCATGGTTCCTGGCACATAGTTGGTGCTCAGTACATTACTGATAATGCTGCCACACCCAGAGGTTATGAGTGGGTTTTATCTTCCTTCCAGGCATACAAAAAAATGCTCATTTGGCATTTATTGGTTGACTCATCAAGTGGTTTTTCACAAGGAATGGGAACCATAGCTTCCTTCCAGCTAGAACTGAAGGAGAGGCTGTAATAAAATGGCAGTTGAAGAGCTACCAGCCCATTTTCTAGTCACCAGCATAGAACAATCAGCCCCTATGGGGCCCTGCCAATGCTGACAGGACCAGAATTATATCTTCATTGGGCATGAGGAGGCAGGACAGGATATGGTGGGAACAAGCCCTTGGATTCTATGATAATTAGCTCCCTGGCCTTGGGCAAATTATTTCAACTTCTGTGAACCTCAATTTTCTCATCTGTCAAATGGGGATAAATAAGGGTTGCTCAGCCAGCCATTTAGCTCAGACAGGTGTATTAGAGATTGCCCCAGAAGGCAGAAGTGAAAGCATTTTGGAAAATAAATGTGTTGACAAATATCCCCTACCTGCCATCAGTTACCTTTGAGAGAGGCAGAACCAGGTGGCGACTATTCTGATCTACTTATTGAACCTAAACTTTTGTACATGTAAGGCTCAGAAACATAATGGGGCCTCTGCGAGTTGTCCCAGAGCCGAGAACTGTGCCTGGAACTGCTGAACGAATGTGATATAATAACAAGGACTCAGGGCAGGGCAGTGAGAACCACCAGTACCGTTGAGTCTGTTTGTTCTGATGTTCTGGTTCCGCTCGGAGAAACATAAACCCACAGTGGTTACAGGCTTGCTCAGGATGATCCAACTTGATAATGGAGAGCTGTTCAGCAGCATCCTGGCACCCACATGGCTTTGGAATCAGAATACTAATAATGATGATACTATAGTAACAGACAGCCTTCAGCCAGGGTATACCAGGTGAGCAGATTGCTGTGCAGAGCTCGACACGAGTTATCTCCTTTAACCCTCAAACCCCACTAAGACAGAAACTGCTATTATCCTCACTCTACTGTAAGGAAACTGAGGCTTCTACCCATTCTCTGCACTTCCTTCTTCCTGGAGCCAGGATGCCACTCTGGGTCAAGGTGAGACACTGAGTCTCAGTTCCCTCACTTCTTAAGACAGTAAAAATAATACTTCCATATCAAGGCAGCCCAGCACCACAGCCAAAAGCACAGACACACAAGCTCTATGAGCTGGGATCAAATCCCAGTATTGCTATTTAGTGCTGTGTGACTTTGGGCACATAGCTTAACCACTCTGAGCCTCACTTTGTTCCTTTGCACATGTGTCAAACACAAGGCCCGCGGGCCAAATCCGTCCCGCCAGGCCTTGCAATGTGGCCCGCACCGCGCTGTCATCACTGCACTCCGCTGCGTTTCCATCACAATGACAGTTTATGACTGTTCAGTAAACCATTCGGCCTGCGATTTAGGCTGGATTTTAGATTTTGGCCCCTTCTCTGATTGAGTTCGACACCCCTACTTTATAGAAACAGTAACTATAATGAGTATGTCCACCCCTTGGGCTACTGTTAGTATTCAGTAAGATACTGCACATCCAACACAGTCGTGTTGTGATTAGGACACAGATTGGGCTGTGCAACCAGCATACACTATTAGTGGTGTTGAGAGGAAAAGTGTTCCCTGTCATTCCCTCTCACCTTTCCAGGCTTCTCAGCTAAAGTTCTTTCCTGACGCCCTCTGAACGGGAGCAATTCCCATCGACCTCCTCTATTCAGCTGTGCAATAAAATGTGCATTTCTGCTGAGCAAAAGCTTACTTCCCCACACACTAAACTCGCTCAGCATCTTCATTATAATTCTATATAATAAAAGGCTAATATGCAAATCAATCGAATGGCAGAAGGACCAGTTACTATGACCTGCACTGACCACCAGGGGGCAGATGCTCAACACAGGAGCTGTCCCCTGGTGGTCAGTGAGCTCCCACAGGGGGAGCTCTGCTCAGCCAGAAGCCAGGCTCATGTCTGGCGAGTGCAGCAGTGATAGCAGGAGCCTCTCCTGCCTCCGTGGCAGCGCTAAGAATGTCCAGATGACAGTTTAGGCCTGCTTCCTAGGAGGAGCAGGCCAAGGCAGTCAGTCGGATATCCCCCGAAGGCTTCTGGACTGCTAGAGGATGCAGGCAAGGCTGAGGGACACCCCCACCCAGTGCATGTATTCCATGCACCGAGCCTCTAGTTGTTTCAGATGACTCCAAATACTAAGAATACAGGCTTTTTAAATTTTTTAACACATCTATGCTATTCGATGGGCCAGGTAATTTTAATTGTTTGAGAGTAAAACAAAATATATTGTTTAAAATGCAGTGCCAGGGGACCCGGAGACTTCATCTGGAGTTGCTTTCATTCCAGTGGGAACAGTAAGTGCCACTCAGCTTTCTTCTAATTAGCACCGAATAACGAAAGTATATCAGCAGCACCTCTTCTCCCAACTTCTCTAACAGCCTGTCAGAGACAGAACAGTGTGAAAAACAGTTCAGTTTATGAGTGACTTTGTCATTTTTTTCTGTTTAAATAAAATGGTTTCACTGCAGGAGAAGGGGCCAGGTGGGTGCCCGGAGGTACGGGGTAGGCAGGGAGACATGAGGCGAGGAAGAGGTTCACCTCCAGGATCGGGTAAAAAATTTCCGAGCAGCCACATGACTAGAACAGGGCCTCCTCTTCCGATGAAGTGGTCCCTGTGCCTGGAGAAATATGAGGGTCCGATGGGTCAAGCCTGGAGCCAGGGGTGGTCCAGTCCCCTTGCCCCTGCCCCCCAGTGAGTGGGGAAGGCCCCTGGGAAGCAGGAGTTTATCGCCAGTGCCCTGTGAGTGGCCCTGCAAGGTTTGTCTCCTGAGTCTTCGGCAGGAGAAGGTGGGACAGACATCAGGACCACATTCACACTGAGGAGAGGACTCCAAGAATGTAAACGGTTTCTTTGAGCAAATAGGGCCAAGAATGGAGCCAGCGAGGGACCAGGAGAGCTCCCTCGCTCGTTCTCTGCCCCAAGTCAGCGGGTCTCCAGGCGGTGTGCATGGGCGGTACAGGGTGGACACTGCCTTCCAGATAAGGTTGCCATATTTAACAAAAGAAAATATAGGCTGCCCAGGTGAATTTGAATTTTGGATAAACAAAAAATAATTTTTTAGCATGTTCCAAGTAGTGCATAAGACATACTATAAAAAAAAAAAGTATTCCCTGTTTATCTAATTTTTTTTATATCTAATTCAAATGGAAACAGGCGTCTGATATTGAACCTGGCAACTCTCTCGCCAGGGGTATTTGGCAATATCTGGAAACATTTTCCACTGTCATGATTCAGGAGGAGGAGGGGGCTGCTATTGGCATCTAGGGGGGGCAGCGGCTGGGACTGCTGCTCAGCTCCTACAACGCACAGCAGAGACGTCTCCTGCCCCAGTGTTAGCAGTGCTGCGGTGAGAGCCCTGCCCTAGGGCCGGCCACTCCTTATGTCTAGGTTAAAGATGTAAAGGCAGCAGGCAAAGCAGCAACTCTCGGACAACCCAAGGACTCACAGGGCATTGTGTGAACATGCTGCCCACAGCCAGCAGTTAACGAGGCAGGAAAGGGGGAGTTGGAGCCGCAGCCATTAGCCTCCCCCTGAATGGGACCTTGGGTTTCTCTGTTTGGTCTGCAATTTGGAAATGCTCAGAGGAAGTTAACGAGGATCTTTGCACTGGGTTTTGGCACCCACCCCCAGGCAGGCTGAGATAAATATGATCTGCTGATCCTCACTGGAGAAGGGAGAACATGAAAAGGAAATTTAAAAAGTTGTACTTCTCTATTTGTTGTCAAAATCTCCAAGAGACGGCTCTGTGATGAATCACCATTTGCCGGGGAACGTGCCCGGCCTCTCCCTGCTGTCTGCACTGCAAGCCCGGCCGTGGATGTGCTGGGCCTTGTCCCGGGCCGTGCGGACAGGGGAGGTGGCAGGTGAGCGTGGTTGGGTCCTCCCTTCCCACCCAACCCACCTGGCCAGCTCTGCTTGAGGGAAGAACAAGGCAGCCAACCTCCTGGGCTGGGGTGGCATCACTCTTGTGAGGGCTGGAGAAATATTTATCACGTCTCCAATCAGACCTACCAGCTCTGCCCCGAGTTTCACAATTCGAATGCCACGTGTTGTAACTTGGCCTGCGACATCAAGGATCACAGGCACGGCGTTTCAAACCGACGGAGCCATCCCTGGGCCACTGACTGAACTTTTATTAGTTTTGTGTTGGGTTGTGTTTGAGGAGGGTGGAGTGGAGGGACATATTGGTTTTGTGTGTGTGTGTGTGTGTGTGTGTGTGTGTGTGTGTGTGTGTGCTGCATGGATGTAGCTTTCGTCTTTGAAGTTTAAGACCAGTTGTAAATTCCTTGAAGTCTGTCCTATTCCCTTTTATATTAGTATGTTAACAAGCGTTGGAAAACTGACAGAGCTTATAGGAAAGCACAGCTGGGTCGATCCTTCAGCCTCAGTTTAATTCAAACCAGAGCGCCCAGCGCTGTGGCTGGTGTTTACGGATGCAGCAGGGAGAGCCTGCCGCCCGAGGAGGCCCCCGCTGCGGTGCGCACTGGACAGAGCCCCAGTTGGGTTTAATTAGGAAAGGAAATGCCACGATGCTCTAAATGACTTCTCTGGAGGAAACCTTTGCACCAGATGAAGTTCAACAGCAAAAATGGGAGGAGGAAAGAAAGCAAGCACCTCCCAGAAATGTATTTAATGTGAATTTAGGGCTCCATCAGTGAGGGCAACCAAGGAAGTCAGGTCCAAATTCCTGGCATGGGAATCATGTGACATTCTCCACATGGCTGGAAAGTGGACGACATTAAATATGTGCCACGCTTTCCGCTCACGATATGGGGCAGACCTCCTGCAAGAGTGCACCTACTGGTAAGCCCCGCCCAGTGGAGCCACCCTGGGGAGAAAGTCAAGGTGTGAACCCTTTTCACACATGACAAGTCCGAAGGCACTGCCATCTAAAGGTCACAGTGCCCTGCTGCTATGGCAGGGGACCTTAAGAAAAGTGTGGCCCCACTCGTGGTCTGTCTATGTGCACATAGTAGGCCTGATCTGATGGCCTTTTAGGAGCACAGCAATGTGTAAAGGTGAAGGAGGGACCTGGCCAGCATGCTCAGTTGGTTAAGCATCATCCTGTGCACCAAAAGGTTGCTGGTTCAATTCCAGGTCAGGGCACATGCCCAGATTTTGGACTCAGTCCCTGGCAGGGTGCATGCAGGAGGCAGCCAATCAATGCTTCACTCCCACATGGTTTTCTCTCTCTCTCTCTCTCTCTCTCTCTCTCTCTCTCTCTCTCTCTCTCTCTCTCTCTCTCTCTCTCTTTCTTTATAAAAAAGAAATTTAAGAGTTTTTCTGGGGGAAGGATCCAAGATGGCTGCACAGGTAAACACCTAACCACAGCCACACACAACAATTTCAATAAAATACAACTAAAATATAAAATGGACATTGCCCAGAGCTTCAGGAAGTCGACTGACTGAAAATTCTACAACAAGAAGGAAAGAGAAAACCAGAAGGAAAATCAGAGGAGCTGTAAAAGCCTAAGGTACGGAGACATGCTGTGGGCACGCGAAGAGAACAGAGTCGAAGAGGAGGGGGAGGCTGAGTACCTGGCTGGTGTTCCCTAGCAGGAAGGAAAAAAAGCCTGGGACTGGGCTGAACCCCAGACCCGATAGTGCTGAACCCCAGTTCTAGGCCAGACCCTGGGGACCCAGGCTCAAACAGAGGGAGACAGGGCTGTGAGGCGAAATCCCAGGGGAGCGGTGAAAAGCAGAGCCCCCGGAGTCGCGCACATTGCATGCAGAGGACGGAATGTTGACTCTGATGCTAGATTGCCCTAGCGGGAAGGAGACAAAAGCTCCGGCTGTGCTGAGCCCCAGTTCTGACTGCTCTGAACCCCAGTTCTAGGCCAGACCCTGGGGACCCAGGCTCAAACAGAGGGAGACAGGGCTGTGAGGCAGAATCCCAGGGGAGCGGCGAAAAGCAGAGCCCCCGGAGTCGCGCACATTGCATGCAGAGGATGGAATGTTGACTCTGATGCTAGACTCCCCTAGTGGGAAGGAGACAAAAGCTCCAGACTGGGAAGAACACGACGAGGAGCAGGAGCTGCTGCCAGGCACTGGCAAGCCGGGCTCTGGCAAGGAGCCGGGCGACAGGGCCCCCAGGGGGGAGGTGCCACTGGGCCCTCGACCACTGATCGCAGGCCACGGAGCTCAGGCCAGGGGCTGCTTCCTGGGCGGTGCCGACCTCAATAACAGGCTGAAGCCACGCAGGAGGCCACAGGGAACAAAGGGGCGCCGCAGGCCAGCCTGCTGAGCTTCCAGGACGAGGAGGAAGAAACCGAAGAAGTTTTCAATGTGAAGAAATCAAGTTATAGCAAAAGATAGTAAAATTACTTATGAAAGAATAGAAAGAAGATCTTGAAAAATCGAAGATTAAGACAGAACTCAACTCAGCAGCCAACATTGCAACATAAACGCTTTTTTTTTTAAAAAAAGGACAGAATGTTGGAGCGGTGGCGGCCAGGTCCAGAGTGGCCAGGCCCAGGGCAGTGGCAGCCAGGCCCGAAGCAGCCAGGTCGGGAGCAGCCAGGCGCAAAACAGCAGCATCCAGGCCTGGAGTGGCCAGGCCCAGGGCAGTGGCAGCCGGGCCCAGAGCAGTGGGGTCGGGAGCAGCCAGGCCCGGAGCGGCAGCAACCGGGCCCCAAGCATCCGGAGCAGCTGGTTGTGGAGCGGACTGGAGCAATAGCTCGCTCCTCGCCTGCCCATGCCCCAGGGCTGCTTCTCAGACATGCCTGGAAACTTTTGGGGGAACTTGAGGGTCTGCTGAATCAAGTAATGAAGGCTTAGATCTGGATGTGTTGAGTTATTGTAGCGCTGGGGTGTTGATCTGTGAGTGCCTTGTGTGGGATCTGGATGAGGTTGGTTGATCTATTTGGAAGTGTCTTTTGTGTGAAGTGTATCCTTGGGCATGTGGAGGTATTACAGATTTGAGAAAATGCTAAGTAATTGATTTACTACCTGAAAAATTTAAAGTTCTGAAAGTTTAAGGTCTCTTGCCAAAAAGAGGTTTTAAAGCTAACACCTTAATTTTAATGGAGAAAGGGGAGAACAAGCCCTTCCCACCCAGAACAGGTAATCCAATTCCAGCCAGCAGCTATCTTTAAACAATGTGTTCATTTACATTTGAATGGCTACGCCTTTTGATAGCCTAAGGGCAAGTTTACATGTAAACAAGTTTGCTTCTCAGTTCCCAGGGCAGAAAAAAACAAGGTTTAAAATTATTAGATTTTAAAATTTATTCTTAAAAATATAAAAGTTTATTAATTAAAAAAAACAAGGAAATTAAAAAACCTGATGAACAATATTAACTGTTGATTATAATAGAATCAGAGATACGGGAGGGGAGTGGACTGACTGGGGGGGAGGGGAGGAAGGGGAGTGGTGGATGCAGGAAGAGACTGAACATAAACTGTGCACCTATGGATTAGAACAATGGGGGGTGGGAAAAGGGCAGAGGGTGGGGTGGGAACCTGGTGGAGGGGGGAAAAAATGAGGAACCTTTGTAATAATATGAACAATAAAGATTGATTAAAAAAAAAAAGAAAGAAATTTAAGTAGGTATCACACTGCAGAAGTTAAAGGTCAAAATTTAAGCAAGGCTCACAGTGTGGTTACCAGAAGAACTCATTCAATTCTGAAAGAAGCTAAGTCTGCTCAAGTGAGCCAGACACATGCTTCCCTGTCCAATGACATCTGGATTAGATAAAAGGAAGGTCCCTGTCCCTCCCGACAATGGCCTGTCTGCCCCGCCCCTCATTTCTGCTTCCTGTCCCTCTAACAGGAAGTGACGTCCAGGGCACCTCCCCCACATCAAAAAGGGCTTCCAGGCAACATGGTGGGCTTTTATTCTGATGAAATTTCAGAAAAAATAAATAAGTAAAATGTAAACACTGATGACAAACATATACTTTCCATACTGCCCAACTTCAGCCAACATGTGCTGACTTCTCACGCACCCTTGGAGTTTCTGATTGTTACCAAAATTCCATGTGCACCTGGTTATGGGACCAAAATACCCCGCCAGAAAGATAAACAATGGCAGTGGAGGTTGGAGCTTATTGGAACCATCTTGTGGAACAGGGACCTGTGTGAGGACACAGAGGGGAACTCACGTTCCGTGAGCAGCTTCCTTTCCCGGCCTTTGAGAAGTCAGGGCACACAATCTAGCTGGGCCCACTCACGTGGCTCTGCATCAGGCCACCTTCCCTAGGGTGGGGGACCAGTGACCTCACATTTTAGAAGGTGGTGGTGACATCACTCACCTCAGAGGATGATTCCGAAGACTAAATGAGGGGCCTGTGGGGAGTCCTTCCCGGGGCCGGTCTGAAGTGAGTGCCCAGTAAGTGGCAGTGACGGCAAGGCCAGCCACCCAGACAGCTGGACAGTGACAGAGTCCAAAGACCCTCGTCAAGATCTCTCTAGAAATAATACCTTTTTAAAAAATCCTCAACTCAGGATATTTTCTCCATTGATTTCTAGAGAGAGCTGAAGGGAGGGAAGAGGGGGAGAGAGAGAAACATTGATGTGAGAGAGACACATGGTTGGCAACCAGCTACGTGCCCTTGACTGGGAATGGGACCCAGAGCCCTTTGGTCTGTGGGCCGACACACCAGCTGCTGAGGAAAAGGGGCCAGAGCTAGAAGAAACGCCTTTTTGATGTGCCCACAAACCTGGGTGAGGTTCTGATTCTTCCATGTCTTTGGCTCTGAATTATGGATCAAGGGAAGTTAATTGGGGGCTATTTATGGGAAATAAAATCATAGCAGGCTACTTGAACTTCTGTTGCCTTCTCCTGCCCATCAGGGAGTTCTTTTTCACTGTGTGTGTGTGTGTGTGTGTGTGTGTATGTGTGTGATATATATATATATATATATATATATATATATATATATATATATATATAGAGAGAGAGAGAGAGAGAGAGAGAGAGAGAGAGAGAGAGAGAGATGTCTTTATTGAACTTTGTATTACAAAAGTCTTGCATGTGTATAGTAAAAATTTCAAAACATTATAGAAGTATAAAATATTTCCTCCCCTTTCATGTGCTACCCCCAAATCCTCATGATAACCTCTTAAGGAAAGGGGGAGCACCTTTCTGGACTCTGTCCATCCTTACATAAACAATGGCAATGTTGTTTTACAAATGTGGGATCACTGTTTCGTTCAATCACACATCTTAAACAACTTCACACCCATCCATAAATGTCTACCTCATTTTTAACAGACTTCATATTTTGAACAGTTTTATATTTACAGAAAAATTGCAAAGAAGTACAGAGAGTTCCCATATTCCTTACACCCAGTTTCTCCTATCAGAACTTACAGTAGTGTGGTCCATGGGCTATAATTAATGAATCAACATTAATTATTAACTGAAGTCACGCCTTATTCAGATTTCCCTCACTTTTCCCTTGGGCCCTTTTCCTGGTCCAGAACCCCAACCAGGGCCCCACATGGCGCTAGTCATGTCCCTGGGGCTCCTCTTGTTTTTGATGGTCCTGGCCGTTTGGAGGAGGACTGCTCTGTTCAGGAATTTTGTAGAATGTTCCACTGTGACAATTTGATGTTTTTCTCATGATTGGACTGGGGGAGGAAGACCATAGAGAAGAAGTGCCCAACTATGACATCATATCAGAGTACAGGTGACATCACTACTGATGTTATCTTGGTCACCTGGCTCAGGTCTACTTTTAAACAGCTGCAAAGTGTCCCTTTGTTGGGAAGTATAATCATTTTTCTAAACCAGTTGATGGTTAATGTATACATCTGAAATACAGATGTATAGATACATCTGTCATACATACATATATGAAGCTGTGTACAGTGCACATCCCGGTAACTACCATCTTTGCTCAGTATTCCAGATGCCTCTATGATGCGATTCCTGTCAGTCAATTTCTCAATGTGGCTGGATCCTGCCCAGTTGCCATGGGAAAACACTGCTCCACTTTATCCACCCATGAAGAGTGCCAGGTCTCCGCATCTGCCCCAGCCACGAGCTTCACCATCATTCATCTTGGTCAGTGTCATGAGGGAAATAGACACACTCCATGCTGAGTCTGTTGGCTCCCCAGGAATCTGACTACTTAGCTGGTACCCCGAAGTCTAATAATTTCTTAGAGCCAGTCCCCTGAGAGAAAAGCTGCTGCTTAATGCGACTTATACCTGGGCAGCGGTGGAGGAACATAAGAATCCAAATCAAAGACTTCCGGAGCAGCGGCTCTCTATGCCAAGTGTTTCCACTTTCCTGAGGGAAGAAGGACACATCTGGTCTTCCTTTGTGATCCTCCATGGTTTCAGTGTGCCCCACCTCTCAGATTATTGTAGTTCCCATCTGAAAGGGTTCTATCTGAGTGCCAGGCCTGGCCTTCATGTAGGGAGACCTGGCTTTGCATGTGTGCGGCCTCTGCTCTGTTCCAAAATTTATACAAATCACAGGGAACTGGTCTTCTCAAAATTGAAGATTTGACAACTATTTACATGCTGAACGAGAGCCAAGCTACATCCACTTTTCAATGTTTACATCGGCTCGACAGCTGCTCCAAAGCACAGGCAGCGCGGGCACCGAGGCCTGAGCCCAGGCTGGCCAGCCCGTGCTGCCGCGGGCAGACAGAGTTCAATTCTCTGCTGCCCGGGCCAGGCCTCCATCATCTCTCTCCGGATACGCCTCTGGCCTCCGCAGCACCCACCACCTCTTCCCTGGGCTCGCTTCCTTTACAGCCTTACGGAGCAGGGTGTGTTACACTGAAGCTGTTCTCCTGTTTATTTGACAAGGGTCTATGTCCCTACCGAAGTGTAAGTTCTGTGAGGACAGGGACTTGGTTTTGTTCACTGTGTGTCCCCGATGCCTCGAACGGTGCCTGGCACATACTAGGTCCGTGGTCGGCAAACTGCGGCTCGCAAACCACATGCACCTCTTTGGCCCCTTGAGTGTGGCTCTTCCACAAAATACCACGGCCTGGGCGAGTCTATTTGGAAGAAGTGGCATTAGAAGAAGTCTAAGTTTAAAAAATGTGGCTCTCAAAAGAAATTTCAATCGCTGTACTGTTGATATTTGGCTCTGTTGACTAATGAGTTTGCCGACCACTGGACTAGGTGCTCAGTAAGCACATGCCCTTCTCCAATCTATTCTCCACACTTCACACAGGTCTTCATTCCAACACAAGCCAGACTCAAGGCTCTCCCACTCACCACACACTGTGGGTGCCTCCCCGCTGCTCTGGGTAAATTCCAGCTCCTGGGCATGTCTGTGGGTCCTGTGATACTTGACCCTTGCTACATCATCACTCCTTCGCAGGCACCAAACACAGGGTGTGTCTCTGGTTTGTTTTAGAGGAAAGGCCCTCTTGCTTCTGGACCTTAGCACTGTGTCCTTGCCGGGACGCAACTTCTGCATGGGCCAGCTCAGCCCCATCCTGCAGAGGCGGCGAGGTCATGCCTTCTCCATACAGCCCTCCCTCTGCCCCCTTTAGCCTCCCAATGTGCCTCTCTCACCCCTGGCCCCTTAGCCCTCTCCAAGTAATCAGGGTCAACAGCTGCGGGGGAGGGGAAGGGGGAGGGGAAGGGGGAGGGGGAGAGGGGAGGAGGGGAAGGAGCAGGGACCCGGGGGATGTTTCTCTGGGACAAATCTGAGGTACATGGCGGCACTAATACATGGAGATTGGGAGTTGGAACTTTGGAGCTAGAACTGAGCTCGGCTCATACAGACCAAGACACTTTTTAAGTTCTCTAGGCCTGTATTTCCTCATCTGCAAAATGCAATAATGATCTCTTTCTTGGAGGGTTATAAAGATTAGTAATTTGGGGGTGTGTGTTTTTCAGGTATTTATTTCAAAACATCCAATACATATGGCAGGCATCTTCCAGAGCTCGTCAAAACCTGGACCCACATCTTGGCCACCAACACCCATTCCCCCATTCTCTATATTTCGGTAACAGACCCCCACCCCCATGACACATGACTAAGGAGAGGCCATTCAGAGTGGCTTATTTCGTGGGTTCAGTATTGGTTCACAGATGTGCATGTGATCCAAGCAGAGCCAATCAGAGTCCTTCCCTGGAAAACGGCCCCTGGAGCCTGAAAGAGGGGAGCTCTGTTTCCAGTACTGTGACCCGGGGGCCTGGCTGCTAGGGAGTCTTCCCAACAGGCAGCAGGGGCATCTGTAGAGGCAGCTGGGAAGGAAGATGGAGGCAGAGGCATAACATCCAGTTCTTTCCTTTCTCACCTGTTCTTACCTTTCTTTGAGCTCCACCCCTGAGTCAACATAGATATCCCTTCCGTAAAGCAAGCGTTCATTAAGTTCATGGCATGCATGACTGAGAAAGTCCCAAACCCATATCATGTCAAGCCGCTCTGAGACTCAGTGTTCTCACCCTTAAAATGGGTAATAATTCTAAATTCTAAAGGTGACTCTGCAAAGGTTCCTAGATAGGAGCTGGGACGTGGGTTCATTTAAAATCGGAATTAATTTGTTATTTTCATAAGCTCTTAAAAGCCCGCATGTGACTTCACAGATTTGTTTTATTGCATTAAAGGGGTGGACAGTAATGTTTTTCTTCCTCGTGAACTATTTAACGGCACTGGGACACTTTGGAAAACTCAATTTTATAGCTTCCACTGGAACCCGGGTTGTTTCTTTGCTCTGGGCTCCAAATTGCCTTCCTCTGTAAATTCCAAAGACAAGCCCCCTCGTGGCTGCCATCAGATGGGTGAATAATTCACTGAAAATCGGGGCAGGTTGGGTGCCCTCGGCTAGTTCCACCCGTACTCATATCGCAGCTCTCTGACAGTGGGTTGTGAATTATGCAGAGCAGTGCTCCTCAGGTGGGGATAATGTTGTATCCCAAGGGACATCTGGCAATGTCTGCAGGCGTCGTGGGTGTCACAATCAAGAGGGTGATAGTAGCATCTAGCAGGCTAAGGATGCTGCTCACACCCGGAGGTACATAAGGAGACTTACCCAACTCAAACCATCACTAGTGCTGTGCCTGACAAACCCCAGTGCGGAACATTCTGGCAGCCACATCGACCATCAGTTAATCAATCACAACAGGATCAAACAGAATAATTCCAGTAAGCATCATAGCAAGTGAGGGAAGCTTCTTACCCCAAGATACTCCCCGGATCTGAAAGCAAGTAAAGCTATTATAGATGCAGACAATAAAGCCGGACAAGGAATAGAGTCTAGTCTGGCGTGGGTGTTTGCCATTGCCAGGATGCAGGCCTTCCCGCATGCCAAGCTCTCTTTTAAGATAGCTTAATGGTACCAGCAAAGACTGGCCCTTAAAAAACACGGATCCCCACCCCCGCCCCCTCCTTTTATTTTTATTTTCGCAGATAGAGGTGGGAGCCTGCTCTACATCAAGCTCAATTTCTGAATTGAGGATCTCACAGTGAAAACACCAGGAAAAGTCTCCCCACCCCACATTGGCGGTGGTGTCTGGGGGAGGGGAAGACAGGATGAGTGAAAAGGACAGTGGGGGGAGGTGGAGATGGTCAGCCAGGGCTTCTCTGGGGAGATGTCAGAACAGAGACCTGAAAGAGCAAGCATGCAGATGTTGGGGGCGGGGCGGGGGGGGCAGTTTTCCAGGCACTAGAATAGCAGTTCAATGGTCCTGGGGCAGGACTGTGGGGAACAGAGGACACACTGGAGGGGAAGGTAGCTTTATGCTACCTGGAATGTGGATGTGATGGCTGGAACTCCAGCAGCCATATTGATCATCAGGTGATGTAGTTCTCATTGTCACCATTGGAAATGAGGGTGGCTTCTGGCATCTGATGGATAGAGGAAAGGGACGGCACTAAATATCCTATAATGCATAGGACAGCCCCACAACAGAGAATTATCCAACCCCACATATCAATAGTGGTGTTAAGAAACCCCCTGAGGGGGAACAGATAAAGGCATTAATACTATATTGTGATACATCTGTAATGAGAAAAGCCCAGGAGATTGGGGGGGGGGGGGGGCAGGTGGCCCAGAGGAGAGGCCCTTTGCTGGGATGTCTTTGCTGAAACCACAGGAATGCACAGTGTTGGTGGGCAGAGAGGGAACAAAAAGACTATGGCAGGCAGATGGAACAGCATCTGCGAAGCCGAGAGACGAGAGAGGCCTGGTTTCTTGGAGGACCAGAGGTGACTCAGTGCTGCTAGAGCAGAGGTGCAGGGGAAGAAGGAAGAGATGAGGTCAGAGAAGAGATAAACAGGCCAGGTCACACAGAGCGTACAGTTACGGAGCCTGACTCACTGTCCGGGGCAATGGTGAGCCACAGGTTCTGAACAGGGAAGGGTGAGGTCAGCTTCCCTTTCAGGAAGCCGGGCAGGGCCCTTCAGCAGGCCGTGTGGTCATTCCGCAGCACTCCCGGCCTACGAGTGCGCTGCGGGGCGCCTCAACCCTCCAGTCCCTGACCCACTTCCTCCTAGTCTGTTGCTCCTGAGGTTAGGGCCTAGACAATGTTGTTTTGTTCTGTTTTGTTTTGTTTTGTTTTGTTTTTCATATTCATTTGATGCATTGACAGGACATTAGATCTTCCTTCCCCTGGGGTAACAGCTGACTAGGCCGCCTGAGGCTTCGCAGTTTGCACTGGAGGAGCTGGGAAAGTTGGAGGGCACTTCCAACAACCCCTTCTGGGGGCAGGAGCCCAGCCTGCCCTGCCCCTCCTCTAGGCCCCTCTGCGGCGTGGCTGGGCTCCCTGCTAAGCCCGTCCCTCAGAGGCCCAGCCTCAAGAACAAAAGCCGCAAACCATTCCCAGTGATGCAATTCCACACTCCCAGGTCCTCTGCCACCCTCGGAGCCTTTTCATTCCGAAATGAGAATGTTCTCCAGAAAGACAAAACAAAGTCCAGCGCTCTGTTTAGTTCCCGCACGGCTTTGAGACGTCCCAGCCCTCCTTCTGACAACTGCGCTTCCTTTGTGAACCGCCGCCGCCAGGCCTAATTGCTTTTATTCCTCTTAAAAATGAGTTTCCTTTGCTGAAAGGCTTTTCAAAAATTATTACTCCGGTCCCCGTCCTCATCCTGCTATCCCAACACGCTGCCTACTCCCTCCCATGCTCCGGCCGCCCGCGTCCTGAAGCCGAGCACCAGGTGTGGGGAAGGCGGGAGGATGGACAGAATGCGGCTGGGTGTCCCTCTCGAGAGCCACCAGAGCATCGCCTGCTGCTCCCTCCCAGCCCTGCTGGCAGTGAGTATGGCCTGGTCGCCGGCGTGTACAGGGTCTGGTTAAAGTGTGGCCTCTGGAGATGGACAGCCTGGGTTCAAATCCAGCTGCTTGACTTCAGGCAAGTCTCTCCACCGCTCCGCGCCTGGCCTCTGTCTGGAAACAAGGATGCAGATTGAGTGAGGCCCAGGGGAAAGCACCTAATTCCTGGCAGGTGGTGAGATGCAGCCTGCCCCTAACCTTCCGTTGGTCCTGCCTCCTCTCTGTCCTCCGCAAACTGGGGTCTGATTTACTCACCTCATTCTCATTAAGCCCAAGCTTGGCCCAGTGGCCCACACTATGTCGGCAATAAGTCATTATTTATTAAATGAACAAGTGGATCTTTTTCCAATGGGGATGACATCGGACTTGACTCAAGGACAAGTCCAGATGAACATAAATGGTGAGACAATGCCTTCTTCTCCAATGTGTGAATTCTGTGCCTTCAGCACACGGCCTATCTGGAACCTGGGTGGGGGGAGGGTATGGCTATATGTGGGGGAGGGAGGGGCGTGGTAGGTGGAGCCAGATCTGAAAGGTGATCACACTTCAAAAGGCAGAGCTGGGTGGCAAGTGGAGACTCGTCCCTGCTCCTTAACCAGATGGACTGCCCAACAGCCACCTCTGACTTCTTCCCTCACTGCGGGGGCAGGAGACCGGAGGAGAGGGCCTTGCCTGCCCCGCCCTCGCCCCTATCCAGCGCACAGAGTAGTGGCCCAACACCCCAGCCACTACCTGGGGAAGGAAAACTTTGTCACCAAACATGCTCTCCCAGGGAGGGGAGCTCTGTGAAAGGGGCAGATAAGCATCGGAGCAAATCCTGCAGAATAACAGGGAGACCAACTGCTCTTACCAGGCCGCCCACCTCCCGCATACACTGCCTGTGCCTGGGAGATGGGCATTGTCAGGAGTGACGATGACGGTTCTGAGGAGAGGGGCGGGGGGGGGGGGGGGGGGGGGGGTAGTGGCATGAAGGGTAGGGAACCCGGAAGGCAGGCTGGGGCCCGGTCAGGCCTCTTTGTGCAGCAGGGACCCTGTGTCTCCTCTGAGGCAACTCCTTTAGCTTGGCAGCTTCTGTGTGCAGCACTAGGGACAGCATTGCCGGTGCTCAAGGGCCACGGGAGGAACCCCAGGCCCCACCCCACGGCCTGTGGAAATCTCGGCAGCCGGCGGGTGAGAATTAGGAAAGGTAAGCACTCCCCTGGTAAGAACACCAAGAGCCCAGCCAGGAATAACTGTCCTCACCCTTCACCCCAGCCCGTGCCGCCCCAGCCGCCGCCTCCCTGCCTTGGGCTCTCCCTGACTTGGACAAAACCACCCAGGCCCGAACCTTCCCCAGGACCGCTCCCCTCCAGCCTCTGAGAAGGCTCCGCTGCTGCCCACTGGGCAGGGAGCCTGGCTCCGATGGTCTCCTCTGCCGGCGAGTCAGCGGGGCTCCGCGGGGTTAGGCAGTGATTTGGGGAAAGGTGCGTGGATGTTTGTGACCTCACATCCACAGGCTCTGGGGAGCAGGAGTGGCATATTTGGGAGACACCCTGGTTTTCCTGTTTGCACATGGCTCAGCAGGTGCAAAGGCCCTGCACATCTGCGTGACCGGCTGCTCCACCATCCCTGCTCCACTTTCCCAGAGCAAAGGAGACAAAGCCTCCCTTGGATTTGAAGGCAGGGGTTTCTCTGGTACAGAGAGGAGTGGAAACAAATGGGGAAACTGAGGCCGGGAGAGGACACTCCCTCCCTGGAGAGTTCGGAGAGGTGAGACTTGACCTTTCCATCAGCCCATGCTCCTCCCGCCTCACAGTTGCTTCTCTCCTACTTCGTTCCCGCCCCCTCCACCAGACCCCCACATGGAGCCTGGGACCTGGTGGCGGCTTCTTGGTGAATTCAATTGGATCCAGGAGGCCCAGACTGATTGTCACTAAAATTCATCCTGTCCCTCATGCCATCCCATGAAGGAGGTCTTCCTCTCTTCCCCAGTTTTGACCATGAATTCCAAACACCCACATGTGGTCACCACTTTGAAGGTGTGTGTGTGTGTGTGTGTGTGTGTGTCCATGATGGTATGTATGTGTGAGGGACCCTGAGAGAAAGTAGCAGTATGTGTGTGTGCATGTGTGCCTGAGGCATTGTGAGTGTGAGTATAGAGTGAATGTATGTAAGAACTCCTGTGAGCACGTGTGTGTGTGTGTGTGTGTGTGTGTGTGTGTGTAAGAGAGAGAGACAGAGAGAGAGAGAGAGAGAGAGAGAGAGAGAGAGAGAGAGAGTACCTGTGCTGCCTAGTCCCATTTTCCAGAACTAAGACAGGTCTTGGATGTGAATGGACCAATATCAACCCAAAGGAAGAGACAAGAACAGCCTCTGTCTGTTCAGAGTCTGACCACCGGGAATTAAGTTCGATGAGGACCTGGAGCAGGCTCTCCCCTGCCTGCTGCAGCCACCTGCCTGTGGTCTCTCCGTCAGCAAGAAGGTGGCTGCCTTAGAACTGACCCCGCAGAAGCGAAATGATGTTTTCTAAACCGTGATTGATCAAACCACCTGCCTTTTACCTCCAGCATTATTTCCTAAATGTGGAAAAGCAGGCTTTTCTGGAAGCAGAAGTGTGAGCTCCGCTCCAGTGCAGACAAACCATTATGACTGTGATGAGCCAGGTTTAAATAAGCAAAATCCCAGAACGGGTCCAAGAAAAAGGACTGAAAAAACACGTGGGCCACGTGCTGACAGAGCTATTAATCAGCAGGTGCCCACTCTTACCCAGGTAGGGAGAGGGCAGCTGATTATCACCGGGGACAGAAGTCAGCAGCAGGGAGAGTGTGAGTGCTACCCTGTGAAACGGGGCTCTCTCGAGTCTTAAATACGAAGGGTGAATGTGGGGGGGGGGGGGCAGTGTACATACATACATACAAGCCAGCAAACCCACGTACCACGTGGCAACATGCCTGGCTTACAGTAAAATATTCACAATCAGGGATTGTTGTTTCTATTAGAAAAATGTAATTGGCACCTGGAATTGTGCGTTTGGAGTGCTGATGTGTTTTCACTCATGTTCACTTTTCTAAGTAAAAAATGTCCATCCAGAAAGCACCTCTGGTTCCCAGCTGCAGGTTAAAGGCCGCACCCGGGGTCATGGCTCTCCTGGGACCACTGACAGGGAGGCAGGCGTCGGGCTCCCAGGAGGATGCTTGGTGCACTGCCCTCTAGGGTCTGGCCTCAATCCCCTTGACCTGCGCTCATCAGACCAGTCCCCCTCCTCCCTCCGCTCTGCGCAGCAGCCCAGCCCCTGGTGTCTGCTCCCCTTAGCATTCCCTCTGTTGCCCAAAGCCAGAGTGGCTCAAGGCCCTGACAGTCCCTTCCCCGCCACTCTGAGCAGGAGGAGGAATCACTTCTGACTCCCCAGCCCCCTGCCAAATTGGAGCTGTCAGCACTCCACTCAAAAGCTGCCAAGGGGACCCTCCACAGAGAGCCAGTTGCTGTCAGGACACAGAGCCTGTTGCCAAGGGGGGACCACAGTCCCCAAACCCTCTGGTGGGGAGCAGCCCTGGCCAATGGGAAGCTTGATGGGGACATGGCATTTATAGGCAAAGTGTGGTGCAGGTGAGTTAGCCTCATGTTGCGGAAAATTCTTCCCCATCACTGGAGCAGAGCTTTCTAATTCACTCCCTCCTTTGTCAAACAAATCTCTTCATGTGCCTTGAGGTCTAAAAATCACAGTTAGATATTTGGTTCGTTGCCATGAGCAGAGGAGAAAAACTTCTACTGACGGACGCGCTGAGGAGCTATTCGGGGAATGTCTCCCTGCCATTCACCCGGCACGGCTGTGGACAGGCCTCTCCCACTCACACACTTTCAAGAAAGTAAAACAAATACCTGCCCAGGAGCCCGCAGCGCGAGGCTGGTGGCGGGGATTAAGGTGTAGAGTTCGCCAGGAAGTCGCTGAATGATCTATTTTATCCAGATTGTGTCTGTTGATTTTACTCGGGGATTTTTTCTCTCTCAGTAAACATCATTACAGGGCAATGTGTGTTTTCATTTCTTTCTGGAGGAATGAAAGATGTTTGTATCCAAAGAGATAAAATGACCAGGCTTTTTTGGTTTTTCTTTTCTTTTTTTTTCTTTTTTTTTTTTTTTTAAGTACCAGGAAGACAGCCCAGGAGAAACAAAACCCCAGCATCATGGAGGTCCCTGCGCTCCTAAACTCTCCAGGGCCCCGCGATGTCCCATCCCCCCTCCGAGGAGAAAGCTTCGAAGTGGCCACGGAACGGATTCAAAGCCTGAGTGAGACCTCGGAGCGGGAAGCCACATCGGGACACCAGCCACCAGTCGGCTTTCTCTGCGTTGAATCCTGGTGGTCAAATGTCCAACTTCCGTCTTCCTCCACAAAGGGTCGGCCCAAGGCATGTGGCGTTATTAAAATTCCACAGCTGACCAGAAACTCCATGAGGAGAGCAAACATTTGTTTTCCTATATTGGATGTGGCTGAAAGAATTTGTCTTTTTCTTTTTCTTTCTGATTGGATTTTTTTTATGCTGACTAAACTCATCAGCCTGGGAAACTGCAGGCCTGCCCCTGGTGGGAGGGGCCCCTGGGGGTGTGTAAGCTCAATATTTTGCCCATGGCCAGCACCCCAATGTGCCTGGCTGACTGAGCCATCGGCTCAGAAGTAGTTTTTAAGTTTGAACAAGAGCAGCCTTTCCTGTGGTCGCTGGTCAGATGTGACCAGCCCTTTGGTCCATCAGAGAAAGTTCTGGATGGCAGGGATTTTTGCTCATCTTGGGAGCCCTGGGCCCAGCCTGGGGAGGGCGGGTGGGCGGGCATAGTAGGTCTCCAATAGACGGTGAGCAGGCTAACCCACAGCACTGGGCATTCACTAAGAATTTCAATCAGCAGCAATGGCTCGACCCAGACCTAATGTGCAGCCTCAGTTTGCATGACTCATGCGTTTAATCATTCCTTGTGTCTTTAATCATTCGTTATTCATAAATATTTGTCAAATTCTGGGGAAGCACGTTGGTGTAGGACACAGACCTCCTTTGGAGAGAGGAGTGGAGATGCCCGGCTGCCTGCAGACGCCAGCCTCTCAGATGTGCTGCGGCTGCACTGTGCCCGAGCTGCCCTGTCAGAGGCAGAGCCAGGCCACTTCTGCCTGGCACAGCCTCTCCTAACGGGCAGTCTCTGCTCAGAGACGTCCACGGCTGGCGAGAGTTTCACAGAGCTGCCCATGGTCCCAACTCTCCCTCCCCTCCCGCTGCCCTCCCTTTACCCCCTTTCCAGGGGACAGTGCATTTGGTCATCTGGTCTGAAGCCCGCCCCTGTCCCTTTCACTTCCCGTTGTGCCTCACAGGTACCCCCCAGTGCGTCTCCTGGATCCAGTTCTGTCTGCTGTGTTTTCTGGAGTGCCTGAGTGACAGACACCCCTGTGCTGGGCGCAGGAGGCTCAGCAGGGAAAGGGATCCGCACCCGCACCCCCAGCCTTTGTTGACCCAAACCAGGACAAGGGGATCTCTCTTAAAATGCCACAGCACCCGATACTTAAACAACCTTGAGTCCTACTGGGTTCCAGAGGGTGTCCTAATTACCACAGATAAACTCTCCCGTTCACCCTTCATTACTGCAGTATCCATGTTATAGACAGAGAACAAGACAAGAGAGGTCGGATGGCAATGGTCAGGTGAGTCAGCGAATGGGTGGGGAGTTAGGGTCCTGCCTGCAGGTGTGCCTTCCACCAAAGCCTGGAGCCACTTTGCTGTCCTTGACCCCTGTACCCAGCAAGGAGGCTCCCCCCTCAGCTTCTGCAAGCAGAAGGGCCCGCAGGTGGTGAGGGAGTGACCAGGCTAGGGCCTCGAGGAAATGGGCCAGGAGAATGAACAAAGGTCTGCGCAGAGTTGGCAGAGGAAGGCTGTGAGTTAGAAAGTCACCTAGTGCCTACGGTAGAAGGCAGATACCTGGATGTACCTTCTCAAAATGATGCTGGAAATGGGAAACAGACACTATGGCTCCAAAACAACCAATGTCCACTCTGAGCACCAAAATGGAGCCTCACCAGGAATCCAGCATGACACCACAGTCCTGTCCCCCCAGGCAGCCCCAGTGGGGACTTCAGTTCCCAGCACCTAGGACAGAGCCTGGTCCTTAGCATACGTGCTCAGGAAATGTTAGATGGATGGATGGATGGATGGATGGATGGGTGAACAGATGGGTGTCTGGTCCCTAAGTCCCTTTTTAAATAAGAGGAGAGGCATTAATAATTGGCTACTAACTGAATGAGGCTAGGGAGATGAGAAGCAAGCCCGGGTGACCCGGGGAAGACCTTAGTAAACAATCAGAGCAGAAAGTGACTTGCAGCAACAGAAGGATTGGCAAAGGGCTTTTAGTCTTGGAGAGTGAATGGTCAGGGGCAACCTCAGAAACGACTGGAAGCATGAACTTGGTACTGAGACACAAGTGGTGCCTAACCTGGTCAGCAGTCCACTGTGTGTTGTATAATATTAAATTCCTATTGCTGCTATAACAAATGACCACAAACAGAATGGTTTAAAACCATACACATGTATTATTGTCCTGGAGGTCAGAAATCCTAAACATCTCACTGAGCTAAAATCAGAGTGTCTCCAGGGCTGTGTTCCTTCAGGAGACTCTAAATGAGAATCCATTTCATGGCCTTTTCAAGCTTCTAGAAGCTTCTAAAATTTTTGGCTCATGGCCTTAGCTTCCATGTTTAAAGTCATCAGTATAGCATCTTCAACTCTCTCTGACTCTCACTTTCTGCTTCCTGACCTCATGTCCCCTGATGTCTCTCTAAGGACCTGAGCCTACACTGGGCCCACCCAGATAACCCGGAACGTCTCCCATCTCAGGATCCTGCACTTGACTACTCCTGTTTTTCTTCCTCTCTGAGTCAGCACAGTTTCCAGGAAGCCTCTTCTAACCTCCCTAGGTGATGTCCCTCTATTATGATATCCTACATAATAAAAGGCTTATATGCAAATAGACCAAACAGGGGTACGACTGATCACTATGATGTACACTGACCACTTGGGGGCAGACGCTCAATGCAGGAGCTGCCTACTAGTGGTCAGTGCGCTCCCACAGGGGGCGTGCTGCTCAGCTAGAACCCAGGCTCACCGCTGGCAAGTGCAGCAGTGGTGACGGGAGCCTCTGGATGTCCAGAGCAGTTGGACATCCCCGAGGGCTCTTAGACTGCGAGAGGGCACAGGCTGTTTTGAGAGACACCCCCAAATGCATGAATTTCATGCACTGGTCCTCTAGTAGTTTTATATTTATTGATGACTCTGGCTGATGCCTGTGTCTGTCTCTCAAACCATTTCCTGTCCACTTTGTGTCTGCAGTCATGCTCATTAACAGACACTCCACAAAGATGCCCAGAGTGAACTCATGATGTCACTTTTAGTCTTATGTGAAAAAATTGTAAGGCCCAAGGTAAAATAACTGGATCGATACATGGGCAAAATAAGGGGACCTGGAAGTCCCAGCTGGGTAGAAGAAAAGGGATGAAGGGGCAGGGCCCAGCCCTCTGTGACAGGAACCCCCATCCTCTGAGAGCCTAGGGGCGCCCCGCCAGGTGGCTGGTTCCCAGTGCCATATCTCAGAACTGATCTGCGTACAAGCTTCCTCTCCTTATCAACATGCAGCCGACAGAGGTGCAATTGATATCAATGGACCTGTTCCAGGAACAGGCTGGTAGGAGACTGCCAAACAGGGCTGGCCACTGCTGGGAAAGCAGGTGACTAAAGGAGCCTATCCTCCTCCCAAGGACAGGAATGGTCCGGGCCACAGTCAGGCCCCTCTGCCATGTAGAAAGAATAATTTGACAACAGTGAGTCACTGAATAGTTATTGATGTCCTACTGTGTATCAGTCGCCCGCTTAGGAGCTGGAGAAACAGGAGAGAACTCACTAAGCTTGAAAGAATCAGATGCCTGCCAATCAATTATACAAGTAAATCAATAAACCAATTGTGGTAAGAGTAAGAAGGAGAGGTACAGGGTGTTAGGAAAGCATATAATGGGAGTATCTGACCTGGTCTAGGGAATCAGGAGAGGCTTATAGGAAGAAATGACATTTAAGCCAACACTTTACAGACAGCATTCCCAACCTCTTTCTCCTTAGTTACTCCCTCTATCAAAGCTGCAAGAGTGAAATACTTACATTCTCAGCCTCCATTGCAGCTGGGGCTACTGTGGGACAATTGTGACTAATGAGATGCAAGCTGAAGTCTGTTGGCTCCACTGCCCTACTTCTTCCTGCCTTAAATGTGGATTAGATGTCTAGAGCTGAGGCAGCCATTCTGTGACACCAAGGAAAGGCCAAGATCATCCCAGAGATACCAGCCCTGAGTCACAGAATCAATACCTAGAAACCAGCTGCCTCCAGACTTCTTGCTACATGATTAAAATATGCCTGTTTTGTTGAGACCATTATAACTTGTAGTCAAAAGCATTAATAATTGAAACAGGTCTCAAAGGTGAGTGTTAACCAAGCCAAGAGTGGCAAGAAGGGTGTCCAGGATGAAGAAACAGCAAGTGCAAAAGTTCTGGGGTGGGATCGTCCACTGGCAGAATCCAGAGGTCAGGATATGGCTGAAGCTTAGGGAAGGAGGAGAGTGGATGAGCATGAGCCTGGAGGAGCAGACGGACCTTATGGCGAGTGGCTGAGACATTGCCAGGAACAACTGTAATCATCCAAAAGGATTTTAGATGAAGAAGCAAAAGGAGGCTAGATTTGCTTTCTATAAACTCTCTCTCCAGCAGGTTATGCGAATTGATTGAGAGGCTTCAAGGGAGACACTAGAGGACCAAGGAGAATGTTATCGTAGTTGTGGAGGAGAGAACAACAGGGCCATTTGGCCTGGGTGCCAGTGGTGGCGGGGACAGAAGTGATCCCTCAGACACTGTCTAATATCGAACACACTTGCCCCTGGTTAAGAACCACTAGTTGGAAGATGCTGCATTTCGTTTTCAATTTTAATTAGAAAGCCAGAGGAATGGCTAGAACCCCACAGCTCATTGAAGGCCTGGGACGTTCTTTTGCTTTTAGTTATTTAAGTTACCTGCCCGGCCCCTAAGGTACCACGTTTGCTATCCCAGGAGTAGGTTTATGGCTGTGGATTCCAAGGACTAATCCCATCTTACTACCTGGATGCTTTAAAACTTGGCCGGTGGATACAGTGGGACACTACTCCAGCCAAGGATAGAAGCATGTATCTAGGTAGAGTCCAGATAGGATGGATGGATAGATGGGTGCTGGGATGAATGAATAGTGGGAGGGAAAGAGAGCTTGAAAAAAAAAACAATTTTCGGGCGTTTACCAGGATGAGGTCCCAGAAGCAGGAAAGATAGGGAAGAAAACTCTAATAGGATGTTGATGGCATATACAAGGCTAAAAGGAGACGGACACTGGCTATTGGGTTTTGTTGTTTGAAATAGAAATTCTCTTAAAACAAACCTCTGGTCCATCCGTTTGTTTCTGCAAAACAAACAACAGGCTGCTTACAACCTCATTACAGAGGGAGCCCACGCCCCCACCCCCTCAGCCTCCCAGTCCATTTGGAAGATCCGGACCAGTGAACCAAGAATCCAGAAAGGACACGGAGTGGGAAGAGGACAGAAACAAACACTCTCAAATAGCTATACAAACGCTTGAGGTTCGAGGGGAAAAGTAATCATCCTGTAATTGACTGTTTACTAATGGAATCTATTAATTTATAGCCACAAAAGAATCAGCTAATTTGTGGTTAATGATGTTTAAAAGATAAACAACACAGACGAACTCCGTGGAGCACAACCCCAGTTCTCTGGCATCTGTCTGCATAGACACTCTGGCTCTCAATGAGGCAGAGGGGGGACAGCAGTTGTGGGAGTGGGGTCAGTGGAGAGCAAAGAGAGATTTGGTGGGAAGCAGGGAGTCCCAGCCTCCAAAGGAGCCTTGTTCACCTTTGCAGTTTCTTTTCAAATTGCACATCCTCCACTCCAGGTCCCAATATCATCCCTGCTGTGCCCCCACCGTCCATGTCAGCCCCACTCTGGGCCTTTGCTTTCACTGGGAACAGAATATATTGGCTAGAGGGGTAGTGACGTCGGAGGCTGATTGGATGGGAGTGCAGGGAGTTGTGCGGATGCTCGGCGGGATGTACTTCAGTGCAGGAGGACGGCAGGGAGTCCTCACTGAAGTCATGGAAGTGATGGCTTGGATGAGATTCGGAGGACTGTCCTTACTTCCTTTCCTGCTCTCCTTCCTTTCCTTCCGTCCTTTCCTCTCCTTCCTTCCTTCCTCCTGCCTTCCTTCCTTCCTTCCTTCTTCCTTCCTTTTCCTTCCTTCCTTCCTTCCTGTCATTCCTTCCTTCCTTCCTTTCCTTCTCTTTCCTCCTTCCTCCTCCTCCTCCTCCTCCTCCTCCTCCTCCTCCTCCTCCTCCTCCGTCGTCGCCGTCGTCGTCTTCTTCTTCTTCTTCTTCTTCTTCTTCTTCTTCTTCTTCTTCTTTTTTTATAATAAATCTTTATTGTTCAGATTATTACAGGTGTTCCTCTTTCCCTCCTCTTCCCCATAGCTCCTCTCCACCTGATTCCCAACTCCACCCCATGCCCTTACCCCCCCCCCCCCCGTCTTCATCCATAGGTGTAAGATTTTTGTCCAATCTCTTGCCTCACCCCTCAGACTCCCTTCCCTCTGAGAATTGTTAGTCCAATCCCTTTCTATGTCCCTGTTTCTATTATGTTCTCCAGTCCATTTTGTTCTTCAGATTTTTTTTTTTTTATATTTTATTGATTTTGTACAGAGAGGAAGGGATAGAGATAGAGAGTTAGAAACATCGATGAGAGAGAGTCATCGATCAGTTGCCTCTTGCACACCCCCTACTGGGGATATGCCCGCAACCAAGGTACATGCCCTTGACTGGAATCGAACCCGGGTCCCTTCAGTCCCCAAGCCGACGCTCTATCCATTGAGCTAAACCGGTCCCGGCTAGATTTTTTATTCACTTGATTTTTAGATTCACTTGTTGGTAGGTATGTATTTTATATCTTTTTGTTGTTCATAATTTTTACCTTTACTTTTCTTCTTCTTCTTCCTCTCCTTAAAGAATACCCTTCAGAATTTCATGTAGTCCTGGTTTGGTGTTGATGAACTCCTTTAACTTTTTCTTATCTATGAAGCTCTTTATCTGCCCTTCAATTCTGAATGATAGCTTTGCTGGGTAGAGTAAGCTTGGTTGTAGGTTCTTGTTGTTCATCATTTTGAATATTTCTTGCCATTCCCTTCTGGCCTGCATAGTTTCTGTTAAGAAATCAGCTGACAGTCGTATGGGTACTCCCTTGTAGGTAACTAGCTGTTTTTCTCTTGCTACTTGTAAGATTCTCTCTTTGTCTTTTGCCCTTGGCATTTTAATTATGATGTTTCTTGTTGTGTCCCTCATTGGATTCCTCTTGTTTGGGGTTCTGTATGCTTTCTGAACTTGTAAGTTTATTTCTTTTACCAGGTAGGGAAAGTTTTCTATCATTATTTCTTTCAATAGTCCTTCAATACCCTGCTCGCTCTCCTCTGGCACCCCAAAAATCCGGATGTTGGTACGTTTTAAGCAGTCCCGGAGGCTTCTTACACTATCCTCACACTTTTGGATTCTTCTTTCTTTCTGCCTCTCTGGTTGGGTGATTTTTTTCTTCCTTATATTCCAGATCTTTGGTTTGATTCTTGGGGTACGTTGAGCTATAGTTGAGTTTCTGTATATTTTTTATTTCAGACAATGTATGTTTAATTTCTGACTGGTCCTTTTCCATTTTTTTTTTTTTTTTTTTTTTTTTTTTTTTTTTTTTTTTTTTTTGGTATTCTCTTTAAGGTTTTTGAAGGTCTCAACAAGCTTCTTGGAGGTCTCATCAAGTTTCTCAAAGGTTTTTAGAAGATTCTTTTTTTAAAAAAATATATTTTATTGATTTTTTACAGAGAGGAAGGGAGAGAGATAGAGAGTTAGAAACATCAATGAGAGAGAGTCATCGATCAGCTGCCTCTTGCACATCCCCTACTGGGGATATGCCCGAAACCAAGGTACATGCCCTTGACCGGAATTGAACCCGGGACCCTTCAGTCCCCAAGCCGACGCTCTATCCACTGAGCCAAACCTGTCTCGGCAAGTTTTTAGAAGATTCTTGAGTAATCTTATAAATGTGATTCTGAACTCTGTGTCGTCCAGTAGTATGCTTTCCTCCATGTCTCCCATTCGTGACATGTTTCTGTGTCTCCTCCCTGTGTTGATGGAGTGGCTTTGTGTATTTGGTGACCTATCAGCTTCCCCAATCACCTGGGGTGGTTGCTGCTCTGGAAACTCGGTTAGTTTCAATGGGGCTTTGGTGCTTACTGAGTCTGTATCCGGAATGCATCACTTATGGGTGTGAGTGGTTGAAATTGACCACTAGGAACACTGGCTTCTGGATCTCCAATGGGATTTAATTCAGCTACTGTCTGAAGTCGCCCTGCAAGAGCTACAGCGAGAACTACAATTTTTTCCTATTTGCTTGGGAATTGGCGTTTTGTTTTGTTTTGTTTTGTTTTTTTCTTTCTGGAGTTGCAGTTTATATCTGGTTAAGCTGCCTAGATACAAGCCATTCATATGTAAAAGCAGCTGTGTGGTGCCTGGGAGGGTCTGTAGAATGTGTGGGCGGGACTTCAGGGTGGGGCAGGGTCTCAGGACGTCACTAGATTGGGCATGGGCTAACAGCGATGTCTGCCCTTCCATATTTCCAAGTCTCCACTTCCCTGAGATCCAGCGCAGTAAACAATGATTACTGCGCACACCTCTGCAAGAGTCGCCCTCACTTCGGACCAGATGGCCAACAGACCAGCTTCTCCCCATAGGCGTCTGGGCCCCCACGTGACCCCAGAAACTGGATTTCAAAGTGATAGGGAGCTTGTTTCCTTTCGGGTTGAAAAGAAAAGCTGCGCCGGGTGCCCAGTCGCCGCCACCAGCCTGATTCGCCTCCAGCCGGATTCTTGTGCCTCCCTACCTAGGCTCCTCAGCTTTTCAGCGCTTGCATCCTCCTCTCTTTCACCCAGCCTTCCCATGGTTTTGGATGATAGATGTCCTTTATATTAGTTTTAATTATTAAAATTGTTGTGCGAGCAGCAGACCAGATGTTTATGTACGCCACCATCTTGGTTTCTCTCTCCCATCTTTTCTTCTATTCCCCTGGATATTAATACAGATTATTAGTAGCTACAGAATAACTATCACTTACATTAGAGGGCACCCTAGTGTTTCCATACATTATCGATCTCTAGGATTCCTCAAAATCCCCTACAAAGTTGGTCTCAGTCTCAGCCCATCAACCCATTTTATAGGTAAGAAAACTAAGGCCTAGAAAGGTGAGTCAACTTGCCCAGTTTCATTGCAGATGCATGGTGGGTCTGATGTTGGAATCTAGTCTATCTAATCCCAGAATCCTATCTCCAGATCAGCATTTCCCAAATCTTACTCATTCTCATGCCTATATTTTTGCTATTTCTGCAAACTACTTGTGGTAGTGTGGACAGGGTGGGGGAGGGTTGGGATTATGTATTTATGATCTTTCTTTAAATTGTCTCCTCCCCCTTCTTTTTATTTATTTATTTTTTATTATTTTTGGCTGGGTACAGTGAACTTTGATAGTACATGACAAGACAGGGTTCCCAAAGTTCTTCCCCTTCCTCAGGGGTGTGGGGTGAAAACTGGAAGTCAGGAGATTCTCAGTGTGTTGGGGGATCGATTTGGCGCAAAGACTTCCCCAGAAGCTGAGGGCCACTCTTCCTCTCGCTGGGACTGGTGGTCCAGGGGGTTCTTACTCCTTGGAGGCCATGTGGCCATGGGGCCACCCTGTTGCAGTAGCCAAATTCATTGTTGGACCAGGAAACGAGCTTGACAAAGTGGTCATTGAGCAATGCCAGCCCCAGCATCAAAGGTGGAGAAATGGGTGTCACTATAAAGTCTCAGGAGGCAGCCTGGTCCTCAGTATAGACCAGGATGCCCTTGAGGGGGCCCTCTGATGCCTGCTTCACTACCTTCTTGATGGCATCGTATTTGGCAATGTTTTCCAGGCAGCAGGTCAGATCCACAACCAACACATCAGGAGTAGGGACACAGAAGGCAATGCCAGTGAGCTTCCAGTTCAGCTCAGGGAAGGCCTTGCCCACAGCCTTGGCAGTGCCAGCAGAAGCAGGGATGATGTTCTGGGTAGCCTCTTGGCCATCATGCCACAGCTTCCCAGAGGGGCCATCCACGGTCTTCTGGGTGGCAGTGATGGCATGAACTGTGGTCATGAGTCCCTCCATGATGCCAAAATTGTCATGGATGACGTTATCCAGGAGGGCTAAGCAGTTGGTGGTACATGAGGCAGTACTGACAATCGTGAGGGAGTGGTAATACTTGTCATGGTTCACACCCATCACAAACGTGGGGGCATCCGCAGAAGGGCCAGAGATGAGGACCCTCTTGGCTCCATCCTTCAAGTGAGCCCGGCCTTTTCCATGGCAGTGAAGACACAGATGGACTCTACCACATACTCAGCACCAGCATCAACCCCTTTGATGTTGGCGGGATGGACTTTCCATTGATGACAAGCTTCCCGTTCTCTGCCTTGACTGTGCCTTTGAGCTTGCCAGGAGTAGAATCGTACTGGAACATGCAGACCATGTAGTTGAAGTCAATGAAGGAGCGGTTGATGGCAACAATATCCTCTTTGCCAGGTGCCCGATGCGGCCCATTCCATTCACACGGACCTTCACCATCGTGTCTCAGGATTGTGGCTGGCGCTGCACAGGAAGAGCGGTTGTCTGAGGAACAGAAGCAGAGAGCCCTTTCTTTTTATTTTTTCATTTTAGCTTCATCCCCAGCAGTATTACCCAGGTCTGATAGGTTAAGAATATATTTGTTTCTAAGACAAATTTGGAATAAATACCTGACTACTAAATTATACTCTTGCCTTATCCTACCTTATAATCTTGGAAACCACCCAGGGTACAAGAACTATACAATTTACTCTGTCAACCTTCCTGATACAGCCCACCCTTTGACAGGCACTGGGCGCCCGCCTGGACTCCTCCAGCCCACGGACATCCTTCCTTTTGTGGACAGAAAATCCATGTCATTAGCAAACCACAAAAGGACAAAATGAAATTAAGGGAGAAGGATTCGTTTCCTTGAGAAGATTATAAGATCCTTGAGGATTAGAAGCAACCCTCTTCAATCTTGAAGTCTTTGCTCTGTGGGAAACAGAGATGGAACTCACAGAAGGTGCTCAGTAAAGTCTGGGGGAGGAGCTGATGGGGACAGAGAACAGAGAAGTGGGAGATGTTATTGTCACAGCTGGGTCTGGGCCAGCCTGAATCCATATTCCTTCTTCTGCCAACAAGGCTCAGAATTCACCTGGGAGTGTCCCCTCCCTTCTCCCAGTCCAGCACTTCAGGGTGGGCCTCCCCCACCTGGCCATAGGTGCTGGACATTCCCCAAGCCACTGTGATTAGTTCAGAAATGGGGTCACACCCCAAATTTGGCCAGGGAGTCAGGCCTAGGGCTTTCATTCAAGTTTCTGGGGAAGGAGCAGCTCTATCCTGCTGAGCTGGACTCTCAGAGGGCGGGGGCCTGGAGAGATGGGTGGTCATCTTGCTGGGAGCCTGAGAATTTAAACCCCATGGGAGAGGCAGGCACATGGAGAGGGGGCAGGGCTTGAGAAGCTGCATAAAAACAATCCTGAAATAGGATCTAACATCAGAATTTTCAGCCAATAACTCTTCTTTTGGCATGAGCCTTTTTGAGTTGGGTTTTCTGTTACTTGCATCCAAAACACCCTGGAGGAACCCTTGACTAAGGGTCAGGAAACCAGACTCTGTGTGTATCTCATGTGACCCTGGTGAGTCACTGCATCTTTCATGACCCTACCTCAAAGCACCTCCCACTCTCTCCTCCCCCAGCATTTCCTGTCCGGACCCAGACCAGTGCCCCCTGACATTTCATGCTATGTTCATGACCTTGTTTGCTAGCCATCTGTCTCACTGCTGACCGCCCAGTGCTCAGAACAGACCTGGCGCACGGGAAGTCCTGGGTAAATAGTTATTGTGTATCCTGCCTCAGTGTCTCCACCTGTGAAATGTGAGGGAAGTATAACATTTTCTCTCAGGATCCTTCTGCTAGGCTGTGCTTTGCTTCCCTCGCAGCTTTTCAGACCTCTGAGAACACTGCACGAGGGTTTCTTCTGAAGGCGCTCGTGTCTCCAGCAAATAACCTCTCACTCACAGGGAAGGAGTTTGTAAGACTGTCCTCTTTTGCTCCCTTCCTCTGCCTACACAAGCTCATTAACCAGAAAGTCCCTCTTGATGTCTAACACAATCTTTCATGCTGCGACTTGAGTTCAATAGACATTCCAGGCCACTCAGAGCAGGGAAGAAACTGTAAAGTGACATGAAATCCTGTGAGAAAATAAAAGCTCAAAGATGCCTGCATTTTCTTCCACCACAAAGAAACCCTCGTTTCCTTCTCATGACAGTTTCTGACTTTGCACAAAGTTCCTTTCTTGTCTGCACCTAGGAACAAAGCTCTTCTGGAGATGCGGGTGCAAAGATGAGAATAAAATAAATAAACTGTCTGTTTAATCTTCCTATTGTCAAAACAATGTCTCAGCCAAAATACCTGGGCTCTGATTCATCCCACTGACCCTCTTCAGAGGGAGCAGGCAGGAGGCAGGAGAGTCAACATTTCTCAACCCATTTGACGGATGAGCTCAGAGGAAGGGGGAGGCTCTGCAATGAACAAGCCACAGTAAACAACGGAACCACTTCTTTTCCGGGGTCAGGTACTGCCTGCCTCCTAGTTTAAAGGAAGGCCCCACCACCTAGGATGCAGGCTTAGCCTCCATTAATTCATTCGCTCATTCACTCATTCACTCACTCACTCATTCACTCACTCACTCTCTCATTCAGAGGATTAAAAGCCTGGACTGAGCACCTCCCTGGGCCTTGCTCAGTAGCCTCGGGGCTCCTTTCCCACCCCAGCCTCTGAGGGAGGATGTGCAGGAATTATCTGTCCCTTGACTGGATGGGGAGGTTTAATGAGTTAATTGCTTAAAGTATTTTTCCTAGTTTATTCTTTGTCTTTTAATTGTACTTGTGGTGTTTTTTGACGTCCTGGAATTTTTAATGTTTATATGGATGAGTCTTTTTGTTTTTCTTTGGAGTGTCTGGTCTTATGTGCCTACAGAGGATTCAATAGGGAATGATTTTTACGGCCCTATGTAAAGCCATAGGTCATGAGCAGGTAGCGGTGAGAGGGAAGGATCCTCTTCATTCCTTCACTTTATAAATAAGGAAACTGAGGCTCCAGTGTGAGTGCACAGTGGGGCGGAAGTTGCAGTCCTGAGTCCCTGCCCAGGGCTCTTTCTGCTGTGCAAAAAGAATAAAAATCAGGAGAAGTCAGAGGGCTCTTGGCCACCTAGAGTGCACTGCTCAGTGGCTGTCACAGCCCCTCCAAAGCTGAAAGCACACTTTGTCCACCCTACACATGCAGTGCCACTGAGTTCACTGGACATCTGTCCAGCTGTCCATGGCAGCAATGAGCCCTCAGATCATGCCCACCGAAGGCCTTTCTAAGCTTGTGAGGTCAGATACCACAAAGGAAAAGACATGGTTGAACATGAACATGAAAAATTCCTGTACATCGACACCCACAGCGGATTCAATTAAAAGACACAAAACAACTAGGAAAGAAATTTCCAACATTGATGACAACGTATTAAGACTCTTAAAACTCACGCAGCTCACCCAGAGCCATGCAGAAAAGTGAAAGACAAATCACAGTGGTGGAGACACCAATGGGCAGCCCACTGGGGACAAATGCTTAAATCATCAGCAATCAAACCAACTGAGTGAAAGCTACAGTGAGGTCACTTCTCATTCCTCTCAGAGCAGCAATATTAAAAAGAATGGAAACACGCATCAGCAAGAGGGGGAGAGACCGCAACCCACAGACTACTGGGGGGCATAAAGGACTCTGCTTTTCCGAATCTTGTCACACATATTAAACTCCTTAGAAACGTGTGGTTTTGTTCCAGCACCTTCACTTGGAAGGAACTCTTGAGGAACTATGTATAAGGAAGGAGATGTGTTCCCAGGCTGTTTATAGGGGAGAAGTTGGAAGCAGCCTCTATGCTCGGTGCTAAGGAGTTCGGCCTTAAGGAGGTCTACTCCAGCACAGACATTCGACAGAACAGGGTGGAGCCTCAGAGGAGAACGATGCTTCACAGAAGATGCCAGCATGCAGTCAATTTAAAGATCAGGGCACAAGGCAATATGTATGTACACAGCATTCTAGTTCTACAAAAACACACACGTACATGGACACACGTGCACGGAAAGCAATCCGGAAAAAACATGCACCAAACGCCAGAGTGCTTTTCTCCAGGAGTGAGAATGACTTACTTGTTTGCTTGTTTTTCTTGTTTCAATTGGTCGGTGCCAGGACTGGAGAGGTGGGGAGGGCACAGGAGAGAAGACAGCACATTCCGTCGGAAGTGTTGTCATAGACTTTGCAGACAACGACGACAACAGTACTTACCAAATGTCTATGTGTGACCCATCACACCAGTCATTGTACTTCTAGGAATTCACCCTAAGGAAATAAACAGAGATGTGTGCAAAGACTCATGTACAAGGACATCCACTGTAGAGTTTTTTACAATAGCAGAAAGTTGGAATCGGCCTAAATATTCAACAATGGAGAATTGTTTCAAGAAGCTGGTCTGCTTTCCTAGTGAAGGGCTATGCAATCCATTACCGTGATGTCGAATACTGAATGAGACAACAAAATATTCTAGATATAAATTTACAAAAGATTTAAAATGGCAAGGACTGTTTGATAGCAATACTGTAAAATACCACACACACTAAATTTTAAGTAGGACAAAAGAAGCTTAGGAGGGAATGTGGGCAGTGATAATCACTGCCTGATGGGATTCTGGGTTTGGTTTTTTTTTTTTTTTTTTTTTTTGTGTGTGTGTGTGTGTGTGTGTGTGTGTGTGTTTTCCTACAGTTTGCAATTTGAGTACAATAAACCTGTTACTGTCACAGCCATATTTTTTTAATTCTTTTTTTTATTGATTTCAGAGAGGAAGGGAGAGAGAGATAGAAATCAATGACAAGAGAGAATCATTAACTGGCTGCTTCCTGCACGCTCCCTACTGTGGATCAAGCCTGCAACACAGGCATGTGCCCTTGACCAGAATCAAACCTTCAGTCTGCAGGCCGATGTTCTATCCACTGAGCCAAACCAGCTAGGATACAACCATATTTTTTTTAAAGGGGGGTGGGGGGGGTGTGTGGATAATTCCAAGAACCTTTACACTAAAACAAGCTAGTCATTGGTGTCTATAAATTCCAGTTTCTCAGCCAGGCTGCTCGGTATTGACAATTGCATAGCTACCTCGGGAATTAGAGGCCAGGTTCATAATTAAAATATGTCCCTCTGACATCCTCTCTCAGTGCCACCTAGAACAGATCCTGCCCTCAAAACCATGCCCAGCCAGTCCATAAACCTTTCGAGGGCTGTTTTGAATCTCAGGGACAAACTGTGGTCGAATCCAGCTGGCGCTGGCCGTGGCGGACACTTGCTCAATCATCTCTGTTGTGTAATGATGAAGAATTCGTCCTATTCTCAGAAACCCATTGTCAGGACAGGATGGAGGTTTCCAAATATGTGTTCTGGAGCTCGTCCTGCTTTCCTCCGGGGTCAAGCAAGCCATGCGCTCAGGATAATTAAAGTCACAGAAAGCCTGCAACTGCTTGCCTTTGTCTGCCTTTACTAGTATGTCCGGTAGAGTCCTGGCGCAGACAACCAGATTTTAAATCTGCCTGCACCTCACTGCTGCTGAGGGCCAGAAGGGCAGGCTGCAAGTGGAGAAGTGCCAAACAAGGGAGTACGTGACTATGTGATCACTCTCGGCCAAGGGAGAGTGGGAGGAGGCCCGGCAGGAAGACCCAGACCTGGGGGCCTGGTCAGGGAGTCAGGGGACAATGGGCATCTCCCAGAAGGAAGGAACTCTCCCTGGCCGCTGCCTTATATACTGGACTTGGGGGAGAACTGTGGGCTCACCAGCGGGTGCTTAGGGTCCTACCAGGCCAGCTCCTGGGTGTGTGGACCCTGCCTGCAGCACCCAGTTGTGTCAAGCCTCCACTCAGTGTTGCATGTGCAATTATTAGCAAACCCAGGCAGACACAGTCAGACTCCTGCTCACCTGGCACGTACCCAGTATCCCCATCCTCCACTGTGACAACCACAAATGTCTCCAGACATTGCCAAATGTCCCCTGAGGGAGGGAGAAAACTGCCTCTGGCCTAGTGGCCCCTGCTTGGGACAGCACCGATCTAACAGGAGAGAGAGGCAATGCGATGAGCAACTGTGACATGCCGGGGCAAGTGCGAGGGTGGGGGACGTGCGGGCAGTGTGACATTAGGAGGAACAGCTCACCGAGGCGAGTCCAGGCAGGTAACTTAGAGGAGTAGGGTCTCAGCCAAGACCTTTCTCAAGGAGACATCCCACACACAGACAGATGGTTGAGAGTCGGGGCCCCTGTTTTCCTGCCTGTGAAACAGGACAGAAATAGCCAGCCTACCAGCCCTGGCCAGTAGCTCAGTTGGTTAGAACGTCATCCCAGCACACCAAAGTTGTGGATTCAATACCACCAATGAATGCATAAATAAGTGAAACAAATCGATGTTTCTCTCTCCCCGTCTCTCTCTTTGTAAAAAAAAAATTTAAAAAAATCAATCGATAAATAAAAATTTTATTTCATTGGTGTGGTTCAGTAACATGTGAATGCAATAACATATGAATGAGAAGGTCATGGTTTGATTCCTGGTCAGGGCACATGCCTGGGTTGTGGCTTGATCCCCACATGCCTGGGTTGGGGCTTGCAGGAGGCAGCTGATCAATGATTCTCTCTCATCATTGATGTTTCTATCTCCTTCTCCCTTCCTCTCTGAAATCAATAAAAATACTTTTTAAAAATAAATAAGCCAAAACCGGTTTGGCTCAGTGGATAGAGCGTCGGCCTGGGGACTGAAAGGTCCCAGGTTCGATTCCGGTCAAGGGCATGTACCTTGGTTGCGGGCACATCCCCAGTAGGGGGTGTGCAGGAGGAAGCTAATTGATATTTCTGTCTCATCGGTGATTCTAACTCTCTATCCCTCTTCCTTCCTCTCTGTAAAAAAAATCAATAAAATGTATTTAAAAATAAAAATAAAAATAAATAAAAATTTTAAATGTCCATCCTTCCTACCCTGCCCCTCTGCATCGGGGAGGGAACAAGGCTGAAGGCTCACACTCAATTTAGGATGTTAATGTGATCAGTAACGACTAAAGGTGTGCTTTAACCCTTTGTACAATAAACTTCTAAAGATGCAATTAAATTCAAAATATCGTGGCATGTGGGAATGGCTTCTGTTTTGGACGTGTGGCAGTTAACGGGTTAAACAAGACGCATCAGCACCGTCATTCTCATGGGGATCTACACACTCTCTTCTCTACTTCCTTCAAAGCTCCAGGACCCCATTCCTATGAGGGCCACGGAAACACCAGGACCCCCCCCACTTGAGCCTTTTTGAGCTACTGTTGCTCAGTAGTTGTGTGACCTTGGAGAAGTTAAGCTCTCTGAACTGTCACCCCATCTGTGGGACCAAGTCAACAGGTTACCTACCATGAAGGGCTGTTGTAGAATTAAGAGGAGAAAAATATGCACAGCTCTGCTCAGAGCACCAGGCAAGTATTAATAATAGCCGCTCAACCAACATCAGTATTTACCGTATGACTTAAGCCAACTTCCATGCAGCTTATTCATTCACTCTGCAGTCACTTATTGACCACTTACTGCATGCCAGTGTTATTTTAGGCACTCAGGGTTTCCTAGAAAGATAGATTTCCTAAAAATCGAGGTTTACTTTGCTGGGGTGGATCAGAAAATGCACAAGCAGAGAGAGAAATACATCAAAAAATTTCAAGAGTGTCATGAGAGAAATAAAAATAAAAATAAAACAAAACAGGATCACAAGAGAGAAAGTGGCAGGGCAAGGGGTGGTCAGGAGCCTCCTGTAAGAGTTAACTTCTGATCTGTGGATGGAAGGTGGGCCTGCCTTGCATAGACCTGGGGAACATCTCTCAAAAGGAGCCCAAGAAGGCACACGCCTGTTGTGCATCAGGAAGGGCAACAGGGCCAATGTGGCTGCAGCAGTTGGGGGAGGCGAAGAAATGAAGTCAGCGAGGTGAATGGGGCCAGCCTAGCCAGGGGCCTACCATCTGAGCACTAACAGCTGACACTTACTGAGTGTGTACCACCCATCCGCTTAAAAGCTTTCTCTCATTTCATCCTCAGGACAACCCTATTAGGAAGGTATGGCCATCGGATTGGTCTGCTCTGCCGATTAGGAAACTGAGGCCTGGAAGGTTAAGTATCTTGGCAAGGGTCACTTGATCATTACAGAAGAAAATGAGTCTCTGATTACAAACAGTCTGACTCCAGTGATTAGACTCTTGTTAAATATAGAATAGAGCAAAAGGAAGCCACTGGAAGATCCTTGTGCCCCCAGTATCTCCCCAAAACAGGCTGAGCCTTTAATTAGCAGATGTGCAAGTTGGTGGTGGACAAAGCTGGCATTTGTCATCCTCCCTCCATGGCCCTAGAACCTGAGCTGGCTGCCAAGTAGGGTCACAGCCAGGTGACTGCACAGTGACCCACCTTCAAAGTTATGTCTGCCATTGGGCTTAAGAGCCCAGGATCCTTGGCCTCCTGCTCCAAAGGGCAAATGCATTGGAGTCAGTGAGTTGCCTTTAAACCTAGAGGCTCCAGTTGCTGGAACCAGAAAATCAGGGTGGAGAGAACCAGTTAGAGTCCTAGTCCAGACCTGGGCCTGCATTTACCGCCTCCAGCAGAAAAGATAACAGCACCAGCAGCCTTGCTTGACCTGAGGCCCCACGTGACAGAGGGAAAAGGAGGAAGAAGCCCAGGCATTCTCTGCCTTCCCTGCTGTTCTGTTCAGACAAAACTAAAGTCTGTAGGGGGAAACGGTAATGAAAACAAGGATATCCCACCTGTCAGAGGGTGGATGCAAGTGCTGTGCTGAAGAAGGGGAAGGGCACAGATGTGATTTGCCAAGGAAGTGACAAATCAAAGGCTGTGGTGAATTTGGAGGTGTGGGGACTAGATACACTCCCTGAGCATCTCTCTCTAGGGCTCAAGGCCTCAGTTTCTGCCCCTGCATAATATACTTACTTAACACACACCAGTGTGTTTGGCTATATTATTCCCTTTAGCCCTAACAGCAATTCTGCCAGGCAAGTCTTTTTTATTTCACTTATAGTTGAGAAAATTAAATATTCAAAAATTTAGGGTTCTGCTCCAGCTCAGGTGGCTGTGGAACCCACTTGCTTAGCAAACACCTGCATGGGCCCCAGCCTCAGCGACTTGGCAGCACCTGGATGCGGGTGGATAGCGGTGGGCCTGGTCCTCGGGCCATGCCTGCTATTGCATTTACTGGCTGACTGGGGCCAAGGGCTACGGCTGCAACATGCCCAGTCCACAGAAGACTTAACCAATGGTTCATATGATAATGTCCTAGATGCTGAGCTACTTCAGGAACTGCTTCATCAGCTTGAGCCAACCGAACATGTAATAATTATTGAACAAGCTTTGGTCACTCTGGGTAGCTATGTGGGCTCTTCAGCTAAGCACATCATTCTTTGTGAATTGGATGGTATTCCCATTGTTGGAAGCAAAATTGGCGATCCCAATCACAGTAATAAAGAGAAGGATTTAAAGGCACTGAGTCAGCCGAAACCGGTTTGGCTCAGCGGTAGAGCGTCTGTCTGTGGACTGAAAGGTCCTGGATTCGATTACGGTCAGGGGCATGTACATTGGTTGCGGGCACATCCCCGGTGGGGGGTGTGCAAGAGGCAGCTGGTCGATGTTTCTCATTGACGTTTCTGGCTCTCTATCTCTCTCCCTTTCTCTCTGTAAAAAATCAATAAAATAAAAAATATATATCAATATATAAAGGCACTGAGTCAGACTAAGAAAGACATTCAGGAGAAAAACCAAGATGGTGGCATAGGAAATCACCTGAAATTGCTGCCTTGCACAACCACTTCAAAGCTACAACTAAAAGACAAAACGAACATCATCTAGAACCACAGGAAGGCTGGCTGAGTGGAAATTCTATAACTAGAAGGAAAGAGAAAAGCACACTGAGACTCAGAGGAAGTAAAGGCAGAGGTACAGAGGCACATACACGTGGAATGGGCTGGCAACTGAGTACGTGGTTGTCTTTTTCAATCAGGAGGGAGACACAAGCTCACAACTGCTCTGAACTCCAGTTTTGGGTGAGACTCTGGGGACCCAGACTCATATGGGGAGATACTGGACTATCTGGCAACGGACAGAACTCAAGTGCGGCTTTCTCTCAGAGGTGCTTACAGCGATTACCAAGGGACACTGAGACCCAGGCCTCTAAGGGCAGGACTGAGGATCAGCCATTGCTCTTTGCTCTGCCCTGTGGATTCTTTGAGACCCCTCCCACCAAGCTGTGTTCAGAGGCTTTTGCATATGAATAACCTGGCCCTTTGCAATCTAAAATTACCTAACAAACTGCAGCTGGGTCAGAGAGCTCCAGAGCTTTTAAAAGAAGGCCCAAGGCTCCACAGCAGCTTGTATTGCTTCACAGCTGGGCCTCATCTGGGCACCTCCAAACCCCAAACAAAGAAGAGGAATCTGCACATCTCTCCATAGTTCCTGCTGGGTGGCCTCAGGCAGAGGCTAAATTAGCACCTCCTTAGAGATCCAAGAGCCAGTGTACCCAGTGGTCAGAGTGGGACCATCCATATTACAACTCCTCAGATCTATAAAGGACACACTGAGAAGGCAGACTCAGTGAGCACCAAAGCCCCACTAAAGCAAGTCTTGCCCCATGGGGATGTCTCCAGCACAGAAGTTCTCCCATCACAGACACAGCTGATTCTCACAGCCAATTGGCCTGGAGGTTAATTCCTCCCAGTCATACCAACAACAATAAAGATTTAACTACAACAAGACTGTGCACACAGCCCACAAAGAGATGAACCAAGAATGTCCATCTCAGGTAACTGGGGAGGCTGAGCCACTGGGCCCTATAGAACACCTAGCACACAAAGCCACTCTATCAACACAGGGAAGCAGCCAAAATACAGAGACAAAGAAACAGGTCACAAATGAAAGAAATGGAGGAAAACAAACTACTGGATATACAGTTCAAAACCACAGTTATAAGGTTTTTCAAGAATTTTCTAGAAACTGCCAATAAATTTAGTGAGACCCTTGAGGATATGACAAATGACCAATTAGAAAATTAAGCATGCATTGACTGAAATAAAGAATAATATACAGAGATCCAACAGCAGACTAGAAGATCCCAAGAATCAAGTCAAAGATTTGAAATATGAAGAAGCAAAAAACACCCAACCAGAAAAGAAAAAAGGATCCAAAAATATGAAGATAGTGTAAGGAGCCTCTGGGACAACTTCAACCATACCCATCCAAATTATGGTGGTGCCAGAAAAAGAGAAAGAGCAAGATATTGAAAATCTATTTGAAGATATAATGACAGAAAACTTCCCCTACCTGGTGAAAGAAATAGACTTACAAGTCCAAGAAGCTCAGAGAACCCCTAACAAGAGGAATCCAAAGAGAACCACAGCAAGACACATCATAATTAAAATGCCAAAGGAAATGGACAAATAGAGAATCTTAAAAGCAGCAAGAGAAAGACAGTTAGTTACTACAAGGGAGTATCCATATGACTGTCAGCTGATTTCTCAACAGAAACTATGCAGGCCAGAGGGAGTGACAAGAAATATTCAAAGTGATGAATAGCAAGAACCTACAACCAAGATTACTCTACCCAGCAAAGCTATCATTTAGAATTGAAGGTCAGATAAAGAGCTTCACAGATAAGAAAAAGCTAAAGGAGTTCATCACTGCCAAGCCAGTATTATATGAAATGCTGAAAGGTATTCTTTAAGAGGAGGAGAGAAGAAAAATGTAAAGATAAAAATTATGAACAACAAATGCATATCTATCAACAAGTGAATCTAAAAATCAAGTGAATAAAAAATCTGATGAACAGAATAAACTGGTGAATATAATAAAATCAGGTACTGAGTCACCTGAGTGTGGACATTGGAAAGCAAATGAAGATAAAGGTACACATCATTCAAGTCTGTGAGGATGTCTTTTCCCGTCCCCTGAACTCCCCGTGCAGCTGGCGGGCTGAGACTGTTAACAAATATGACAGTTACCAACAACCACCAGCGCATGCTGAACAGTGACATTACAGGCCAGTTCCAAGTGTTGCTTCCAGGAAATGGAGGCACCAAGGTTCAGGTTTTGAAACTGCTGTTAAATGTGTCTGAAAATCCAGCCAGGACAGAGGACTACTTGGTTTCCAGGCGGGTTCCTCATTCCTTTCCCTTTAGGATGGCCATGTGACAAAGGGGTTCTTCTTTGAGGTCTGACACTCTTTCAGAATATAAGTAACTGCCTCAAAAAGGAAGGCCATTTAGCTATTCAGCCTACTGTCACTAGAGTTCACTGTTTTTCCTGTTATATGGAGAAGAACGCACCCAGGAAATGAGAGTGTTGGTTATCTCCAGGACGCGGACATGAAGGCAAAGGTAACAATCATTCCCAAACTCTAACTGGTAGGTTGTATATTTCCAAAGAGTAATGCAGTTTGGAAGTAATGCATGCACATTTCTTTTTCATCTTCTTTACAAAGAGATTCTCTCGGCTGCTGAATTTCAAAGTGAAATATCAGATTTCATCATTTACACAACTATAACTTGCCATGGTCTTCTGGGTTATTCTGGACAATTTTATTAATACTAACAGTGAATATAACAGCTTGTTCTGGAACACTTGTTTTCTTTTTCTTTTTGCTATTTGCTGAGCTACTTCATTTAGTTTCTCAACATGAAGTGACAACAACCTTTTAATGTTAAGCTATCCTTCTGCTATGAGCTGTGACTGGAAGTTACACATCTGAAAGAGTGGTAATATGTGACTGTCTCAGAAGTGCTGTAGGAAGGACCTTGGTCTTTCAGCAGCAACGAGAGCCTAGGCTCAGAGCCACCTGCTAGCCTCGCCATACTGCTTTCAAGAGTCTGTTCCAATAGCCAGAACTCATTCTAGTCAATGAAAATTGTATACTTGGAGGAGAAATGTTTTCTACTACTCATCCACTCCCCTTCAGTGTGCCGGAATGTAGAGATGCTGTGCATAAAATATTGGCACTGATCAAAATATCCACCTATAGGCAAATGATTAAAGCAATGAAGAACTAATCAGGTCTAAGTTTTTAAACCCAATTCACCTGGCACTAGGTCTGTGTGCTTTAATTTCCCAACACTTATAAAATGCTCCAAAAACATTACCAGCAGTACCCCAGTTGAGACCCCAGCCCCAGCCAACACCTGGGTGGTAACCTGTGAGACTCTGAACAGAGGACCCAGCTAACCTGTTCCTGAAATGCTGACCCACAAAAACAGTGACATATAAATGGAAGGGAGCACCCAGAGGGTGATTTAAGTCACTAGGTTTGCATGGGAATTGTCGGGCAGCCATTAGAAATGGACGCACCTCTCATGACTGCCACTTTTCAGAGCTCTCTGGGCCAAGGGTGGAGCAATGTTCTCCACAACAACATCCTGGTCTTACACATAGAGAATCTGAGGCCTACAGAGTCACAGTTGCCCATGACTAGTCAGCAGTGGTGGCAAAAATCTAAATCCAGCTGAACCACCCAGTGCCGGCTCTCAGCTACACAGGCTTGCAATAGTTTTAAATATAGATGAAAACATCAGCCTGAAAATCTCTGTAAGAAGGCATGTCTCCACATTGGTAATCTGGACAGTGAGTTAAGAAACAGTATGGTGTTTTGCTTCTGTGTTTTTCTACATTATCTAGTTTCTTTTACAGTGAATATTATTTTTTAACAATCAGGGAAAGAATGCTAAAAAGAACTTGGTGTCCATGGTGACAATATCTGAGCAGTGAGGTTGCAGACCACTGTATTTATTATTTTTAAAATATTATCTCAATTCTCTATAATACAGGTAGGGAATCTTTTTTTCTGCTGAGGGCCACTTGGATATTTATAAGCCCATCATTCATGGGCCAAACGAAATTACCATCTTTAAAAATTAGCCTGCTATTTGGACAAACACTTAATTAACTCACCCCTAATGCCTTGGCAGGGCCAGACTAAGTGATTTCTTGAGTCTTATACAGCCAGAGGCTGGACATCCCCCACCCCTGCTCTATAAGTATCTCAGTTGTCCAAACGAAACATGTGGCTGGTGTATTTTGAAAACGCAAGTGCAATTAAGAACAAGTGAATGGGTTTCAGAAAGTGAAAGCAAAGGAGAAAAAGTGACAGAGCTGGGGGCCTGACCTTAGACATTGAGGTAGAACAAAAATAAGATCTTGTTCTAAGTAAAGCAAATTTATTGGCAAACTTAAAATGTGGCTTCAGATCTTCCAGAAGAGGTAGCTGTCTCACTCTCCCAGCAACTGGGCTTCTATTACTAGTAAACACTAGGGACCCAGTTCATGAATTCATGCACCTTGAAAGGAACTGGGAATCTCCAACAAAGGAATCTCCATGCCCCCACCTGGCCCCTCCCACTACAGCCCCCGGGTCTCCTGTCTACCTGCAGTTCCGCTCCTGCCATCACAGCTCCCACACACTGATGGTACAGAGTGATTGGGGCTGGCCCCATCAGCAGGTAAAGCAGCGGCTGTTGCTCCATCACCCCTCAGGAGCAGGGGGAGATGGAGAAAACCTGATGGGCAATTGGGGCTGGCAGCTGCTGCTCACACCTGCTGATGGCACTGGGCGATCAGGGCCAGCGCCAGGCACTGGCAGCAGGTGAGAGCTCCAGGTGGGAGCAAAGAATTTTCAATAACCACCGGAGGCTCACCCCCATGACAGCAACCAGCACCCCGTCTTGGTCTGGAGCTCCTGCTCACCTGCTCCACCATCCCACAACAGCCAACACCTGCCATGTTCTGCACTCTGCTGCCTGCTGACAATGCCCACCATGTTCCATGTCCCACCCACCCCAGTGGTCAGTGCACATCATAGCAACCAGTTGTTCGGTTATTCTGCCATGCAGTCTATTTGCATATTAGGGTTTTATATTGGAATATATATATATTTGCAGTATCTTCTGTAAATGTTGTCACCTGAAATTTTGCTTTTTTAATTGGTAGCTATTCCTGTGGGCTCCTGTTTGTAAAACAAACGCTGCTAAGAAATGAGGGCTCCAGGTAATTTTCCCTCCACATAGGGAAAGGGAAGGGAAGGTGTGCTCACCAGTCCCTGTGAGCACGCTGTGTAGAGGGTACATATTTGGGTTTAGCACTAACCCCTGACTATAAGTGCTCAGTGTGCACTCAGCTCTATGCAAGGCCCTTTCTGAGGAGTCTCTCATTCTATCCCCCACACCTACATGAGGTGAGTCCTAGCATTGTTCCCATTTTACAGATGAGGAAGTGGAGACTTAAGGAGATCAACTACTAATCATAATAATAACATATTTCATTAAATCTAAGACATTCTATAATTTGATGGGCCACTAAGAAAAAAATACAGTCAGCTATCATTGTAAGATAGCACAGACTATAAGATGGACCCTGATTCTAGAGCCATTAAAATGTTTATCTAGTCCTAACTGGTTTGTCTCAATGAACAGAGCATCTCCTGGGGACTGAAGGGTCCCAGGTTTGATTCCTGTCAAGAGCACATGCCTGGGTTGCTGGCTCAATCCCCAGTAGAGGGTGTGCAGGAGCCAGCCAATCAATAATTCTCTCCTTCTCCCTTCCTCTCTAAAATCAATAAAAAAAATTATTTTAAAAAATGTGCATCTAATAAACCCAGCACTAAGTACAATCTGGTTGGATCCTAGAACAGGAATAAATAGGACATGAATAAAAAAAACTGGTGAAATCCAAAATTTCATAGAATCTAAAATAGGTGGGTTTTGTTGAATGTAAATTATTCCTCAATAAGCCCGACTTTTAAAAAATGTAAGCCCCAAGTGAGATCTAGCTTATAATTATGTATTATTTGGATCATAGAATTATTTTGGGAATAAATTAGAATTAATTATCATCATTTAACAATCAGAAGAATTCATCTAAAACTGTGTATATATACTTTTCTTGAAAACTCAGAGGCTCTGATAATACTGGGCTCCTCTTTCTCACATGGTGAATATCAGCTGGTCCAACTGGCAATCCCCTGGAGATGAGTATGAGCTCTCCAGTTTGCCCCAGGCTCCACTACTCCCTATTGCCTACCTGCTGCTGAGCCAGCCTCATGCAGGTATGTGACTTTTGTGACTCTTACTTTAAACTCTGCATACATGATGACTTCAGAAAAAGTAAAGCAAACAAACAAAGCCTGCAGCACAGACTACTGGATGCCTTCCTATTGCCCAGTCTCCTTCCTCCTCTCTAACAGAAATCCTAAATCACTGAGGCCTGAAATGAATTTGGCTAGAAGATCATTTTTTAGTGCCTCCTTTGCAATATGTGTGGCCAGTGACACATAAGCAGAAGTCAGGGCACATGGCCCTCATGGGGTTCTCTCAGGGGCTGACTCAGCTGGGAGGTGGACCAATGGCCATCCCTTATTCCTGGCTGAAATATGGGTATGACGGTATTCTTCCCATTCCCCTGAAATACTGATGGGCTGATTTTTCAGGGTCATAAACCAACCTATTCCTTCTTTTGTTTGTTGACTAGGGTTTTTTTGTTTTTCTTTTCTTCATTATTGTCTTCCAGTTTTATTGTGATATAATTGACCTACAACACTATATGAGCTTAAGCTGTACAATACAAAAACTTGACATGCATACCTCATTTAAGCCACAAACTGTTTTTCCTTGCCATGAGAACTTTCAGGGTCTGCTGTTAGTGCCTTTCAAGTATGCCACACAGCTGTGTTAACTACCATCATCTTGCCACACACTGCATCCCTGGACTTACTCATTTATAACTGCAAGTCTGTACCTTTTGTCCCTCTTCACCCATTTCTCCCACCCCCACCCCCTGCCCTGGCAACCACCCATCTGATCTCTCTTGATGTGAGCTTTCTTTTTAGATTCCACATTTAAGTGAGATCATACAGTATTTGTCTTTCTCTAACTTATTTCACTTAGCATAAGGACCTTCCATCCATGCTGTCACTTTCTTTTATTTGTTTAACTCAGTATGAGTTCACTTTCTGTCGCTTGCAACCAAGAACCTTTCTGCAACTCAGCTAGGCACGACCAGCTCATAGCAAAATGGGTCAACATGTTCACTGACACTTTGAGTGCAGACTTGCCCTCAGCTGGACCTCAGCTCTCCATGCCGAAGGCAGGACGAACCAGATGTACACAGGAGGGCCCTTCTGATAATCCCCAAAAGAAGGCTAAGGACCAGTTTCTGTAGCATCAGAGCAGAGACTGCAACCAAACGGGCCTAATTCTGCTTGAGGAGACTCCTCCATGGGCAGGAGCAGCGAGCCTTCAAACAGCTGCCTCTCTTCTGTAAGAGGTCACCACACAGACCTGCCTGGACAAGCTGCCACTCACTGAAACACTGGTCTTTTCAGGCCCTGAATAGGATTCCTTTATTCAAGGCTTTTTAAGGAAGACACGCCCTTTTCCTCTGGCTGCACTCTTACTTGGATTAAGTCCCTTGGCCAGTGTTGCAGATGGAGACGGCAAAGGGTTGTTCCTGTGACTTGGCCTAGCTCTTCTGGAGATGGACTGAGAGATGACAAGTGCTATGCTTTGGAATAGCCCATAAATGACCATGTCCCAGGTCCATAGGATCAGAGACCTGGAGCAAGTGCCAGCATGGTGGCCCCAGAGTCAGTCCCAGCGCATGGTCTCTGTTCAGTCTGCAATGTCATTTTTAAGTCTTTACGTTTGAAGCCAGCATCCAAAAGACATGAGATTTTGCACAATCTATAGTCCTACTCTGTAATAAAGCTCAAACCTGGCGACAGGCCCAGGTGGCAGCACCTGTTGGAGCTGCACAACGGCGGCCAGCCTTTCGGGAGACTGCTCAGCTGCCATGCCCCCTCCCCACCTTGTAGTCCTGCCTGACCCAGGAGGAGTTTGGACCTGTGGTCCAGATCCGGCCATTCACCCAGAGTCCACAGGCTCAGTCACTCTTCTCCCCTCTGTTCCTTAGACATGTCAAGTTCTCTGCCACCTCCAGAGCCTTGGCACATGCTCCCCACCCCCACCCCCACAAGCCTTTTAAGGCCCAAACAGTTTAAATATCACCTCCTTGCCGAAACCGGTTTGGCTCAGTGAATAGAGCATTGGCCTGCGGACTGAAGGGTCCCACGTTCAATTCCCGTCAAGGGCATGCACATTGGTTGCAGGTACATCCCTGGAGGGGAGTGTGCAGGAGGCAACTGGTCAATGTTTCTCTCTCATTGATGTTTCTAGCTCTATATCCCTCTCCCTTCCTCTCTGTAAAAAATCAATAAAATATATTTTTTTAAATGTCACCTCCTTAGAGTCACTATCTGTTCTTCTCTTCTTTCCTTTCTTTCTTTTTCTATCTTTATTGTTCAGATTATTACAGTTGTTTCCCTCCCCCCCCCCCATAGCTCCCCTCCACCTGGTTCCCACCCCACTCCAGTCCTCCCTCCCAGCACTGACCTCTTCCATAGGTGTAAGTTCTTTGTCCAATCCATTCCTGCACCCCCATAACCCCTTATCCTCTGAGAATTGTCAATCTGCTCCCTTTCCATGCCCCTGATTCTATTACATTCACCAGTTTGTTCTGTTCATCAAGTTTTTTATTAATTTGGTTTTTAGATTCACTTGTTGACCAACCCATTCCTGCACCTCCACAACCCCTTCCCCTCCGAGAATTGTCAGTCTGCTCCCTTTCCATGCCCCTGATTCTATTACATTCACCAGTTTGTTTGGTTCATCAGTTTTTGGGTTTTTTTTTTTATTAATTTGGTTTTTAGATTCACTTGTTGATAGATATATATTTGTTGTTACTTTGTTGTTCATAATGTTTATCTTTACCTTTTTCTTCTTCCTCCTCTTCTTAGAGAATACCCTTCAGCATGTCATATAATCCTAGTTTAGTGGTGATGAATTCCTTTAACTTTTTCTTATCTGTGAAGCTCTTTATCTGACCTTCAATTCTAAATGATAGCTTTGCTGGGTAGAGTAATCTTGGTTGCAGGTTCTTGCTATTCATCACTTTGAATATTTCTTGTCACTCCCTTCTGTCCTGCATAGTTTCTGTTGATAAATCATCTGAGAGTCATAAGGGTACTCCCTTGTAGGTAACTGTTTTTCTCTTGCTGCTTTTAAAATTCTCTTTGTTTTTTTCCCTTGGCATTTTAATTATGATGTGTCTTAGTGTGGTCCTCTGGATTTCTCTTGTTTGGGGTTCTGTACACTTCCTGGACTTGTAAGTCTATTTCTTTCACCAGGTAGGAAAGTTTTCTGTCATTATTTCTTCAAATAGGTTTTCAATATCTTGCTCTTTCTCTTCTTCTGGCACCGCCATAATTCGGATGTTGTCCCAGAGGCTCCTTACACTGTCTTCATATTTTTGGATTCTTTTTTATCTTTTTGCTTTTCTAGTTGAGTGTGTTTTTTGCTTCTTCATATTTCAAATCTTTGACTCGATTCTTGGGATCCTCTAGTCTGCTGTTGGATTTTTGTATATTATTCTTTATTTCATTCAGTGTATGCTTAATTTCTGATTGGCCTTTTTCCATATCCTTGAAGGTCTCATTAAATTTCTCAGAGGTTTCTAGCATATTCTTGAGTAATCTTATAACCGTGGTGTTGAACCCTATATCCAGTACTTTGCTTTCATCCATTTCTTTCATTTGTGACTTGTTTCTTTGTCTCCTTATTTTGGCCTCTTCCCTGTATTTATTTCTATGTTCTGAGTAGCTGTTAAGTCTCTTTGAGTTGATAGAGTGCCCTTGTGTGGTAGGTGTCCTATAGGGCCCAGTGGCTCAGCCTCCCCAGCCAACTGAGGTGGATGCTCTTGGTGCACCCTTTTGTGGGCTGTGTGCACAGTCTTGTTGTAGTTAAGCCTTGATTGCTGTTGGTATCACTGGGAGGAATTGACCTCCAGGCCAATTGGCTGTAAGAACCAGCTGGATCTACACTGGAAGATCTGTTGCACAGGAGACACCCTTATGGGGCAGGACTTGCTTCAGTGGGGCTTTGATGCTCACTGAGTCTACCCCTTGAGTGTATCTCTTATGGATGTGAAGAGTTGTAACCTGGTATGGTCTCACCTGGCCACTGGATACACTGGCTCTTGAGTCTCCAAGGAGGTGCAAAGTCAGCCACTGCCTGAGGCCACCCAGCAGGAACTACAGAGAGATGTGCAGATTCCTCCTCTTTGTATGGGGTTTGGAAGTGCCCAGATGAGTCCCAGCTGTGAAGAAAGGCAGGCTGCTGCTGTCAGGCCTTGGGCCTTCTTTTGAAAGCTCTGAGACTCTCTGACCCAGCTGCAATTTGACAGGTTTTATGCAGAGAAAGGACAGGACATTCATATGCCAAAGCACAGCTTGGGTGGGGTTGTAAAGTGGGTGGGGCAGAATCTCTGGGAATCACTAGAAAGGACCAAACAGCAATGACTGCCAGTCAGCCCTGCACTGGAGAGGTCCTCAGTTCTCCACATCCCGCACCCCCATGCAAAAACAACGATCGCTGTGAGCACCTCTGAGAGAAAGCCGCCCTCACGTTCCAGCTTCTCCCTGTATGTGTCTGGGTCCCCCAGAGTCTCTCATGGAACTGGAGTTCAGAGCAAGTGGGAGCTTGTATCTCCCTCCCGATTAAAAGAACAGCACATCCAGGTGCCAGCACTTTCTGCGCCTCCACTCCTCTTACCAGTCTCACTGTGCTTTCTTCACCTCTCCAGTTGTGGAACTTCCACTCAGTCAGCTTTCCTGTGGTTCTGGGTGGTAGTTGTTCTGCCTTTAGTTGTAATTTTAATGTTGTTGTGAGAGGCAATAAGTATAGATGTTTACCTGTGCCGCCATCTTGGTTCTCTCCCCTTTCCTTTCCTTTCTTTTGTTGTTTATATTTTTATCTTCTTTGCTACTTTCTCTCCCTCCTTTTTCTCTCTTCCTCCTTCCCTCCCTCCCTCTTTCCTTTCCTCACTATTTTTTCTCCTCAGCATCATTATCAGAGGCACTCAAAGTATACTTTTCTATTCATGCTAGTACACTAATGAAAGACTCAAACATCCTGGCTGTCCACCCACATTAATCTTTTCTAACTAATAAAATCAGTAAAATCCTTTTTTATAAAGGGAAGTTCCCTTTGCAAAGAAATCATCAATTGTTATCTGAACCACTGCCAGGTTCCAAAGGCTCCCAGAGCCTCCACCCTCCCCAGGTCCTGGGGTTAGCATCTCAGAACAAGGGAGGCCTCTTGGAGACAGCCAATGCCTGAAGTGTGTTCAAGGACATTCATATCTACACTCACTTCCCTGCTGCGCTCTTTCCACCAAACATACACCCCTCTGTGTGTCATCCTCTCTCTAAAAATAGTGTGTATGGCTTCCAGCTGCTCTCCTGTCCTCACCTCAGAAGATGAGAAGACCCATGGAGCTGGCATGGGGGAGAGTGACAGGAGAGAGGGGTGCTTAGAAGTGGGCAATGGGGAAACCCCCTTTTCAACAGAGCTGTTTGTTTCATTCTTAAGAAAGGGCAGGATCACCTTTCTTCTGACCTCACACTGGGAGTGGAAGCAGCCCTTTCCCCTCCCCAGATGCACACACACTTTCCTGTTACTGAGGCAGAAGAAATGTAAGAAGCTGTGTCCACATTGAAGCAGGCTTGCCCAGTCCACGGAGACTTCAACGTGCAGGTCTAATTCTCCAAATGCTGGCTCAGCTCCCTCCACATGTCACAGCCTGCCCACAATGATGGCAAACTGCAATCTTTGTCAGCTTTTCATTTAAGGGAGAAAAGGAAAGGCAAAAGCTGCCCACAGCCCAACTAGCCTTGCCCAGGCTCAGAGACACGTGCTCTGTGGAAATGGGGTGGTGGTCCGGGGCTGCGTTCTTCAGAAGCAGTAGTGAGCTCCTGACTGGGTCCACCATCAGCCAGTGGCTCAGCACATGCCAGGATGACTCCCAGTGAGTCACCACCTTCTAAAGTTCAAAGAGGATGAATCCACCAGAATTCCCACAGCACAGAGTCGCTGTGACAGCTGCTCGGTGAGCACTGGGAATGCAGTGCCCTGGGTCTGGGGCCCTTATTGGGGGTGGGCATGGCATGTCACTTCCTTGGATCCCTCAATGACCTACCTCAGTGTAGTGGTTGAATAGTGTGTCTCCCCACTCCCTTACATTTATGTCCACCTGAGACCTCAGAATGTGACTTTATTTGAACTAGGGTCTTTGCAGATATGATTAAGATAAAAATAGAAATAAGATAATTCTGAATTTGGGGTGCTAAATCAAACAACAGTGTCCTTATAAGAGACAGAGAAGGACACACGGAGGGGAAGGCCATGTGAGGATGGAGGCGAGACTAGAGAGATGAGACCTTGGGCCAGGGAATGCCATGGAAGTGCAGGGTGATTCTACCTCAGATTCTCCAAAAGGAATCAACATTGCCCACACCTTAATTCTGGACTTCTGACTTGCAAGCCTATGAGAGAATAGTTTCTATTGCTTCAAGCCACCCAGATAGTGATGTCCTGGTGGAGGCCACAGATCACTAAAACACTCGAGAGCAAAAGAACATTACTCCATATTTTTCTGTGATGCAAGATATGCCCTTTGGAGACAAATGATAGTCAATAAAGTTATAAGAAACAGTCTAATATAGTTGTATTATCCTCTCATTATCATTACCATCATTATCTTCATTAACACCATCACCATCATCATCATCTCATCAATTGCATTACCATCATCATCACCACCATCACCAGTATTACCATCATCACCATCATCATCACCACCATCACCATCATTACTATCATCACCATCATCATCACTATCAACATCACCATCATCATCATTACCATCACCAACATTACCACCATCATCATCATTACCATCACCAACATTACCACTATCATCATCATCACCATCACTAGCATCACCACCATCACCATCCCCATCATCACCAACATTACCACCATCACCTTCATCACCATCATCACCAGCATCACCACCATCACCTTCATCACCACCATCATCATCAACAACATTACCAACATTACTAACATCACCATATAATCAATACCATCACCACCACCACCACCATCACCAGCATCACTAGCATCATCATCACCACCGCCACCATCATCATCACAGGTATCATGTAGTAAACACGCATTAGATGCTGTGTACTAGGTACTATATATTCCTTCAACAATACTATTATACAAGGTAGCTTTAATTGCTTCCATTTTTCAGACTAGGAAACTAAGACCTAAGAGATGAACTTACTTGTGCTAGATTTCTGAGCTCAGACAGCCAAATTTGCCAGATACCAATAGGAATAAGATCATTCTGGATTGGAGTTGCTAAATTTAAGAATTTAAATTTATCTGACTAATTCCTTACCTGGCTGATCCCACACAAGAGTGCCCACTTCACAGCATTCTTGTGGTGGGGTGAATGAAATGATGAATATAAAGCACATGGTCATCAATAAATGATGCGTGTATTGTTGTCATGCTTTTGCCTGTCAGCTGCCAGAGGAGGAAGAGATGTCCTCTTTGTCTCCATCCCCAGCCATACTATTAATCCCCTGTCCACTGCTGGAAATCTCATGAGTGCAGGAACCAGGATCTGTAAAGCCCCACTATGAAACAATTTCCAATTCTCTAGCTCATCCATAAATATCCCAGTCCCCCGACAGTGCACCATGGATACTTGACATTCCTGTTGCAGGGGAGCAGAGCCCCCGTTGCCCCTGTGACTCATGGCCATGTGGGTCTCCTCACATGGACTAATAGACTTTAATTAGCTTGGATGCTAAACTACTCCTGATTGTAACTGACACCAGGCTGATCCTGAACCCACTGGCTCCTTTTCTAGGACTGACTTCTCTCAATAAACTTCGGTTCCATTCATAAAAATAAAAATATCCCTTTGTCCCGAGGCCCTCCAAATAAATCCAAGCAAGTCCCATACCTATAAAAAAATATTAAAAACTTTCAGAAACTAACATTAAATCAGAAACAGAGCATTTAAATCTGGCGTAGGGCCTTTTTGTGCATGGGTTCCTGAGTGACTATCTAGGTCACACACCCATAAAACCGGCCTGGCCCAAGGACTCTGCTGACCTTCATGGTTATTCACCCAGGCCCTTTGCTATTGCTCCTGGATTTAGGTAACACCTGCTTTCTCCCTGTGACCCCCGTCCCCGGCTGGAGATCTGTGCTGACGAGAGTCCCAATGCTAGCTGAAAACAAACCACCTGGCATTGTTGAGAGCTAGGTCTCTGGCCCGGAGTCAGGCTGAGGGAGCTGGCATAATGGCAGAACCATTGATGAGACCATAAACCCTCAGCAAGCCCGCCACACACCCCATTGAAAAATGTAAGTCAACACAGATTAGCCCTCTCTACACAGGCTTTCAAGCTGCAGCCTGCCCAATCCTGTACTTGATTTGGTCTGATTAACCTGATCCGACACACAGAAGGAACAGTAGGCAAACCCCAACCCAACCCTGCCCCTCATGAGGCCACAGTAAACCTTCTATGAAAGCCATATGAACAGGTAGCCAATATTGGTTCTGCAGTTTTACATAAACAAGGAGCATGGCTGTTAGGCAAGCAAATAGAAAGGCAGGGGTTTAGGGCTCCCAATCAAAGCTCCCAGCCTTGGAAGACAGCAACAGAGAGTCAGGGAGGGGACCATTTGTACTACTATTAATACGCTGCAATTTACTGTGTTCCTTCTATTTATCCAGGCTTTGGGCTAAAGCAGGAGCAAGCAAACCTTCTCTGTAAAGGGCCAAGTATTTAATATATTAGGCTTTGTGAGTCATGTGGTCTCTGTTGGAACTGCTCAATTCTGCCCTTGTATAGACAGTCTGCAGCCTACAGACAGTATGTAAATTAGTGGGTGTGAATGCACGCCTTAACACTTGATTGAGAAAAGCGGGTAGCGGGTGGATTTGTCTCATGGGCCACAGTTTGCCAAGCCCTGGACTAAGGGATTTAGATACAACCTGTCATTTAATCACCTGCCCATTGTGTGCTCCCACCACCTCCTTTCCTCACTAGCACCTACCCCTGTCTGCTCCAACAAGTCTACTTGTTCACTGCTGTAAACCCAGCACCTAGAAACATAGATACTCAATAGGATCGGTTAAATTAAGTATTTCATCCCCACTTGCATATTTAAAAAACAGGTTTAGAGAGAGAAAGTAACTTGACTTAGGTCACAAAGCTAGATAGCAACCTGGTTCTTCAGAGATTTTGCTCAGGAAATTTGTTTTGTACAGGGATTGGAAAGGTAAATGTTTACAGAAGCCAAAAAGGTCATGGGAACGAATGATGGGGGAAGTAATGGGGAGTGGTGGAGACTGTGGCAAACCAGAGCATTACATTCTGTCTAAAGAGGTCTCTGTTCTTCAGCTCCAGCCAATTGTGGCCATGCGCGAGTCCAGGGCCAGCATGGCCAGACCTTCTGGTTTTCCTGGAGAAGCCAATTATCCATGCTTTCATGTGAAATATTCCAATTCTTAAATGTTGGCAAGCATTTGTTTTTCTTCTTTCCTAAACTCTGTGCTGGCCAAGGAAAGCATGCCATCACTTTGTGGCCTCTGGCTTAAAACTATTAAATACTTGAAAAGTTTTGTCCCTGAACCGTTCTTCAGTGGACCAGTTGGTCAAGCTTCACAACCAGCCTTTGGATCACTGAATGTGCAGAATTAGAAACTGGCAACAAGATCAAGCCATTTGTTCTAGAGCATTCTTCCTAATCTCTTAGCATGTAAGGAAATCAAGACCAAATCATGTTCTGGGCATGGACGCAAGTTTTCTCTTTTCATTTTTAGCATTCTCCTGAGAAGGCAGATAGGGCCCTGAGAATGTGGAAACCCCTCAATTTCACTGTTTGAAGATCAGGGCCCACCCTATCTGGGCTAACACCACAAGAAGATACTGGACACTACCTATTTCTCCCAGCAGGAATCCCTTCTCCTGGGTGGTGGGCATAGTGGTTTATTTCTGTCTGATGCTCCTCCCTTATTCTGGTGACTCCCTCTTGCCTTTGGGGAGCTGCCCCTCTCCCATGTGATTCTGATTGGGCTGTCAATAACACACTTCCCCATTACCATCTTTAAAGTGAGACCATAATCCAGGCCTGGCCAACCACACTACTCTATCTCCCTGGCCATTCTGATTGGCCAATACACATGCACAGGATCCAGACTGGACCACACAGAGCCCTGCCCTGGGATTTATAGGCAGACCCTGAGAAATCCAAGCTCCCTAATGCCTCTATGCTTGCCAGGGGCAAGATTGCTTTGTGTGTAAGTCTGCCTCTGTCAATGTCCATGATCCTCCCCACACTTTGCACAGGTGCATAAAGAAAGTCTGTCTGCAGAAGAACATCAGGAGACAGAGAGAAGAACCAGACAAAAATATAGTTCTTGAACCCATGAATTCATCTTTGTGTCTCCAATTCTGTGAGCCAAACAGTGTCTTTCTGTATCTTTCACTAGTTTTGATTGGGGCTTTCTCCCAGAAACCAAAAACCTCTGCCTCATAAGTGCTTCACTGGTGTTAAGCACAACATACAGTATTTTTCCGTGTATTAGATGCCCCCACATTTACAACCCAAAATTAAAAAGTCAATATTTTAAACATTTTGCTGTGTTTTTTTTTCCTCTTAAGGACTTCTTCTTTTTTTGGTATCTTAAGGAATTGTTCTTCCTGTTTTCTCTGCTGTCTGATCATACACTCTGTGGGAGGAGGTCCAAATTGCCTCTCTGTAGTTCTAAGTCCATGCTCTTCTGCATAGCTGATTATATTCAGTTTGAATTTTGCAGAGTAGAACAATCATTTGCCGGTATTTATCTTTTTATTTTTGACACTTTATGGATTCAGAATGCTCTCTGTTGCATCTGCACACTCTCTACCTCCACCTCCAATCCAATTATGGCATCAGCTAACGTCAGTAGCAATAAGGCTTGTGATTAGAGGGAGCCTGTTTGACAAGGTATGACAAAGAATGCAACACTGCAGCTCCCTCATCAGCTGACTTTCATGTATAAGATGCCCCTCAATTTTCAGTCGAATAATTTTAGGAAAAAAAATAGCGTCTTATAGACAGAAAAATACAGTAACTCTAGTCACTTGAGGGAGTTCAAGATCAGGAGTTCTCTCCACCCAGAGATCAGTCTCATAGGAGGAATGAAAGAGAGATGAGCTGCCTGGGTCCCCTTCATGGTTTTAATACAGTCCTTCATAAATGTGTCCACCAAAACAATCCTAACTGTAGAAAAAGGCAAACAAGTTAGCTGAAGATCTGGATGATTTGGCTGAAGCAGACTTGACTTTTTTTTTTTTTTTTTTTTTAAGTTCTGTGCTTTAACTTAAAAATCTATGAAAAAGCTTGTCATTCTATTCCATGATGTACTACTATTTATCTTAATTTTTTTGAAAAGGACTTCTAATCGGCTTAGAAAAACATGCCAGGTTTAAGCTATGGCTACATGTCCCCCTGCACATCACAGCTTGCTCCAGTCATGACTCCTGGGGAAGCAGGCTAAAAGTTCTACTGGCTTTCAAGCCAAGAAGCAATGCCAGAGGGGACCCTGAGGTTTATTCTCTAAAGCAATTCCTTTCTGGCCTACACTCGCATCCTTGCTTAGCATCCCACAGGTCACTGGTGCACCCTCCTATGGAGGCAGTCTGGTGAGCATTATTCTTTGAGGAAAGGTCTCATCGTGCCAACCTAAGTTAGTACCCTAGGGATGCCAGCAGCCTGTGTGGCTGCTCATCTGGCCTGGCTGCTAATCCAGCTCTGCCCCCCAACAGCCTGTGTGCCCCGACTTGAGGAGAATATGTATCTCGTTTCCTGTTCCCTCAAGTGTATGAACACAAAATTCCACCCAAATGGCATTCACTTACAGGTCTCATCTATGCGCATTGATACCATCCACAAACCTGGCCTGAGTGCCTCCTGTGCAGAAAGCGCTGGAGATGCCAAGGAACGGAACTCACTGGGTCTCCAATGAGATCCCAGGCTCCTGGCCAGCGGCAGCCCTGCTGGGATGCCTGATGGACGATGCCTGATGGACACAGGTTTAGCACTGGAAGCCCACAGGGAACCGAGGAGCCCTGCATCGCATTTGCTGAGCATTGCCTGTTTTGGAAACACAAGATTTGAACATGAATGGCACCTACTTGGAGGCAAGGGAGAAGGGCTCCCATTCTAGACTCACCAAAGTGCTCAGCACACAGAGGGACACGGGATCCTCCATCTGCACAGCAACCCAGGAATGATTTGCCGCCTTCCATATCACTTACTCAACAAAGCTGGAGAAATTTACTAAGTACTTACCATGTGCCCAGCACTGTTGCAGACGTAGGGAATATAAAGAATAGGGCCAAGGCCCTGCTCTCAGGAAAAATAGTTTTTAACACCAAACAACTATATACTGCCCACAATAATCTAACCCTCATGAAGTGCTCCCCCTGCACCTGCTCAGTTCTAAGCTCTTGTTCATCTTATCTTCATAAAAACCATGCTTTATGATCATCTCCATTTTATAGTTGAGAAAAATGAAGCTCAGCATAGTCAAGTAACTTGCCTGAGGTCACAGAGCTGGGAAGTAAGTGGCAGAACCAGGTAACTGAACTTAGAATCCGTAGCTCTAACATCTGCCACTCATTAATACTACTACTATGCTAGTTTTATTATTAATATGAATAATTTAAAGTTCATGAACTGCTGTCGAGTTCCAGGCACTATCCTAATCACCTTATGTGTATTCAGACATGCACTAACCGTCTGCTATCACACAATCCTTTGAGAAAGGTTTATTATTTCCATTTTTTATTCAAGTAAACTGAGGCTTTCAAAGGATAGAGACTTGCCCAAATTCTCAGCGCTGGTAAGAGGCAAGAGCAAGACTGAAGCCGAAGCCTTCAAGACCCACGCACTTGGCTGTTTAAATATGCACTCTACTGCCTCCCCAGGATAGCATTCTGATGATCTGGAATGTTTAAACAGATCCGATGAATATTTAAACAAACCATCCATACTAAATTTTGGGTTGTTGCCCCTCAATTACTGCATTTCTCTGCTCTTCCATCCCGGAAACGGATATTTTATTTGCTTGCCTGGAGGGCCACTAAAATGAAGATCAACATAGCTCAGAGAGCAAATATCAATTTTCACTTTTGGAAAACAACCTGACATTGCCTCCAGGATAAGGCGGTGCCTTTTGCTCTCAACTGGAAAGAGGAAAAGAAAAAGAAAGCACTTCATAAGTGTCTACTCATGCTTTCTCAGCAAAGCGTGCTCTCCTTCCCTCCGGCACTGAGCCCAGAAGCTGGGCGCTGCGTCCCTCCGGGGCTGTTTGTCTCACAGGTTGTTAAGCCTGAAGGTGAAGGCAGCTGCTAAACAAGCTCTCAAGTGCCCATGGGGAGGGGGGGCGGGGGACAGACCTTCCTTACCAGCCACGTTCTAACCCCATGGAGGTCAGGGTGACACCCACAGCCCCACCTCTGCAAGCACTAATGACCCAAAGACCATGTTCCTTGGCCACAAGTGGGCTCCCTGGGTTACTGAGGCATAGAATCAGATGACATCAGAGCTGGCAGCGGGGAAAACTTCCATGGGGCCCAGAGACATTTTGGCTCCTCAGATCACACAGGTCTTTCTTCCGGGAGCGCCTCACTTCCCACCTGCCCGCCCCTTTCCCTGGCTAGCTCCTGTCCATCCTTCAGATCTTTGCACCTTGCTCTCTGCCTGCAGCCCTCTTTCCCCAGTCTCCATAGCTGGTTCCTTCCCATCATTCAGGGCTCCACTGAAGAGGGGTCTCCACAGAGAGGGCCCCCTGGTCCCACCGGGAGCAGTCTTCTCTGCCCTCACCCTGCTTTCTTGTCTGTTCGCACTTATCCCTGGGTAAAATGATCAGGTCTGCCTCTTCCCGCCAAGTCAGCCTGAGAAGGGACTCTCATTCCTCTCCAAGTCCAGGGAACTTGCCCCCTGGAAAGGTCCATTGTACTCTGCTTCCCTTTCATCTAAAAACCCCAAGAAAAATAAAATAAAATAAACCCAAGAAGGTAAACCCAAGACTCACTGAAGTCAACTCACTTTGTGGAAGAATCCAGGGAGTAGAAAATAAAAAAGAAGAATTCCTCTTCTCCAGCCGGCTTGAAAAGTCCTATGTGGGCCATGACAAAGCCCAGCAGACCGAACCCAGGAGGCTCTGTCTGCCCCAGGCCCCAACTCACCCCCGAACCCTCAACTCTGCAAACCTTCTCAAACCCAGATCTGAAGAGAGGCAGTGAAGGGCAGTGGTCAGGAGCTTTGGAGAAAGAGACACAGGCCTGAGGGCCAGCTCCACAGCCAGCACACAGCGTGCCTGCAGGCAAGCCACTTACTCCAATGCCGCAGCTTCCTTTGTCAGAGGAGGCAGTTGGAAGGTTGATAGATGATAGACTACACACTGAGCCCAGTACCCAGCACATAGCAGGTGCTCAATAAGCCTCAGTATGGACAAGTGATTAAAATCTCTGCCTCAGAAGCCTTAGGGATCCCGTCCCTGAAAACCTTCTCTGCCTCCACCCCGCCTTTGGCTCTGCCTTCATGAGAAACTTAATTCTAATGTGTCTGGTTGCCGCCTGTAAATTGCTCCAGGTCTAGTTTGTTAAGTGCTACAATTTGTACAATTTGCTACTGGAGTTAGGAATTGGGCTTTTATTTTTATGAGGGTTTTCTTTCTTCTCCTTCTCCTCTTTCTCCTCCTCCTTCTTTTTCTTCTTCTTGTTTGTTTTAAGTACTTTTATTTTCTTAGGGGAAAGAATTCATGTTTTGCCAGGGAGCAAATAAAAAACCCATCTGACCTCCAAACTGTAGCAGTTAGAGTTGTCCCCCAAGCCCAGAAGAAAGGTGTGGGCTGGAACGAGGTGACACTGGGTTGGAGATGCAGGCTGCAGGGGCAGAGAGCACAGGTCCTGTGCCTGAGACCCCTTCAGGTTCTTCACTCCTCAGGACCCCTCTGGCCCACATGGGGAGGTGGGCACAGCCTGCCTGCCAGGAGTCTGTCATCCTCCTGGGGACTCTATTGGCTGGCAGGTCCTCAGTGTGGCTTCCTAACCTCAGCAGCCTCCACCCGCATAAGCCAATCAAGACACTCACTATCTTCCATCGTGATTGGTTCAGGTAACCCAGACCTGACATAATCAGCACCTGGCATTCTCCTGGCAGTGGCAGTGCAATCAGTATGGAGCTCAGGGATTTCATTCCAAGGTTGGAGAGATTTCTTTCTCCCTCTCTCCCCTTCTTTCTGAAGATCAAAGACTTGGTAAGAATAAAAAAGGTAAGATTCAGACCCAAGTCCATATAGCTTCAAAGCCCATATAAAGTACACTGCCTATCACACCACTGTCACAATTACACTTGGCACAGACATGCTTTGGGACCCAGAAAAGAAAGACATCCCCTAAATGATAGCAGTGATTGTATTAACTTGGTAGGATAATGGGTGATTGGTGTGGGTGTGTTTTTCTATATAGTTTCAAAGAAATAGTCCAGTCACCAAAAAACACAGTTGAAAGTAATTGGAAACTTCACAAACCACTTTTGAAAATATCCAAGGGAGGGATAATAAAATTCTTTGGTATCCGTTTTACTATCTCTGTGCCTCTCAATATTGTTCTCTCTTGAGATTTTTCTGGATCTATTGGGAAGAAGCCATCTTTCCCTTGAGGTTGTGCAAAAAAAAAAAGCTCTATGAACCACTGAGGCCATCTCATATTCTAGAAAGCAGAAAAGAGACAGAAAATGCAAAAGAGTGAGAGAGAACGAGCATTCAGGAGTGAGGAGCCAGTGCCAGGAAAGGCTGAGAGAGAAAGCTGGTGACATCACTTAATCCCAGAGACTAGACGTGACTAAAGGCAGATATTCCTCTTGGACTTCCTTATTTACATGACCCAAGAAGCTACCGTATTTGAGCAGGGTTTTAGTTAAGAATCAAGAAAAGTAGAAAAGCCCATTGGACAATAGCAGGGTTTTCCTTAACCAGCTGTGATATGGAAACATGATCTCCAAACTGAAATCAATAACAATATATATATATATATATTGAAATCAATAACAATATATATATATATATATATATATATATATATATATATATTTTTTTTTTTTTTTTTTAGAAACTCTTCCTTTTGGGGAGCAACTGGCTTTGAGAGCTCTTTCCGGAAAGCCTGAGGCCTGAGGGTTCAGAAACCATTTCTCTGCTGCAGGTCCTGTCCCCAAGCTCCACATCTCGGTTTCGCCAGCCTCGGTTTCTCCGCCTACAACAGAGGTCCTGCTCCCTAAGAATGGTGCGACTGGAGGCTTGGGAAGCCTCCTGAATCCAAATTAATTATAGCGTGGAGCAAGCCACAGATGAAAGCAGCTCGTAGACCTCTTCAACGACCCTAATAAAGAATTTCCCCTTCAATTACAGGATAATTTTCTTCTCACGGCATCTGCAGCCATCACCAAGCAGTTTCCTGGGCCGCTTTCCATGTGGCTGGACCAGTCTTTCTGGAATCCCTGCCTTTTTTTTTTTTTTTTTTTTCTTTCTTTCTTTCTATAAGAGATTCAAAGGAAGGCAGTGGGAATGACGAAAAGAAAGACAGGCAGTGGGCACATTTTAGCAATGGCTATTTTATGGGATTTGAGAGGGTGCCAAAAACAGAAACAGCGGATACGATGTGCAGCACTCCAGCTGATAGGTTTCCTGCAGGTCCTGGCGGAAAAGCATTTCCCTAGGCTCCATGCTGCTCCTCCCATCTCTCCTGTCAGTCTTGTTAACTCTGAGACCTTTCCTCACTCATGGCCTGTTCTTCCCTAAAATGCTTTCCTCCTCCCTAACACACACAGCGCCAGACTAACGCCTTCTTCAGATTTCAGCTAGCAGTCCTTCCTCAGCCTTCCCAGGTCTGCCCAAAATATTTTAGGTTCTCCATCCTATATATCCACAGCACCCCATACTTCTTCACAGCACAGAGCATGGTCATAATCAATTACATTTCACTAGTTATGTCTTATTCTGTCCCCTGCCAGCCTTGAGCCCAACGAGGATGAGTGGCTGCATCTCCAGGATTTGACACATGGCAAATGGTTGGCAAACACTGGAAAAGGTAAATCTTTAAAAGAATGTATTAATTATCTAGTACAGGATAGCAAACTTTTTCTTAAAGGGCCAGACAGTAAATAGTTTAGGTTTTAGTGGCTAAGAGGCAACACAGAGGCTGTTCTTTTTTTTTTTTTTTTTTTTTTTTTTATATATTATATTTTATTGATTTTCCACAGAGAGGAAGGGAGAGGGATAGAAAGCTAGAAACGTCGATGAGAAAGAAACATCGACCAGTTGCCTCCTGAACACCCCCCATAGGGGATGTGCCCGCAACAATGTACATGCCCTTGACCGCAGACCGACGCTCCACCACTGAGCCAAACCGGCTTTGGCAAGGCTGTTCTTTATAGTAAGTTCTTATTTAACCATTTCAAATGTAATCATTAAAAAATGTAAACCCTACTCTTAGCTCATGGACTGTAAGCAAACAGGCAGCTGAGCTGGCCAGATCTGGCCTGTGGGGTGCAGTTCGCTGAATCTTGATTCAGCATATGCCAGGCCCTCTGCTGGTTTGGGATGTGGCAGAGACTGCTATTTGCTCCTTACTGTCCCCATTCTCCTCTTCTGCAGGAACAAAACCCCTGAACTTCAGGGGGCCTCATGGTCTCTTGGTATAAAGACTCCACTTCTCAGACAGAGAAACCAAGATGGCAGCATGGGTAAATGCAATATTTGCATACTCTCAAAATCACATCAAAATCACAACCAAAATAGAGAATAACCATCATTCAGAACCGTCTGAAATGGGGCTGGATGGAAGCCCTTCGACTAGAGTAGGGGTGTCAAACTCAATCAGAGAAGGGGCCAAAATCTAAAATCCAGCCTAAATCGCGGGCCGAATGGTTTACTGAACAGTCATAAACTGTCATTGTGATGGAAACGCAGCGGAGTGCAGTGATGACAGCGCGGTGCGGGCCACATTGTAAGGCCTGGCGGGATGGATTTGGCCCGCGGGCCTTGTGTTTGACACATGTGGACTAGAGAATTAAAGAAGAAGCCACATTGAGAGGCATGGGATGGGCTGGTCTAACCCGCATGTGTGGCATGTTTTCAATAAGGAGGCCTCTCCCAAGAACCCATCAGCCCAGAGTTCCAGGGCCGGGAAGAGAAGTCCCCATAACTTCAGGCTGTAAAAACCAGCAGGGATTGTGGCTGAGTGATACAAGGGCTGTTAGAGGCCCAGCAGGTCCTATTGAAGGGCCGGTGCATGAACTTACTCAGATTTGATCCCTTTGAGCTCCAGCGCTGGGGCAGCAGCTTTAAAAGACCCAGAGACATACAGGTGGGAACTGAACGATCTGGAATCTGAGGAAGAATTGGGAGCAGCTTTCTCCCAGACAAAAATGTTGGTTGAGGTCATTGTTCCATTGTTCTTCTGCTGAGACACTTCTCCCTCCCAACCCTGCCCCCCCCCCCACTCACACACACACACACACACACACACACACACACACACAGTTGACTGGCAGGCGCTATCTTAGTCTCCATCAATCTGGCTCACACTGTGACTCCTAGAGACCCTGCCCCACCCAATTTGCAGCTCCACCCAAAACTGTTTGCAGTAGCTTTTCTATATGAATGGCCTGTCCTGACTCAGGCTTCAGACTTTCCTAAAATCTCTCAAGTAACAGCTGAACTCAATATGCCCCATACCTCTCCATAAGTGACCCTAGGCCCTTCACTAGTAACATCTTACCAAGGTTCACAGCTTGGCCTCTTCTGGCCATCTCTAAGCCCAACAAAAGTAGCAGCCATCTCAGTGGATAGAGCATCAGCCTGCGGACTGAAAGGTCCCGGGTTCGATTCCGGTCAAGGGCATGTACCTTGGTTGCAGGCACATCCCCAATAGGGGGTGTGCAAGAGGCAGCTGATCAATGATTCTCTCTCATCGATGTTTCTAACTCTCTATCCCTCTCTCTTCCTCTCTGTAAAAAATCAATAAAATAAAATAAAATAAAATAAAAAGTAGCAGCCATCTGCAGATTGCTCTGTTGCTCCAGACAGATGGCCCCAGACAGTGGCTGACTTTGCACCTCCCAGGAGGCCCCAGAGCCAGTGCACCTGGGGGGAGGGGAGGGAGGGAGTAGAGACAGCTTCATTCCACACTACAAGCCACATATTCAAGGGGCAAACTCAGTGAACACCCAAGCCCCACTGAAGTGTCCACAGGAGTGTCTCCTGCACAGCAACTCTTCCACTGTAGTAGCAGCAGATCCTCACAGCAAATTGGCCTAGGGGTCAATTTCTCCCAGTGATGCCAATAGAAATCAAGGCTCAACTACAACAGGATAGTGGACACAGCCCCCACACGGGCACACCTAGAGTGCCCAGCTCAGGTGACTGGGGAGTCTGAGCCACTGGATCCTATAGGACACCTATTATACAAGGCCACTCTACTAATTCCAGGAAACATAACAGTTCTATCTAACACAGAAACAAACACAGGGAAGCAGCCAAAATGTGGAGACAAAAAAAAAAAAAAAAAAAAAAAAAAAAAAAAAAAAAAAAAAAAAAAAAACATGTCACAAATGAAAGGATAGGAGAAATCTCCAGAAAAATAACCGAATGAAATGGAAGCAAGCAAACTATTAGATACAGAGTTCAAAACAATGGCTACAAGGATGCTCAAAGATCTTAATGAGAGCTTCAAGGAACTTGGTGATAATTTCAAGGAACTTAATGAGAACATAAAGACATGAGAAAGGACCAATCAGAAATGAAGGATACACTAACTCAGTGGTCGGCAAACTGCAGCTTGAGATCTGCAGTTTGTTGCTCTGTTGACTAATGAGTTTGCTGACCACTGGGATAGGGGCTTAATCACAAGGAACAACAAGAGCCTGTAATGATTGGAATCAAGAGTCTAGGTCAGTGGTCAGCAAACTCATTAGTCAACAGAGCAGCAAACCACAGCTTGCAAGCCTCAGTTTGCCAACCACTGCACTAACTGAAATGAAGAATCATTTATGGGGAATCAACAGTACAGGATGCCAAGAATAAAATCGGAGATTTGGAATAGAGGGAAGCAAAAACACTCCATCAGAAGAGTAAAAAGAAAAAAATAATCCAAAAATATGAAGATAGTATAATGAGCCTCTGATACAATTTCAAGCAAACCAACATTTCAATCATGGAGGTACCAGAAGGAGAAGAGAGAGAGCAAGAAATTGAAATTTAATTATTTAAAGAAATAATGACAGAAAGCTTCCCCTACCAGATGAAAGAAATAGACATACAAGTCCAGGAAGTGCAGATTCCCAAACAAGAGGAACCCAAAGAGGACCACACCAAGACACATCATAATTAAAATGCCAAAGGTTAAATACACAGACGGACTCTTAAAAGCAGCAAGAGAAAAGCAGTTAGTTACCTACAAGGGAACACCTATATAACTATCAGATGATTTCTCAAGAAACTCTGCAGACCAAAAGGGAGTAACAAGAAATATTTAAAGTGATGAAAAGCAGGGACCTACAATCAAGATTACTCTACTCAGCAAAGCTATCATTTAGAATTGAAGGTCAGATAAAGAGCTTCACAGATAAGAAAAAGCTAAAACACTCCATCACTGCCAAACCAGTATTATATGAAATGCTGAAAGGTATTCTTTAAGAAGAGGAATAAGAAGAAAAAGGTAAAGATAAAAATTATGAACAACAAATACATATCTATCAACAGTGAATCTATAAGGACTAGAATTAACAGCTCATTCTAGTCCTTATAATATGGGGGAGAGGGAAGAATACCAAAGAGAGTGAGAAACATTGCCTTCTCCATTCATAGCCTAATTAAGAGAAGACAAATAGGCACCTACCTCTACACAAGTGGCCTGATCTATCATTATCAACTGCCTAGAACAAATGACCGGGTTAGCTCCCAGGAAATCAGGGAGGCTTCACAGAGGTAAAAGTCAGGCAGGAAATTCCCTGTTTGTCAGATAGTTTAATTCAAATGTCATGAGCCAGGGGCTCATGAGCCAGTTTGACCTGCAGATTTGCTAAGGGGGAGATGGAGAGAGTTAGGCCTTATAATGTTTTCCCCAAGTTTTTATTTTGAAAACTGTCAAAAAATAAAAAATAAAAAAATATATATAATGAATAATGAGCATTCATATACTCTCACTTAGTCTCACCACTTGATACAATTCTCTCACATTGCTTTCTCCCTATAGACATATAGCTGAGATATGCGTATGTCTCCTAGGGACATTCTCTTACATAACCACACTCGGTTTTCATACTTAGTTTGACATAATATACATAAAACATGCATATCAGCATGACAGTAGCATATTATTATACTATTAACATACCAACATAATGGTACACGTACTCTTACTAATATACAGTCTATATCCCCATGTCCCCAGCTGTCCCATAAGGTCCTTTGTCATCCTCTGCCTTGCATTTAGCTATCATATCTCTTTAGTCCCCTTTGGTCTATGACTATCATGCTGTAATTTTTGCTTTTTAGTCTTTTATAACATGGACATTTCTGAAGAGTCCAGATTAGTTTTTAGTAGAAAGTCTCTTTTGATTCATGTTTTTCGAAGTGTGAATTGGCATCACGCTTTAAAAGTCTGGCAGTTTTCCTAAAATCTGAAGGTTTGCTGCCCGTGAGAAGCCCAGAGGGCATGGCTGGATCAGTGGGGTGACCCCATGAGACAGAGCATAGGCTTTCCTGGGAAGCCCAGCTGCCCCTGCAGCCACTTTTCTTCCCCATCTCCTCTGTGCCCATGTCCGGTGCTTCCAAACCTGCTATAAAGGAACAGGGTTTGGTTTGTGAACACATATGGAGACCTGGAGGTCTGCGAGGTCCCTGTCCTCCTATGAGAGGGGTTTCTGACCTCAAGGAGACTGGAGAGTTAGCTGGAGAAGCTTCACCAGGTCCAGCCACAGAATTTGCAGGGCCCAGTGCAGAGGGAAAGTGTGGGGTTCCAGCTTCATGAGCTGTCAGGAACCTCCAGCACACTGGCCACTGGAGATGCATGAGTCTCCCTGCAACCATCTTCATCACTGGGCCATCAGCATCCTGACTCCTCCTCTGCTGCCAGAGGGGCATGTCAATGAGTCACGTGAATTAGACTTTTGAATAATCATCCTTTTGCTTAGTTTACTGACATTATATGTGAATAAATGTTATGTTAGAACTCTGCATTGTGTATGTCAAGGTGTTGTTTTCAAATTTTAATTTCATGTGTGAGGTGCACATGCTATGCCATACACATGCATTTTCCAAGTAGGAAGGGAGGTTATTTCCTTTTCAAAGATCTCTCCATTGTCCCACCTGTTTACAATAAGCATGCATTCCTTCTGAAATTGTTAGACTTTTTTTTATTTTTTTTATTATTATTTTTTAATTAAATAAATCTTTATTGCTCAAATTATTAGAATTGTTCCTCCATCCCCCCCATAGCTCCCTTCCACCCGATTCCCACCCCTCCCTCTGCACTTACCTCCCCCCCATTGTCCTCATCCATAGGTGTACAATTTTTAACCAGTCTCTTCCTGCACCCCCCACACCCCTTTCCCCTTGATAATTATCAATGCACTCCCTTTCTTTGCCACTGATTCTATTATATTCACCAGTTTATTCTGTACCTCAGATTTTTAATTCACTTGAGTTTTAGATTCACTTGTTGATATATATTAGTTGATCATACTTTTTATCTTTACTTATTTTTCTTCTTCTTCCTCTTCTTAAAGAATACCTTTCAGCATTTCATATAATACTGGTTTGGCATTGACGAACTCCTCTAGCTTTTTCTTATCTGTGAAGCTCTTTATCTGCCCTCCTATTCTGAATGATAATTTTGCTGGGTAGAGTAATCTTGATTGCAGATTCTTGCTATTCATCACTGAATACCGTATTTTTCGGACCATAAGATGCACTTTTTTTCCCCCAGAAGTGGGGGGGGGGGGGGGGGGGGGAAGTCCCTGCGTCTTATGGTCCAAATATAGCCTACACATATACTTTAAAAAAAAAGTTTTTTTACTTGCCCGGCTCTATGTGGTCTCTGTGTGCTTGCCCGGCTCTAAAATAGTTCTAAATGCTGCTGTTTACTTTACAGGGTTGATTACATGTGTTTATGACTGTGATGTTGGGTTTTAATGCACATAAAATATTTTAGGACACTATTTGTTTCAGAATCTTTTTTTCTTCATTTCCCTTCTCTAAAAACTGGTGCGTCTTATGGTCCGGAGCGTCTTATGGTCCGAAAAATATTTCTTGCCTCTCCCATCTGGCCTGCCTAGTTTCTGTTGAGAAATCAGCTGATAATCATATAGGTGCTCCCTTATAGGTAACGAACTGCTTTTCTCTTGCTGCTTTCAAGATTCTCGCTTTGTCTTTTGCCCTTGGCATTTTAATTATGATGTGTGTTGGTGTGGTCCTCTTTGGATTCCTTTTGTTTGGGATTCTCTGTGCTTCCTGGACTTGAAAATCTATTTCTTTCACCAGGTGGGGGAAGTTTTCAGTCATTATTTCTTCAAATAGGTTTTCAGTATCTTGCTCTCTCTCTTCTACTGGCACCCCCATAATTCTGATGTTGGTATGCTTGAAGTCCCAGAAGCTCCTTACACTATCCTCAACTTTCTGGATTATCTTCTCTTCTTGCTTCTCCAGAGGAGTGTCCTTTGCCTCTTTGTATTCCAAATCTTTGACTTCATTCTTTCTTTCCTCTAGTCTGCTGTTGGATCTCTGTATAATATTTTTTATTTCAGTCAGTATATGTTTAACTTCTAGTTGGTCCTTTTTCCTATCCTCAAAGGTCTTTTCTAGGAAATTTTAAAAAACTTTATAACCATGGTTTTGAACTCTATATCCAGTCTTTTGTTCTCCTCCATTTCTTTAGTTTTAGATGTTTTCTTGTCGCTTCATTTCCGCTGCTTCCCTGAGTTGGTAGGGTGGCTTTGTGTGCTAGGTGTCCTATAGAGCACAGTGGCTCAGCCTCCCCAGTTACCTGAGGTGGACACTCTTGGTGCTCCCCTTTGTGGTCTGTGTGTACAGCCTTGTTGTAGCTAAGTCTTGATTGTTGTTAGTGTCACTGGGAGGAATTGACCTCCAGGTCAATTGGATGTGAGTATCAGCTGTGTCTTCACCGGGATACCTTCTGTATTGGAACAGTCTTATAGGATCAGACTTGCAAAATTGCAAAAGCCTCTGTGCTCAGCTTGGATGAGACGAAGTCTCAGGGCTGAGCCGACAGTCTTGGCTTCTCGTCAGTCCTTTTCTTGTACATGTGCCTCAGACCTCTGCCTTCCACGGCTCCCCTGAGTTTCCACCTGACAGTCCAAATTCCCCTGTAAGAGCATGGGTGCCCCAAGGGCTCACCCAGAACTGGGTTTCAGTGCTCAGTGCAGTCAGAACTGGGATTCAGTGCATTCAGGAGCTTGACTCCTTCCGCTATGGAGAGGCTGCTGCAACCTCCTCCGCAGTCAGACCTCTGTGCACACCTCACTTGAGCGCAACTCTAGATGCTGTCTGCTGCGGCTCCCAGCTCTCCCGAGACTCCCAGTCTCTGAGTCTCTGGGTGCCTTTCTCTACAGTCCAGAGTCTACTCACATGAGCCTGGGTCCACGAGGTTTCTGCCGGGGTTGGAATTCAGTGCAGTCGGTGTTGGGGCTCAGTGCAGTCGGGGGCTTCCTTTCCCCTCCCGCCAGTCAGGCACTTGGTAGCCCTTTCTCTCTGCGTACGCATCTCCCTACCTCAGCGCTTTGTGGCTCCCCTGATCTGAGAGCCTCTCTCCTTCTTTCTAGTTGTAGATTTCCCACTCAGCCAGCTTTTCTGTGGTTTTGGATGATGTCTGTTCTGTTTTTCATTTGTTGTTTTGAAATTGTTGTGCGAGGTGGCAGTTTAGTGCTTACCTAGGCAGCCATCTTGGTTTCTCCCCTTGTTAGACAATTTTAGTAAAATAAAGTGTTACTTAATCTACACTAATAAAAGAGAAACATGCACATTAACCATCACTCTGCTATGCAAAGCCATGCCCACCGGAGTAAGTATGCAACTTAACCCAACCAAGATGGCGGCCTGCCATGGAGCTAGAGCAAACAGGAGGCTTGGGTTGCCCCCAGCGATAAAGGAAGCCAAGCTTCCTGGCTGGCCCTGACCTCCACTCAAGGAGGCACTGAAAAAAAAAAGAAAGAAAGAAAAAAGGAGGGGCTTGAACCTTGGGTCACTGGGGGGTGATCAGGCTAGGATGGGATGGCAAAGGCCGTTGGGGATAAGCAGACTAGCAAGGGACCCAGTTTGGGGTGAGCAGGCTATCAGTGGGGGTCAGTTGGAGGTGATCAGGACAACGGGAGGGAGAAGTTTGGAATGATTAGGCCAGCAGGGGGGCATTTGGGGGTAAGCAAGCCAGTGGGGAGGAAAGGTGAGGGGTAGCCGGGGGGACAATTGGAGGCAAGCAGGCCAGCAGGCAGTGGTTAATGGCAATCAGCATGCAGGCAAACAGGTGAGTGGCTAGAACCAGCTATCCCAGATTGTGAGAGGGATGTCCAACTGTCAGTTTAGGCCCGATCCCTATAAACCGGCAGTAGGATATCCTTCGAGGGGTCCCAGATTGGAGAGGGTGCAGGCAGGGCTGAGGAACACCCCCTCTGTTATACTAGAGGTCCATTGCATAGTGAATTTTGTGCACTGGGCCTTTAGTATAACAATAAAATAGTATGTATATGACCATTTGTATTAAAAGGTAAATTCATATTTAATATTTGTGTATGTGTGTGTGTGTACTTTGTGTGTGTGTGCTTAGAAAGACCTCCACAGGCTAGTCGGTCTGGCTCAGTGGTTGAACATCAACCTATCAAGCGGGAGGTCACAGTTTGATTCCAGGTCAGGGTACATGCCCATGTTGCAGGCTCGATTCCCAGTAGAGGGCATGCAGGAGGCAGCTGATCAATGATTCTCTCTCATCATTTATGTTTCTAACTCTCTCTTTCCCTTTATCTCTGAAATCAATAAAAATATATATATTTTAAATTTTAAAAAAAGAAAACCTCTGTAATTATGTACATTTCAATGGGAACAGACTCCTAGAAAGTTATTTCTTCTTCATGTTCTCCTATATTTTTCTGATACATTTTTAGGTTTAGTTTTGGTTTTGTTTACCAAAATAGGCATGCATTTTAGTTATAACTTAGTTATATGGGGGATCCTTAGCAATGCCTGGAGACAGCTTTGATTTTCCTGACTTGGGGAAGGGGGTGCTGCTTCTGGCACCTCAAGAACAGAGGCCAGGAATGATGTTAAACATCCGACAGTGCAGGGGACACTCCACAGCAAGGAGTCTGTGGATCAAGGAGTCAATGGGCTGAGGCTAAGAGACTCCAGTTACAATCAGAAAACAACAATTCAGGGGCATAGAATGGGAGGGGATTGATAATTCTCAGGGGGAAAGGGGTGTCTTGTGGGGGGTACTGGAAGAGACTGGACAAAAATCATATACCTATGGATGAGAACAGCAGGGGGACTGGGGGAGGAGGTAAGGGCAAAGGGTGGGGTGGGGTCCAGGTAGAGGAGGGCTATTCAGGGGGGGGGGGGACAATTGTAATATTCTGTACAATAAAGATTTATTAAGATTAATAAATAAATAAAATAAAGCTAAAAAAAAAAAAAAGAAAGAAAAAGAAAAAGAAAACAACAATGAAGCTGTCCCACAGCTGCTCTTAACTGCGCAAATTTTGCCCCACTAGCTCATCTCACCTTTGAAATACTATGGGCTAAAAGTCACCCTCTTTTTACAGATGAAGTGTGGTGTTTCTCCTTTTTCTGCGTTCCACACGGAAAAACGACAGGTTCCTGAGGGGAGGAGCTGGGGATGAAGAGATTAGAGAAAGAAAGAGACAAGAGGCAGAAATATATTCATAAAGCTGGGAGCTAGGTGGGTGCCATCTCTCTGATGGAGAGACAGTCACACTCACCACAGACAACACAGCATATTTATTGGCTTCCAAATGGGATTTTAAGGTCAAAAGGTGTTTCGGTTGTGCTCAGATCCTATTCATCAAAATCTGGGTAAGCTCCTTATTTTTTTGGTACAAGATTTAGCATATCAAGACCTGGGTGAGTCAAGGTCCTATTTGTTCCTCATTCCAAGCAATTGGATTAAGAAACCAGTACTGATAACAGGATTCTGCCAGTGCCCTCGGGCTTAGCTGATAAGAATTAAAAGAATGTCCTTGTGTCTTCTCAGGCGGCTCTCTACAATGAAGAAACTGAGGCACAGCAAATTATATGCTTTGTCCCAAGCTGGCTACCGTGCCCCCACCCCATCCTGACCCTTAGGAAGTCTGCCTGGCTAAGGGGCCCTGTAGAATTTCTGCAGACCCAGCCTAGAGGCACCACCAGCCCCTCACAGGACTCTCTGGTGTCCTTGCTTGCTTGTAAAGAACAAGACTTTGAAGTTGACTTTCAGGCGAAGCATTTAACCCCACCCACCCCCATTCACAAATATTCCTACACCCCAGCTCCATTCCTACATCCTCCGAGGCCTAGGAAGCCGCCAGTGGCCACCTCTGACTTATTTACTTAGGGATTAAGTCTCTTAAAGATAAAAAGTATCTGTTGCCTCAGTTCTTGTGAAATTTATTAATGATATTTTCTTTTCTTCTTCACTCTATTCTTCAAAACCAGGACTAACTTATTGGCATCAAATTTTAAACACAGAGAAGTCCTGCCTCCCAAGAAATCCAGTTTTACGCCTCCCCTCAGCCCCCACCCCAGCACTCCCTCTCAACTGGTCTTGTAAAACACGATTGTGGATTTTAGCAAGGAATTCTGCAGGTTGGATTTCTTCTCATTGACAGCCCCACCCCAGCTTATCCAAGACAAGCTACACAGAGTTCCCCTACAGACATGACAGTCCTCCCGAAGGGCAGGGTGAACTCAGGTTTCTCTGTGCGCTGCCTTTTCAGGGCAATGCTGGCTCCAAGGGCCTGCTCTGCACAAAGCCCACCTGACTGGCAGCAGTAAACAGTGGCCTGGGGAGTTTTAGGAACAATAAAGGAGGGAAGACAGGATGAGACTCGAGTGTCTCTGAGCTCAATGTGGAAATAATCATTTCTAAGAAAAACAAATTAAAAATTAAAGGAGCTTCCTGCTGCATGATTTCAGATCTGGTTTGACTGGAATTACATCAAAAGGCAAAAAATATAAACATTTCACAAAGTGTCTCTCCCATCTTCATCCCACCCACCCTCACTACACACACACACACACACACACACACACACACACACACACACAGCCATAGATAGATTGTCAACAACACTGAAAGAGAACTTCAAAGTCACGTGGCCAACCCCCTCACTGAAGTAATAGGGAAACAGTCCAGGGTGGGGTGGTCACAGGTAGGCAACGGACTTGCCCCCCGAAGGTACAGCTGGTTATGGCAGGGTCTGACACAGGAGCCCAGTGCTGGGAACATGGTTGGCACTTTGTCATCACCACTCCTTCCCTCCTCCAACAGCCGCAGGAAACAGATACCTCGCCCTGTGACACGCATGAGGAAAGTGAGGCACAAGGAGGCCAAACAGCCAAGTGAAGACACACACGGGAACTGAGAACCCTGCTCTTTCTTGCTACACTCACTGAGGGGAACAGAACAATGGCTCCCAAGGATGTCCATGTCCTAAGGTCCCGAAATCTGTATGTCACCAAACATAGACTCCACAGCTATGATTAAATTAAGGGTCTTGAGCTGTAGATTATCCTGGATTATCCAGGCAGACTCAGTGTAACCACAAGGATCCTTATCAGAGGGAGGGAAGCAGGAGGGTCCGGGCAGAGAGAGAGAGAGATTTGAAAATGCTACAGTGCTGGCTTTGAAGAAAGAATAAAGTGCCCCAAGGCAAGGAATGCAGAAATATGCTGGAAAAAGACTGACCCCCAGAACCTCCAGATACATCTTATCCCCATTACAGAGATGAGAAAATCAAGGCACAAAAACTTTAAAAGGGCAAGTGAATGGGAAAGAGCACAACAGGCCCTAATCACCTGGAACTGCCTCTTATACACTCCACACTGGGGATCCCGCCCGAAACCAGGGCATGTGCCCTGACTGGGAATTAATCCGCAACCTCCAGGTTCATAGGTCCACGCTCAAACACTGAGTCACGCCGGCAGGGCAATGAAGAACACTCTTGAACCTTGCTTCTCAGAGCACGACCCACCTACCTATTGCATTGCAACACCTGGGCGCCGTTTGGCAATACAGGTTCCAGGATGCCGCCCAGACCTACTGAACCAGACCCATGATTTCCACAAGGTTCCCCAGTTGTTATACCATGGGCCTCTTGCTGATTCTCAGGATCTTTGCGGCCTCCAAACCTGAATAATTTCAGGTTGTGGGTGGAGTCAGGACATATTAAAGTCACAAAAGGGCACCTTTAAAACTATCTGCAAGGAAGGTTTTGTAAGTGCATGGCTGTCCCTGCTTCCATCAGCATGCTAGTTATAACCAGACACTTTATCTGTTTTTATAGCTATCCCTGGGCCAACAGAATCCCACCCCACTTCTACACCCCAAAATTCTCACTCAAACTTCTTCTGTCATTTCAAACACACTTTTCCCTGTGAGAGTGCAGGTAGGGATCACTACATTGCTATCATTATTAACTCCACAACTCAGTGTTTTGACCATTTGCCCCAGTATATGTGCACAACTTGACAATCCATGATATTTTCACTTATAATTGTATCACTTACTTGTAAATTATAAATTATTCATAAATTACATATATGTGTAAGGTCAAACCATATGCACTTGCCATTTTTGTAGGCTACAACAGCCAAACACCTATGATTTCATGTGGCAGTTTTAAAACTTAAAATATTAGGAAGCCCAAATTTCTTTTTTACTTTTTAGATAACATAAATAGAAGTGCTCATCTGTTTTGGTGACTTTGTGCAAAACAGTTGCTATTGCAAAGCTTGCTTCCTGATCTGTGGAGATAATAATGATAGCAATGTAGTGAGATTAAATATATATGTATATATATAAATTACTTATTGTAATAAGGGTGCAGTCAAAAGGAAGTCATTATTAGCTCAACACTTTAAATTACATTTATACACTTGTTTTACAAAAATGGAGCCTTACTTGCCCTAGCCAGTTTGGCTCAGTGGATAGAGCGTAGGCCTGTTGGCCAAAGGGTCCCTGGTTCTGGCCAAGGGCATGTACCTTGGTTGTAGGCTCCTCCCCAGCCCAGGCCCTGGTTAGGAGCTTGTAGGAGGCAACCAATTGATGTGTTTCTTTCACATTGATATTTCTCTCAGTCTTTCCCTCTCTCTTCCACAGAGCACATATAAAGTATGGTCATGGGTGATTCCAAGAACACACGCTCAGCACAGCTCCTTCTTCATGGCTGGCCCTACAAAGGTTGCAGCTGTTACTACTGTGATGATGGGCATCCTTTAGCAGATCCATGGGAATGGGTTTACAAAGCTGAGGTCTCCCAAATATCCCTGCTAACTCTCCAGGCCATTCCAATTCCTTACCTAACATTTTGGATCTTAATGGCTCAGAAACAGAGCTAGTCAGAGGAACTTCCATCCCCTACCGCCACCCTCCCAGAGACCCAGCACACTGAGCTGAACTTGCTTTAGAGTGCACTCTAAATGAGAACTAAGGGTAAGGGCCCCAGGGTGACATGGTGGGGCCTGACTATTGCACACACTGCTGGCTGTCCCCTCTTCCAGACTGCATGCAAAGGACACTCATCCATTCTGAACACATGATGTGGCTCGACCCAGATGCTCTGCCACCGGCACAGCCATTTCCGGGCAGCTCAGGCCATTTGGGTCCAAAATACTGAGACTCTGACAAGCCCAGTCCCAAATAAAATCCTCGTCGAGCTTTCATGAACCCAGGTTCCAAAAAACTCCTGTAAAAAAGCCTACCTCTGCAACGCAAGTTACCTTTCGGATGTCCATTGACAGAGGTGGAAAGGTCTGCAGGAAAGTTCATGACAAAATCCTCAGTAGTAACAAACGGAAGGAAGAAAACCATTAAACACCATTGAATAAATTATGATTCCAACATGCAGATGAGCTAGAACTTACTGTTTTTATTTGGGCCTTGCAGACAATATACCACTGACCCCTGACCTTGCTGGTCTGAACCACGCTGATCCACCCACATGTGAGGCCCTTTGTATCCTCCAGTTTCACATCCACAGATTCAGTCAACCCAGGAGGGTCGAAAAACGGTATTTTCCGTTTCCCAACTGCAAATTCACAACTGAAAATGCTGTTTTTTTCTACTAGCGATATAAAGTCAAAAGTTATACGTGGATTTTTTTTAATCCTCACCCAAGGATATGTTTATTAATTTTATTTATTTATTTATTTATTTATTTATTTATAAAGATCTCACACATTTATTACTGAACCATCCTACTATTGCAGGAGGGGGGGAAAATCAACAGAGCAAAAATCACAAGTCCATTAATTCTCCAATTAAAATGCTCCAACTGTAGCATCTTTTCAATCATTTAACGGTGTAGGCAACCTGGATACAGCATAAATATGTGAGTCATCTCTCATGAGTGAGTTCTCATAGGCCCAGTTTGGTTCTTCTCCAATGTCTCCTCTTCGAGTTGTACCTGATTTTATTACCAGTTTTCATCTGAATCCATTGGGGAATGGGCTGATTCTGCTTTTGTTTCTTGGCCAGGAACCTCTTGATCCTGAAAGTCTTGAGGGAAGACATGGTGAAGGAGAGGCGAATGTGCACACCTCCATGGTGGAGAAAGAGCTGTTTATTGATTTTAGAGAGAGAAGGGAAGAAAGAGAAACATCAATCAACTGCCTTTCCATAAGCACTCCAAGTGCCCCAACTGGGGATGGAACCCACAACCTAGTTGTATGCCCTGACTGGAATCAAACCCACAACCTCTTGGTGAAGAGCTTTGCTGATGAGTTTGCCAAACTTCCGGATTACTGACAAGCAGCAGTTGAAAAACCTGAAGCCAAAGGTAGGGTCACTCAGTTGGTTAGTGTCATCTTCATACACCAAGGTTGTGGGTTCTACCTCTGGTCAGGGCATATGCAAGAATCACACAATGAATGCATAAATAAATGGAACAACAAATCAATGTTTCTCTCTCTCCTCCCTCCCTCCCTCTCTTCCTCTCTGTCTTTCTAAAATCAATAAACTTAAATATATATATATATATATATATATATATATATATATATTTTTGAAGCTTATGAAACCATTATAAAAATGAAGGGAGATGAACTCAAAGCAACATTAACAGCCAGGAATCAAGAAGCCAAATAGCGCAGAAAGAACATGTCAGAGAAACCCACCTGGCTGCCCTGTTATTTCACAGGCAGAAGCCAAACTACCTGGGGTGCTACCTGAACAACTCATCATCTGGAGCAACTACTGACAATTTTGAAAAGCAGAAAATAAAGAATATAAAGGCTCTATTTTCAGAATGTATCACTACTGAAAAATGTTATTTCATGGTAAACCTTTAGAGGCCTACACTGCTGCCTACCAACATATACAAAAGCTTGATTGAAGATGACTAAAAGGTTTTCTGAAATCTCTGTGTCCACCAGATAAGTCACCTCATTTAGCTATTGCAGGAACGAATTCAAAGTGGCCTCTTCAGAGATTACTGTTAGCTAAGTGTGTATCTGGAACAGGACAAGTACCCACCTGTCAACTTAGAAAGAATCAACAAGCAGAAGGGGATGATGAAAAGGATGAGGACTTAGATGTAAGAGAAGAAGAAATTAATTTATGAAGATTCACATTTCCACTTTTACCTTAAATGACTTGGAATTCAGAATGATTAAATTGTAAAACTTTATACTGGCTTGATACAATAAACCTCACAATGAAACCTTCCTGGAAATGAAAAATAATTAAAGGGACTTTTATGCTAACAAAAATGAAGGTTTTATGATAAAAAATATTAAACATCAATCATTCAACATCCTGTCTAGCAATATGTGATCTTTTTGTATAGGTTCCATTATTTTTTTTTTAAAAAAAAGACTATATTTTAAAAGTATTTCATATCAATATATGCCTAGCTGAGGTTGCAATAGTAAATAGATGACAAAAATAAAATAAAATATTTAACAATTCCACTGGCTTCTTTTGGGTTAAGACACCATACTTTCATTGCTAGAAATGGGTCCTTAGTCATTCTGATTAAATATAAATCCTATTTCGTAAAGCCTCAATAAAAAAAATTTTTTTAAACATCTTTTTTTTCTTTTCCTTTTCATTTTAACACAGCCTGAGGTTTCATTATTTAACACATAAATTTACTTCTCACTCGAGTACAATCACTCTTGATTAAATGTAACGGGGACCTAGGACATCAGTGTTTTACACAAAGCAAGTATTTTCGCTTTAAAAAGAAAGCGACATTCAGCACAATTCCGGTTTTAAACAAAACTGCCGTTACACTCAAGTTGTGATACTACAACTTCTGGAAAGCTGTCACTTGGTGGAATGGTGCCTAAGAAAACACCCTGATTAAAAATGTTATGAAAATTGTACCAAATTCCCATCTAATTTAAAGGAGTAATTTAAAGTCAGGCTTGTTCCTGAACATAGGAAACAGTTTAATCTGAGCCTTTCTGTATGCCTTTGGATGGAGAACTGTACTTTATTTCATGGATCCCAGTCAGGCACATAAAAATTATGGAATTAATAGAATCATTTGAGAAAACTACAAAAAGCAGTTATTCGTAACAGAAAAATAAAGACTTTCTGAAAAGCTAAGTAAATAATAGTAAAATAAAAAGAACTGGGTGTGGTCAGATTTGCTCTTGAAAATCCCATCAATCATGCACAAAATACTGTAAGCAGGGTTTGTGTATACAAGCCCAGGTGATAAGGCAGGAGAGGGTGGGGCTGAAAGGATTCCCCTGATTCTGGATGAGGTGTGGACAGGAGGGAATGGAGGGTATATACACATACATATGCGAAGTATGCTACCAGGCATTCCTTTTCCTCTGGAGGAAACAGTTCTTTAGCTGAAGTTGAGCACACGTGATGGGATTCTCCAGTTTCAAAAGCTGGAGCAAATATGAAGATAAGGGGGCGGAGGTAGCCACAGTTCTGGACAGAGATCATTTTCTATGAGCCTATTTCTAAAGCTGCCTGAGCCCTGTGAAATTCCGCACTTAGCGTTGCCTTCTGAGAGGCTCGCATCTGCTTCAGCTATCCGGCGCCAAAAGGCTCAGTCTCGGGTCTGGGCTTGGTTTCAGCACTGGCTGGAAAGTCCATAGGCCCTTTGCTGGGTGGAACAGAATGCTCTGAGCTGAGCAACCTGAGGAGCAGAGGATGAGAGTGGCAGATGCGCCATGGCGTCTGTGGGCCTAAATGACTCAGTAGGTAACACTGGGGCCTGGGGCTCTGTGGCAACAAGCATACCCCATTGGCCACAGCAATCCAGCTGGCGTGCCATGCAGGAGAGCTGGCCAGGCAAGGTCCACCTTGCTCAAGGGGTTGCCCATTCCTCCTGAGTTGAGACCATTTTAGAAGCCTGGCGGCACTGCACCTCTTAGTTACTGCCCTGCCTTGGATTTGGGTGGCCAATGAATGATCATTTTGCTTGTCATTTTGAGCTGGATTGCAGTCACTTGCCATGGCTGTCTTTCACAAGAGCTGGTGTGCAGGCAGTGTGTAGAGTACTAGCATGTAAAGCTGTGATGTGCACACATGCATCCTGCTCACACTCCAGCCTGAAGGACGTGTTGAGAAGCAAACGGCCATGAGCAAACACCATGTTCCTGTCGGGCTGATCATCCACCCAGCAATGCACAGTGTTTTCTTTCATAAACACACTGATGAAATAGTGTCACCCATCATTCATTTAGCTTGCCTCTTCCTGGTACTCAAAGCACTTTTTTTTTTTTAAGGCAAGTAATATTTGGCAGCTTTAACAAAGAAAAGGAAAAAGGTTGGCTGCCATAGTGAAAAAAATATAAATTTTTTGTTTCCCAAAATTGCTTGGGGGTAAAAAAAATACAATGGTCAGGTTATTAGGGGTACAGAGGTGGTGTGTTAGGGGGTTTATTTGTTTGTTTAAAATGAAATGTTCATTTATACTGTAGGCACGTTTAAAGCCTTGTTTCTTTAGGCAATAACATTTCTAAAGCACAATGTGTTCACAAGGAAACACATGGGTCCCCAGGCATCTGAGTCACTCTTTTTTCTCCCATAAATTCACAATACTTGGAAGACAAAATTTAAGATAAATCTGCTTCTTTTGATAAGTTATTTAATCACCCTCTGTAAAGAAGCCAAACCTCAGTCCAAATTTCATTCTGGATGGCACAGCGTTTTGGACAGAATGCTCTCTTCCCTTGAGGAAACCCCATATTTTGAAAGAGTTTAAAAAAAAACAAAACAAAGAAACTCTGTTCCTAATGCATTTAAATTGATATGACATTCCACTTCCTCTTGCATCAGATTCAAGCAGAAAATGATGTCATGGGTACTTTACAAGTCAATGACAGCAACAGCATAAGAAAAGAGTTGACAAGAAGTCAGAAGGAAAAAAGAGAACTTTAAAAGGTAAAGTGGAGACACCTGGCAAACACTTCCTCTGTCAACATCTACCGCGATAAGTCACACTCATAGCATGTAACCTTGATGTGATGTGATGAAAAGGCCTATTTGGGTCTTCCCTCACAAACCCATGACTATAGTCTACTTGTGAGAATAACATAAGATCAATCTCAAATGAGGGCCACGCTACAAAATATATGACCAAGTGTCCTCCAAATTGTCAAGGTCATCAAAACCAAAGAAAGTCTGAGAAACTCAGAGCCAAAAGGAGCCTAGGGAGACATGATGGGGTGACTTGGGTGGGATACTGGACCAGAAAAAGGATATTAGGGAAAAACTAAGCAAATCTACATAAAGTATGGACTTCAGTAAATAACAATGAATCAATAGTGGTTATTAAACATAGCAATTAGACAATATTAATATGTTAACAGGAGAAAGTGGGTGTGCAATACATGAAAATTCTCTGTACTATATTCTCAATTTTTCTGGAATTTTAAAACTATTCTAAAATAAAAAGTTGGACTTAGGGTGGCCCCTCCCCTAAATTGGCCCAATTGGACTCTCTCTCCTGCGAACTGGAGGGAAGTACAGGCTCCCAGTGACTCTGAGGGCCTGGGGCAACTGCCTGCAGTTGCCTTGTCCTGCACTAAGCAGAAAAAAGAAAAATATCCAATGTAGAGAGAGCGAAGTCAACCACAGCCAACCAACCAACCAGCCATCATGCAGAGAGGGGCTTCCATGCTGATTCTGAGTGGACTCCCAGTTTCCTGAGAGTACTTCAGGGTACTTCAGTTTCCACACAGCTTGCTCTTCATTTCAGAAGCCTGGCAGCACTGCACCTCTTAGTTACTGCCTTAGATTTGGATGGCCAATGAATGATCGTTTTGCTTAAGTCATTTTGAGCAATCCCAAACCCATCCTTAATTCTTTAAAAAAATAATTATTTTTTCTTAAGCTAGTTCGAGAAGGTGTCTGTTATTTGCCACCAAAGTATCCCTAACTAAGCCCATGTTCGTTGTTTAATGTTTGGGAAGGGCTGGAAAACATAAAGATAAGTACAAGCATTTGCTTACATCTGTGGACATCTGTCACCTGTGCCATTTCTGTGACCATCAGCAGGGTCATTCTTGCCTGCTCAATATCCATTCTGCTTGCAGTTTCTACAGTGAAAGGATGTGAGCCTGAACTTGGTGGTGGCATTTCACTCGCTGAAGGGGATAATCCACCTGAGAATGAAGTCAAGAGGGGAATGCAAAATTGAGAACTCCTCTGAGCTCCTGGATCCAGCTGAAGCCATAGGCCTTTTCAACAATAGAAGCCAATGAATTTCCTCTTTACCTGAGGCAGTTCGCTTAGGGTTTCTGTTCACCTGCAACAGAGCAAATTTCAGGAAGCTTCTTGAGCCAGAAACTAGTGCTCAAGAATCATAAAACAAGCCCACTGCATGGGAGAACATATTTGCCAATGTTAAAATCGATAAGGGTTTAACCTCCATAATTTACAGGGAACACATACAACTGAACAAAAGGAAGATAAACAATCCACTCAAAAAATGGACAAAGGATCTAAACAGATACTTTTCAGAAGGGGACATACAGAAGGCCAGGAGACATACTCAAAGCCACTAATATCCAAGAAATGCAAATCAAAACAACAGTGAGGAACCATCTCATACCTGTCAGAATGGCTACCATGAACAAATGGCAAGTGCTGGTGAGGATGTGGAGAAAAGGGAACCCTTGTGCAGCCTGGTGGGAATGCAGATTGGTGCAGCCACTGTGGAAAACAGCATGGAGTTTCTTCAAAAATTAAAAATGAACCCGCAATGGGGAGCAGGTGGTCTCAGATTCAGAGGGGGGCAGCGGCAACTGTGTGCACCTTGGACTCGGCCCCCGAGGGCTACGAGCTCAACAGTGACCTGCGCTTGGACTCGCCCAATGCCCCAGACATTCCGCCAACCCGCTGGGGCAGAAACAGGCCCATCAACGTGAACCATTACACCAACAAGAAGAGTACTGCAGAGAGCATGCTGGACATCACCCGGCTGAGGGCCAACACCTCACAGCCAAAGGCAGTCATCGACCAGAGCCCTGGCTTTGGCTTCTTTGTGCTCCTTGATGGTGCCATCTCCATCTCCCTGCAGATCTGCATGGGTGTGCTGCTCATCTTCCTTGTCAGGTACAACCTCAACAGCTCAGCCAAGCACGCCAAGTTAACTTCAACAACCTGGCCACCAGCCTCATTTCATCATCGTCATGGTCAGCATCTTCATTGCATCCAGAAGCCTGTGATGGAACTGGTACCTGGCAGTAGGCTCTGATGACCAGGCTGTGCCAACCACAGCCTCACAAACCCTAAGAGCTGCCTCGACCTTGGGCCACCTGCCTGTAAATTGCACCCCTGAGAATGCCAGAGCCAGGATGGAATGGAGGATACTCGCCAGTGTGAGTCCTGCTCCATCCGTGGCTCCTCCCCACTGAAGCTGAGACAGCGAGGCACAGAGGCAGAACTAGACCCCCCATGGAGGGTTATGGCCAACACAGACACACAGCAGGCCTGAGGAGGGCAGGGAGGGGCCGGGGCCAGCCCTAGTCTTGGGACATTTCCAAAAGGACAAGGAAATGCCCCCCTCAGTCAATGCTCCACTGGATGGCCTGTGGCTCCTGCCCTTCCTGGGACACTGGACCAGCAGTTCCCCCTGTGGCACCATCATGGTCGTGGGCCATGAGCCCACCTTTCACCAGCCCCACTTTTCTAAGCACGAATGATCAATAAAACAAATGCTCCTTCCAGCAGTCTCCCTCCCAGGCCTGGCCCTGGTTCACACCTCAGGTGCCTTTTCCAAGGCTGGAAGTTTGGGCCGCTCCTTGGCACCTGGCATCTCCAATCAGGTTCCAAACCAGGATCTTGGGTCTCCAGTGCCCCAGTGTCTCACTTTTACAGAAGAATAGGTTAAAGAGCTCCCATAGCCCAGGCCCAGAAGTCATGGCCCAGGGTCACACTACAGGTTATCATTTACTCTATTGGGAACCTCCCTGCAGGTGTTCCCTATCCTGCAGATCCCCTCCCCCTCCCGCCCCGTGAGTGAAGCATACACTGTGCTGACTGTCAACAGCTTCGTTGCAGCTGGCCAGTGGCTCAGTTGGTCGGAATGCAGTCAAATATGCGAAGGTTGCAGCTGGGTTCTGGTCAGGGCACATACCCAGGTTGCAGATTCAATCCCCAGTTGAGGCCAGTATGAGAGGCAACCGATTGATGTTTCTCTCTTTCTCTCTCCCTTCTCTCTCTAAAATCAATAAACATACACTGAGTGGCCAGATTATTATGACCTCTGACCACATGATAATCTGGCCACTCAGAGTGTGTGTGAGTGTGTGTGTGTGTGCATGTGTGTGTGTGTACCTAATAAAAGAGTAATATGCAAACTAACCATCACTCTGCTACAAGCCAAGCCCACCAGCCACACCCACCAGCCAATCAGAGCAAGTATGCAAACAAACCCAATCAAGATGTCTACCGGTCACAGAGAGCAGGAGGGAGGCTTGGGTTTCCCAGGCAATGGCAGAAGCCAAGCTTTCTGCCTACCCTTGCCGGCCTAGGCCTCCACTCAAGGCTACAAAGTTTCAATTGTAGAAGGTAAATAAATTCCAGATACCAGGGCCTCCACTTGGGTCGCCAGGGGGCATGGCCAGCCTGAAAACCACTACAGGCTCCTTGCTCAGGCCATCCCATGCCCCAAGGGAACCCCCCACCCTGATCCAGGACACCCTTCAGGGCAAACCAGCTAGCCCTCACCTGTGCACCAGGCCTCTATACTAGCTAATAAAAGAATAATATGCAGATTGACCATCACTCCAACACACAATAGTTTCCCCATATGGTCAAAGATGGCTGCCCCCATGTGGACACAAGATGGCCAGCAGAAGAGGTCAGTTGTGAGGCACCAGGCCTGCAATGGAAGGCAGTTGAGGGAGACCACGCCTACAAGGAAGGGCAGTTGGAGGCAATCAACCCTGTAGGGGAGGGCAGTTAGGGGTGACCAGGCTGGCAAAGGAGGGAAGTTGGGAGCAAACAGGCTGGCAGGGGAGCAGTTAGACATCAATCAGGCTGGCATGGAGTGGTTAGGGGGTGATCAGGCTTGCAGGCAGAAGTGGTTAGGGGCAATCAGGAAGGTAGGCAGGCAAACAGTTGGGAGCCAGCAGTCCTGGATTATGAGAAGGATGTCTGACTGCCCATTTAGGTCCAATCCCAGGCAGTTGACATCCCTCGAGGGGTCCCAGATTGGAGAGTATGCAGTATGCAGGCTGGGCTGAGGGACACCCCTCCTCCTCCATGCATGAATTTTGTGCACTGGGCCTCTAGTCCTTTAGAGTATATATGTGTGTGTGTGTGTGTGTGTGTGTGTGTGTGTGTGTGTAGAGAGAGAGAGAAAGAGTGAGACACCCAGTAAATGAATTCATGCATGGGTGGGGTCTGGCCACCCTGGCCAGGGGGAGAGGACATGAGCGGTTGGCCAGCCTGCCTGCTTGTCAAACTCCTGCTCAAGGGGACAATTTGCATATTAGCCTTTTATTAGATAAGATATACACTGAGGGAGAATCCAAGATGGCTGCTCGGGTAGGCAACTAGCCCCAGCCGCACACAACAATTTCAACAAAATACAACTAAAATATAAAATGGACATTACCCAGAACTACAGGAAAGTCAACTGACTGGAAATTCTACAACAAGAAGCAAGGAGAAAACCAGAAGGAAGCGCAGAGGAGCTGTAAAAGCCCAAGGTACGGAGACACGCGGCGCGCAAGGAGAGGACAGAGCCGGAGAGGAGGGAAGCCGAGTGTCTGGCTGGCGGTCCCAAGCGGGAAGGAGAGAAAAGCTCCGACTGTGCTGGGCCCAGCTCCAACTGCTCTGAACCCCAATTCTAGGCCAGACCCCGGGGACCCAGGCTCATCCATAGGGAGCCGGGCTGTAAGGCGGGACTCTGGGGAAGCGGCGAAAGGAGGTCCCGGAGGCGCGCACACTGCGCACAGAGAAGGGCCGGCAGGCTGTGCCGTGGGATTGCCCTGACGGGAAGGAGACGGGCTCCAGACTGCTCTGAACGCCACCTCCAATCCCACTACCAACTGAACTGAACCCCAATACCGGACTCATTGGGGGAGAGCATAGACAGTTTGGCAGCAGGCGAAAATCAAGGGCACCTTTCTCTCAGAGGCGCTCGCAACAAGTACTGAAGGACCCTGAGTCTCAGGAGTCATATAGGGCGGGGCTGACGGAAGCCACGGCTGTAGGCTCCACCCTGAAACTCCACCCCATCAGGAAAGCTGCCTGCGAAAATGCCTAAACCAAATAGATCACAAACGAAAGAAATGGAGGACAAAAAGCGACTGGATATAGAGTTCAAAACCACACTTATAAGGTTGTTCAAGAATCTCTTAGAAAAGGCCGATAAAATAAGACCTATGAGGATATGAAAAGGGATCAACTAGAAATAATAAGGGATCAACAAGAAATAAAGAATACATTGTCTGAAATAAAAAATATTTTATGGAGTCCTAAAAACAGAATGGAAGATCGCAAGAATCAAGTCAAAGATTTGGAACATAAAGAGCCAGAAGACACTCCTCCGCAGACGCAAGAAGACAAGAGAATCCAGTTTGAAGATAATGTAAGAAACCTCTGGGACAACTTCAAGCGAACCAACATCAGAATTATGGGGGTCCCAGAAGATGAGAGAGAGCAAGATATCGAAAACATACTGAAATAAATAGTGACAGAAAACTTTCCCCACCTGGTGAAAGAATTAGACTTACAAGTCCAGGAAGCGCACAGAACTCCAAACAAAAGGAATCCAAAGAGGACCACACCAAGACAAATCATAATTAAGATTCCAAGAGCAAAAGACAAAGAGAGAATATTCAAAGCAGCAAGAGCAAAGAAGGTAGTTACCTATAAAGGAGCACCTATACGATTGTCAGCTGATTTCTCAACAGAAACCATGCAGGCCAGACGGGAATGGCAAGAAATATTCAAGGTGATGAATAGCAAGAACCTACAGCCAAAGATAATCTATCCAGCAAAGCTATCACTCAGATTCGAAGGTCAGATAAAGAGCTTCACTAATAAAAAAAAGCTAAAGGAGTTCATCACCACCAAACCAGAATTATATGAATTGCTGAAGGGGGTTCTTTCAGAAGAGAAAGTAAATAAAGATAAAAATTATGAACAAAAAATACGTAACTATCAACAAGTGAATCTAAAAACCAAGGAAACTAAAAAAAAAAAATCTGAGGAACAATATTAACTGTTGAATATAATAGAATCAGAGGTATGGAAGGGGAGTGAACTGTTTATTCTTGGGGAAAAGGGGAGAGGGGGATGTGGGAAGAGACTGAACATAAACTGTGCACCTATGGATGAGGACAATGGGGGGTGGGGAAAGGGCAGAGGGTGGGGTGAGAAGGGGGGGAAAGGAACATTTGTAATAATATGAACAATAAAAATTTATTTAAAAAAAAAAAAAGATATACACTGAGTGGCCAGATTATTATGCATTCAGAGATCATGATAATCTGGCCACTCAATGTATATCCTCTGGTGAGGATAGGAAAGAAAAGTAAAAGTGGAGCTCCCATTAATTCCACTTCTAGGAATATATCCCAAGAAATCAGAAACACCAATCAGAAAGAATATATGCACCCCTATGTTCATAGCAGCACAATTTACAATAGCTAAGATTTGGAAACAGCCTAAGTGCCCATCAACAAATGAGTGGGTTAAAAACAATGGTAATCTACAGAATGCAATACTAAACTGCTTTAACAAAGAAAGAATTCTTACCATTTGCAACAGCATGCATGGACCTGGAGAGCATTATGCTAAGTGAAATAAGCCAGTCAGAGAAGAATAAATATCACATAATTTCACTCATTTGTGAAATATAATGAAATATATATACATACACACACACACACACCCTGTTTCCCCGAAAATAAGACAGTGTCTTATATTAATTTTTTCTCCCAAAGTTGCACTAGGTCTTATTTTCAGGGAATGTCTTATCTTTCCTTGCGCTAGGTCTTATTTTCGGGGAAACACGGTGTGTGTGTGTGTGTGTGTGTGTGTGTGTGTGTGTGTGTGTATATATATATATATATATATATATATATATATATATATATATGCCTAATATGCTAATTGTCCCTCCAACCATTCAACTGTTCAACCAGTCACTATGTCTCAAACTGACCACCAGGGGGCAGATGCTCCAACAGGTAAATTAGCTTGCTGCTGGGGTCTGGCTGATCGGGACTGGGCAAGATGGGCTCGACATGCCCTAGAGCCCTCCCACAGTCTCTCTCCAGCCCTGATCATGCACCAGTTGGGTCCCTCAGCTTGGCCTTCACTCTCTCATAATCCAGGATCCCCTGGGGGATGTCAGAGAGTCAATTTCGGCCTGATCCTTTCAGGCCAGGCCGAGAGATCCCACAGTGTACAAATATGTGCACCGGGCCTCTAGTAAACTGATAAACAAAAATAGATCCAGAGACACAGAAGCACCAAACAGACTGTAAGACCTCAGAGGAAAGGCAGGTAGGAGAGGGGGCACAGGGAGTAAGAGATCAACCAAAGGACTTGTACCCATACATATGAGTATGACCAATGGACACAGACACCAGAGAGGTGGGAGCATGGACTGGGGGACAGGAGTGGGCAGGGAGAGGTCAATGGGAGGAGGGAAAGGAGACATATGTAAAACTTTCAACAATAAATAATTATTTTTTAAAAAGAACCAATAAAACAATGTTCCTTTTCAACACCAAGCCCAGGAAAAAAATCTCCAGTGCTGGTTGAAAACCTCTGGCACCTGCCTCCTTTTTTCTTTTCTTTTTTAAATAAATTTCTATTGTTCATATTACAAATGTTCCTTCCTCCCCCCCCCCCCCCACCATTGCTCTCCTCCACCAGGTTCCCACCCCACCCTCTGCCCTTTCCACACTCCCTATTGTCCTCATTCATAGGTGCACAGTTTATGTTCAGTCTCTTCCCACATCCCCCTTTCCCCTTTTCCCCAAGAATCGTCATTTCACTCCGCTTCCATACCTCTGATTCTATTATATTCAACAGTTATATTGTTCATCAGATTTTTTTTTAATTTCCTTGGTTTTTAGATTCACTTGTTGATAGTTACGTATTTGTTGTTCATAATTTTTATCTTTATTTACTTTCTCTTCTGAAAGAACCCCCTTCAACAATTCATATAATTCTGGTTTGGTGTTGATGAACATCTTTAGCTTTTTTTTATTAGTGAAGCTCTTTATCTGACCTTCGATTCTGAGTGATAGCTTTGCTGGATAGATTATCTTTGGCTGTAGGTTCTTGCTATTCATTACCTTGAATATTTCTTGCCATTCCCATCTGGCCTGCATGGTTTCTGTTGAGAAATCAGCTGACAATTGTATAGGTGCTCCTTTATAGGTAACTACCTTCTTTGCTCTTGCTGCTTTGAATATTCTCTCTTTGTCTTTTGCTCTTGGAATCTTAATTATGATTTGTCTTGGTGTGGTCCTCTTTGGATTCCTTTTGTTTGGAGTTCTGTGCACTTCCTGGACTTGTAAGTCTAATTCTTTCTCCAGGTGGGGGAAGTTTTCTGTTACTATTTCTTTCAGTATGTTTTCGATATCTTGCTCTCTCTCATCTTCTGGGACCTCCATAATTCTGATGTTGGTTCGCTTGAAGTTGTCCCAGAGGTTTCTTACATTATCTTCAATTTTCTGGATTCTCTTGCCTTCTAGCTTCTGTGGAGGAGTGTCTTCTGGCTCTTTATGTTCCAAATCTTTGACTTAATTCTTGCGATCTTCCATTCTATTTTTAGGACTCTATAATATTTTTTATTTCAGACAATGTATTCTTTATTTCTTGTTGATCCCTTATCATTTCTTGTTGATTCCTTATTAATTCTAGTTGATCCCTTTTCATATCCTCATAGGTCTTATCGATCTTTTCTAGGAAATTCTTAAAAAACCTTATAAGCATAGATTTGAACTCTATATCCAGTCACTTTTTCTCCTCCATTTCTTTTGTTTGTGATCTATTTCATTGTTGCATTTCACAGCTACAGATGGGGCGGGGTTTCAGGGTGGAGCCTACAGCCTTGGCTTCCATCAGCCCCGCCCTATGCGGCTCCTGAGTCTCAAGGTCCTTCAGTACTCGCTGCAAGCGCCTCTTGCGAGAAAGGTGCCTTCAATTTTTGCCTGCTACCAAACAGTCTAGGCTCTCCCCCAATGAGCCTGGTATTGGGGATCAGTTCAGTTGGAAGTGGAGTTGGAGGTGGCGTTCAGAGCAGTCCGGAGCCCCAGTCTCCTTTCTGCCAGGGCAATCCCGCGGCACAGCCAACCATCCCTTCTCTGTGTGCAATGTGCGCGCCACCAGGACCTCCTTTCGCTGCTCCCCCGGGGTTCCGCCTTACAGCCTAGCTCCCTGTGGATGAGCCTGGGTCCCCGGGGTCTGGCCTAGAACTGGGGTTCAGAGCAGTCGGAACTGGGGCCCAGCACAGTCGGAGCTTTTATCTCCTTCCCGTTAAGGAACGCCAGCCAGGCACTCAGCCTCCCTACTTTCTGGCTCTTTCCGCACGCCGCTTGTCTCCGTACCTTAGGCTTTTACAGCTCCTCCGCACTTCCTTCTGTTTTTTTCCTTGCTTCTCATTGTAGAATTTTCAGTCCGACTTTCCTGTAGTTCTGGGTAATGTCCATTTTATATTTTAGTTGTATTTTATTGAAATTGTTGTGTGCGGCTAGGTGTTTACCTCGGCAGCCATCTTGGATTTCCCTGCCTCCTTTTTTCAACTTACCTGAGGAAAAAACACATTCAGAGTGCATGTTGCAATCTGAGGATTAAGAGAGGAGCCAAGAGGAGAGATGAGGGGGAAGACAGACATTTTCTCTGCATAAGAACAGGGACATTGGTGGCACCAGAAAGGTTGGGCCAAAAGGAGGGCAGAGTGGACAGAGGCTTCATCACCCCCAGTGTCAAGTTGGGTGAGAAGGCCGGGCAGGCGGACCTGCAGCCACAGGTGAGCACCAAGGTGGGGTCTGGACTGGACCCAGCCTGCGCGGAACTCATTTGCTTTTGGCAGCTGTAACTTCGTTTTCAAAGGGCAGGAGGCGTTGTTAAGAGAAGCCTCTCCCTGCTTACTGGACAGCAACTATTTCTCACAAAACACTATTTTTGCTGCATTCAGTGGAGATGAATCAGATGCCAATGGAACCAATTTATTTTATACAAAACAGAGTTCTGTGATGATGGGAAGGTCCTTGAGAGGCCAGTGGGTTTTGCTGAGAGCAGAAGCATAAATGAATCATTCCAAGATGTTAGACAAAACCCCACACACCCAGTTTCCCCCTAGAGATGGCACGGGTGCTTCGCCCCTCGGGAAGAGCAGCAGGTGGGCTGCAGGCCCACCACTCCTCAGGGACACATCCTTTCAATAAAGTCTTAGCAACACTTCATCTCTTCATCTTCGAGGTCTGTTTCCGTGTTGGAAATGCCACTCCACCAAAAGCAAGGCTCCAGTCCTGCCCTACCTCATCTCTAATCCGAGCAATGGTGCTCTTGCAAGGAAACCTTGCTTCTAAGGTTTCCAGCCTGCTCTCCATGCTGGCTTTGGCGTGGCTCATGGGTATCACCAGTTTCAAGCCACGGCCCCATTTCAGTCCGTGAGAACATTGGGAAGAAATTATCTGAATGTTTGCTCAAAGCTCCAGCTCGGTCCAGGGGATTCAAAATTCTCTCGTGTGTCCAGCAACCTGCTGGGGCCATCTGAAGAGGGTCTCTCCTCCCTTCCCTCCCCCCCCCCCCCAACCCCGCAGGGGAGTGCTGGGTGAAAGCATCCTGGTCGTGAATGAGAATTCAGGCACGACAAAGCTGACACAGGTGAAGAAATGGGATGAGAGGGAAGCAGATGGCATCCAGATGTTCCCAGGTCATCCTCTACACAGTGGTTCTCAACGAAATGATTTGACCCCCAGTGAGTAGAGGGAAGATGCTGCTGAACATCCCACAATGAGGAAGTATTTGCCCAAAATGTCATTCGTGACAGAACCTTAGAGAGAAGAGGGCTCTGAAGCAACCGAGCAGAGCCCAGCGCCAGCCAAGCCGTACCTGCAGGTGACCCTGTCCTCGGTCCTAAAGGAATGTCGGAGTGGGGTCTGTCTCTGTGGCTCCACAGCCTCCCAACCAGCCCGAAGTGGGGACTCAGCCAGGCTTCCACAGATTGTGCCACGGGAAGTTTAAGAGAGGGAAGATGCCTCACTCAGATCACAACCATCCAAATGGCGAACAAGCAAAGGGTTTATAGTTTCTATGTCACATCGAGAAACATGAAGGACAGCTTATTGTCCCCAAAAGCTCCCCAAAAAATCACCCACCAGTCTTCCTTCCTTCCCACCCCACCCCTGGAGCTCCTCCAGCCCCCTTTACCTCCGAAGGAGGTGCCACCAGAAGGAAGGGTAGTGAATCAATAGGCTGGCCTGCTGGGCGGCCACCCGCTGCCTGCCTGTGCCCACACTGCCTCTTTGTGTCTCAGTGAGTTCCCCACTTCCCCTTCTGCAGATGGTTAGCTGCTTCGATTGTTTCCCTCTCAGAACCAGTCCAAACCACAGGGCTTGGCACCACCTTCAAAACTCCCATTTGCCAGCGTCTGTTTATCAGATCCAAGGCGTGCTCTCAGGGGCTGATGGGCTGACAGGAGCCCAGAGGGAAGTCCAACTGTTATATAAGGCCGCATGGAGCCCCTTTCATTTTCCCAGACCTGGCCCAGAGGTAAAGTGCTTTTGGAAACAGCAAGGTGACTGGCAAGATGGCTGGCTCAGACTGAAGGACAGTCACTTCTGCTCCAGCCTTCCTGCTCCTGGCTCCAGGCTGAGGGTCCCAGTGGGCGGCAGTGGAGGGGAGGGGCAGGATCACACACAGTAGCCTGAGTGATCTCTTCAGAACGTAATCTGGCCATGCAGGGGGCCTGCTAAAGCCCATCACCAGCTATGCTGTGCACAGCGTTCCTCAACCTGGTCCCCTGGACCCCCCCTCCCTGCATCTCACCTCCCACCACCCCACCTCGCTCATGTCACAAGCTTATGTGGCCCTCCAGCACTCATCCCTCCCTCAGTGCTTGCGCCCATGCTGGGCCCTCTGCCTGGAACACTGCACCCTCTCTGTGCTTTGCAGCTCCACTAGCTAAGCCATCCCTGGCCCCAAGACTGAGGGACCACCTCTTGCCTCCCCTTCCCAACATCACAGAAGAAGCACTTGATCAATATTTCTGAATTCCTCCCAAATTCCTGCACTGCGGTCCCCTACAGGCAAGTAATCCAAACAAAGGTGATTGCTCTTTCTAGGCCCAGCCTTGGCTCCCCCGTTTGCTTTATGGTCTGTCTTCCTTGCTTAAGAGTCATCTGGGCAGCAAGCCAGCTTCTAGAGGAAGATCTGGAAGCAAGAATTTGAATGCAAGGCACCTTGAACCAGCTACCACCCGAGAGACCAAAATTAATGAAGCTGGGACATTAGGAGTTGCCCCAGGAGGTTCAGGCACCAGTCCTGTCTGTAGCAGAGGACTATTCCTGGGCAGGGGAGGGGGTTTGATCCCCGGTACTTTAGCCTCCCTGCCCAAGTAAGCCAAATCTGACACAAAAAGGCCTTGGACAAAGACATGCCACTCTGGCAGGTGGGAGCTGGTTGGCTGGTGTGTGCTGGCATAGGCAGGGCGAGGGGACATGCCCTTGTGGGCCACCCCAGCAGACCTTCACCTCCCTTCATGTCCAAAGCACAAAGGGTCAGTGTCCCTCAGTCACTGCTGATGGTGCCTTCCACACTGACCTTTGGTCCCATCCTACACTGGCTACCAGCACATCACCTTCGCTGACTTGGAGCAGTCGGACAAGTCACACCCATCCTCTGGCTGGCCAGGAGGTGAAGGCTGAGGGCCCTTACCTGCTGCCTATGTGCTAACGGCCCCATCATACACCCCCTGGTGATATAAACCTTCTGTTGTCCATGTTCTTGCTTACAACCTAATGCCTCCAGCTATTCCGTTTCTGAAAATGCAAGCATTCTGCTCATTTAAACTTAGTGGCATAACCATGAGGGTTTTGTTTCCAGGCACCTTTTGTGTGATCTTCCCATGTACCTGATAATAAACATCTGAAATGAATGAAGGGCCAGATGAGTGAATGGCGCTGTCACTGGTTTCCTGACTCCAGCCCAGTGGTTTTGCCAATGTTTGCAAAATCAAGCAGGTAGAGATGGTTCTATGGGGGGAGGGGAAACTCCAGACCTGGCCCCTTCAGGCCACTCAACCACACCCAAAAGAAAGCAAAGAGCCCACCCTACAACTGTTTGTGCACTTACCAGAGTCAAACATCACGGATCCAGACACGACGCTGGGGCCCTCGTCCTTCCAAAGGCAGGACTCTCTCCCAGCAGCCCTGCCAGCTCTGGCTACTGCTGCTCTGGCTTGTGGATTTTTGCAGGAAAGAGCCTAAAGTGAAACAGAAATCTCCAGAATTAACACCATGTCATCCCATTCTTAGCACATTTCTTTAGGAATTAAAACAAACATAAAGATGAAGGTGGAAACGTTCCTTTTCTCTTTTCTGTTGCGTGGCTCCTGAGGACACAACTGGCCTCGTCTGTGTATAAACTGATACCCAGATACCTACAGAGACCAGTGTCTTCCCACTTGCCATGTATGAGGGGTCCCCTGCAGGCCTCACCCTGCGCTGGAAGCTTTGTTGCCTTTTCTCATTTAACCCAGCACCTGCAGAAAGGGATGGGGAAGACACTGAGCTTACAGCACTTTGGTACAAACTTGACAAGGTACTGGGAGGGCTCAGGACCAGTGTTCTCAGAGCCAGTAGCCTGGCTGAATGCAGCAATGACACAAACATGTGTGTGTGCAGGAACACAGGAACACACAGAGCTGCCACCGGCTGAGTGCCCACAGCACACCACATCCTGGGAACACAGAGAATAAACAGGGGCCCCCTGAGTGCTCACCATGTCCCATAGATCCGGCCTCAAGCCTAGGACTTCACAGCTGCTGCTCTTCGGAGCTGCTGGGATGCAGTGAGGTCCTCGGGGCTCAGTCCCTCTCTCTCTTTGCCTCTTAGCCCTGTGCAATTTCAGAATCGCCTACCCTCTCCTTCATGCCCTTTTTACTCATTCAATCATTCATTTACTGGACATTTTCTGAGTTAACTTCCATGTACCAAGAGCTAAGCACTTGCCCAACACAAATTAAAACAAAAACAGCCCAGACAGCCTAGTAGGCCCTCACAGAAGTAGGCAGCATCCACCCTGGTAAAAGTGACTTCATTCATTCATTTCACAAATAGGTACTCAAAGCCAGAAGCTAGGAACCTTATGCTGAGCAAGCAGGCATGGTCCCTGCCCTCACTTCACCAAAAAGCAATGTAACATAGTGGTTAAGAACGTAGGACCTGGGGCCTGTGTTCACATCCCAAACTCTTCCTCTTTCCAGCTGTGTGTCTTTGGGCACCTTACTTAGCCTCTCTGTGCCTGCATTTAAACAGGAAGTCATTATAGTCCCTTCCTCATAGACTCTATGAGACTTAAGAGAATAAATGAAATAGGAAGTATTTAGAAGAATGTCCAGATAGAATGAGAGGAGAAACCATGATGGCGGCATCAGGCAGACACCCGAATGCAGCCTACCACAACAAATTTGAATTTAGAACTGAAAAACAAGGGAGGCATTGCCTTGAAGCACCGGATGGCTAGTTGAGAGGAGGCTCTGCCATCTGGGAAGGAGAGAGAAGGCACACTGAGCCTCAGGAACTGTGAAGGTACGGAGAACTGTGTGCGTGAAAAGGTGCTGGCTTATTCCTGGTGCAAGGAGAGGAAGGGCCGGACTGAGATTGCTGCTGGCTTACTCCCGGCGCGGAGAGGGCGGACAGCTAATGCGCAGCTGGCTTTCTTGTTCAAGAGGAAAACAGAATCACCCTATTGCTCTGATAGACAGCCCAGACAGGGAGAAGCCAGACTGTCAGGCAGTGGGCAGAGATCTCTCGGAGGTGTGTGAAACCAGAGGCCATTACTGCGGGACTTGAGGAGGAGCCGAAGGGAAAACAAAGTTTGTCTGCACCAACCCGAGACTCCGCCCCATCTGTGGTTGAGCACAGAAGCTCTCCCAGAGGCTGGCTTTCTCTAAGGAGGGACTGGCTGGAATCCAAAGCTTGTCTGCGCCTTTACCAAAGAGGTGTGCGTGCCTGCAACCAATCTTCCAAAACTCTCCAAGAACAGGACTTTTCTAAGGCGAGACTGACAGGGAACCAAAGATTGTCTGCACCACCCTGAGACCCCGCCCTATCCAAGCGGAGTACAGAAGCCCTCCTAGCTGAGACACTGCTGATCCTCACAGCCAATTGACTTGGAGATCAACGCTTCCCAGTGATATCAACAATAAGCAAGGCTTAACAATAAAACTGCACACACAGCCCACAAAAGGCTACACCAAGACTGTCCACCACAGGTAACTGGGAAGGCTGTGCTACTGGGCTCTACCAGAACACCTAGCACACAAAGCTATTCCATCAAATCAGGGAAACAACTAAAATGCAGACAAGAAGAAGGACACAAAGGAAGGAGATGGAGGAAAAGAAAAGATTGGACATTGAGTTCAAAACTACAGTTATAAGGTTATTCAATAATATCCTAAAAAAGGCCTATAAAATAAATTAGACCTATGAGGATATGAAAAGGGAGCAACTAGAAATAATAAAGGATCAACTAGAAATGAAGAAAACATTGCCTGAAATAAAAAATATTATACAAAGTTCTAAAAACAGACTGGAAGATTGCAAGAGTCAAGACAAAGATTTAGAACACAAAGAGCCAGAGGACACTTCTCTGCAGAAGGGAGAAGATAAGAGAATCCAGAAAGTTGAAGATAGTGTAAGAAACCTCTGGGACAATTTCAAGCGAACCAACATCAGAATTATGGGGATTCCAGAAGAAGAGAGAGAGCAAGATACCGAAAGAATACTGGAAGAAATAGTGACAGAAAACTTCCCCCACCTGGGGAAAGAAATAGACTTACAAGTCCAGGAAGCCCGCAGAACCCCAAACAAAAGGAATCCAAGAAGGACCACACCAAGACACATCATAATTAAAATTCCAAGAGCAAAACACAAAGATAGAATATTAAAAGCAGCAAGAGAAAAGCAGGTAGTTACCTATAAAGGAGCACCCATACGATTGTCAGCTGATTTCTCAACAGAAACCATGCAAGCCAGATGGGAATGGCAAGAAATATTCAAGGTGATGAATAGCAAGATCCTACAGCCAAAAATAATCTACTCAGCAAAGCTATCACTCAGAATCAAAGGACAGATAAAGAGCTTCACAAATACAAAAGCTAAAAGAGTTCATCACCACCAAACCAGAATTATATGAATTGCTGAAGGGGGTTATTTAGGAAGAGGAAGAAGATAAAGATAAAAATTATGATCAACAAATACATAACTATCAACAATTGAATCTAAAAACCAAGGGAATTAAAAAATCTGATGAACAATATTAACTGGTGAATATATCGGGTCTAGTAATAATTAATGTCGTTTTAAAACATTTGTTTAAAATCTTGCTTGGCGTTGACTTGTATTGACATAACCTTCAAACACGTGGTATCTACAGAACGTGTGAAGTGCAATTAACAAGTTTTGCTTGAAAAAGTTGGTGTTTGGTTTGGTTTTTGTTGCAAAACTAGGGCTAAGAAGATGGCGGATGAAGAGCATATTCGGCACTGCATGCTTTACGAGTTCCAATTAGGAAGAAAAGCAAGTGAGGCTGCAAAAAACATCTGTAGTGCTCTTGGTCAAAATGCAGTTAGCGCCAGAAAATGCCAGCGTTGGTTTGAGAAATTTCGCGAGGGAAATTTTTCGTTAGATGACAAGAGTGGCCGTGTGTCCAATTTTGATCAAGAAGCTCTTCAAGCTCTTTTGGTGCAAAATCCTCAAATTACCCAACAAGAGCTTGCGACAACTTTAAATTGTTCACAAAAAACTATTTCCAATCAATTGCGTGCACTTGGCAAAGTCCAAAAGTTTGGAAAATGGGTTCCTCATGAGTTGGCCGACAACAACCGTAATCAAAGAGTCACAATTTGCAGTTCGCTCCTCTCTCGTCAAAACCGTTTGCCGTTTTTAGAGCAAATTGTTACCAGAGATGAAGAATGGGTGCTGTATGTTAATTTGAAAAGGCGGCCTCAATGGTTGGACAAAAATGAGGCTCCGCAGCCCACGCCAAAACCTGACTTGCATGCGAAAAAAGTGATGTTGTGTGTTTGGTGGAATTTTAAAGGAATTCTTCATTATGAACTTTTACCATCTAACCAAACCATTACAAGTGCAGTGTATAGTGCCCAATTGGAAAGGTTAGCCCAAGCTTTAAGAGAAAAAGAACCCGCGCTGATTAATCGGAAGGGCGTAATTCTTCACCACGATAACGCACGACCGCATACTGCAAGAATCACTGCTGAAAAACTGCGCCAGTTGGAATGGGAAGTTCTCCCTCAACCTGCATATTCTCCTGATATTGCCCCTTCTGATTACCATTTGTTTCGTTCTTTGCAAAACTTTCTTCTTGGAAAAAAATTTAATAATGAAGAATGCCTCAAAAATGCATTGACCGAATTTTTTGCATCAAAATCACAAGAATTTTACAACAGAGGGATTAAAATGCTTCCTGAGCATTGGGCACAAGTAGTAGAAAACAACGGCAACTATTTTGTTGATTAAATTTTGTTGTATTGTTTAAATAAATTCGATTTAAAAAAGTATTAGAAAACGACATTAATTATTACTAGACCTATAATCAGAGGTATGGAAGGGAAGTGGACTGACGATTCTCAGGGGAAAAGGGGAGTGGGGGCGAGGGAAGAGACTGAACAAAAACTGTGCACCTATGGATGAGGACAATGGGGGATGGGGAAAGGACAGAGGGTAGGGTGGGAACCTGGTGGAGGGGAGCAATTGAGGGGGGAAAGAGGATCACATTTGTAATAATCTGAACAATAAAGAGTTATTAAAAAAAAGAAGAAGAAGAAGAATGTCCAGCACGTAGAAGCACCCAATAAATGTTAGTGTGATCATTTCAAACAAGTGGAGAAGATGGACGTTAACAAGAAAATACATGATTCCAAACGGTCATAAATGAGTGGCAGGATAGAACCTTCCCACCGGCTTGATACAACCCCTGATAGGCAATCCTTGCCTTTTCTTTGCTTTTATTCCTTTTCCTGTGTTTTTAAGAGGAGGCAGCAACAGCTAGCCCTCACACCCACAGCCCCCTTAGGAAGGCAACTTGTTCCCTCACTGAAGCAGCATACCCCCTCTCCAGTGTCTAGGAGGGGTGCCCAGGTTTGGTGGTGAACAACTTGGCTTTGTTGGTATGAACCTTCAAGGTCTATGGCGAAAGAGAAGAGACATAGTGTTTTGGAGAGCTGGAGAGGACTAAGGCAGATGGGTGCTAAATCAGGGCAAGGGGCTCCCCTAGTTCCTGATCTTGCATTGCATACTCACGTATTTTCCATCGGAGCCACTCCATGACAGAGTTGGGGGACAGCCCTGTGCCTCTTGCTCCCTGACATCCCTGCAGCACCAGAACCGTGGTACATGGAAGTGCATGCTGAGAAACGAATGAGGCAGTGAGTGAGTGAAGGAGGGATGAACTACCAGCACCTGGGGCACTGGGCAGGGTGGGGAGCGGAAGCCCCTGACTTATATGTGGGGGGCAGGTTGAACCCCCATGCTGGGCGCTGGCTGGTGTGAGGGAAGGGCCATGCTATGAGGGCAGGGCCATGCCTGACATAACCCTTCCCAGGGGCAGAACCCCTGTCAATCCCAGTAAGGCCCCTTCTCTCACACTGTCCTGGTGATAGGCTTGTTTTATTTCTAGAAGCTTCTTTCCCCCCCTCCCACCCCTGACCTCATTCAATTGCCCAGAAGCCTCTCTAGCACCTTTCTGAGTTTTGAACATCTGTGCATCTGGTTATGTGCAGCCATCACTGACAAGCTTCTGCTACCTGGCAAAATCACACCCCAGGAGTGAGAACGGCCTTGGTCAGGGCCCCGCAAAGGTGAAGCTGCCTGCAGCCCTGGAGACGCTGCTGAGAAGGGGCTTCCCCCAGGTCTGCAGCTGGTGTGTGGGCAGAAGGCTTCAGCTACATGCTTCACCCTCCCTCTCAATTTCTGTAAACCAGCTCCTCTGTTAAACCAGTGCCTGGTCCCTGAACCCTGGCAAAGCTGCCTCTGTGCTTTGGTTGGTGGCAACTGGCTCGCTGCTGTGCGCTATCCAGAGCTGCACACCAGTGGCCTAGAGTTCTCAGCTCATGAGATCTCTTCCCACTCAATCCTGAAACTAAACAGCAGGCAGCAGTAAGCTGGAGCGAGACAGTAGGTGCCCCCTCTAGATGGTAAGACATCAGTTTACCCCAGACCTCACCACTCCCTATCACTCACCAGTGTAGAACAGTGATTTTTCAATCTTTTCTTCTCAAGACACACATAAACTAACTACTAAAATTCTAAGGCACATTAAAAAAAAATTTGATTTTGCTGATCTGACAAAGAAAAATAGGTGTCATTTTTATTCAATCACACCCGACTACTATTGTGTTGGCTGCCATTTTTTTATTCAACAATCTAAGGGAAAAGAGATCAGTGCTCCTGAATAAACCATTAGGTACTGTATGTTTTAAAAATTCCTGTGAGCCAAAACCAGTTTGGCTCAGTGGATAGAGCATCAGCCTGAGATCTGAAAGGTCCCAGGTTTGATTCTGGTCAAGGGCATGTACCTTGGTTGCAGGCACATCCCCAGTTGCAGGAGGCAACTGATCAATGTTTCTCTCTCATCAATGTTTCTAGCTCTCTGTCCCTCTCCCTTCCTCTCTGTAAGAAATCAATAACATATATATATTTTTAAAACATTCCTATGGCACATCAACTAAAAATCGCTGGTCTGGAGATTTGCTCCCTGCCAGGTGCTGTGTACCAGCACAGTGTTTCTCCTGATAGGGTGAGTTAGTTTCTTTCTTCCTTCTTTCCTTCCTTTTATTCATTCTTTTGTTTCCTCTTTCATTCATTCATTTGTACATTCATTCACTCATTTATTCAACAAGGTGTCTTGACTGTTTACCATGAGTCAGGCACTATTCTCAGCACTAAGTATATAGCAAGGAACAAGACAGCAAAAATATGAGGGAACAAACAAAAAGACAAAAAGCAAGGCCTGTGGGAGCTACTGGAGCTGGGAAAGAGTCTTCCCTGGAGCCATCAGAGGAAGGTGTCCCTGCTGACACCTGCATTTTGGACTTCTAGCCTCCAAAGCAATGAGAATACATTTCTGTTGTTCGAAGTAACCCAGTTTGTGGTCATTTTTAAAGAAGCCCCAGGAAATTCACACAGCACTCACCCTGCCCCACCGTGGCTTCACCCCATGAAGGGAATCCTGTGCTCTTAGGATAAAGATGAGTCTCACCTTGGTTTTCAGACTCCCACACCCCATCCTCATCTCCCATCCCATCTTCCTGTGCTCCAGCCTTCTTTTTGTTCCCGGTTTTTCTATGTTCTCTCCCCCCACTCTCCCTTAAAAGGGTCTAGGTGACAGGGAGAGGGATGGGACCCTGAGGCTCAGTTCCTGACACACCAGTTCCCCAGGGGACTGCATCGAACCAGAGTGAAGGGGAACCCTGGAAGGGAACTTGGCCCCATTGCTCACTGATTTTTCCAGAACTTTCCATGTGGTTTCAGTTTCTGAGTACCAGCCCAGAGCCCTTCGCTCTGAAAGGTTTACCTGCAAAGCTGGCCTTATATGGATTTTTTAAAGAGCGTGTCTGTTTTAGCTCCAAACTCTGAACATGACCTGTTGGGCATCTTCCATCTGGCACCTCAACAACCACATTCTGTGACTTCCAGGTCCTCGCACATCCATGGTTTTGCTTTCTCACCGTGAAAGGCCCTTTGTTGCTCTCAGGAAGTGTCACGGTAACAATGGACAGTTAACTCCACTCCTCTCTGGGCTGGACCCAGGCCAGAGGGGATGGGAGGCAAAGGGCCATCAAGGTGGGGTCACTCCTCCGGCTAGAGTGTAAGCCTCATGTGGGTGGGCCTCCCTCTGCTGCGCCCCAGGCGCAGTAAGCTCATTATGGAGGACGTCTCTTGTTCCACACCCAGCATCCACTTAGCTCTCTCTACATTCCTCAGTGACTGACCCTGATCCTAAATTTCTCTGGCTCAGCCCAAGGGGAATATGTAAAAACCACAAGCCAGTCAGATCATTCTGTCCCATGGTTCAGGGATAAGCATGGGACCCAATCAGAGCCAACAACCCACAAAGTGATTGTCTCTGAGGCTTCTAAAAGTGCTCCCTGCCTCCTAGTTCTGGAATCCGGAAGTTCGTGTTGGCCTGAAGCAGCTGGCAGGCATCTCCTTAGACTGAAAAGCGGGACCAAAGAGGGGAGAACTTGGTCCTTTCTCTGTTCTGAAAGTTTGGACCCAGCTCACCCGAAAGCCAGATCTGATTCAGTCCCTGGATTATTATTGTTCTATAAGTCATTCATTCTTTTTTTTACCCCCTTAAATTAGTTTGGATTGGGGTTTTTAACATATGTAACCAATAATAGGCCTGTCCAATTATGTGAGTGAATGAATAAAGAACTCACCTCCAGTTCAAGCCAATGGGTATTTTCAGCACCCTGCCCATCTATGGGAACACAGCCTCTGCTCAAAGCTGGGATAGGTTCGGACCCTGCCCTAAGAGTTCAGAGTTCAGAGTTCAGAGGCCTCCAGGCCCTAAGTTGACCCCAATCCTCCCATTCTCTGTCCTGTGAAAATCCCAAGTTTCCCTAGGATTTCTGTGAATTCCAACTGGTCTGGTCTTCCCGAGGGCCCCTCGGATCCTGAGATTCTGAGTCCTCTTCACTGAGTTAACATGGGGATGGATCCTCCCGCTGCCTCGGTGTGTCCTCTCTTCCTTGCCATGAACAGCGACATAGGGAATTCAGCCTGGACTTCCACCACATCCCCCTCTCCAATCTCCTGAGGCATTCTCAGGGACAGGCATTTCTGGACTCGGGGTGTGCGACTACAGCTTAGCCAGCAAAGAGCTTCTAACAGATCTTTAGACATCCTAGTTCTGGAGAGACCTCTGTCACATCAGCCGACTGCTCCATCCTGAGTAGTTTGCAGCCTCCTGCGAATTCTCTGCCTCCTTCCTGCTCTTCCCATGCACAGGTGCCTGCTCCCTCTGGTGCAGATTCAAGCCTCCCTTCCCCACAACAACTTAGCGCTTTGTTTTCACAGTTTCTCCCTGACAGGGAGTCTCAGGGTGGTTTTAGATTTTGTACTCTACTGCACAAGTGAAATTATTACCATTGCCAGGTAAAGGGAGCACCTCTCCAGTATGCCAAACACTGTCAGCCTGTTTTGCAGATGGCAAAATGGAGATTCAGAGAAATCCAATCGCTTGTTCAAGCTCTCACAGCTACAGCTGGTGAACAGAAAAGCCTGAATCCCAGTTGAGACTCAATGGAGGATTGGGCCAGATTCTCCCTTCAGCCAGAGTTGCCTGGAGGAACCCTATGATGTTGGGGTGCTCCTTGTCTGCACTAACCAACAGAGTGGCCACATGAGTCTGTATATCACAATTTGAACATCTTACATTTTATTTTAATTAATTTAATTTGTATTTACATTTGCACACATGGCCAGTGGTTCTATATCAGACAGCACTCCTTTTTTAAAAAATATATAGTATATAAATGCTTTTATTGCTCTAGCTGGTATGGTTCAGTGGATAGAGCATCAGCCTGCAAACTGAAGGGTCCTGGGTTCAATTCCAGTCAAGGGCACATGCCCGGGTTGTGGGCTCAATCCTCAGTAGGGGTCATGCAGGAGGCAGTCAGTCAATGATTCTCTCTCAGCATTGTTGTTTCTAGCTCTCCCTCTCCCTTCCATTCTGAAATCAATAAAAAAAATTTTAAAAAAAGCAAATATAAATATATATACTCTTACTGATTTTTAGAGAGAGAGAGAGGGAGGGAGAGGGACAGAGAGATAGAAACATCGATGAGAGAGAAACCTCGATTGGCTGCCTCCTGCACGCATCCCCAGTGAGGACTGAGCCCAAAACCTGCCCCCACCAGGACTGGAACTGGTAACCTCTTGGTTCATGGGTTGATGTTTAACCACTGAGCCACACCTGTGAGACAGACAGTAATCCTTTAGAACCGGTTTATGGATCTGAATTTAGACTGAGCTTTTTACGAGGGAGAAGAGAGGGTACACTTAAGTGTCTCAAAGGAAGAGGGACACATCCCGATCCCTCACCTGGTGGACCAATGGTCCTATCCCAGGCTGCCCATTCCTGAAGCTCATCCTTGTGTATCCTCCTAGGACCTCTCTTCATTCCTGGTGGGGGCGTGCTCTGTCCTGCCTCAGCCAGACTGTACTCTAGAGAATTCTCTGTCCTCTCCCCTCCCCATCCCATTGTCCTAAGTCCTACTCATCATGGAGGTCTCAGCTGACATTATTCCCACCAGGGAGCCATCCTTGACCCTTGCATTGGGTCCACACAGCTCCCCACCCTTTCCTTTATAAGACTTGGCACAGCCATAGCGAAGTGTGTGCGCTGCTGGGCAGCCTGTCCTCTGCTTCCCTTGAGGACTGCAGCATGGCTGCCTTGTCCAGAGCAACCAGTTCAGATCTGATGTATGGTAGACACTCAGGTAGCATTTGTTTTGATTTTGTGGGGGAGGGTGGGTGTTTATGCTTTTAATATATTTTTATTGATTTCAGAGTTGAAGAGAGAGATAGAAACATCAATGGTAAGAATCATTGATCAGCTGCCTCCTGCATGCCCCCTAATGGGGATCAAGCCCGCAACCCAGGCATGTGCCCTTGACCAGAATTGAACCCAGAACCCTTCAGTTTGTAGGCTGATATTCTATCCACTGACCCAAACCAGGTAGAGTAGTATTTATTAAATGAGTGAATCAGACAATTGAGCCAGAGATAGAAAATTGCAAACATTAAATTCTGTACAAATCCCCTTGGACCTAGATCATGAGTGGGCAAAGTTTTCCAGATAGTAAAAATATGAGGATTGCCAAAACCGGTTTAGCTCAGGGGATAGAGCAACGGCCTGCAGACTGAAAAGTCCCGGGTTCAATTCTGGTCAAGGGCACGTACCTTGGTTGCGGGCACATCCCAGTAGGGAGTGTGCAGGAGGCAGCTGATAGGATGTTTCTCTCCCATCGATGTTTCTAACTCTCTATCCCTCTCCCTTCCTCTCTGTAAAAAATCAATAAAATGTATATATTTTTTTAAATATGAGGATTTGTGAGCCATGCAGTCTCTATTGCCACTACTCAACTCTGCCATCATAAGGAAAAAGCAGCCATAAACAACTTGTAAATGAATGGGCATGGTTGTTCCAATAACACTTTATTTAGAAAGACGGGCTGGATTTGGGCCCCAAGAGGCAGTTTGCTGAGCTCTGTCCTGGGCTTGAGTGGGGAACACCAGTGGAAGGCAGTAAGAAAGGGACCACAGCAGGGATCTCAAAGGTTCAAAGGCCCTGAGGGAAGGTGGCAGAGCATTTTCTCCTGCTCTCTGTCCCTCCATGGGCAGGGAGCAGAAGAAAACTTCTTGGTGGAGCTATCGATGCTTCCCAATGCCAAGGAAGGAGTAGATGAGCCCAGGTCCCCTGGTCTGAGAATAGCCAGGGCACAGAACCAACTCTGGAGCTGGGCTTCTGTGCCTACAATGGAAGCCATTGATGGAGAACAAGAGTGGTGTTGAAAGCTGGTGCGTTTCTTGTCCAAGTTCGCCAAAGGGATGTGGTAAGCTGGGCTTTCTCCACATCCTGATGTTGCTGAAAATCTGGCGCAGAGGGGCCTTCCTGTCCTCAGGAGCGCCCCCAGCCCTGCTCCTGAGTCAGGGAGCCCTGCTCAGGAGTGCATTCCCTCGTTTGTTCTGGCCGGAGGAGCCAAGAGCTGGTGCGCTCCAACTCGAAGGCACGCCAACGAGTCCTCTGGCCTTTAGCTAGGCCGCCGGGGGCCTTTCCCGCTGCCTGGCCTCTGGGGCTATGGCTGCCCAAGTGAGAGAGGAAGGAGTTTTTCCTAACTGCTTCTTTGGATGGGGTGTGCTTTGCAGCTGTTTGCTTAACTGGGCGAGAGGACTTTCTCTTTCATGAAGGCAGCCCTTTGTTTCCCAGGTATTCATAGGAGTAGCTGCCACTGTGGCCCCAAATGCATATGCCCTGAGGGAGGCGGGGGAGGAAGGAAGGCATCCCAGACCTTGGCAACGGGTCCTCTCTTGCCCTACACCTAGCCAGCCAGGCATGTGCCCATCCTCGCCCACTGTGAAAGCAGAGCTGCACAAAGGATGCCCTCTCTCTCCGGGATAAGACAAGCTCCAAGGCAGGGACTCCCCTAGAGAGGAGGCTGGCAGTAGTCTCAGGGGCCAGAAGCTGCAGGCCTCCTGGCAGACCCCACTGTGTCAGAGCCTTGTAGAAATCTTATGCAAGCGCCTGAGCATCCAGAGCCTCACCATCTGTTTCACTCCTGCCTGTCATAGTGCTGGGTGCTTTAAAAAAAAGGTGTGCATGTCAAAGGCGGGGGGGGGGGGGGGGGGGGGGAAGGTGCCTGGAATATTGGGGCATCCAATAAATGGGGTCACTGCTAGTCTAAGGCTTTCTATTCTATTACCTTTGCTTCTCTTGGTAAGCCAGCTTTATTCTATCAGAATGGCTAGTCCCTGAAGCTAGAACTGTGACCACTCTGGATCCAGTTTCACAGCCATCTGATATCACAAGCAGAGATTAGAGAAATCCCAGGGAAGGACCCTGATTGGCTTAGCTTGGGTCATATACCTGGACCAACTACCTTGGCCATGGCAATTGGTGTAGCTCATTCATCTGACCACAATTAGATTCCAGGAGAGAATACGGAGACCAGCCATTCCTATCAGAATCACATAGATCAGCCTCACTGGCAGGGCTCAGTTGGCTGAACATCACCCTGTGCACAAAAGGTTGCCAGTTTCATTCTAGGTCAGGGCACATACCTGGTTACGGATTCAATCCTCAGTCAGGGCACATACAGAAGGCAACTGATCGATATTTCTCTCTAACATCAATATTTCTCTCTCTCTCTCTCTCTCTCTCTCTCTCTCTCTCTCTCTCTCTCTCTCTCTCTCTCTCCTCTTTCCCCCTCTCTTTTTCCCTCTCTCTCCTCCTCCCTCCCTCCTTCTCTTTCCTCCCACTTCCCTCTCTCTAAGCATGTCTTCCTTTGGTAAGGATTTTTTTTTAAATATCACATAGGTCAGTTTCCCAAAAGAATGGTAGTGAGAGTCTGAGAAGACATGGTAAAATATGTCCCTTGCACACTCCCATGTGGCATTTCATAGAAAGAACTTTCCAGTGGCCAGGGATTGAGATAGAGCTTCATCAGAGAATGTCGGGAAAAGACCAGAGACATACATGAGGCTCCACATCTGCCAGAGCACTGACAGAGACCTAATCATCCAAGTGGCACCGCGCTCTGAGCCGAGGCAAGCTGCGGAGAGGGTGTCTGGAGCCAGATGGAAGCCTCTGAGGCTGCTAAGAAGTAGGATTCTGGCCCTTCTAGGGGAGTTGTCAATATGAAATATATGCAGAAAAGGAAGTAAAAGGAAAGCTATCACAGTGTGCTCTAGAACACTCTAGAATAATATGGACGTAGGTCCTTTCATTTAGATCAGCGGTTGCCAACTGGTGGTCAATGAGGTCTGAAAGGTTGGCAACCGCTGATTTAGATCTGAAGACACTGAGAGATGTGCAATGATTAGCAGTGTGAGCCCCTGGGTCAGGGAGGCCAGAATTTGAATCCAAGTTCTGCCCTTCATTCATTCATTCAAAAATATATTTATCGAGCCCAGCCAGTGTGGCTCAGTGATTGAGTGTCAGGATTCAATTCCCAGTCAGGGCACAGGCCCGAGTTGAGGGCTTGAGCCTCAGCAGGGTGTAAGCAGGAGGCAGCCAATCGATTATTCTCTCTCCTCATTAATGTTTTCATCTCTCTCTCCCTCTCCCTTCCTCTCTGAAATCAAGAAAAATGAATTTTAAATATCTATAATAAAACTGCAATATTCTAATTAGATCGGACAGCTGAATGACCTTCCAGATGTCCTTCTGGACAACCTTCCAGACAAAGCCGGGGCTGCGAGGGCCGAGGTCCTTGCACAAATTTCGTGCTTTGGGCCTCTAATAAAATATATATTGCTCACTCGTGTGAGAAGTTACAGTGGTGAGTGTGGCAGATGTGGCCCTGTGTGAAGCTGTGCCAGTCTAGCCAGGGTGAGGGCTGCTGATGTATCATTACACAGTGAAACTGATAGCACGGAGAAAAGAAAGACGGGGACTGGGTGGGAATTTCAAGGGAGAACCCTAGAAAGTCAGAAAAGTTTTATCCTTTAAACTCAGAACCACGAATGAGCTGGTCTTCCAGGTGAAGGTGGGAAGAACATTGCAACAGAAGGAACAGCATGTACAGCCGCTCCTCTAGTCACTGTCAGCAACAGAAGCACTAGAAGAATTAAGGACTGGAGTTCTGACAGGAAAACAAGAGGTAAGCCTACCATGAGACACTCAGCATGTCTCTGCAGGGGGACTCAAAGTCAGAATGAGAGGCTCAAAGGCAAGGGTCTGCACTCCTCCAAGGTATTCTTTGCTTGCACTGGGGTTTCGCTGGTGCTGGAAATGCCAGAGGAAGACTGGTTGTCCAGGACCAGTTCACAACTGATGCAGTGGCATCTGCGGGTGTGGTGCGCCGTGCTCTTCTTGAGGAGCTACCATCCTTGCTTACCAGGGAGGGCTGCAGGAGTGACCCCAACTAAGCCCGTTGCGGTGCCTTGCCCCTGCCACTGTGAGAGGCAAGAATGGGAATGCAGCCAACACTCCAGGAAAAGCAGAGGGAGCCAGAGCTGAATGACGAGACACAGAGCTCTTCTGAGCCCTGGATTCAACTGCACCTGAAGGCAGAAATACCCCCGGCTTCTTTTAGATCCATAAGATGATACATAAACTTTTTAAAAAGTAAATCCAAACTTAGTTTCTGACATCTGAACTCCAGATGTACATCAGAATTCAGGCTGCTCCAGATGGCAGAAAGGTAATACAATGCATGTGCTATACAACGTGACACCCCCTGTGAGGTCTGGGGGAATATCTCAGTAACAAATGTTAATATTTCCAGAGCAAAACATGCATACTCACTCCAGCTGGGATCAAGGAAGACTGTAAAACAGCCTCGTGTCAGATTTTGCTGCCAAATGAGTTGCACCAAACATAAGAAAAGCACTTCCTGTTGTGATAGCGGTTGAGGTTTGTATTTGTGGCTAAGGGACTACAGATTTGGAATACATCAGGAACTCATTAACTAACACTTGCTGGACCCCTACCATGGGCTGGGCACTGTGCCAGGTGCTTCCCACAGGTAACCTTCTGAGCTGGATCATAAGATGAGTGACTTTGCCAAGGTCACACAGCCCTAAGTACCAGGCTTGGGATCCAAACCTAGGTTTGGTGCTAAAGTCTGTACTTTTCTTTCTTTCTTTCTTTCTTTCTTTCTTTCTTTCTTTCTTTCTTTCTTTCTTTCTTTCTTTTCTTTTCTTTTCTTTTTTTTTTTTTTTTTTTTTTTTTTTTTTTTTTTTTAATATATTTGAGTACTTTTTAAAGAAACATACCACATGTTGGTGGTCACACGCATCCCCTCCCCAGTGATCCTTAATGGAGAAGCTTCAGGTTCTGAATTTCCTCTGTTCTATTTTTCAATGAAATTAATTCAGTTATTCATTTCATAGGTCTTTGAACTCAGTAGTAATTGTTGTGTACCAGACACTGTTCCAGGTGCTGGGGACACATTGGAGAGAAATCTGCCCTCAGGTGGCACACTCTGGTGGGACTCAGACCACGAACACAACAGAAACGGGAAATAGAGTGAGTGCTCAATGGTGGGGAGTGTTTTGGAGGAAAATGGAAAGGAGTGTTTTGGAGGAAAATGGAAAAGGAACAGGACATGAGCGTTTCTGTGGCTGTGGAGGTGATGCCTTGAGAAGGTGAGGGTGTGAACTGTGGGGGAAATGGTGGTCTAGGAAGAGTTTAAAGGCCCAGGATGTAAAGGCCCAGGGCAGGTATTGTGCCTGGCATGTTGAAGGAACAACTGGGAAGGCTGGGCCTACAGCGCAGTGATGAGAGGGCTATAGAATCATGTACCTTTTTAAAATGTATTTTTATTGATTTCAGAGAGGAAGGGAGAAGGAGAGAAACATCAATGATGAGAGAGAATCACTGGTCATCTGCCTCCTGCATGCCCCCTATTGGAGATCCAGTCAGCAACCTGGGCATATGCCCTGACCAGGAATCAAACCATGACCTCCTGGTTCATAGGTCTATGCTCAACCATAGCGCTACACTGGCTGGGCTCTTGTTCCTTTTTATTTTATAATTTAAAAATATTTGTATTGATTTTAGAGAGAGAGGAAGATAAAAATATCAGTGAGAAGCTGCCTCCTGTATGCCCCCTCCAGGGGTGGAGCCCACAACCTGGGTATGTGCCCTGACCAAGAATTGAACTGGCAACCTTCAGGTGCACGAGTTGATGCTCCAACCAACTGAGGCACAGTAGCCAGGGCTCTTGTTCATTTGAAAAAGAATTGTACCTTCTGGCTTAGGTGGGGCCTTTGGGTATTTACATGGAAGACTGATGGGACATGACTTATTTTCAGCAATATTGATTTGGCTGCTGCATTGTAAATAGATGGTAGGAAGTCAAGTTCAGAAACTCAGACACAGTTTGGAGATTACAGCAATCATCAAATAAGAGATCGGTACTTGGTATAATGCGTTCCATAGGATCCCCCCCACACACACTCTGGCGTGTCTCCCTCCCCCCCCCCCCCCGTGTCTCCCTCCCCCCCCACACACCCCCCCCCCCCCCGCCCGGTCAAATTCATGTCCACCTGGAACCTCAAAATGTGACCTTATATGGACATATAGTCTTTGTAGATGTATTTGGTCAAGAATCTTAAGATAAAGCCCTTTTAGATTTAGGATGGGCCCCCAATCCAATGACTGATGTCTTTATAAAAAGGAGACACAAAAAGATACCCACCGGGAAGGTGATGTGAAGATTGAGGCAGAGATTACTATAGATTGGCACAAGCCAAGGAACCCAGGAGCCACCAGAAGCTGGAAGAGACAAAGATACTCTCCTTGACCCTTCAGAGGAAATTCGGCCCTGCTGACACCTTAATTTCATATTTCTAGTTTCCAGCACCCTAAAACATTTTTTGTTGTTTTAGCCACTAAGTTTGAGGCCACTTGTTAAACAGCCCATGAAATTAAATATACTTGTGCTTGAAAATCTATCAGAGTTGAGATATAGTTTGAAGGTAGAACCAAGAGGATTTATTGATGGAGAGGATGTGCTGTGTTACAGAATGTGTGGAGTCCAGGCTGGTCCAAGGTTTTTGTTCATTGTATCCTGGAGGATGACTGAGAATCAGGAGGGCTGTGGAGAAGAGGGCGTTTAGGAAAGAGCATATGTTCCACTTGGATACGCTGAGTCTAGGATGTCTATCAGACATCTAAGTGGAGGAAAAGGGAGATGGAAAAATATCATAGGAAGGGAGAGTAAGCAAGAAAGAACAAACACGGGAAGAACGAACAAAGAAAGAAGGACCCGACACTAAACGCATCTCCGAGGATGACTACCGCCGAGTAAGCATGACGGCCGTCATGACTTCCTTCCTTCTTCCTTACTTATGCCTTCCTGTTTTTCTTTTGTCTTCTTCTTCTTCTTCTTCTTCTTCTTCTTCTTCTTCTTCTTCTTCTTCTTCTTCTCCTCCTCCTCCTCCTCCTCCTCCTCCTTCTTTCTTCTTCTTCTTCTTTCTCTTCTCTTTTTTTTTTTTTTTTTTTTTTGCTAAACGATGTTTCTTGAAGATCTTTCCATATCAATGTATAAAGAAATGCCTCACTTTTTTGGAGCTGTATAGTATTCTGTTATATATGGACCATCTTATTTAACAAGAATTAGGCATATTTTCAAATGATTAAATGAATGAAATGATATACAGCCTATTCTTTCATGACAAATATTGTTTTGTGCTGACTGTGTGTCTGCCTGGGAGGTATCGTTTCACCCAGAGGTCATGGGGGAGGGGCTGCAGGTTCAGCTCCATTGTCCTCTGTGAAGTGGGGTTGTTGTGTTATCTAAAGACACAACCCCCACAAAACCCCACCTACAATATTTTGAAGCAGGCGCCCAACACTATATCGTCTGCTACCATTACTCATATAACCATGTTCTAGAAGCCTGAGTCCACAGAGGGGTCATGTTAACCTCTGCAAATTAGACTCCGGGGTTTTCTTTGGATAGAGTGTGCAAAGAGGTAGTTGAGTTGATTGGAGATAGTCCTGGATGTTGTCCTGCAAATAGATGAACTCACGGTCTAGGTGCTGGGAGCTTCTGCCTACACAGAGTGGACCAGATCAGATGTCTACCTGCAAAGGGCATAATCCCTAAGCAGCCAGAAGCACCATGCCCTGTTACTGGCTCTGTGATTTGTGGTTGACTCTGCCTAGTGGTGGTTTCTGAGGAAGGACAATTACATTAATTGAGCCTTTCATGAAATGGTCCCTGAAGAGAGGTAAGAAGACCTTAATTATGGGCCTGCCTGCCAATTAGAGTGATATCCCAAAATTATGAACCCAAGAGCATTTCACCAGATGTCTGCTGTCCTTACTCTCAGCCCCTATGGGGAACACATACCAGGTAAGGTGAGCTCCAGAATGTTTGGTGGAGGCTCCCCACTATGTCTAAAATTTCTTTTGAAGCCATTTAACTGCTTTTCCTTTAAAATTATTGACTGTGATATGAGAGTTTCCAGTTTATGATCTTCTGAAGGGACCCAAATTTTCCCTTTCTTTCTCCCGTATGAATGCACTCAACTAGCTTCTTGGAGCACCTACTGTGTGTTAGGCCCAGGGTATCTTGGGAACCAGACAGGTTCTTTCTCGCCTTGGTGGAGTTTATAGCCCACACCAGCCCCTGTTCTCCAACTGTCCCTTTGCAGTGTGCTTGGGGAGAAGGTCTTCACCTTACCCTACTCATGGCAAAGCACTCGCAGGCCATCCTGACTGAACCTGAAATTTTGAAACTACCTTTTAGTAAGTCTCTATGGACTCTGCATGATCAGGTCTTTTTTTTTTTTTTTTAAGTTCTTTATTGTTTAATGTATTACTTAAGTCTCCTTTTCACTCCATTGACCTCTCCCCAGCCACCTGCAGCACATGACCTCACCATCCTCCACCCACTGTCTGTGTCCATTGGTTATGCTCATAGGCATGCATACAATCCTTTGGTTGATTTCTTACACCCTCGCTCCCCGCCTTTTCTCATAGGTTGGACAGTCTGTTCGATGCTTCTATGACTCTGGTTCTGTTTTTATTCATCAGTTTATGTTGTTCATTATATTTCAAAAATGAGTAAGATCATGTGATATTTATTTTTGTCTGACTGGCTTATTTTGCTTAGCATAATGCTCTCCAGTTTCATCCATGCTGTTGCAAATGGTAAGAATACCTTCTTTACAATAGTGTAGTATTCCATTGCATAGATGTACCACAGTTTTCTATTCCACTCAGTTCTTCATTTATAGGGTATTTATTGAGCACCTACTATGTGCCAGCTCATTTATAGCATATGGCAATGTATCAAATAGACCTGGGCTCCACACAGAGGTGCTGGCCTAGGGATGATGATTATTACCAGTGCCCTTTGCCACCATGGGATCCTAGCAGTGACTCCTCTCTAAATAAGCACTGTCTTATTCCCATTTTGCAGGTGGGATCATCAATGGTGGGTGGGAGCTGGAGCCCACCCAGCCCCACCTTGCTTCCATTCAAAAGGCATCAGTATTCTGAACAGATACATTTGCATAAGAAGTGAAAATCAGATTGATTTGAGCTCTGCACTGCCTAGTAGTTCACAATTCCCCAAACATGGCAGTCCCACTTTTTGGTTTGAGCATCACACCTCATGCCCAGTTCCCATTTATTTCTATGGATTTCCCACTTTTCAAAAGCAGAGGGCTTAAAAAATACGTCACAAAAAAAGGAAAAACATGGTAGCTTCTAAAAGTTTACTTTGAACAGACAGACTTAAAAACAAACAAACAACAAATGCAAATGCAATATGGTTGTATTGTTCAAAAAAGTATGGATTGCCCTGGCTGGGTAGCTCGTTGGTTAGAGTGTTGTCCTGATAAGCCAAGATTGTGGGCTCGATCCCCAGTCAAGGCACATATAAGAATCAACCAATGAATGCATAAATGGAACAACAAATCAATGTCTCTGTCTGTCTGTCTCCCTTCCCCTCTCTCTCTAAAATCAATTTAAAAAAATAGAGTTGCTACCTAAAAACAGAGTTGTTAAAGAAGAGATCTGGAGCCAAGGTTGTCCTGCGCTCAGTTCCTGCTTCTGTCACTTGATAACTAACTGTGTGACTTTGGGTAAATAAATAAACCTGTCAGCCTCAGTTTCCCTCTGGACCTTATGGATTACCGAGGCAATGTATGTCCATTGCTGTGAGTGGTGCATGTCTGTGGGTTTTGTTTAAGGCAGTATCAGCGGGCAGCCCAACTGGGACCAAGTGTGAAGCTGCAGATGGTGTTTCGTGTGTCTTGGTGACAGCCAGGGTGCGCACATTTAGAAAGGTCCAGACTCAGATTTGAGGCTAGTAGTGAATGTGCAGCCTCATGGGTGGACTCAGTTCTGCCAACCTTCTTAAAGAAGCCCTCTGGGATCCTTGCCAGTTCACTTGACCCATTATGTCTTTGCCCCAGCTGAAATAGAGGCACCAGCAGCACACTTAAAAAAATTATATATATATTATTGATTTCCGAGAGGAAGGGAGAAGGAGAAAGAGATAGAAACATCAGCTATCTCCTGCACGCCCCCTACTGAGGATCGAGCCTGAAACCTAGGCATGTACCCTTGACTGGAATTGAACCCGGGACCCTTCAGTCTGCAGGCTGATGCTCAATTCACTGAGTCAAACCAGCTAGGACAGCAGGGCACTTTTAAGGGAATTGATTGCATGCTTATCTTGGCAATGGGCCAGTGAGCTCCAGAGGGTCAGACCCACATTTTATCTAGCTTTGTGTCTCTCCAGTCCACCCCAGTGCTCAGCATGAAGAGTGATTGGATGGCAATGCTTAGGGTCAGACTGACAGCTGTGTGTCTCAGGGCAAGTTGCTTAACCTCTCTGTGCTTCATTGGGGATAATATAGTAATTTCCAGAAGAGAGGACTGTTTTGAGGAATAATAAACATTGTGTATTTTAAGTACCTTTCACTGTTTCTGGCACAGTAGGTATTCATTTCCCTGAGGGATTCATTCAGCACATGCTCATCCACTGCCATTTATGCACCAGGTCTTCTAAATGAGGAGTCACAGAGGATAAAATAGATAAGGGTCCCTGCACCATTCTAGTGGGGCAGTGAACACATAAATGACAAGTGAACTAGATAGCATGGTAGATACTGATAAAAACTTGGGAGGAAAAAGTGGGAGGGAGGAGGCCAGGGAGAGCTCAATAAGGAGGTATCATTACAGTCACGATTAAATGTATAATAAGCATTTGTGCAGTGATGGAGAAGGGGTGCATCTCCATGCCTATCTCAATAATATGGCACAAAGTGGGTGAGTGGGGGAGTAAATGAAAAAAGTATTTTCCCCAAATGATATAGTGAAATTATATACATGACAGTCTCTGAGTCATTGGGCCAGAGGAGGAGAGTGGTGATACCTGGTTGGCTTTGCCTGGCGCTCACTGCGTGCCAGGCACAGAGCTAAGCCTTTTACACACAGTCTTTTTTTTTTTTTAATATATTTTTTATTGATTTTTTACAGAGAGGAGGAGAGAGAGATAGAGAGCTAGAAACGTCGATGAGAGAGAAACATCGACCAGCTGCCTCTTGCACACTCCCTACCGGGGATGTGCCCGCAACCAATGTACATGCCCTTGACCGGAATCGAACCTGGGACCCTTCAGTCCACAGACCGACGCTCTACCACTGAACCAAACCGGTTTTGGCAACACACACAGTCTTATTGAATGTCTCCCCTATCCCAACCAGACCGGAAGCTGCTGAGCACAGAGCCCCTACCAGACCAGAAGCTCTTGTGCACCGAGACACTTCTTGGACAACTGACTGCTTGTGCCAGAGCAGAGCTTGGTGTGTGATAGGTGCCCGACACGTAGTATTTGGAGGAGTGAATTACGTTCACTAAGGACTTGTCCAGTGAGGCTGGCAGTGGCAGAGGTGAGCGCAGGATTGGGTCTCCTCAGAGTCACTGTGGCTCCTGTGCCAGTCTTTCCCGGGCATCGTAGGTGTAGGTGTCGTGGAGTAGGTGGGCGGGGAGCAGTCAGAAACTCCCCAGCGCAGGCAGAAGGGCGGTTGGTGCCAGCGCTTGGGGTTAAAGGGTTGAGAGCCACTGGCTTCAAATCCCGGACACGCGGAGCCTCCGGCAGCAGCGGTGTTACCTTGGGCGCCCGCGGGTCTTGTCTGAGAGGCAAGCTCCCGTGGAACCGCACGCGCTGTGAGCCTCACGGCCCAGAAATGAGTCAGAAAATGTTTCTGACTTTGAGGGGTTAGGGGATTCCACAGTGAATTTTAATTTTTAAAATTTCTAGACTAAAAAAATATCATGGTTGAAAAGGTTTCAATAGAAGAAAGGGGATGTAGTTGTGAAAAGTTCTGTTGTCCTCCCTGATCCCCATTCCTCTCTCTGGGCCTGCCACTGTTATCCAACAACTCTTTCCTTCCAGAAGTCTGTGCAAATATAAGAGTGTGGTCTAGACCCTTCTACCTTTTATACCTTTACACCTTGCACACCCCTTTGCACCTTGTCTTTTCTCCCCTTATAATAATACTCACAGAACTATGGTATCATTTTTCATGACTGTATGCTATTCCATTAGGCACATGAACCACAGTGTAGTGACCGTTTAACAATGGTGGCGTTTTGTTTCCTTTGCTACCAAAAATTATGCTGAAAAGAACCTACTTGAATAGTCATCTTTAAAATATATGTACATTCACCCAACCGGCATAGCTCAGTAGTTGAGCATTGACCTATGAACCAGGAGGTCATAGTTTGATTCCCTATTAGGGCATATTTCCAGGTTGTGGATTCAATCTCCAGTAAGGGTTGGTGTGCAGAAGGCAGCTGGTCAATGATTCTCTATCATCATTGATGTTTCTATCTCTCTTTTCCTCTCTGGAAAAAATAAAAAAGGATTTTTATTTTATTCTATATTCACATATATTATATGAATTAGAATTTGTAGACCTAGCTGGTGTGGCTCAGTGGATAGAGTGTCAGCCTGCAGACCGAAGGGTCCTGGGTTCTATTCTGGTCAGGGGCACATACCTGGGTTGCAGAGCCGTCCCCGGCCCAAGCCCTGACTTGGCTTGTGCAGGAGGCAACCAATTAATGTGTTTCTCTCATATCCATATTTCTCTCTGTTTTTCCCTCTCTCTTCCACTCTCTCTACAATCAATAGAATTAGAATTTCTGGAGTAAAGGCATGCTCATTTAAAACTATCATGACTATTGCCGGGACCGGTTTGGCTCAATGGATAGAGCGTCGGCTTGGGGACTGAAGGGTCCCGGGTTCGATTCCGGTCAAGGGCATGTGCCTTGGTTGCGGGCATATCCCCAGTGGGGGATGTGCAAGAGGCAGCTGATCGATGGCTCTCTCTCATCGATGTTTCTAACTCTCTATCTCTCTCCCTTCCTCTCTGTACAAAATCAATAAAATATATTTTTAAAAAAATAAAAAATAAATAAAACTATCATGACTATTGCCAAATTACCCCCATAAGATATTGTATCAATGTTTATTGTCACAAATTTCATGAGTCTTTCCCCATATCCTTGTAAACACTGTGTAAATCTGATAGATAAAAATGGCACCTCCTTGTTTATAATGCTATTTCTTTATGAGGTTGAGAATTTTTTCTCATATTTGTTTTTATTTTTATATGAGCTTCTTGTTCATTATTTTTGCTCCCCCTGCCACTGGGTTGTCTTCCTAAGAGATTTTTGTAGATTAAAGAGCTTAATGGTTTGTCTGTCACATCACTCTGGGTTAAACAAGTGTGGTTCAGGGGGTCTTAGTGTAGTGTGAGGGATAGCTCTATGAGAGCAGAGACAAAGGTCCCATGATGCTGGGTGAGTTTGTATAAGTCAGGGAGACTTTTGGGAGAAGGTGATACCGAGATGAATCTTAAAGGATGAGATCAAGGAAGAAGATGTTTCAGAAGCGTGGATTACACAAGCAGAATATCATGGCAGTAAATGATGTGTGTTCTGGTGGGAAATTGGGAAGATTATGTAAATAATTCTGTCTTCTGAAGGTAGAGTGTTAGGACAGGGATGGTGTAGCAAGAAATGACAGTGGAAGCCAGTTATGAGGTTAGTACACAGCAGGAAGACAGAGAGAGGGTTTTAAGCAAATGGTCAGATTGTGTTTCAATACCACTTCTCTGGCTGCTTTGTTGCATGGGATGTAGGAAAAAAAGATTGGAAAAGGAGAAGCAGTTAGGAGGCGATTGCAGCAATCTGGAAGAGGATGGTGGCCCAGACAGGACACTGTGCCTGGAACAGGGAGATGTGGACACTCTTGAAAACCAGTCATGTTTGGGAGAGGGACAGGCAGAAATGTGAATGTGGAGCTCTGGAGCATAGTGCTTCAGTTACAGTTTCTCCACGTGTAATGGGGTTTTAGAAAAGGTGGATGTGGTGGGTATAAGAAAAGGTGAGAAAGGGGCTGAGGTGTGGACAGAGGATGTTCTACAGTTTCGAGTTAGACATTGTTTGGGGGTGTCTGCCTAGCCCACACCCTCTTTTCTGAGACTTCCACAGGTGTGGGCTCTTACTACCAGGTGACTCTGCCTCTCCACAGCTACCTGGGTCAGGTGCAGAGAACACCAATCAGAGCCTCTTTCTCTGGAAATTGGAATTTGTCTCGGGAAAGACACTGGGTTAGTTAGTTCACCTAACTTGTTCACTGCACTCTGGGGTGGCCATGTCTATGTCATGTGTGACTGAAATAGGGGAAGAGGATTCTCAGAGAGAGGTCAAATAAAGTTCCTGAAAAGAGAGAGGTGGGGACCTCCAGCTCAGCAAGGCAGATTGAACCCCTGTATCACCACTCCCTCCCCAGAGCTCACTAACAAGGCAATTACTGGACACAGAGTTGGGAGAGTAGTGCACATGAGATACCAAAGTCACTGGAACCGGAAAAACCTGTGGATGAATGGTAACTGGCTTAGCATTCCAGAGAATTCCATGAAGTTCTAAGTCTGTTAAAGAACCCCTGGGGCACTTAAGCTGCTAGGAATGTGTTTTTTTCTCTCTTGACCAAAGGGTTCTTCTCTCAAGAAACAATCATTCCTATCCAGGATGTTCCTGTCCTGGTCCCTCATCCTGCTGACCCAGGCAGCTCGGAGGAAGAGGCCTCCCCTGGGCCGGCAGTCAAGCCAGGGTCTTTGCCAAGTGACCCTGGCAGCTGCTACCTCCTCATGCCCCAGGAGTCAGGGCCATGTTCAGAAGGTTCCATCTGAGGTTGGCCCAGGTCCCAACTGTCCTCTTGGCTGGCAGGCGATGGAGCCAGTTGGCTCTGCTTCTGAAGCGGGAGCCACAAGCCCACACTTGGTTTGTGCCCCTCACGTTGCCCTGGCTTCTTTGCTTTGCTGAATGAGGCAGGGTTCATGCTCCTTTTCATCGTCTCTCCTCCCATGTCCAGAAGCTCTGGGAGGATCAGTGGTTTTGATGGAAATGACTATCCCCAAATTAATATAAATCTTTAACTCTCTGAAAAGTAGTTGCAAATCTTCACTCAATTGCCCACATTTATGAAGCATTTCCTCTCTGCAGACTTTCATCCTTTTTTTTTGTAATTAGCATAGATTTACTTCCTAGGTTCCAATGGCTATATTGACAGTTTAATTAATTGGTCAAAAGAAATGAGGTCATTTTGGTTACACAAACATTTGAAATCAGGGTTTGAAGACAGGGTGATCAGCTAGTTATTGACATGTTAACCAGGTCAATGCCAGGGCATTTTTTGAGAGTAGAATTGGGCCATGCTAGGACAGTAGGTAAACAGGGACTGTCTTGTGCACACTCAGAGTACAGTTACCCTGTTGATAGATGACTTGCTTAAGCCTTGGCAGGCCATGTATTTGGAATTGGTTTTGATGGTGAGAACCCGGGAGGAAATCTAATTCACACAGGATTTTTTGGGGGGTTTTGTTTTGTGTGTTTTCAGCTTGCTTTACAGCAGTAGTTACCAATGTGTGTGGCAGCAGGTGAGCTGGGACCTTATAAGGCCTCAAATGCAGCCCAATACCCACAGTCGCACACACATATGCACATGTACATATTTCCTTTGACACATTTGCATGGACACACACTCCCCCTAAGCCTGTATAGGTACATGCAAATATGTGCAAATGCACTCATCACATACACATACTTTTGCACATGTCCCCTCACACAAGTTTGCAACCCAAGTGTTTGCACACACTCATACACTCACAGGCCAGACAGAAACTAGGAGTAGAGTCATCTGAGGGCCCTGCTCCTCTCCCAGCTGCTGACCCCATTGTGGAGAGCTGAGGATCAGGGCTGCCAAGCAGCTCAGACTGGGGGCCATGTGCATAGAGGTCAGGCTGGCAAAGCCGACTGTCTGCCTCTTGGCAAAGGCTGGCAGAGACCATGTGCTGGGCCAAGGAGTCCAAGCCAATGTAAATGGGCCTCTTTGGGAACAGGGCTGGTCTGCAAAGCAAACAGCGAAGCCAGCAAACCCAGCTTAGCTTTTCATTTACTGAGCTGTCACAGAAAACTCTGAAATGCTCCGAAGAGTTAATGCTGTTCAGCACTGATCTGTGGCTTTGAGGGGAGTTCTATTGCCATCCCTCTGTTTTCCCTAATTTTTCTATGGTCAGCACACATTAGTTGTGAAAAATAGGATCATAAATGCAGTTGTTTGAAGACAAGTGTTGATACTTGTCCAGCATCCCTTCCTTGGCTGCAGCCCCTCACTTGCTCTCCTGTGCTCCTTGTGACTCTGGTGGAGCTGACAGTTGTGGAAGCCGGGACCCCATGCTGGTTGGGTGTGTGGGCTTGTCCTGGGTTGGCTCCCCAACAGCAAGTCACATGACCCCTGCTGGGCCAGTCAGAATCCTTTCTTGTCATTTTCTACACAGACCTGGAGGAGATCAGCTCTCTTCCCTCTGGGAAGTTAGAGCTGTCCTACCCATGCTCCCTCTCCCCCCACTAAATAGGAGAAAACCCTTTTCAGTTGGCTGGGCTGACACTTAGAGAAGCTAGCTATGGAAAAGAAATCCCTCTGATTGTAAGACAAATTTATTATTTTATGTACGACTAAGAAAGAGAAAAAGGCTACCAGTAACTATGACATGCCTTTGGTTATAAGTCATCTTCTGTTTTCAGTGATATGTGAAAAACTGAGAATCAATGAAACATGTATATAGATGGATGTATTGATGGATGGATGGATAGAGAGATAGATGCAGCAAGAGGGTGTGAGCAAGGGAACGAAGAGTCCTTGTGAGACCAAGTGTGTGTGTCTTCTAAGGGTTGGGGAGATTTCTGAAAACATTTGATCACCTGGATTCAACCTTTCCTGAAGTTGACATCATTGTTGTATAAGCCAATAAAAACCCATTGTTTCTTAAGCACACATGAATCAGATTTCAGTGATACATGGAAAAAAACTGGACTGATTTATATGTTTCTGATCTCATTTATTGCCCAGACACAGGTAACAGAAAAAGGTTTTCTTTTCTGTTGTCTCCTCATGGCTAAGGACCTGCAATTGACTGCACTTTAAGGATCTGTAGTGACTGGTTTAGACTGAGCCTGATCAGTTCCATAGTGGATACCTGAAGAATTGAATTAGGATCATTTGGAAATGCCTTGGTTGCAAGTATCAAAAACCTCATTTCAAAGTAACTTAAGCAAAAAGTGTGTGTGTGTGTGTGTGTGTGTGTGTGTGTGTGTGTGTGTGTCAAGTCCAAAAGTATGCAAGCTTTAGGCACAGATGGATCTAGGGGCCCACATGACTTTTCAGGACATGGTCTCTACTTTTTTCTCTGTTGGCTCCACTGTCAAACTGGCTGTCCTTGTGAGGTGACTCCAGTCAGACATAGACCTTCTAAGTTAGCAATCTCAGTGAAAAGATATTTTCTTGCTCTAAAAAATTCAAAGTGCCTAGGATTGCACATCAGTGGGCCAACTGGGTGGGAACTGTCACCTTAGACATTCTTGGCCCTGGATGGGAACACACTGATTGGCCATGTTAGGTCATGTGACCTGGAATGGGTGGAGCTTCAGGTGATACAGACTGAAAATGATAGAGAGGTGATTCCCTCAAAGGAAAATTGGGGTTCTGTTAACATTAGAAGGAAGGATGGTTGCCTCATAGGTTCCTGCAACAATTCTACCCCTCTCTTCTAGGTTAACTCCATGCCAGGGAAGGCCCCCAAATGTTAGCCATCTGGTCCTAGGGTCTGACCTCTCCCAGAGATGCTCTTCCGGCCTGGCATCCAGGGACATCCCAGCATTTGGTAGGTGCTCGGGCCTGACTTTCCCCCTGCAGAAATGAAGCAGGATGCTGGGAAGAGGCGTCCCTTAGGGGGCTACCCTGGCCTATCACAGGAACCAGGAGTCCTTTCTGGCACCATTATGTGATCTCCCTCCTTTAAGCCTGCAGAAAATATGGTCTTAATACAGCATGTTTGACAGTGTGGGCAGGATTAAAGGGCAGCCCTAATTGACAAGGGGGTTGGCTTCCACCTGTTTAATTTCCAGAATAATTCCACACGGCAGGCATGATTAGTCATGTCGTTCTCATGCCACTTTCGAGGGAGATGATAACCAAACATTTTGTGGCTGGGAGGCATGACACTGAACAGGCCCTGGCCCCTTAGGTCCACAGGAAGGATGGAGCAAGTGTCCCTGAGCTGTGGGTCTGCCAGCTGGAAGCCTGTCCATCTCATGTCAGGCGGAAGCAGCTGCCTAAAGACGTATCAGAGGGTCCTGGAGTCCAGCCCACCACTTTGCAGCTGGTGAAGTTAGATGAGTGCTTTGTCTTCGCTGGCATGCTCATCTGTGTAATGAGACTTCTGTGGGACTGAGTGAGATGATGCCCATAAAATGCTTAGCATGCTACCTAGATGTAGAAGGTGCTCAATAAAGAGGCAGCAACAGCTGTTATTGTTATTATTATTAGACCATTCCACTTTTCACACAGTCCTCAGGGGAGGTTTTCAAAATGTCACCCTGGTTGCATCACCCTCTTATAATGCCTCTGCTTATAATACCCCAAAGGCTTTATTCTCTCAAAGCTGGGTTTCTCAGTCTCGGCACTATTAACATTTTGGGGTTTATCATCTCTATCGTAGGGGCATCCTGCACACTGCACACTTTACTCAAAATTTCACTGGTTAAAATGTAAACATCATCCAAAAACACTGTCACAGACACATCCAGAATATGTGACCACGTTTCTGGGCACTGTGGCTCAGTCAAGTTGACATATAAAATGAACCACTACAGATGCCATATAACTGGAATTATATAATATATCCTCTTTTGTATCTGACTTCTTTTGCCTAATATTATTTTTTTAATTAATCTTTATTGTTCAGATTATTACAGATGTTCCTCTTTCCCCTCCCCATAACTCCTCTCCACCTAATTCCTCCCCATGCCTTTACTCCCTGCCATCGTCCTCATCCATAGGTGTAAGATTGTTGTCTAATCTCTTCCTGCACCCCTTACACTCCCATCCCCCTGAGAATTGTCAGTCTGCTCCCTTTCTGTGCCCCTGATTCTATCATATTCACTAGTTTATTCTATTTATCAGATTTTTTTTATTGACTTGAATTTTAGATTCACTTGTTGATAGATATGTATTTGTTGTCACTTTGTTGTTCATAATGTTTATCTTTACTTTTTTCTTCTTCTTAAAGAATACCCTTCAGCATTTCATATAAACCTGGTTTGGTGGTGGTAAACTCCTTTAGGTTTTTCTTGTCTGTGAAGCTCTTTATCTGACCTTCAATTCTGAATGATAGCTTTGCTGGGTAGAGTAATCTTGGTTGCAGGTTCTTGCTATTCATCACTTTGAATATTTCTTGCCACTCCCATCTGGCATGCATAGTTTCTATTGAGAAATCAGCTGACAGTCGTTTGGTACTCCCTTGTAGGTAACTAGCTGTTTTTCTCTTGCTGCTTGTAAGATTCTCTCTTTGTCTTTTGCCCTTGGCATTTTAATTATGATGTGTCTTGGTGTGGTCCTCTTTGGATTCCTTTTGTTTGCAGTTCTCTGAGCTTCCTGGACTTGTAAGTCTATTTCTTTCACCAGTAGGGGATATTTTCTGTCATTATTTCTTTAAATAGGTTTTCAGTATCTTGCTCTCTCTCTCTCTTCTTTTGGCAACCCCATAATTTAGATGTTGGTATGCTTGAAGTTGTCCCAGAGGCTCCTTACACTATCTTCATATTTTTGGATTCTTTTTTCTTTGTTTTTCTGACTGGGTGTTTTTGCTTCCTCATATTTCAAATATTTGGTTTGATTATTGGGGTTCTCTAGTCTACTGTTGGATCTCTGTATATTGCTCTTTATTTCAGACAGTCTATACTTAATTTCTGACTGGTCCTTTCCCTTTTTTTTTTTTTTTTTTTTTTTTTTTTTTTTTTTTTTTTTTTTTTCTTGTTTTTTTCTTTTTTTTTTTTTTTTTTTTTTTTTGCATTCACATTAAGATCCTTGAAGGTCTCACTAAGTTCCTCAGAGATATCACTAAGTTTCTTTGCAGTTTCTAGAAGAATCTTGAGTAACTTTATAACTGTGGTTTTGAACTATATCCAGTAGTTTTCTTTCCTCCATTTCTTTCATTAGTGTCATGTTTCTATGTCTCCACGTTTGGGCTGCTTCTCTGTGTTAATGGAGTGGCTTTGTGTGGTAGGTGATCTATAGGGGCCAGTGGCTCAGCCCACCAATCATCTGAGGCGGACACTCTTGGTGACCTCTTTGTAGGCTGTGTGCACAGTCTTGTTGTAGTTAAGCCTTAATTGCTGTTGGTATCACTGGGAGAAATTGACCTTCAGGCCAATTGGCTGTGAGGAACAGCTGTGTCTATAATGGAAGAACTGCTGTGCTAGAGACACCCTTTTGGTGCAGGACTTGCTTCAGTGGGGCTTTGGTGCTCACTGAGTCTGCCTCTTGAGTGTGTCACTTATGGATGTGAAGAGTTGAAATCTGGTGTCGTCTCATACTGAACACGAGGTACACTGGCTTCTGGACCTTCAAGGAGGTGCAAGTCAGCTCCTGTCTGAGGCCACCCACCAGGAGTTACAGCAAGATCTGCAGATTTCTCCTCTTTGCTTGGGGTTTTGAAGTTTTGGAGCTGACCCAGCTGCAGTTTGTTAGGTTAAGCTGCTATAGGGCAGGCCATTAATATGCAAAAGCTGCTGCACACAGTTTGGATGTGTTTGTAAATTGGGTGGGGCAGGGTCTCAGGAAATCACTAGGGCACAGCAACAGCGATAGCTTCCAATCAGCCCTCTCTGTCTCCCTGCGTTTTCGCATGCCTGCGTCCTGCACCCCAGCACAGTAAATAATGATTCCTGTGCCCACCTCTGTGAGAAAGCTACCCTCACTTTCTGACCCGATGCCAGACAGCCCAGTTTCTCCCCATAGGCTTCTGAAACTGGAGTTAAGAGCAGTTGGGAACTTGTGTCTCCCTTCTGCTTGAAAAAGACAACTGTGTCCTCAGTAGCCAGCCCTCTCCATGCGTGCGTGTGTGCACTTGTCTCCGTTCCTCTGCTTTTTTGCGGCTCTGCATGTCCTACATAGTCTCAATGTGCTTTTTTCTTTCCTTCTAGTTGTATAACTTCCACTCAGCCAGCTTTCCCGTGGTTCTGGGTAATAGTCGTTTTGTCTTTTAGTTGTAGTTTTGGTGTGGTTGTGAGAGGCAGATGTACAGGTGTATACCTTATGCTGGCATCTTGGTTTCTCCTCTTTTGCCTAATATGTCTGTGAGTTTCATCCATGTGGTTCAGAAGCAGTAGTTCATTCTTTTTCTTTGCATTGTAATAGTCTGTTGTATTATTATATTACCATTTGTTTTCATTATCGATGGACACTTGATTTGTTGCCATGAATATTTTTTGATAGCCATAATGCTCATTTCTGGAATTGTGGAATTGCTGGGTTCTGGGACACAGCTATAGATTACTCAGTAGATACTGACAAACATATCTATGGTGGATAAATCTGTCCACATTCCCCCTCAGGGCATGTACATTTAATTCCTTCACATCCTTGTGATACTGCATGTTGTCAGTATTTTCAATTATAGCCATTTGGGTAGGACTGTTTGGTATCTCACTGTGGTTTTAATTAAGCCTTTGTTTAAAAAATTCTCTGTTGGGGGAGACCCTATCAAGCCTCCTGCACAGTTTGAGAAGTTTCTCTTATTAAGATCATCCTGTGCACCAATTTCTGAGAGAGGGAAAGTGATTTTACCTTATACTGCCTGTCCTTCAGACACCGTGCTGGGGCCTTTCCAGATTTCACCTCTTGTCTTCCTCAAAACAACACTTAAAAGAGGTGGACAACATTGGAGATAGACTAGGACAGGCGACATTGCCAATCCCCCAAGACCTGCACATGGAAATGAGACATCAGGTTCTCACTCCCTGGGGAACTGATTCAGCAGTTGCTTCTGTGTCAGGCACGTGTGAATGTGACAGATGTTCCTGCAGAGAGGGCTGTGTTTGATGGGAGCCACTGCCGGAATCAGATGGGTCTGAGCACATGTTTTATTTCCCCTTAGTCCCTGCATGGGGACCACAGGTGGCAGGTTGGGAAATGGAGGCTGTGCCTGCTCTTTTTCATAAAGACCTGTGTCCTAGCTGGTTCATGCGACATCAGCCCTGTGGACTCTGGATCAGTAGCTTTTTTTCACGAGTTTTTGGTAAAGGCCATAGATGAAGGCTATTTTGCTGTGTGAAGGCATTTTTAAGAGTCCTTGTCATTGCCTTTTTTTCAAGAGGACATTTGAACACTAGGAAAAGGTTTAATACATTGTCTCTATTGAAAAAGCCAACTTTTCTCATTATGCTGCGGGCCAGTGAAAAATTCACTGCAGGCTGGATTTTGCCAGTCTCTGGGGTGTGATAGAAAAGTACAGACTTGCCGAAACTGGTTTGGCTCAGCGGTAGAGCGTCGGTCTGCAGACTGAAAGGTCCCAGGTTCGATTCCGGTCAAGGGCATGTACGTTGGTTGTGGACACATCCCCAGTCGGGGGTGTGCAAGAGGCAGCTGGTCGATGTTTCTCTCTCATTGACTCTAGCTCTCTATCCCTCTTCCTTTCTCTCTGTAAAAAATCAATAAAATATATAGTTTTTTTTAAAAAGTACTCATTGTAATCACAGGATATTTTTCTATCCTTCAGACTAGATGAAGGATATAGCACTTCAATTTGGCAAACTACTGGACACCCATCCCTTGTCTCCCACTGGTGGAAGTATTTCTTGGGTCATTCTCCCCGGGGGGCCAATGTGGCAGGTAGGGACACGGGAGCCACTGAGGTGTGCACATTCTATTGGGCCAGGAATTATACTTCCAAGATGCTTAACATTCTTAACTGTGTTGCTTAGTCACACCATAACTCCTTCTGGTTGAGCCTTGCTTTTGTCAGCTATGAAGAGATTAGAAAGTCAAGTGCCCTTGGAGGTTCCATTTTGCTTCCTGGAGTCGGAGGGAGACAGTGAGGCTGCACCTCAGCTGTGACTTTGGGCCGGCATGTTATGGACAGATAATGGTAATATCCTCCTGGAAGGCTATTTGGAGGCTTGGAATGAAATAATGGATGGACATTTGGCCTAGAGTCTAGACCCTGGTGCATAATAAGTGCTCAATAAACAAGAACTAATATTGTTTTAATTTTTAACAATATCTTTAAATATAATACCCTATTTAAACAATTTTTTTTTCTTCCAAGTTAGGGATTTAGCCAATGACCTCTAAGGTACCTTTGAGTGTTGACAGTCAATAAAGTTCTGATGAGCCCCACCCTTGGGCTCACCCTAGCCCCACCCCCTCTGGTCCCATAAGCTGCAGGAATTTTATATTTTGAATAAACAATGCTGGGCCCCACCCAGCATGCTCATTCCTGCCATTCCTTGTCCTAGTGTGTCGGGAGTCAGATCCAATATGGAGCCCATCCCAGGCCAGGACATTCCTTGAAGCTCCAACATGTGTCACCTTGAGGGAAAGGCCCCCCCACAGGAGTACTGCTCCAATGATTTGGATACCAGCTAACAGCATCTGAAAGCAGCTTCCATAGGGTTTTCCTTCTCTGCAGCTGACTATGCATCTTCCTTGCACAAAGCTGGTATATGAAATCTTTTCCATTTCAGGAAATTTTGCTGAGGTCCAATCCTTTTTCTTTTATAAGATATTTTTATTGATTTCAGAGAGGAAGGGAGAAGGAGAGAGATAGAACTATCAATGATGAGAGAGAATCATTGATGGGCTGCCTCCTGCATGTCCCTCATGAGGGATCAAGCCCACAAGCTGGGCATATGCCCTGAGCAGGGATCAAACCATGACCTCCTGGTTCATAGGTGGATGCTCAACCACTGAACCACGCTGGCTGGGCTGATCCCAGGAGTTTTACATGATCCCTCCCCATTTTTCACTCCATGCCCAAGCTCCATCTGACTCAATAAGTTCTGTGAGCTCTACCTTCAAAAGGTTTCCCAGATCATCCCAGCTCCCTTCAGCCTGCCTCCAACCAGCTGGCTACCACCACCCTTTGACTCAGTGCCTACAAGGTCTCCTACTTGGGCTCCTGGCTTCCACTCCTACCCACTATGGTCCATCCTACAGGTAAAGGATTGTTTTGAATGTAAATCCAAATTTCTCCCTGCTTGCAACTCTCCAATGGCTCCGTGGTGCCAGGAAGAGAATCCAGGTCCTTCCCCAAGTCTGTAAGGTCCACAGTCCTGGGTCTGGTGCTGCCCTTTCTCCTCTACTCTAGCCAGGCTGGTCCTTCTGCCAGGAGTTCTGTCTCTGGTTTTGCACAGTTTGCTCCTTGTCACCCACCTGCTGACACTCCCTGAACACCCCATGCAAAGCACTGCCTACCCCACCACCACCCCAACCAGCCTATTCATATAGACTGCAAGGGTGTGGACAGGGACAGCGGGATGAGGGCAGGATGGTCTAATCTATCAAAACTGGAAATGCAATGCTACGTCCAGGAATCCACCCACAGACGCGCAGGATGACCTGTGAGCCTTGTCACCGTAGCTGCCTGGAAACACCCTAAACCCTGTCAGGAAGGGGCAATTATCTGTACACGACTCACAAAAGCACACCTCAAAAAACAAGGCCGCTCTACAGGAACTGGTAAGGAACCATCACCATGGTAAATCAAGGGAAAGAGAAGGTGCCAGACTGCATTTGGGTGAAAAAGGAAATGCATGTACCGGTAATTGTGTGTCTCTGCCTAAAATATCTATGCACACCTAATTGGTAATGAGGTTTGTCTCTAGGGAGACAGGAGTGGGAGGGAACACACTCATCTCTGCATCCCATTTGTGCTGTTTGCATTTCCACCTCGGTCCCCAGTTTACACAAAATAACAACAACAATAATAAAGGTCCATCACCCTGATGTGATCTGGCTTATTTATCTGCAGGTCTCCTTCCAGTGCCTTCTGAGAGCAGGGAGCGTATCTCTGAAGGATGTAACTTCAAACTGAGTAGCCACAATATCATGGGTACCAGAAACACTGCCCCAGCCAAAAACAAACAAAACAAAACAAAAAATGTCTCCCCAGCTGCTGCTGAATGCTGGGAATATCGCCCTTTCAATTTTTCCTATTGCAAGAACTACTGGGGCAGCAACTTTTTGACTGGTTGCCCTTCCTTTCCTTATGCAGAGCCCACCAAGCTGGTAGTTATATATGCATGTGATTGCTGGACTGAGGCTGGCTCCCCACAGAGACTGTGGGCTCTACAAGGCAGACTCCAGTGCTAGCATGGTGGGTGGGTGAACAGGTGGGTGGATGGATGGATGGATGGATGGATGGGGTGGATGGATGATTGGGGGATGGATGGGTGGATGGATGGATGGATGGGGGAAAATGGATGAGTGGATAAATGGATAGATAGGGGATAGATAGATGGATTGATGGGTGGATGGATGGATGGATGGATGGATAAATGGATGGGGAATAGATGGATGGTGGATGGATGGGGGATAGATGGATGAGTGGATGGATGGATAAATGGATGGATAGGGGATAGAAGGATCGATGGGTGGATGGATGGATAGGGGATAGATGGATGGGTGGATGGATGGGGGATAGATGGATGGATGGATGGATGGATAGAAGAATACTAAATTGTCTGACAGATTCACTTGAGCAATTTCTATCCTTTTGGTATAAATCATCCATGAATATCTATTGAACATCAACAAGAGCCAGATTCCCAACTGCACACTGGGGTACAGCTATGAACAGACCACAGGAACTTCCTAGTCAGCAGGAACTGGGAGGAGGCAGATACAACACAGCCAGTTACCACACAGTGTGACAGGAGGTGTGACAGGAACTGAGAGGCGTGGAAAGGCTCCAGGAGGAGGCGATGCCCAAGGTGAGAGTAGGGCTGAGAACAAGGCAAATAGGTGAGGTGGTAGGAAGTAGAACCTTGCAGGCTGAAAGACAAGCCATGGAAAGGAGGCAACAATAACAAGAGCCCTTAAGGCTGAGTCAAAGTGACTGAGCTGGAGACTGAGCAGGGACCTAGAGCTCAGCAGGCCCCACCTCCCCACTACTCTGCTCCTATCCTGCTCACTTCTCCCCCTCTTTTATTGAGCACTTACTGTACCAGGCACTGAGCCACACACTTGGCATGAGGTAGAGCATTTATCTCTCAGAATATGTCTATTTCTAGCTCCTTCCTACCAGGCTAGGACACTGAAGCCCTGAGAGCCCTTCCCAGTAACCTTCCCTTTGCTGCCTGCCTCCCAAGGACAGGACTCCGGAGTGGTTTCTCCATCTGTAAGAGGGGGTATAATGCCTACTTCCTACAACTGTCGGGAGAGTGTCTGCTGGCAAGACCATGGCTGACATTCTGAGTTCTGGAGGCTGCCTCACTAGGCCACCCCAGCCCCAGCCTCCAGTGCCTCATGTTTTTTTGTTTGTTTTTAATATATTTTAATTTTTTTATTGATTTCAGAGAGAAAGTGAGAGAGAAAGAGATAGAAACATCAATGATGAGAGAGAATCATTGATCAGCTACCTCCGCCACTCACCCTACTGGGGATGGAGCCTGCAATCCAGGCATGTGCCCTTGATCAGAATGGAAACCAGAACCTTTCAGTTGGCAGGCCAATGCTCTCTCTATCCACTAAGCAAAACCGGCTTGGCTGTTTTTAATATATTTTTATTGATTTCAGAGAGGAAGAGAGAGAGATGCAGAAACATCAATGAAGAGTATAATTAATTGGTTGCCTCCTGCACACCTCACACTGGGGATCGAACCCACGGGCACGTACCTTGACCAGGAATTGAACCATGACCTCCTGGTTCATAGGTCAACCCTCAACAATTGAGCTATGCCGGGTGGGAGCCTCATCTGTTAAATGGGTTAAAATGACATAATGCAGGTCTATTTTCTCTCTTTCTGTAGGTTCTTTGTGTCAGATTTTGTGTGTGTTTTTACTAAACCTAGTGTTTTTATAGGTTTGAAAGCAGGTTTTGTTTGTTTTGAACACACACAAGTCAAAGCATTCAAACTGACCCTGGCCGGGCAGCTCAGTTGGTTAGAGTGTCATCCTCATACACCAAGGTTGTGGGTCTGACCCCCGGTCAGGGCACGTACAAGAAGCAACCAAGGCATGCATAAATAAGTGGAGCAACAAGTCAATGTTTCTCTCTCCCACTCTCCCTATCGAAAATCAATAAATAAAAATGTAAAAAAAACATTCAAACTGGACAAAATGAGTAGAAGCTCTGTCCCCCCCGCTGCCCAGAGGGACCTCTCAGTGGGGTTTCATCTGTCCACCCAAAGATATTCTAAGTGTGGACAGGCATGTAATGTCTCTTACTTTTGTCAACAATAAAAAAAGAAATTGTTTGTGACACTTGAATTCATTCTGTCATCAGCTAGAACTAGTCAGCAACAAGAGTTGAGAAAATTCTGTCTTTCTGAATCTTTTCTTAAATGGCTGGTGGAACAATGGCTCCTGATCACAGAAAATAAGTATTCTCAGGCCAAAGAGGAAAAGAACCAGGAGGGAGGGAGGCTCCCGATGGTGGGTGGGGGTGGGGGTAAGGATGGGGGGCGGCCTCCTCCACTCCAGGCAACGGCAGCAGGTGAGAAACCTTAGCACCAATCCAAAGCTAGGAACCAGTTGCTTAAGGGGGCAGGTCTTTCCCTGTCTCTGGGGAACCTTGCATACACTCCCTTTATTCATTTATTTAAGCATTTATTATTCACTTAACATCTACTCCTGTATATACACACTATGGCATTTCTTTTTTTATTTATAAAAGTAATGCATATTTGTCTTTAAAAACGTTACACCATATAGAAACAAACCAGGTAAAAAATGAACTGATAATCCACCACAGAAATAAATTCTCTTAACGGTGTGAGTAATGCTTCCAGATTTTTGTCCTACATTTAGAGCAGCATTTTTCAACCTCTGGACGTTTTGGAGAAGATCACTCTTTATTGCGGGGAGCTGTCCTGTGTATTGTAGAGTCCTTGGCCCCTACTCACTAGATGAACATAGCATCCATTCATTCATCCATCCATTTTTCCTCTTAACCATCCAACTGTCCATCCATCCACCCACCTTGCTAATGTCTAGATATGCCAGGAATAAAGCTGTCTGGAGCCTGCCTTGTGGAACCCTCATTCTACTAAGGGAGCCAGACCTCAGTCCAACAATCACATGCACACCATGTGTACCAGCTTACCTAAGAGGACAGGGGACAGACTCTCTCCTGGTGGGTCAGCTCTGGATGTCCATGTGGCCCTGAGCACTGAAGAGGCTCAAGAGAAGAGCTGTTTGCAAGAACCACCCAGACACCCCAGCCTAGGCTCACTCAGCCTGTGATTCAACACAGATGCCTACTGATGCCCGTGCTGGGCACTGACCTGTCAGAACATGGTAAGAGCCTGGGGACAAGACGAACATGCTGCCTGCCCTGGTGGGCTTGAGGGTCAGCTGGAGGAGCCAGACAATCGAACCAGAAGGTATCCCTTTGTGATTCCTACATCCTAGACCCAGAATTTCTGATCTAGCAGATCAAAGACAGAGAGGCATCAATATATAGTCCTTCCAAGCGCCTCAGGTGTGACCCCGTTTAGTGGCCACTGCTCAGAAAAATCAATGTTGGGATTCCCAAAGGCTTCCAGTTAAGTGAAATGCGGTAAACAAATAGAATGGAGAAGCAAAAAAGACCTCCAAGAGTTTAGGGTTTGCTTTGGACAGAGATGTTGGGGCGATTCCTTCCCCAGCTGAAAGATCAGGTCATTGGCTAATGCCCTTGCCTCCGGGAAACAGAGCAAGCACCAGTGTAGTTGTTAAGAATGAACAAGCAGGGGAATGTTTCGTTTCACAGTGAAGAGCCTTTGCGATCCGATGGACCTGACCTGGCAATCAGACCACAGAGGTGGCTTGCTCATTCTTTGTAGATACCCAGGGTTTAGAAAAGAACCCACAGAGAGACCGATGGGGAGAAATTAACAAAGAAAAAATACTCTCCCATTATACTAGTTTCGTAGTGGTGCCATAACAATATACTAAAAACTGGGCATCTTAGGACAACAGAAGTTCTGGAGGCTAGGGCCACACTTCCCCGGAACTCTGTAGGGGAGAATCCCTGGCCTCTTCTGGCTTCTGGTGGTGGTCGGCAATCCTTGGTGTTCCTTGGCTTGTAGCTGCAACACTCCAATCTGTCTCTGCTGTCACATGGCGTCCCCTCGTGTGGCTATGTGCCTCTCCTCTTCTTGGAAGGACACAAATGATATTGGAGTAAGACCCACTGTTCTCCAAATGTGACCTCAATTTAATTACCAACAACCCTATTTCCAAATGAGGTCACATTCTGAGAGGTTAGAGCTTGGGTATAGCTTTTTTGAGACACAATTCAACCCATAACACCACGAAGTCCCAAAGTCTCATCAATGGCCAGCTGCCAAGACACACTCTTCAACCCATCAACTCTCACCTGTGACTGTCATTACTTAAATAGAAGATCTTTCCTTGGAAAATGTGGAGAAGTCACAAGGAACACCCCATGTATCATGAAAAATCACTGAGATTTGACCTTGTAAACATTGTTAACAATGCTATTCCTTAGAGAGGTCCCTGGAATTATTAAATCCACTTGCTTTCTATGTTTTCCTTCTACTCCTCTCCCTCAGGAAGATGTTATCCGAAAGAGCAAGGAAATTTCAGTGCTCATGATGATGCCAAAAACAGCAGCGCTTCATGAGACCATGAGTGCCAATGTAATAGTAATTTTTTAAAATCAAGAAGCCAGGTTTGCGTCTGCAAGCTTGTTCCATGTCACTGGTGGACAAAGACTTTTCAAGGTGCATAGGCTTTGCATTAGTGGACCGTGGCATGATGCCAGCCGGGGTTGGCAAAACCAGGAAAGGGCCAGATTTTGAAGGCTCCAAGTGTCACCAAGCACCCCAGCACAGAGGCTTTTGAATTTCAGAGAAGCAAATGAAGACGGTGCACTGGGAGAGAAAGCCAAGGTATAGTGCTATCTGGGAAAGGGAAGTCAACAATTCGCTTATCATCGAGGATGCAAGAACATTGTCAAGGACACAAGAGCACCCCGGGAAGAGCACACTCACGCACTGCAGCATCAACAGAGAGCAAACCTGTGTCCCTCTCCGGGGAAAGCCCTCACCACCCACTGAGCTCAGGATGGAGAGGGCATTTGCTAAGGTCACTGCCTCCCAGAATAGCAGAGAGCTCCCTCCCCGGGAAAGCACACTTAAAGGAGCCTCAGGCAGTTCTTGCCTCTGGGACCACTGGTGGCTACTTTCCAGGTTCTCCTCCCACTTAGAAAGACAAATTAAATGGCCACCTGATGACACCACTCTACCCAGCACAAGGGAGAAGCTGGAGAAATACTCAGAAGTGACAGCAACTTCTTTGGGAATTGACCACACCTGGTAGATAATGTTCCCCCAGGAAACGAGACAGCGGGTCCCAGAAGCCCCCAACCACCGCGCCTAGAGCTTGAGTACTTTCTGTCTTTCACCCACCCATGACCCTCTCCTGTTTTTTTTGTTTTTTTTTTTAACATTGAAACACAGGAATGTCAGGTCTCAGAGCTTACCCTGCCACCAGACCCCCGCCTCCCCCAACAAAGAAAGAATGATGGCCATTGTTATGGAATCGTTGTAAATGAAAAACAGACTCATCATCCCTTTCCTAACCCTCAGCGTAAACTGTGCGCACATGGAAGATAAAACCACCGTGAAGCGCTATTGAAAACACCCTCTGACCTCCCAGAGAACCTGAACGCGGGCTGTCTGCGGGGCAGGGGCACCTCGGAGGTGCCAGGTGCCTGGATGGGCAAGCCTCCAGTCAACAGATGCAGTCCTGCTAAGACATCTCTGTCACTAATGGAATTCTAGAAACGTGCCTTCAGACAATGATGGGTTTTCCTTCGGTGCAACCAGGGGAGAAAAGGGAACATCGTCATGCCTTCTCCCAGAGGGCAGACTTCAGCGGTACACGTGCCTTAAGACAAAGCCCAGTTTGTCAAACAGCCAGAGTTGAACAGGACAGGGCAAAGGGGAAAAAGAAAGAAGCGCCATCTCACTGACACAGGGATTGAAACAAAAATCACCCCGGCCCATGGGAAGCAGAAGTCCACCAATCCCGACGTATTCCAAGTGCCAGGCGCCCTTCTCTCAATCAGCAAGAGCTGTCGGCAGTTTAGGAGGGATCTTTTGGGGAGACATGGCTGTTTGGCATGGCATCAGCTCAGGTGTTGGGGAGAAAAGCCTGTCATTATTGTGCGCCGGGCCCAGAGGAGCCAGCGGCTGTCTGTGGACTTGCAGAGGGCAGGAGGAGAAAAGAGAACTGAGCACGGAGCCAGGATAAGCCCTTCAGTGCTTGGTGGACTTTGAGGAGTTTCCAGAAAGGTTGTCTGCATTGCAACTCGGAACAGCTCCTAAAAGCCAGAAGCAGGTTAAGATGCAGATAACAAAATAGTCCTTTTACCTTCGGCCCTCTGCCCCCATAACTTCCTTTTAACACCCAATATCTCACGCCTTGATTGAGAAATAACTGCCAACAGAAGACCTTTTAGCTGCTCTGAAGCAAAGCAATTGTGATTTTTGACATGTCAACCAGATAAAGAGAACTAAATGAGAACGTTCAGGGCCAAGTACAGGCTGCCAAGAGCAAAGTATTAGGTTGGCAGAGTTTAAGTTACTTAACATCCAATGCCAACATTAAGTCAAGAATCGCCGGGCACTTGGTAGTTATGCATTAGGGATTATGAGACTGGAGCTGAAGCAAAGGCCTTATCCACCGTGGAAAGCCCTCTGCTCCCACTTCCCTTTGAAGCCCAGCCACTCGTGCCAAACTATAAACACATCACTTCCTGGAGGACATGCCAGGCCACTTTAACTTGAAACCAAGTCCCGATGGTGTGCATCCAAGATCCTCAAGACATCCAGCGAGTCCCGCAGGCCCTGCCAGACTCCACTGCTCCGGGAGCGGAGGGCAGGAGATGCAACCTCTGCTTTTCCCACAGACTAAATGGTCAGCACGCCAGGGACAGATTGGCATTCCTGTGCCCCCACAAACATGAACTTCGGTTGATTGAAAACGATCATGAAAACAACGAGCCTACACCTCCACGGCTTGCATTGGTTGAATGCCAAGTCCTCCTAAGGAATGTCTGCTCAAGGTGCACCTACAATCGTTTCCCTTCTCGGTATATTTTGAGGTGGCAACTTGGCCATAGAGTAGTGTTTCTCAACAGGGCAGCCTTACACAAGGGACGTTATTCCCAAACTGTCGGCACCTCTCACTATTGTCAATAAACTGTCCCTCACACACTTCCCAACACTCCTTTCGGTGAGATGGCCTTATCCCAAGCTGAGGGCCGCTGGTGAGCACAGAACCTGGGGCAGCTGAGCAGTCTTGCAGGGCAGAGAAAAATGAAATTCGCGATTTCCTTTGGCTTGCAATCTTCTTACCCAGATCTCTGAAGTAAGCCAGTCAAACCATACACAGCTCAGCCCACTGCTCCACTCATCTTAGAGACTTTACACAATCAAGTCATCACCAGACTGCCACAGCTTCTATAGAGAATACTTTTTATTGTACAGATATCATATACACAATTTAACGTGTGAACATTTACAGGCATGGAGTTCAATCCCAAATCTCCATGACACCCCATACACTGCACCACTCACTCCTGTTTGGGATTAGCCCAGCAGGAGTGAGACACAAAGTTATCCCTTCGTGAACTGAGAGCTTCAATTAAATAGAACCGAGCCCAGGATCCTAACTTGTAACACCCTGTGTACATATCAATAAAACCTAGAGATGTGTTTTAGATGACCCCATCACCTTTAAAAGTTATTAAAATGGAACCCCATTTCCCAAAAAGTCACTAAGAAGTACACCCGTATTTACAGACACGATTAAATTATGCATAAATAAAATCTGTACATGAGACACACTGTTTCTCAAAATAACAGCGCCTCCTCTGGGACCTGGGGGTGACAGGCAGCAGAAAATGCTTCATGCCTACCCTTTTCAAGTTTACTCAAATCACCAAGATGTGAAATAAATATGCAAATAAAGCTTCAGTACCTTAAAGGAACATGTCATTTCAAAGGATCTCCCATTTTCAAAGTTAAAAAAAACAAACAACATAAAATCAGCAGGCTTTGTTTCTACGTGTTTTGTAAAACCCAAAAGCCCCTTTTGAACAAGGGGATTTTTAAGTGTGTTCAATACCACCTATTAATTCGTTGCTAAAACGGAGAGTCTGCCTCCTACTGAATGCAAGATTTGATATCTGAAGATGCTAGATAAACACTTTTTTCTAAAGATAAACAGTTAGTGGGCAGGAAGCCAGCAATGACCTTAACACTGAGAAGTTATTATTGATTTGAATTACATGGGTTTGACATTTCAATAGCTAAGCATGTGGGGTTTTTGTTAGCCCAGGGGATGGATTTAAAAGGTTTGAAAACTTGTAGCACCACTTTCAGAGACAGGAGGAATGGGGGTTCAAAATAAAACATAAGCTTAATGAATAGAGAACCAGTACTTGTCACCTTCTGATCGCTTGTCCAGAGTTAAGGAGACGCTTCAGCGCCAGAGAAATACTAAGGACTCCCAGAGGGCCGGTCCAACTCCGGAGGCCAACAGAAGCCTTTCAACGGGAAGGCAAGTAAAAGCTCAACTTGTCCCCCGGGGCCGAGGAGTTTCCCCATCTGTGCCGGTGAGAGTGGTTTGGGAAATTTTTTTCTTTCCTCTTGCAGACTCTTCGTCCCTTTGTTTCCACCTGTTTCATTTCCGATGCTTCTCCATCTTCTCCAAGGTCTTGCTGGAATCGGCTGGACTCTGATCTCCGGGGTTCATGTAGGACTTCTCTACGATGACCAAAGCCTCTTTTATGTAGTTCTGCACAGCAGACACGGCAGCACAGATGGCCTGGCTGCCGAACCCGTGGGTAATCAGGCTGAAGTGAGACAGGCAATTCTGAATGTTCGCCTCCAGGACCTGGGGCGGCCGGTTGTTCCCGTTGGGCGTTCGGTCTTGGTTGAGAAGGTCGGTGAATTCTTTACACACTTGCCTGTGAACAGAACACACACCTGTGAGCTCAACCTCACTCTTGACAGGAGTTGAGGATAACACCTGGGAGGCAAGCGGAGGACGGGCTGGTCTGAGCCAAGGCAAGAAGCTTTAAACTAATACTAATATAATAGCCAATTGCCTCACTTAGTACCTATTAAGAGCTCGTCAACTCTGGGAAGCACTATCTTTTTAATCCTCGGTGATTAGAAGATAACAGGATTAACCCCAGGTAAGCCAGTCAGCAGCCAAGGTCATCAGGTGGGATTAGGATTCCAGAGCCAGAAAGTTAAGGGACATTTGGTGCTGGGCCAGTTCCAGAAACCAATTCACCAAGACTCATACATCTCCCTGAAATTCACTTTTTATCCCGGCGGGTTCACTGTGCTCCCTCCCTTTTGCTCATTTTAGACTGGACTCATTCTGCTTCGTTTCCCATGATTTTTAAATCAATTTACTGCTGGTTTCCATGAGAAATCCTGCAGCTGCAGTAAGTGGGTTTAGAGACATTTAAATTGCCCACTTGTCTCCTGCAAATCCAGTCATCACTACATTTAAGAAAGAAACATCCTTAAAAAGAGGCAGAAGGGACACAACACAATCTTTACTGGATGTAACAAAACAAATCATCTTTTCAACAGTTTTTAAGATATGCAAATACTATCTGGAAAGGGTAGGTTAACTATTTTGAGCACAAAGCAGCTCAAAAGACATTCACTACAATGCATTTGTTCATATTCCTTACTCTTTCCAGGTATTTGACTGTAAAAGAAGCTCCTTGCCATTTTCGCTTGCTCCCCATCCTAACTTATTTAATCAGCATTCCTTTCTGGAGCACCAGGGGCTGGGGCTGGCCCCTCAACTTCAAGGTCACAGCAGTAGGTCATCTGTGTACTTACTGTGCGGCCAGCAGCATGTTCTTCCTTGCTGCCATCTCATTCCGTCCTCCGAGATGAGGTCTAACTAAGTACTCGGCCACTGGTTTACTAGGAAACTCAGCTTCACAGACATACGCAAAATCCCGGGCCAAATGAACAGCCTCCCCTGGAATCATGAGAGAGGTTAGGGTGTACGGACGCTGTCCTGTCCCCCTTTTTGGCACTGTCATTCAGTCACTGCACCCTCACAGGAATCAGACTGGGCCCTGGCAAGGTGGATCAGCTGGTACACTGCAAAGGTTGAGGGCTCGATTCCTGGTCGGGAAGTGTGCAGGAGGCAACCCATCAGTGTTTTTCTTTCTCCTTTCCCCTCCCTCAAAAATAAAAAAAATCGTAGTCAGCAGGGACATCACTCCCACTGGTGAGGCCCCCTCTCCTATGAGCAGAGGGTGAATCCTAAAGTGTGAGGAACACAGTCCCCAAAATTTCAGACTACACCTGAGCAAAGCTAACCGGTCCCCGCCCAATGTGAAGAGATCGACCTTGAGACACACCCATGCCTCCTTGATAGTAAAAGTAGTTATCTTTATGGAGAAGTAGGAAAATTTAAAGAAGTGTGCGTCTGACAACTGCAAACTGGTCGCTTCTCTTCGTGCAACTGTTAAAAGTCTTTGACCCGGAACTTTCTTTTTAAACTAGGGCACCCCGTTACCCAAAGAGTCTCTAGAATGTTTCTTTAAGGGCCCTAACTACCAGCTTTGTCCAAGATACTGGGGAGCAGAGGGGGAGGAAACCAACAGTCACCTGTCCTGCCCCAGGCAAACCCAGTGCGGACTGCAGACTGTGAGGCCTCAGAAGCCCAAACATGCCCCCTTCCTCTGAGGACTTTCCTGAACTCGGCAGGATCTGAGAACCACTGTTCTGGCACTTTCTTATTCATGCCCCCACACTAGGCTAAGAAACCTGAGTGAGGACGCATTTATGCACCACACACAGAATTCACCACCATTTGCCATGCAGACCACTGGTCCCCAACAGGCAGCTAACAGGCAGCTCAGCTCATCTCTCCTTACACTGACCTCAAAGACACTCCCAGAAAGGTGGAGTAGGGCCCTGCCAGCTCTCTTTAGCACTGGAGAGAAAGGAAGTGTTCAACAGATTGCCTGGCTACTAGCCCTAGCCAGTTTGCTCAATGGTTAGAGCGTCAGCCCACAAACTGAAGGGTCTCAGTGTCAACATATCTCGGTTGTAGGCTCCATCCCCGGCCCCAGGAGCCTGCAAGAGGCAACCAATGGGTGTGTCTCTTTCACATCGATGTATGTCTCCCCCTCCCTTCCTATCTCTAAAATCAATGGAAAAATATTCTTGGGTGAGGATTAACAACAAAAAAAGATGGCCTGGCTCACAGGACACCACCCCTCACTGGCCCCTGCTGATTGGGTGAGGGGCTGGGGGTGGCTGAAGGCTACAGGATAAGCCTGCCAGTGTCCCAAGCCACTTCCCCCTGCAAGTTTTATTTCAATTATTTCACCTTTACTCGTCCCCACTTTAAAGACTTTATTGCAACCTTGCCACTTTCCAGGTTGGGCAGCGCAGGCCCATTCAATAAACTGAAATGCCACCTCCTGGGTTTAGGGAGAGTGACTCACCTGTGGGACCCAACACTTTGGAACAAGCACAGGAGCCAGCCCCGTTACAACGGCTTCTCTTTGCTGAGCACAATCCCAATATTCCACAACCACAATAACCAGAAACCATACTTCTGTGTCCACCAACAAGCAGCTAGGCTTTTTAAAACATATTTTTAATGATTTTAAATACAATTAGAGAGGAAAGGAGAGATGGAAACATTGATGAGAATCCTTGATTGGCTGCTGCCTGCATGCCTCCCTGCATGCCTCCCACTGGGGATTGAGCCCACAACCTAGGCATGTGCCCTGACTGGGAATGGAACTGGGACCTCCTGGTTCATAGGTCCACTCTCAGCCACTGAACACCACCAGCTGGACACAGTAAGCTTTATAAAGGTACTAGAGGCCCAATGCTCAAAATTCGTGCAAGGGGCTTGGCCCTCCCAGCCGCAGGCTGCCTCAGCCCTCGCTGCCCTGGCTTGGTCCAGAAGGTCGTCCAGTTGTCCAGTCTAATTAGCATATTATGCTTTTATTATTATAGATAGCAACTGATCCACTGCATTTTCAAAAACTGGATCACTTAACAGACAATCCTAAGTTTGATTTCTTAGGTTAGGAAAACTCCTATCTTTTTTGAACTGATCTCCTGGAGAACCCAGAACAGAATATTTAGCAGGCAGGTATTTGACAAAAAACACTGTGATTCATTGTGATGAACTTATGACCGTTCAAATCACCTTCATCTCGCTCTACTCATGGCCAAGTTAAGAGCTGTTTTCAAACTTTCCTTAGAGAAATAGCAAAGGCACAGCACAGCAAAGGGAAAACACCAGAAAACACCACTGACCTTCTACCAAAGACGTCAGGAGGGTGACGTGTGCAGCCTTCCGTCTGCCGGCTGGAAGATTCAGCCCGATCTTGTCCAACCTCTCCCGCAAGGACCGGCCTCCATTTTTAGACTTGGCTCTGCATACAAGAGAGTCAACTGTGACTATTCTCAAGAAACCACATTTTAAAACTCTAAATTCCTAGACTGCCATCAAAACTAAAATTCTAAAAACAAAGACTATGGATCATAATCAAATGGTGTTTCACAGGGTGTTCTCATTAATTAATCTCTGTAAATGCAAAAACTGTTCTTAGCATGGCCAGCATTTTCTTTCTTTTTTTTTTTTTTTTTTAAACCAGAGTATTGCAAGCTGTACTGGAGCTGATAATTTTCACACGTAAAAAGTAAAAACCGCAGCAGCTCCCCAAAACAACTCCCTGGGGGCACAAAACCCCTGGAGCTTCTCTTCTCTTCATTTGGAGGCCACCTCTTCAGGCACGGAATAAATTCTAACCAAATGATAATCGTTAGCGCTGTTTTAGCACCTCCTCCTACATTTGGCACTTTCTAAAAGCAAAAGGTACTAAAACTCTGAGCTGATTGGAATTCAGTGTTAGGTCTCAAAGTTACATAAATGTTAAAAATACCTCCCAGTGCTTTCCTATAGCCATCCTCAGCCCCCCAGCCCCCCTCAGCAACCCAGCCACCAGGTGCAGAGTGTGCCCCATATACCTTCTGAGAACGCCTCCCAATAAGGACGCATTCAAGCACTCAGGCGGGGACAGTCGCCTCTGGACTTCGGCCACTGTCACTTTGTATTTCGACGTGGAGCTCAGGAGGGACAATCTTCCGGGGACGGAGCAAAAGACCTCAGTGGGGTTCACCACACCCCCCACCAGCTCCTTCGGACAGGGGAGACTCAAGGGGTTCTTGGTCATTGAAATGGGACCTGTGAATGAGGATCAGAAGTGCAGTCTTCAGAGCTGCAGCGAAGCAAAAGATACCTTTTTCGAACCACTAACCAATGCTGAATGCCGAGAGAGCTATTTAAACAAATAGCATTGCATACAGGGCTATAAAATTGCAGGTTTTTCTTTTCAAAGCCTTGATCTTCAAGAATAATCAAATCTGAAATTCAACAGTTAGCTCCATGGGAAGTTAATTAGTCAAGATCCCAAGCGTGGAGAGGTTTTTAATTGATAGTCACTGTTGAAAAACCTGCTTAATTAGGACATTTGTTTTCAAGAGACTGCTTTGATACTAAATAAATGGCACTATTTTTTCTCCCTCAAGAAACAACCAAAATCATAGGACAAACTCAGATCCTTTGCCAAAACCTTTAGTGCAACAGCAAGTTTTTAAATACAAACAAACCTGTTCTGTTATAAATTTACTGGGAAATTCGGTGTATCTTCTGAGTGATTAAAAAAAAAAAAATTTCCCCCATCTGATTTCAAGCAGTTTAACTTCAAATAACAGACCGTAACTACCTTTCATTTAGGCCCCTCCACTCCCTAAAACAGCCAGGCTGGTAATCCTATCAAGCACGTTACTTAATTCTGAGAGCCACTCACTTACCAAATACAATAATCCAATTTTCCAAATCCCACCAGCCTTATCCTTCAGAAACCCAGCCTCCGACAGAGAGATCCCCCCGCCTGGTGCTTTTAGGGCTGTCTATTTGGTAGGCCAGACTGTTTCAAAATGCCTTCTTACAGGTCAGGATTAAGGATCCTTGCCACATGCATATTTGAAATCGACAGTAAAAACCACAACTCATTTGACAATTAAAATTGTCACAACCAACCACACAACTAAGGCCCTGGTGTTTTTGTTTTCAAATTAAATCTCACCCTGGAGACTCTCTCAAACAAACGTGGTAAAACACCCTGGAATTGAAGGAGTAACATATACCGGATTTCATTTAGGTGGGAAAGAAATCCCCTTTCTTCTCACTCTAAGACCTGCCTTCCCAGAGTTCTGGTCCCTTCCACCACAAATGCAACCAACTTGCCATTAAGTTAACCCAACACCGGAAAGAGTCGGCCCACAAGGCCCTGCGTGGCCCTACCTTTTCGAATCACAGTCTGATCATGCAGAAGCAGGTGCTGCTCATCCACAATCTGGGGGAGAAATGACAAAGTTTCCTCTTTAAGTTCCGGGGTGCCTCGTTCAGCAGTGGGCTGGGATAGAGTCGGGGCAGGAGGGGGCAAGACCCCAACCGCGCTCACCTGCACCTCGTCCATCTGCTGCCCCATGTCGTGAAGGCCCAAGTTCTCCGCCAGCCCCGCTGCGTCCAGGGCGTGCGCGTGGGGCAGCAGCAGGTCCGAGCGGCGGAAGCCGTCCCTGCGGGCGCTCATGGCGCCCCCGTCCAGCCCCGCGAGGTGGGGGAGCAGGCCGGCCGGGCGCCCGTGGTGCGAGGGCAGGCCAGCCGCCTCCTGGCTCTGGCGGCCGGGCCAGGCCTGCGGCTGGCTGCCGGCGGGCGCCGGCTGGTGCAGGGGGTTGATGGCGGCGTAGGCCTCTCCCAGATGCGAGTAGGGGTCCGCGGACTGGGAATACGCCAGCGGCTGGTAGGGAGGCGGGAAGTAGGGCGGTGGCTGGAATTCGGCGACTCCGGTGTGGGAGAGGGGCGGCGCGGGGTTGTAGAGATGCTGCCCGGCCGAGGAGAGGTGGGGGAGGCGCGGGTTCCCATTGCTGCTCCCGTCCTGGCGATCCTGGAGGAAGAAACCGAGGCCCGGTTAGTGCGAAACCCCGCTAACGCGAACCGCCGCTGCCGCCGCCGCCGCGATGAGCCGAGCGCTCCCCGGGCCCAACCCCCCAGCCAGCCCGGATCCAGCCCCCGGGCCTGCCCTCGGGACGGAGGGCCCCCAGCAGCAATGCGCCCCGGGGATGTCCTCGTGAACCGCGAATCTGCGTGGAAAAGGAAACGGACGAGACACCTGGGGAGGCGCGCCCTCGAAGCCCGGCGGCGGAGCTCCGGGCGCCCGGACGCCCGAGGCCCTCCAGAGCGCCGGGTCGGAGCCCCAGGCGGCGGAGGCGGCGGGCCCGCGGCGCCCCCGGTGCAGCGCGCTCTCGCTCACCAACCCGCACATGTCCGCGGCGCTCGGAGAAAGAGCGCGGGGCGGCGGCTGGCGCGGATAAGGCGCGCCGCGCGGGCAGTGCGCATCTCCCCGCCCCGGGGGATCCCTTTTCCACGCCCTCAGGACACAGCCCTCCGGGGAGACACACCCTGGCGGGGCCGCCACCCGAGCCGCGGAGCGACTCCGGGAGGAACGCGATCGAGGAGAACTCCGCAATCGGAGCTGCCCTCCCTGCTAGCGTGTCCCGACCCAGTGCGGATAGGAAGCGAGGCGCCCAACCTGCCCGGCCACGGTCCGCGTCCCCACAAACCAAGGCACAGAGCGAACATTAAGAACCCTGGAATTGGGCAACTTTGCGTGCTCACGGCCCCTTGCCCCACGGGGAATGTCCGACTTAATTCCTAAAGGATGTGTCTCCTACTACTACGGGGGGGGGGGGGGGGGGGGGTCACGGGGTCGTGGGGGACCGGGAGAAACATGGCACTGTCGCCCCCTAGTGGAGGAGTCCGGGGGCGCTGGACAGGGGCGGCCCCTCCAGGTGCAGAGGCCGCGGTGGGCTCCCGGGGGCCCCGGCCCGGCTCCGCTCTCTCTCCCGGCTCCCGGGCTCCGGCCTCCCACCACCTGCGCCGTCTTCCTCTTCCCGCTCGCCGCCTCCCGCCCTCCCACTCTCCGAAACTCCAGCTCAACCTGTCCGACAGGCTGGAGCACTCGCGGCGCTTACGGCCCCATCTGGCCTCGGCACCACCCCCCTCGACACTCCCCAGCCCCCACGTCTCCCGAACACCAAACTTGTGTTTTCTCCTCTCCCCGAGAAGCTAGCGGGGCCGATGAAAGCCGAACAGGGAGGGGACTCCCCAAAGGGCAGGTCGGACTCCCATGTGGACGGAGATTTCGTGCGTAAAAGCCGCGTCTAAGCAAGGGTTGTGGACCAGCGCTCTTCCGAGAAAACGGGAAGAAGGCTGGTTTTGCTTCGCTGGAAACCGACCGGTAAGCTTTGTGGGTGGTATGTGCCATTCTCTCTCCAGGCTCTGCTCCAGAGGCTAGATCTTTAGGGAAAGGCCCGATTCGGGAAGGGGGTCTCCGGAGAAACGTGTCCGGGAAAGTGGACCCCGTCCGACCGCGGGGCGGCGGCGGGTGCCTGCTGGCTGCTTCTGCACCCTCGCCCCCAGCCTCGGCCCAGCGGCCCCCGCCTCCCGGACTGTCCCGGGGCGGGGCCAGGCTGCACCGCGCCCGGCTCACCTCGCAGTCCTCTTCATACTTGACATTATCGGTTATTTTCCACAACATGGCGTCTTGCGTCCCCCAAAACAGCCGCCAGTTAAATCCAGGTTCCCCCCACCCCCCCAGCGGTAAATCCAAAATCGGGGTCACGGTGGCCGAGCGCCTGCCGCCGCCGCCGCCCCCGCCGCGGGCCTCGCAGGACGGGTCACTGGATGCGCATCGGCGACTCCGGAGCGCAGAGGTGGCCGCCGCCGGCGATCAGGCCTGCCAGGGACCCGGGAAGCCGCGCCCGCGCCGTGTCCCGGCTATAGCCGGGGGACCCGAGCGCCTTAATGAGAAGGACATTATCATAGCTCCTCCCCGGGGGCCGGCGCCGCGGCCCGGGCTGCGGGCGGGGCGGCCCCCAGCCAGTCCCAGCCTGGCTCCGCCCCACACCCCAGCCCGGAGCCGGAGGAGACCCGAGGTGCGGGGACCGGAGAGGAGCGCCCGCGCTTCCAGGAGCCTCAGCTTCGCGGAGCCAGGGCCCCCGTCGTGCCTTCCATCCCACCGCGCACACGCCTGAGACTGGCGGAGCTGGGGACCCGAATCCCAACTCCCAAGAATCCCCCTCTTTCGCCCTAGAAGCGTCTTCCAAAAGATTTCACACCGAGCTAAAGACCCTCACGGTTCAGGGCGTCTCAACCGCTGGGGGTCCCCTTATTTCTCAAAATGTTGCGCGCACACACACACAAACACACACACCGCCACCAGCTCCACGTGGAGTTCAAGGTAAGGCTGGGATCGTACGGTGGAACCCCAGCCGCCCAGAGAGGTTTCCCCACCACCCGGCTCTGAGAGCACAGCGCCGTCCGGCGAAGCGGGAGGAAGGCCTTCAGGGGAGTCTGCCCCGAGCGCCTCGGGGATCCGCCTGCCCCAAGTCTAGGACAACAGTCCCGCCGCCATAGCCCAGAGCTGCGTCTGCAGCCGCGGTGCGGGGGGCGGGGGCACCGCGCGCCCTCGCCCAGCCTCGCCCAGCCGCCCTGCCCCGGCTCCGCGGCCGCCTCCCACGGACCAGACTCTCCGAAACCTCGACTCAGCGGAGAACAGAGGTTGGGGCGGAACCAAACCCCAGCGCCTGGGGAGGGCAGGGGGGGAAGGAAGGAGAGGGGAAGGAAAGGGGAGAGGGGAAGGAAGGGTCCGAAGAGAGACTAGGGCTGGAGAGATGAGCGCCTCAGTTCCGCAGATTTTGGCAGAAAACGAAACTTCCACAACAACGCGGCTTCTCCCCCCAGAATGTATTTGCCACCCAAGCTTGAAAGCGACCGGCAATATTTTTAAAATTTTAAAGAAACGAAATCCATTGGCACAATTATTATAATTGGCCTTTTCCACCGCGGGAGGTAAAGTCGGTAATTCTCAAGGGCGAACTTTGTCGGGACGTCCCAGCTGGGTCCGGGAGCTAACTATCCTGAGGGAATCAGAGAAGACTATTAGGATTTGATTCCGAATCGGATTTCCCAATAACCCTATCGATCCATCGTCAGGGCCTGGAGTGGACGCGGCTCCCTGTCCACAGAGGGTTGCATCCGCAGCCTTTTTGAGCTCTTAGCATTTATTAAAACCCATATGGGCCTGAAATAACTAAAATAAAAACAGGCGTTCTCCAGGCGAAGCTTCCCCCTCGCCTTACAAGTAGGCATGTTTTCGGGGCTTTGCACTGAGTGCAAGTGAGAGTGCACAGACGACCCCTGACACCTGCTTCCAAAACACCGGGACCTGGGTGGGGGTCAGAGGAAACCCCGCAGAAGCAGCGCTGTGGGTATTGGGGAGGGGCGGGGGAACAGGAGTCACACCCTGGCGCGGCAAGCACGGTGGCCCCTGGGGTGTGGAAGGTTGGGGTCCCAGGCAGTGCCAACAGGGAGGTAACCCTCCGACGTCCAGCTCATTGGCGCGGAGGCTCTCCACTCCGGGCCTTCCAGCCCCGGGCTCAGCTCTGAGTCCGGGCTGGGGTCAGTCTGCGCCGGCAACTGGATTCCCGGGCAGGACGGGCCGGGGCTGGGCAGACAAGTGCCACCACCCCACCACCACCCCAGACCCGGACTGTCTTTCCTTCGCGCCGAAGCGCCCTCCAAAGCCCCCCGGAGGAACTGAGATTCCTCCCAGCCCGCGGCCGTCTGCGGCGGAGGCAAAGGGAGACCCTGAGGGGCTGAGCGCCTCCGTTCGGAAGCCCTCAGGGCCGAAGTTTCAGAGCCGCTCCGCAGAGGCCGTTCATTCCCGAGGCAGCTTCCTAGACCCCGGAGCTGCCGAGTCTCCCAGGAGCAGGCACTCCAGCCGGACGGGGACTCCGCGCCTTGGGTGTGGGAGGCGGCTCGAACCACCCTCCATCTCCGGGCCGGGGAGACCCTGCCCTAACGCGCACACACTTGGCTCCGGGGCCGGCGCCTAGGCACGCGCCCCGGTTAGGGTGCCGGGGGCCCAGCCCTTCCTGGAGCTCAGCTCTTCTCTGAGCGGCGAGCGAGGAGCGGGGGGAGGGGAGGGGAGGGCTCCCGCATCGGGACAGACTGCCTCCCAGGGCCCTGGCCCCTCGCCGCCTGAAGATCCGAGAATGTGTGCTTTCCTCGCCGCCCGAAGATCCCAGAATGTGTGGTTTCGCCCTTGGGTAGCCAACGCCCGGGGAAGGGGGTTGGTTCCTCCCCCTTCCCCGGGCGGTGGCTACTGTCCCGAACTGTGCACAGAATGTGGGGGTCTGGGGGGCAAGCCTCGCTGGCCGCCTCGCAGGATCAGGGGTATCGGCGTGGTGGGCTGTCGGCGGCTCCCTCTGTCGCCCTCTAGGGAGCCAGCACTCACGCGCGAGAAGACCTGGACCCAGGCTCCCAGCCATCGGATGGCCCAAGAAACCCAAAACAGGGGTGTCTGCTAGGACAATAACGCCCCTACTGTGCACCCCCACCCCCCTCCTACGAGGCCAGGGCGGGTGCCTTTGGAAACAGGGCCCAGGACCCCAGGCGGGATCCTAGCCAAACACAGCTCAAACCCGTTCAGGCGGCGGGGCGGGTGGGGCTGGACGGAGGCCGGCCTGTGACTGACTCCTCTACCTCCCCGGGGAAAGGGGGGCTGAGCGGCAGGTGGAGGCCTCGGAGCCAGCGAGTGTCAGTCCCGCCCCTCAGGACAGCGTGACCTGGGCTGGGCCGGGAAGGGGCGCCCATTCATTCATGCTCCCTCCCCTCTAGGGCACCCACTGGACAGACCCTTGTTGGAGAGCCCTCGAACTGACTAAAGCCACGAACACGCACCCTGCGGTGCATCCATTCACGGCCGCTTCAGAATAACGGAGATAATAGAAAAGTAGTATTCTGTTCTAATGTGCAAAGCGCGACTGCACACGGTAGATGCTTCTTGCCTTCGCCCAAGTCCAACCTTATTCCGTTTACTTCTAAGCGCCGCTTACCAAACTGTGTGCTCCAAGGACCTCACAGCCTTTACTTTACCTCTTCTGCAAACATCTGCTTTTCCCAAATGTCGAAAGCTGGGGTGGAGCTGAGAGGCCTAGGGCAGTAGCCGGCAAACTCATTAGTCCACAGAGCCAAATTATCAACAGTACAGCTCACAAGAAAGCCACTTTTTTTTTTTTAACTTAAACGTCTTCTAACCGCCACTTCTTCAAAATAGACTCGCCCAGGCCGTGGTATTTTGTGGAAGAGCCACACTCAAGGGGCCTAAGAGCCGCATGTGGCTCACCAGCCTCGGTTTGCCGACCACGGGCCTATGGGATCCAACCTTCTGAGGAGGAGCCTGGTCCATCTCCGTCCCAGGTGGAGCCCGGGCATGAAGGGGCAGAGTGCTTGGCAAGCGCAGAGATGGTGGGTAGAGTCCCTAACTTGACAACCATCGCCCCATTTCTCAGCGGGTGGAAATGTGTTTTCAGTTGTCCAACCACCTCAAAGCCATAAATGTGCCTGCTATTCAAGGGCCACCTCCCAGGTGGCTCTCGGGGTCTGTTAGAGACTAGGCTGGCTCTTGCCTCCCATGCCCGGGTGACCCCCGTCCTCGAGAGGCCTGGCTCGGCTGCAGAGCACCTGTCACCTCTCCATTGAGGTCCCCGGGCCCATCCCCGTGGAATCTAACCGCTCGGGGCGCAGTGTCCCCAGGGCCTGGGCTCGCTGTGCTCGAACACCAGACACCCCCAGGACAGCCAAGCCCGGCGGCCTGGATGCATTTATCTGGTCGCCGCCAGGCGAGGAAGAGGCCCACTGCGGCCAGGCGCTGGGAGGCGCTAACTCGGCTTCCCGCGCCGGAACTGTTCGGCGCCCAGCAGCCACCCTGCACCCCCTCCCTCCCTCCCCGCCGGCGCCCGACTCGCCCGGCCGGCAGCTTCGCTCTGGGCGGCCTGGCCCCCCGCGGGCCGCTCCTCCCGGCGGGCCCCTGTCTTCTCACCCCTCGGAACTGGAAATTCATGCCGCCCGCTCTTCAACCCTCAGCGAGTTGATGACTTTAAAAATGGAAGCCACGAAGATAGAGCTTCCCAAGGGCCGAGTCCTGTGCCGTAAAGTGCTCGGAGCGTTTATTTAATTAACGGAAGGGGGAGGGGAGCCATTCACAGGCAGAACGGGCTATCGCGATTGGAGGACACACCTGAAAGGTCCTGTTACTCCTCCCCTGCCCTCCTCCCCCCCTAGTTCTATAAAGTCGCCAAAGGAGAAGGGTCGTCACTTACGGGCGCATAAGACCGCCTACTAAGGTTCCTTCATCACGAAATTACTGCAAAGGTGGCCTACCTCTTGCTGCCAAAGGACACGTTACATTTGTTTTGTTTCTAAAGCCAGGCGCCCATTGCCATGTCTAGCTTTGATCTCACTTCAGGCCCGTCCTAGGTTTCCAGGTAGAATTGAGCGAAGAGCACGGAGATCCCTGCGGGATCGGGAAGGGAGTGAGTGGATATGGGGGTCTTAATTGACGGAGATTTCTTTGCACCTTGATTATTCATGCTACTTGCCTTAAGAAAAGAGGTTTATGGCCTTGGGTACAAATTTTAAAATAAAAAGACAGCCGAGAGTCCAGTAAAATCTTGAAAACTTCTTGAAGAAGATTGGAAACAGACATAAATGCTGTTGTTCGTCTGCCCACCATTTCAAACACTGTGGGGCTGCTGTGAGCAGCGAGGCCAGCAGGTTTGTCCAATTAGGTTAACTGGGTCCCCAATGGTTTCCGCACAAAACCTGCCCAGGCAGCCAACCATAAATGGTGTTTTTTCCCCCCGTGGAGATGAGCTGAAAACTTGTCCGCGATTCCGCTGCATCTGACCACAGAAAAGGAGTAGGAAAGGCTGGTTTCAACTCCACCTACTGGTTAAACTTCCAGAGTTCCTCTCTTTCCAGTAGTCTCCCAAGGCACAGCTTCTAAAGTACACCAACAGAGTTTTACCATCGACGGAGCTGTCTGTGGACAGAGACGGACATTTTTACATTTCTCCAAACAAAGTGCTGTAAGCACCGCCAGTGTGAAGGGCCTTACGCATTCACTCTGAACCCCACTTTGGGCACAAATAGGCAGGAAATAAATGCACAGGAAACATTAGCGTATCTGGAGCTGTAAATAGGATTTTGACCATTAATATTCTTCTCGAGATTAACACACTCTGCTTTTTGGCCCCGCTACCGGGACAGCTAAACTGGGACACATTAGTGGCTGCACTAATCACTGTTAACATTTCTGGAGATAGATATTCCCAAGCAATAGGCCTGGGCTTGGGGTGGGGCATGAAGAGATGACTTTTTACTTCCTTATAGTTGGGGTTTTGTTTTTTTTTGGGGGGGGAGGGTGTAATTGTCTTGTTTTAATTATTTTTAAAATGGATATACTCATCACTGATTTTATTTCAAAATTTCATCCAAAAAGGAATTTTGTAGTTGTATGTTTCTAGCCTTCGATGTTGGAGTGGTACCAGAATCATACTTTGAAATTTTAAAATAACTCAGCAACCACTGTAAAATGAGCAAGTGTATTATTTGACTTCAGAAGTGAGCACCTTTGATGGTCACAAAACATGACTCTGAAAAGCTGGCGCTTGGGCAAGGTTTCCACCTCCCGGGAGACAGTTTCCGTTAGCGGGGTCTGCGGGGAGCTGGGGACCCCTCTGGGCAGCTCCTCCTGTGCCCGCGCTGTGAAGTGCTGCGGGCCAGGCTTCCGTGCCTTCATGCAGCCCCGCACCTTCCTCACGTGGCACTCCAACGTTGGCTCCCCTGGACCTGGTGCCAAGCTCCGGAGCTCTGCGTGTAAGAACTCATTTCAGTGGAGCCATCAGCCCAAAAACAACAACAACAGTAGAAAAGCCAAATGGCACCATGGCAACCAGGATCCAGAGGGAAACCCTAGCCAGCAAAAATCAACACCACATTCTCTAGATCACTCTATAACAGAAAAAAAAAAAAAAATGTTATCCTTTCCCCGAACCAGGCACACCAACCAAAAAGTTTGAAAGACAATACCTATGTATCTATATATTTTTTTCTCACTTGAATTAAATCTTTAGCCTCAGAAACTAAGAAATAGAAATCTTTTATACCAACAATTCCTTTTGCTAAGAAGCTTAGACATGCTCAGAGAAGGTTCAGGACACTACCCTGCCCTTCCTCGTTTATCCTATTAGTCAATAATGAGTTTTCATGTTCTACTGCAAGGCAGACCTGTTACAACCAGGCCCAATTTCACTCATTTGTCAGTTGAAAAGTTGTCATTTGTTAGAATCTCAGACAGAGCATGTGAACTCCCAACTCACAGGCCCCACCGAGCTCTGTGGCTGGAGCCAGGAAACACCCAAATCGCAAGTGATTCTAGCGCATTTTTAGGGAGAGGGAGAAGGTGAGGGAGAGAGAGGAAAAAAACATAGAAACAGCAACTGTTCCACCCAACCATGCATTCATTGGTTGATTCATGTATGTGCACTGATTGGGGATGGAACCCCAACCTTGGTGGGATGACATTCTAACCAGCTGAGCTACCCAGCCAGGGCACACACATAAAATCTCTCTCAATGAACCCCTAAAGGAAGGGCAAATCAGTTACTTGACCTGAAAGTAGGGCAAGGAAGCAAAATTTAAGAAAATACCAAAACAATCAGTAATCAAGAGAATCATTTTAGCGCACTATTTTTTTTTAATTAAAGTGAACACAAAAACATCCTTGATGAATAATATATATGTCTCAGTGGTATTATGCAATGGAAGCAGTTATTTCTAATCAGCCTCTGCATCTCCTACCTGCTGGGTTGTTGAGTTCTGGTGAACAGATCGGGCAAGGAAGGGCTTTGTAGAGAGCTGTGTATTGTGTGTGTGTGTGTGTGTGTGTGTGTGTGTGTGTTTACTTTTTATTTATTGATTTTAGAGAGAGGAAGGAAGAGATGGAGAGAAACATCAAATTTGTTGTTCCACTTACTTACGCATTAATCCGTTGTTTCTTGTATGTGTCCTGACTGGGGATTGAACCCACAACTTTGGTATAGCAGGACAATGCTTTGACCAACTGAGCTACCCAGCTAGGGTGAGCGCCATGTTTGTTTGTTTTTTATTCATTAATTCTGGAGAGGGGGGAGAGGGGAGGACATTGCTGCTCCACCTATTCATGGATTCATGGGTTTATTCCTGCATGTGCCCTGACTGGGGACTGAACCCACAACCCCAGTACATCAGGACAACACTCCAATCCACTGAGCCACTTGCCAGGGCAAGAGCCATGCTGTGTGTTTTGGTTTTTTGGTTTTTTATTGTAGAGCTTTGATTCATTTTTTTCTGCTTGAGAGGCTGTTATGAGTGTATCTAAGTGTATATATGTTTCCCCTTGCCTTGCGCTCCAGCACCGCCTGGGCTGGTCTGGAAGGGGGAGCCCAATGCCTCCCAGAACTGGTACTGAGCAGAAGAAAATAGGGGACCCCAATGGTTGGAATATCCTACTGTACATGGGATATTCCCTGCTGTGCGGCTGGCAGACTGGTGGTGTCTGCATCTCCTGGAATTTGCCACACCCTCATCTCTTACTCTGTGAAGACCACAGGCTTGGGAGCAGGTGATTTCCAAATCCTGACTGCATACCTTAAGCCAAGTATTTCAGCTCTCAAGAGCCTCAGTGTTTGCATCTGCAAAATGAAGATAATCGAGCCTACCTCCCGGGGTTGAAGATTAAATAGATAATCTATGTAGATTGTTTCCGAATAATGAAAATGTTACATAGGATCAGTTACTGTTACTGTCACTGAGTGCTGACTTCACCCTCAGAGCACAGTCTGCTCACTATGCCTGTGGCTGAAACCTGCTCCTCAGGCTAGCCAGCCTCCCCACCCCTCCTCCCCCTCCCCACCCCCACACACACCCAGGGGCGGGCTGATTGGTAATCAGCAAGTGAGAGGAACTCAGACATTCCTTCCTCGGCTAATAGTCACCAGCATGTGCTCCCCTGGGACTTCTAGTCTAGCAAGGAGGCACACATTCCTCCATTCAGCCACGGTTCTGAGGGCCTGCTAGGTGCCAGACTCTGTCCTGGGGACACAGAATGTTGACAAAACTGACAAAATCTTCAGACTCATGACATTTATACTGGCTCGGGGACACAGCATTAAATAAACAGTTGCAATGGGAGGGAGGGAGGTTCTTAAGCCCTTTCCATGAATTATCTCATTTAATCCTCACACTCACCCCCACAAGGTGAGCATTGCCACTTTTTCCATTTGGCATTTCTGCAAGGCAGGTGGCAGAAATGGGTCAATGAGGACACTGCTAACCTGCCCCTTGGAGACTGAACACCCACCTAACACACCGACTGGTCTTCAAAAAGAGCCCGTGGCATGAACAGCATCGCCACCGGCTGTGTAGGGCCTGGGCACAAACACGTAGGCCACGTGAGGCCACGGGAGACTGGGGCCGAGGGAAGCAGATTCACCTTTTCCAGGCGTGATGCCTGAAGTGGAATGTGGCATCGGAGCCCAGGGTGGCGGCAGCATCTGCAGTCTCACGTCCATGCCCAGCAGCAGAGGAGAAAAAGTGTCCATTTCCTCACACCTGGGAGAGGGTGTTCCACCACGTCTTCATTTTTGCCCAACAGGTGGCTGGGGGAAAAAGGCTCATTTGATTTAATACTGATTGGTCATTTGTGTGACTTTTGCAAACCATTGTGCTACTTGCCCATTTTTCTACGTTTTCTTTTCTTCCATATTTTCTCAATTACTTTTGTATATTTATGTTACTATTTAGACCTTTAATGCAGCTGGCACTGGGGGAGTGAGGGGGGAGGAGGAGGTGTACATGGTCTAAGGTAGACAGCCCTAATTTTTGTTTTTCCCACATGGAGACCTCACAGTACAATGCCACCCCATCTCCAGTCTATGGCAGCTATCAACTGATAGCCACTTTTAATCTCGTAGGTTGACCTCCGTTTGCATGTGTCTCTGCCCTTTTACTGCTTCCTCTCACAGCGACCCGTGGGCCTGGGCTCTGATCACAGCTCTGCCTTGTTTCCATGCTTGCCTCGTCTCCCCGACTCAAGTCTTCCGGAACCGTTTTAGAATCCGTGCATCATGTTCTCCCCACCCCAACACACACACACACACAGTCCTGCCTCAATTTTGAGTGGAATTACTCAGGTTGTATAGCTATAAAGATCTGTTGTCATTATACTAATAAGGCTGAAATTAGGTCTCATAGACCGAAGAGACCGGAAAAATAAGGACCTGAGGCAGAGCTCTCCAATAAGCAGGGGCTCTCAGCGGGTGACGTTGTCCCCTGGGGGATGTTGGCAGTACCCGGAGATTGTCCTCATTGTGGCAGCTGAGGGAGAAGGATCCTGGCATCTCATGGGTAGAGACCAGGGACGATGCTGAACATGACAGTGAGCACACAGCCTCCCAGGACAGAGAGTTATCTAATCCAAAATGTCAACAGTTAATCATTCTGGAAGGGTGACCTGCAGCCTGGCCCAGGGCTGCTTCTTCGGCTTCTGTGGAAGGCAGCTCAGGGCAGGGCGGGGCATCCCCAGAGGCTCCCGATCCCAAATGAGGCTGAAGCAACACTCAAGGTCAGGTGCAAGGTGTCTGGACCCAGCCCTTTCCTCTTAGGTACCCTTCATTAGGGTGTGACTCCCAGTGCTTCCATAAAATTAGCTCTTACCATGTATATTTTTTTTCTTTAACATTTTAAATCAACTTTATTGAGGTCTAATTTTCATACCATAAAAATGTACCAATAAGAGTACAGTTTGATGAGTTTTGACAAATGTACACAACCATGTAACAACCATCACAATCCAGATATAGGATATTCCCACCCCCAGGTCACCCCCTCCTCCCCTTTCTAGTCAATGCCACCCCATCTCCAGTTTATGGCAGCTATCAACCTCCTTCCATCACTCTAGATTATTTTAAAAAGTCCTCAAGTGTCATAGAAATAAAGCATATGAATATATGTACGCTTTCACATGTGGTTTCTTTTTTGCTCAGTACGACATTTTTGAGAATCTTATTTTTACTTCTGTGATCATTTTGCATTCATTCTTGGATGTGGCTTAGGTTTATGTATATGGATATCTAGCTATAGCACAATTTGTTGAAAAGACCATCTTTCCCTCATTGAATGACCTCAACACCTTTGTGGGAAATCAATTGACCACATATTTGTAGATCTCTTCCTGAATTCTACATTTTGTTCCATTAATGTATATGCCATCCTTAGGCCAATAACACATTGTCATGTCTTGAAATTGCATGGTGTTCTCTTTAAATGTGATTGTTCTTTAAAATTATTTTAGCTAATCTAGGTCCTTTGTGTCTTCATAGAAATTTTAGAATCAAGCTATCAAATCTTACTTTTTAAAAAATCCCACTGGATGTTGGTAGGATTATATTGCACCTACTAGGGGCCTGGTGCATGAATTTGTGCACAGGTGGGGTCCCTCAGCCTGACCAGCTATCGGGCCACAGGAGGTTGGCTATGGGAGTGCACTGGCCACCAGAGGGCAGCTCCTGCATTGAGCATCTTCCCTCTGGTGGTCAGTAAGCATCATAGCGACTGGCTGACTGGTCGTTTGGTTGTTTGGTCACTTAGGCTTTTATATTTATTGATTGTTCAATTGTGGACAATTATTGGCCTAATAGATCTGAATCTCCCACTTTACAGTGTGACCTGTCTTTCCATTCACCTATGTCTTCCCTTACTTCTCTCAGCGCTGTTTGGCAATTTACTCTAAACAAGTCATTCACATGTTTTGATCTGTTTCTAATCTTTTTAAAAATATATATTTTATTTATTTTTTTACAGAGAGAAAGGGAGAGGGATAGAGAGCTGGAAACATTGACCAGCTGCCTCTTGCACACCCCCCACTGGTGATGTGCCCGCAACCAATGTACATGCCCTTGAACTGAATCAAACCTGGGACCTTTTAGTCTGCAGACCAAGGCTCTATCCACTGAGCCAAACCGGTTTTAGCGAATTTGTTTCTAATCTTTTCAAATTATTGGATGCTAGGGAAAAATGGTTGTGGCTATTGGAAATGTTATTGTTGTCATTTTATGTCAAAAAAAATTTTTTTTGCTTGTTGCTACTATATAAACGACTAGTGGCCCAGTGCATGAATCCATGCACATTTAAATGAAATTAATTAGAAAAAATATTTTAATATCATTATTTACTCTTTCTTTATAATAGAAGTGTCAACCAAATTCACGATCAACAATGACAGATTGAAACACACACATGCAATTGGCACCAGCAAGAGCTTTATATGTATCATGCATGCATAAGTCAACTTAGCCATATATATATATATATATATATATATATATATATATATATATATAATAAATTGCTTAATTAGATCTGCTTTCTGATTTATCTAAACTTTTTTTCCAGCTCAGTGAAGCACCCCAACTTCTCTTTCAGGTAATTGTCAGCAACACAGCAGTAAATATCAACACAAAGCAGACTATTATTATAGATCACACAGAGAGAACAAAGGGTAAAATATTTAACTGTGGAAGTGTTTGACTATATTCTGTGCAGTGAGAAAACCTGAAGTCATGTTTAAGATTCACCATTTCTTACTTCTTTTTAGTTGGGTCAAGTTTCTAAACTTTCTAAATCTTCATTTTCCAACTAATTAAAATAAAATAGGATTCTCCAAGTTTCCTATCTACCTACTCCAGGATTTCTGTGAGGATCAAATGAGATGAAGCATGGGAAAATGCTTCATAGACATTTGGTTAAAGTGTATATAAAATGGTTCCACCTGGCTATAAAGCAAGTCATGTTCCTGGGCTGAAGAAACTACAAGGAGACTAGTAGCTAGAAAGAGGAAGCTGAGTGTTGCTATATGGTGTCATTACCTGGAAGGACACTTAACATATTAACTATATATATATATATATTCATATATAGCTAATATGTATGTGTGTGTGTATATATATATATATATATATATATATATATATATATCTCTTTACTTTTTTTAGAAAAGTTTTGCATTTCCCTCGCACCCTGAGGCCTTGCTGAACTCACTTATTCTATTTGCATTTTAGTCAATCCATCAGGATTTTCTTTAATATATCTATATCTATATCTATATCTATATCTATATCTATATCTATATCTATATACATATACATATACATATATATACACATATACATATATATACACATATACATATATAATTTCTTTTAGAGAGAGGAAGTGAGAGGGAGAGAGAAAAACACTTATGTGAGAGGGAAACATCTATCGGCCACCTCCTGGACACCCCCCACCAGGTATCCATCCCACAATCTTGGCATGTATCCCAACTGGAAATGGGGTGCACAGGACAATGTCCAACCAACTGAGCCAAACCGGCCAGGGCATCCCTTAGGATTTTCTACCTAAACAGCTTCATGTCTTTCTTTCCCATTGGTATAGCCTCTTTCCTGCCTCAGACCCAGCCTTGTGTGAGATTTCTGGGAATTTTCAGCTCTCAGCTCTCCTGGTAGTGGTTGTCTGCCTGCCTTGAGATGTAGATTCAGATATGAATTGGCTCACATAATTATGGAGGCAGACAAGTCCCAAGATTGGAGGATAGCAAGCTGGAGACTCATGGCAGTCAGTGGTGTACATTCCAGCCCAAAGGCCAGCAGCTCCAGACCCAAAGAGAGCTGACGGTTCAGTCTAAGTCTGGAGGCTGGACAAGCCCAGGGTGCCGCCAGCAGGCAGCCAGGAACTCACTCTTACTCTGCCTTTCTGCTCCATCAGGTCTCCCACTGATTGCAGCAAGCCACCCCATTAGGGAGGGCCACCTGCTTCACTCAGTCCAGATTCAAATGCTAATCTCATCCAGAAAAACCCTCACAGGCACACCCAAGATAAGCTTTGGCCAAATGTCTAGGCACTAGGTGGCTGGTCAAGTTGACACCTTAGGCCCTTGGCTAGGTGGCTCAGTTGGTTAGAACATCGTCTCGGTATGCCAAGGTCAGGGGTTCAATCCCTAGCTGGGACTCATACAAGAATCAAAGGTTGAATGCATCAACAAGTGGAACAACAAATCGATGTTTCTCTCTTCTCTCTCCTTTCCTCTCTCTCTAAAATCAATAAATGAAAATGTTGAAAAAATTGACATAACATTACTCAGAAGAAGTTAAGAATCTCAGGATGGTAACAGCAGAGCATTGACTTGAGCTGAAGGCCCTTCTAAGCTCAAGACCCTGCGCTGCTGCACACACCACAGGCAAAGGCTGGGTGAGCACAGAGCAGGTCGCTGCCTCGCTCTCAGAAACCACCGCAGTCTTAGGTGCTGTCTGTGCAGTGTCTGAAAATAGTTGCTCCTAGTTTGTTTGGTTTCCTAGTTGTTTACAGCAGAAAGACCAGGCCAGTACACATTGCTTCACCTTTTGTGTATTTTTAAAAATATATATTTTATTGATTTTTTACAGAGAGGAAGAGAGAGGGATAGGGAGTTAGAGACATCGATGAGAGAGAATCATCGATCAGCTGCCTCTTGCACACCTCCTACGGGGGATGTGCCTGCAACCCAGGTACATGCCCTTGACCGGAATCTAACCCGGGACCTTTCAGTCCACATGCTGATGCTCTGTCTACTGAGCCAAACCGGTTTCGGCCTTTTGTGTATTCTTGTATGTATATTTCATATACATAGTGTGTTTGTCTTCTAAATATTTTAAATATTAGAACCAATGCTATGGTCCAATCCAATAACTATTACAATTCTAGCTCTATTACTGCTTCCCCGCTACCTTTCGAGAGGTTACAAAGTCAGCTTGATCATCACTGGATCAGGGCCCTTTCTCAGCATTTACCTCATGTCTCCAAACGCATTAGAACCTTGGAGCCATTCGGCCTACCCAGGACCCAGATGAGAAATGAAGGCATGCCCATAAAGAGAGATGTACAGTAATGCTCTTGGCAGCTTTGCTCATAATCGCCCCAAACTGAAAACAACCCAAATGCCTGTTGACAGGAGGTGAGTTTATGAATTGTGGCACACCTATACAATAGAATTCTGCACGACCATCAAGAAGCGTAAGCTACCACTGTGTACCCGAGCGCGGGGATGTCACAGACGTGATGTCATGCTAAGGAAGCCAGAAGCATATACCGAGGAGTTAAAGTTCAAGAATAGGTAAAATGAGTGGAAGAAGTCTGAATAGTGGAGTATTTATTTGGGTGGGCCAAATGAACGGAAAGGGCAGGGGGGACCTGCAGCAGTAATGGAATGTTCCAGATCTTCATCTGGGTGTTGGTTACAGGGCACATTCACTTTGTGAATGTTGATTGAGCTGTACATTTAAGGTGTGGTTATATACAGTCCCACTCGTGTGGCTCAGTGGTCATGGTTAGATTCCCTGTCAGTTCACGTGCCAGGTTGCAGGCTCGGATCCTCAGTGAGGGGTGTACAGGAGGCAGCCAACGGATGATTCTCTCTCATTATTGATGTTTATTTCTATCTTCCCCTCTCCCTTCCTCTCTGTAATAAAATTAAAAAAAAAAAAAAAGATGTGACTGCCGAAACCAGTTTGGCTCAGTGGATAGAGCATTGGCCTGTGGACTGAAGGGTCCCAGGTTCGATTCAGGTCAAGGGCATGTACCTTGGTTGTGGGCACATCCCCAGTGGGGGGTGTGCAAGAGGCAGCTGATCGATGACTCTTTCTCATAGATGTTTCTAACTCTATCTCTCTATCTTTCTCTCTGTAAAAAATCAATAAAAATATATTTTAAAAAACAATAATAAAAAAAATAAAAATAAAAAAGATGTGACTATGCACAATAATATTGAATGTCAATTGGGATTGGCAATTTTAAGTGAATGAATAAGAATAGTGATTTTTTTTATATAATGTTGAGGATCTAAGATCTATTGTGGACACCCTCAGAAAGGGGGCGTGGAGCGCATGCGCCCTCCAGGTAGGCAGCCTCTTCCTTTGTCAGTGGACAATGATAGATCTCCATAAGAATGTTCCATTGGGAACAGCAGTGGGCAGCTTCTGGGAGTGGGGAAGGAAGCCAGGTTTACAAATACAATAGAATCCTGGATGGTCTGTTATTTTGTGTCAACTGGGGTAGGCCTCCAGGGGTTTCCGACTGGTTCTCTCATCCCCTCCCACCCGCACCCACACCCACATCCCCCTTCAGTCTTGAGTGTCTCCTATTTGTCTGCAGGGAAATGGAAGGTTTCGTGAAAAGGAAACCCAGCAAGTTCTGGGAGGACCAGGGGTCTGCCTCTGCACCCCTGGTCATGGTGGGAGAGAGGAAGGGCTGGGGAAAGTGGGGTCTGGCTCCCAGTGCCCAGCTGATGGTGGCCAGCGTCCCAGTGTTAACACCCTACAGCACTGAGCATTGAGCACTGAGTGCTGAGCCCTTAACACTGAGCACTGAGCACAGAGCACTGAGCACCGAGCACCAAGCACTGAGCACTGAGCAGGCTTCTGAGCACCAAGTCATGTCCTGATCCTTCAGGAACTTTTACAACCTCTAACTCCACACCCCCCCCCCCCAAAAAAAAAAAAAAGTTTTCCTTGTTGATGGGAGTTGGGGGAGAGGGGAGGATACTTTCCACATTTCTAGGTACTGGGAGTTAATGGAGCAGGTGAAACCAGGGAGATTTGGTGCCAAATTCCACTGGGAAGGTCTTCAACCGGATAACAGAGGAGCGAGGGAGGGCGGTGGTGGGGACAAGAGCAGAAACTGTCACTGGGTGCTAACTGTCCCAGGCAGGCCACGGTCACTTGATGATTTCGTTTATTTTTTAAAGACATGCTTTTTATTTTATTATTTTAAAAATTATTATCTTTTTAATCCTCACCTGAGGATATTTTTTTCCCCATTGATTTTTAGAGAGAGTGGAAGAGAGAGGGAAAGACAGAGAGAAACACATTGATCAGTTGCCTTCTGCACTAGCCCTGACCAGGACCTGGCCGGGGAAGAGCTTGCAACCAAAGTACATGCCCTGGACCAGAATCAAACCCAGGACCCATTGGTCCGAAGGCCAATGCTCTATCCACTGAGCAAACTGGCTAGGGCTCAGTTGGTGATTTAATTTCACCCTTCTGTTCCATGAGACAGAACACTGATCATGCCTATGTCATCAATAAGGACTTCATGTTCAGCGAGGATACCCAGGCCCCAGGTCCAGGACCCTGGGTGGAAGCAGAACCTGGCACCTTGTATCCAGGGTTTGGTACTAACCACTACACTCGCCTGTCTCCTGGGGAAGGGAAAGACCTCCTGGATGTTCATCCTAGCCAATAATAGGCATCAAGGGAAGACCCACTGCCTTGGTGCCCGCGTGGCGTGGTTTGGGCTCTGCAGAGAGGACAGAGTGCTGATGGCCAACCTTGCGTGTCACTGGCCTTGCCTATCCTGGGCATTGCCTGTGTATGGCCTCACAGAGCCTCACAGTGGCCCTGAGATGGTCCTGTTAATAGCCCGCTTACACACAAGGGAATGGCTCAGGGAGGTGAGGAGGAAGTGCCACCTCCACGGAGGTAGTTGACCCACATGATGAACAGAAGCTGTTCAAGTATGTGGGGCCATGCGGTCCCACGGCTCTGGGTTCAAATCCCACATTCATCCGTCACTAGCAAGTTACATGACCTCTCCATGCCTCAGTTTCTACACATCTCAAACACATGACATTCTCACCCTCTTGGGCTGGGGGAGGGGAAGGAAGGAACAGAGTCTGCAAAGCCCTTGCTGGGCTCTCCAAGGGGAGCCTGACTAAAGGCCACTTCGTGGTATGTTCAGTGTCCACATGTTCCTGTGGGCACCCGGGAAGCCTGACTAACTGGTCCCCTCTGGATTGCCTGTTGGTCACACATGTCACCTCAAACTGGCCTTCCCAGTCCCCTGGGCCCACAGCGTCCCTCCACGCTGAGACTCCCTGTCTGTCCTGACTTGTCTCTTCTGCACCATTCATTCCACAGGTATTTATGGAGGCCTCACTGTGCCTGGCCCTGTGCTGGGAGCTCAGAGTCAATAAAAAAGGCCCAAACCCGCCACCGCTGGTGGATGGTGAACCTTGGCCAACAACTACCCAACCCACAGAGGCGAAGCTATGAAGAAACAGGGTGTCGTGGGTATAAGGCAGCCTGGTCTTGTCTGGGGGTGCCACAGGTCCCCAGAGGAGGTGATGCTGGAATCATGAGTGCCTGGAGGACAGAGAGCAGGTCTCCTGAGGAAGCAGAGGGAAGGAAGAGTTCAAGGCCCCGGGGCATCATGAGAGGGAGCTCAGCCTGGAAGGGGAAGTGAAGGTGGAGTCAGGAGCCATTCAGTCACAAACATGCCTCCTGTTACCAGTGCTCACAACCAGGGCCACTTACCCACAAGGGACGGTGGTATCAGTACACTATAATGAGTAGGAACACCCTCGCTTCTCCCCAGAAGTAACCGCAACTTAGTCTGGTAAGTGCCCTTGGAGTCCCTTTCTGTAAACTTAAGTCCATGTACTTGCACACAACTTTCATAAATGTTTTAAAAGAAGATACTAGTCTTTGCGGAATTTACCCTGTAGCAATATTCTTGGCTGTTCTACATTATTCTCTGCGGCTACAGACAGTGGCTGTGGTGCTGATCCCATGGACCCCACTTGCCACCCCTTAAACACCTTATGACCTTTGCCAACTTTTCAAAGCTTGCCTGCTGTCCCTCTGGTCTGACTTACTTACACACAAACACACAATGGAAAAGGCACCGGTCATTACATGGTGAGAAATTACTATTAACTTCCGTTGGGAGTGAGAGTCATGTTGCGGTTAGATTAAGGTGGCCAGATGTCCCGATTTTTAACAATTTGTCCCTCGTCCCGTGGCTTTTTAAAAGTCTCGATTTTTGGAAAGAATCTTATATGCCATCTATATATAAAAGAATCTTTCCAAAAATCGGGACTTTGTTTTAAAACGCCGCAGGACGCGGGACAAATTGTTAAAAATCGGGACGTCTGGTTACCTTAGGTTAGATGGTCAGAATAACAAACAAGCAAAAAGAGCTTTTATCTGCTAAAGTGGAGACACACACGGAAGTAATTCTGTGGGAATGATGCAAACCCCAGGGTTCCTTTTAAAAAGTTGGGCCTGGAAGTGGAGCAGAGGGACGGGGGAAGCACAAAGGATGGCAAGTGGCTGCTGCTGACCTACCTGGTGCTGGGTCCAGGGAGAGGATGGACCTTTGCACAATTCACTACTGCTGGGTGTGTTTGAAAGGTGCTGTAATAGTAATAACAAATAAAAGGGAAATACAATGGGAGCCTGATTTTCAAGAGAGAAGGCCGGTAAGCTAGAGTGGAAGCACACAATGGCTACTAGTATTATTCTAATTTCCATCATTATTATTTAAAAGGCGGCAGGCAACAGCTGTGTCTCCATCACGTCCATAATGCACAGGAGATGAGCTTTCTGAAAGAGGTGTTCATTTTGTGGGTTCCTTCCTTCCTTTTTATTTTTTTGGGGGAGATACGTTTGTTTTTCCCCCCATTCCAGTTGACATTCAATATTATTTAATTCCTTTCTCCTCTAGTGGCCGTGCCTAGCCATCCAACTTTACTGTAGAAAACTGCTATATACGTTGTTGTTTATGAATGTGTACTGACAAAGGAACAATGACAGATCCGAGGCACTCAGTGTGTGGTGGCTCCCTGGAGGGAGGAGGGCAGGTGAACTGTTGGGGACAGGGCTCTGCATTTTTCCTGTTTTATAAATTCCTGTTGGTCATCTGTTTTAATGTATTTTTCAAAAGTTACCCAGTAGTGCATGGATCTATTTTGCTTATAACATTCTTGTGGAAATATGCAACAATGTACACGTACAGAACCTATAGGTGTAGCTTTTTCCCCGAAAGGTAACTTCCCTCCTGAGGCAACCCAGGGGTTCCTCTTCTTGGGTACCCAGGTATTCCTGCCAGTTCCTTTCTGTGCTGCCTTCATGAGTGGGACTCTGCTCTGCCCAGCAGCCACCTCGGTTCGGATGGTTAGATCCTTGGAGTCCTGTTCTGTACAGTCAAGTAAATACATCTCTGCACGAGGCTTTTTGCCATTTTACACAAAACCTATCACTAGCAGTATTCTTGGCTATTCTGCATCACACTCTATTGTCATGTCTCATTTTTAAAAAATGTCTTTAGAATAGTCCGCTTTATGGGATTTAAATTATTCAATAAGGACAATCAATAATTTTCTTCTGAGGTCGAGGAGCCATGGAGGAGGACCAGGAATCGAAGGGTTGGTTATGCTAGCAGCTGAGAAAATATTCCAGGGGAATCTAGAACTTTTATTGGGTGGCAGTGAATCTGTGAGACAGCTCCACCCTACAAGCATAGTGACTGAGGGAAAGCCCGGGTGGCCCAGCCAGGGGCCTGGTGGGCAAACCTCGAGCCACGTCTGAGGAGCTAGTTGACGGTGTGAAAGGTTACTTGTTCCTGAAGTTTAGATACAAGCAGCCAAAATGATGAATGCTCTGTTACTCGCAGACTCACTGCTACTCTAGACTAAGGTGACCAGATGTCCCGCTTTTGGCAGGACAGTCCCGATTTTTAACAAATTGTCCCGCATCCCGCGGCATTTAAAAAAAAAGTCCCTTTCCAAAAATCGGGACTATTTTAAAACGCCGAGGGACGAGGGACAAATTGTCAGAAATCGGGGCGTCTGGTCACCTTACTCTAGACCCAGGATTGTGGTGCCTCCACAGATGAATGGTGGAGACAGGCGTGTCTGTCACTGACACGCAGCCACGTTGCCAGAATTTTTAACACACTTGGGAGATTCTTTATGAACCACACAGAACCTGTGTCTCTCAGTACATAAAAGCTCTCTCAGCGGAGTTATTAGCTTGTCTTAATAATGTTAGGCACCAAGCAGTAGAATAAGCATTACCCTGTTAACCCACAAATATCCGTTGACCACCTACTATGTGCCTCCCTTGATGATAGGCATTGGGCATAGAGCAGTGACCAAACAGCCCTTGGGTCTGCCACACTGAGTTTCCAGTCTGAGGGGGAGACGGCCTCAGACAAATACGCAGAGCACGTGTGATACAGGAGGAAAGCTATTCCAGGCAAAAGAGAGCCCAGGTCCCGCTGTGCAGCGCTGACCTGAAGAATTTCACCTGCCCACTGGCTGCGCGACTTTGAACAAGACGACGAACCACTCAGCACATGTTTGTCATCTGTAAAGTAGGATCAGTCACAGATCACTTCCAGTGAATGAATAGGGACCACCACCGCTAGCCAGATGACTGAAATCCGCTGCCAGCCACAGCCTGGCATGGCCTTTGAAATGCAGATACCCCTTTCCTAATCCTGGGCTCTCATCCCTAAGTCTGCCACAAACCCTAACCCAGACCTCTCTTTCTGGGAGGTGGGATTGGTGATGGCAAATTACACCTATCTGCGCCATTCCAACATCGGTTACTATAAACGTGTTCTTTTTATAAAAATACCAATTTAATTTTGCATTAAATCATCTGCTGTTGGTACAAAGGCAATACCCTACCCCCATATGCATATTCATGGGGGCTTAGCAAAGGTGAAAGGTACAATCTCACAGCAGTGGAGAAAGAACATATGATTAAGTGACCTTTCAAGTGTGGAAAACATAACTTCTTGTGCCTGAAAGGAGTGCACTTATAACAAAGAGCTGAAGATATAAAGTGATAAAGGAATAAAAAAAAGGCATAATGTACATGATGTCTACACTAAGACATGAAGAAAAAACGTTGACAAAATTACTACCTGCAAATTTCAAATGAGATATTTCAGATATTAAAATACCTCCAAGTGTAGGGATTATAGCAAGTGGCCACCCCAGGCAAACAGAAGCTGGGGAAATGAGAGTTTCCTTATTGCCGACTAGGATTCATGGGCCATGGGCACGTTCCAAGCCTGATTTCAATACCAGCTCAATGTATGAGTCCTTCTGCTACTGTGTTTCCCCTCAAGGAGATCTACCTTCCAGATCCCCTGTGCTGACACAGGTGCCCTGCTCAGGAAAACACAAACTGGCAGCGGTGGCGAGGATGACTGAGTGTGGGCCCAGTCCTGTGCTCTATTCTCCCCAGTGCTACCTTTCATTCTTGCCTCTATCCGGCCATGTTGGGAGTTCGTTTTCCTCCCCATTCTACAGATGCAGTCACTGAGGCCCAGGAGAGCTCATGGTGTGGCTAGGCAGCGGGACCCTGGAGAACTGAGAGTAAGAGGAAAAGCCGGGTGCTGTCCCAAGTCCTGTCCTCAGGACTGTCCAAGGCAGGCTCCTCAGTGGGTGACTGAAAAGGCGCACCCCCTGTGGGAATGACAGAGGGCTGCCTCAGCCCGGAAAGAGCCAGAAAGCCGGCTGTGCCCCTCCGAAGTCCTTCCCCTCTCCTGCTGGGAGTTCCCCCATTTATCCCAATTGGCCATCTTCCTAAACTCTAGAACAGTGGTTCTCAAAGCAAGATCCCCCACTGGCGGCCAGGGCGGCAGCTGGGAAGACGTTAGAAATGCAAATGATCGGTCCCACCCTTGAACTCCTGAATGGAAGCAGCGTGGGTGGTGCAGTGGGTCGCTCCCTAGATACCTTCGCAAGGTCAAGCTCAGAATCCCTGCTCTGTCTGAAATGTAAAGTCTGCAGGCTTCCTCCCCTTCAGCCAGCGCTCAGCAGGAGATAGCATACACAGGCTCCGATGGCGAAGTCATCATGAGAGGATTCAGCAGCAGAAGCTTCATAAATATGGCTGACAGCTAACACCGGTGTACCTCGCAGGGACTGCAGGTTGGGTTCCAGACCACCGAGGTAAAGCAGGTATCACACACATACACACATACACACACACACACACACACACACACACACACACTAAAATAAAAGAGTTCAATTATTTTTGCTGTCAGAGGATCTTGCCTTTACTAGTACTTTGTAAAAATGCAACGTCTGTGAAGTGCAGTAGAACGAGGTTTCCTGTAATTCCTCAAATAAACATTTCTTAGGTGTCAGAAGTTTGGCAGGGGGCCCTGCATGCCTCAAGGTCAGGCCCCCGGAAGACCTGTAAGGAAAGAAACCCCCAGGAGCCCAGGCCAAACAGTGGGAACTTGGCCCTGGCTGAGTGCAACTGGGGCGTAGAGCAAGAGGCGGGGTTGGGCAGGCAAGTGGGCAGTGGGGGACTTAGACGTGACATTTCTGCTGAAATAGGTCCGAAATGCCTATGCTAATATATTTGCTCTGATGCATAACAAAACAAGTTGTTTTTAATCACAAAAACAAAACAAAACAAAACAAGAGAATAGAACAGAAGGGCTGAAAAGAGTCAACTTCTCCATTTCCCAAGCCATTCACCTCCTAATTGTAACATAACTTTAGTTTTTCAAGCACAGGAACAAGGCCTAAGAAATGCGTCAGGAAGCAATTTTGTTGTGCGAACACCACGGAGGGCGCTTACACAAGCCTAGGTGGTCTAGACCACGACACACCAAGCGTAGAGCACAGCCTATTGCTTCTGGGCTACAAGCCTGTACAGCATGTTACTGCACAAAACAACACGAGATTAAATCAGGCCCGAGAGACAATGATGCAATCAAGAAGCACAGGAAATGAGATGTACGAGGCTGCTGTTGGTGTACAGGACATACTGTTTCACAGCACGCTTCTTTCTTTTTAATGAGTAGAAAAAGTACATTCTAATAATAATAAAAAAGTATAGTATAGCCAATACATGAACCAATAACACATTTATTATCTTTATCAAGGACTAGGTACTATAGACATAGCTGTAGATCACCACAAACATGTGAGTCATGCGTTGCAGTGGCATTATGACAGCTATGATGTCTTTAGGCGGTGGGAATTTTTCAGTTCCATTACATTCTTATGGGACCACCATCTTCTATATACATACATATATATATATATATATATATATATATATATATATTGATTTTAGAGCAGAAGGGAAAGGGAGAGAGAGATAGAAATATCAATGGTGAAAGAGAATCATCGATCGGCTGCCTTCTGTACTCCCCACACTGGGGATCGAACCTGCAACCCAGGCAAGTGACTCAACTGGGAATCGAACCCTGACCCTCTGGTTCATAGACTGACTCTCAACCACTGAGCCATGCTGGCCGGGCAGGACCACCATCTTATATGCTGCTTTGCTTTGACCAAACATTTATGTGGCACACGACTGTCTTTTATTAATGTGCAAATCCGATGACCCACTCTGTCTGGCATCCCTGTGGCTGGAAGGTCTTCAGAACTGTGGCAATATGGCTTTGTGCACCACCATGTTTCAGTACAACTTAGTACAAAGGAAGTTACAGTGTTCTTCTTCAGAGCTTCCAATAGGGATGAGCTTCTGGACTCTGAGTCCAAGCAAACCTAGGACATGTAGCCCTAACCCTGTGCCCTTTTTTCCTGACTCCTTGGCACCCTCCTTGATGAACACTAATCTTCAAGCCTCAGTCCCTCCCCAACTAAAGAGGCTTCTTTGGACAAACCCCATGCGCTACCCCCTTCATCCCTCTTCTCCCCATCCCTACCCCCCATGAGTGTCCAACCCACCATTTCTTGGCGATTGATTTTGTCCACAGACAGTCCCATTGTCTAGTCCAGCAGCTCCCTGACCCTTCCCTGTCACTTTCTGTCTGCATTGTTTAAAGTTTTCCTCTGTGTACCTTTAACCTTTCAGAAGCTAATGTCACCGCCACTGATTCATTGGAAGACAATGCAGGGCATATCCACACAAGACTGAGCGAGGCAGGAGGAACGTGAGCAGTGTAGGTCAATTTAATGAGCACTTACTTACTGGGCAGCTGTCCTGTGCCAAGCACTGTTGCTAGATTGGGGGTCAGGGGGGGCATCGTCGTACAGACCTTCTTTTCTCGATCAGCCTGTCTATAATAGTCTCTTCACAGCCTTTGTCATGTCTTACAGCACAGCCATATTCTGAATTGATCTTATGGATGTATTTGTATCCATTTATGGTCTCAGTAAGAATTTCCTCTTCCCCACCTCCTCATCAGCAGTTGAGGGTTTTTTTGTTTTGTTTTTTTTTTAAATATATTTTATTGATTTTTCACAGAGAGGAAGGGAGAAGCATAGAGAGTTAGAAACATTGATGAGAGAGACACATTGACCAGCTGCCTCCTGCACACTCCCTAACGGGATGTGCCCGCAACCAATGTACATGCCCTTGACTGGAATTGAACCTGGGACCCTCCAGTCTGCAGACTGACGCTCTACCACTGAGCCAAACCAGTTTTGGCAGCAGTTGAGTTCTTCAGACTCATTAATTTGTGCCAATCTGATGAGTGGAAAACAGAATCAGTTTTTAATTTGTATTTTCCCTAATCATTAGCAAGATTGAGCACTTTTATTACTTTATAGGTCATTTGGTTTTCTTTTCTGTGAACTGGCTGTTCATGTCTGTTTTTTCTACTTCCTATTGTTTGGGTCTTATCCCGTCGATAGGTGGTCTTTTCACTTAGGGCTTTTTTAAATTTTTGCCATAGAAAACTGTTTTGTTTTTTTTTTTAAATTTATTTATTTATTTTGAGAGAGACAGAAAAAAGAGATATGTTTTTCTACTTATTTATGTATTTGTTGGTTACTTCTTGTATGTGTCCTGACTGGGGATTGAACCCACAACCTCGGTGTATTGGGATGATGCTCTAACTGAGCTACCTGGCCAAGGCAGGAAACTTTTCTTTAATGCAATAAATGCAACATTTTCTTTTATGATTTTAGTTATTTTATCTTGATTCAAGAATCTTCCTTACCTTGATATCATAGTGATATTTCCTGTATTCAAAAAGTTTTCCATTAGCTCTTTAACCCATCTGAAATTTATTTTGAGTGAGATTAATAACAGGAATCTAATTGTCTTCTTCCATAGAGCTAGTTTCCAGAATCATTAGTCAATTGATGCATTTCTTCCCTACCATATACACGTTCCCACAGAAGTGTAGGTCTACTCTGAGCTCTATTCTAGGCCACTAGCCTGATACCACACTGCTTCACTTAGCACAGTGTTAGGGAAGAATGGAAATATTTTTTTATTTTTTATTTTTTTAAAAATATATTTTATTGATTTTTTACAGAGAGGAAGGGAGAGAGATAGAGAGTTAGAAACATCGATGAGAGAGAGTCATCGATCAGCTGCCTCTTGCACACCGTCTACTGGGGATATGCCCGCAACCAAGGTACATGCCCTTGACCGGAATCGAACCCAGGACCCTTCAGTCTGCAGGCCGACGCTCTATCCATTGAGCCAAACCGGCTTCGGCAAGAATGGAAATATTTTAAGGAAGTTCTCTTTTGTTTTATTTTGCAAAACTTTTTCTTTTCACTTCTTGATCAAAATGACAATATTTCAAAGTCTAAAACCCACACTCTGGAGTCTAAAATCCATAAAGAACAGATGAATGCTAAAATCATCACTACCAAATTTTTCAATCAATATATTAGTGTTTTTTCTTTATTGGCTTCCATTAAATTGAGAGATTAACTTGAGGAAAATTGACCTCCATGTAAAATGTCCTATTAGGGCCAGAACCAGTTTGGCTCAGTGGATAGAGCGTCGACCTGCGGACTGAAAGGTCCCGGGTTTGATTCTGGTCAAGGGCATGTACCTTGGCTGCGGGCACATCCCCAGTGGGGAGTGTGCAAGAGGCAGCTGCTCAATGATTCTCTCTCATTGATGTTTCTAACTCTCTATCCCTCTCTATTCCTCTCTGTAAAAAATCAATAAAACATGTATATATTTTTTAAAAATGTCCTATTAGGCTTTTGTTTGTTTGTTTGTTTGTTTTTTTAATATATTTTACTAAATGCCTGATGCACAAAGATTCATGCAAGAATGGAGCTCCCTTCCCCTGGCTGCTGGCACCACCTTCACTCCGGCTGGAGCTTCCTTTCTGCCTTTGCTCTGTCCTGGAGCCACCTTTCCCGCTCCCCACGGAGCCCAGAGGCCCAGAGCAGCTGGGGTGCCTGCATCGTTGCCATGACAATGGCACAAATGTCCTGCTCTGCCACCAGCCTCTTGGTGCCTGTGTATGCAAATTAACCTGCCATATTTGTTGGGTTAATTTGCATACACACTCCTGATTGGCTGTTGAGTGTCACGAAGGAATGGCCAATTTGCATCTTTATCTTTTATTAGTGTAGATTGATTTTTATAGAGAATAAGGGAGAGGGATAGAGAGTTAGAAACATCAATAAGAGAGAAGCATCAATCAGCTGCCTCCTGCACAGCCCCTACTGGGGATGTGCCTGCAACCAAGGTACATGCCCTTGACTGGAATCGAACCAGGGACACTTAGTTCACAGGCCGATGCTCTATTCACTAAGCAAAACCGGAGAGGGCTCTTATTAGTTTTTAATAAATCATTATAAACTTCTCCCCCACATTTTTTACATCTTTTATTAGATTTATTCCTAATCATTTGTGTTGCTATTGAATAGTATGTCTTTAACTATTATATATGTCTAGTTCTTATATCCTCATGTACAGAAGCTATATTGATTATTATACCTTTTTATTTTAAAATACTTTTAAATAAATTTTTATGGTTCAGATTATTACAGATGTTCCTCTTTTCCACTCCATAGTTTCCCTCCAACCTGTTCCCACCCCACCCCATGTCCTATACCTCCCCACTGTCCTCATCCATAGGTGTAAGATTTTTGTCCAATTTCTTCCCGCACCCTTCACACCTTCTTCCCCCTGAGAATTGTCAGTCCACTCCCTTTCTATGCCCCTGATTCTATTATATTCAACAGTTTATTCTGTTCATCAGATCTTTTATTCACTTGATTTTTAGATTCACTTGTTGATAGCTATGTATTTGTTGTCACTTTATTGTTCATAATTTTTATCTTTACCATTTTCTTCTTCCTCTTCTTAAAGAATACCCTTCAGCATTTTATATAGTCCTGGTTTGGCAGTGATGAACTCCTTTAGCTTTTTCTTATCTGTGAAGCTCTTTATCTGACATTCAATTCTAAATGATAGCTTTGCTGGGAGAGTAATCCTGGTTGTAGGTTCTTGCTGTTCATCGCTTTGAATATTTCTTGCCACTTCCTTCTGGCCTGCATAGTTTCTATTGAGAAATCAGCCGACAATCATATGGGTGCTCCCTTATAGGTAACTAACTGCTTTTCTTTTCTTTTCTTTTCTTTTCTTTTCTTTTCTTTTCTTTTCTTTTCTTTTCTTTTCTTTTCTTTTCTTTTTTCTTTTCCTTTCCTTTCCTTTCCTTCCTCCTTTCCGTTCCTTTCCTTTCCTTTCCCTTCCCTTCCCTCTTCCCTTCCTTACTTCTATCCTCTCCTCTCCTCTCCTCTCCTCTCCTCTCTCCTCTCCTCTCCTCTCCTCTCCTCTCCTCTCCTCTCCTCTCCTCTCCTCTCCTTTCCTTTCCTTTCCTTTCCTTTCCTTTCCTTTCCTTTCCTTTTTTTTCCTTTCCTTTCCTTTTCTTTCTTTTCTTTTCTTTTTTTTTTTTATTGATTATGGTATCACATAATTGTCCTCATCCCCCCATTCCCATCTCAAACCCCTTCCTACATATGCACACACCCCCCCCCCCCCCTGTTGTCCATGGTCACTGGCTAGGCCCATATGCATGCACACAAGTCCTTTGGTTGATCTCTTCCCCTTACCCCCACCCTCCCCTACTTTCCCTCTGAGGTTTGAGAGTTTGATCACTGCTTCTCTTTCTCTGGGTCTGTTTTTGTTCATCAGTTATGTTGTTCATTATTTCCTCTAGATGTGTGAGATCATGTGATCCAATGCTTTCAAGATTCTCTTTGCCTTTTTCCCTTGGAATTTTAATTATGATGTGTCTTGGTGTGGTCCTCTTTGGAGTCCTCTTGTTTGGGGTTTTCTGTGCATCCTGGACTTGTAAGTCTATTTCTTTCACCAGGTAGGGAAAGTTTTCTGTCATTATTTCTTCAAATAGGATTTCAGTATCTTTCTCTCTCTCTTCTTCTGACACCCCTATAATTCAGATGTTGGTACACTTGAAATTGTCCTGGAGGCTCCTTACACTATCTTCATAGTTTTGGATTATTTTTTCTTTTTGCTTTTCTGGTTGAGTGTGTTTTTGCTTCTTTATATTTCAAATCTTTGACTTGATTCTTGGGATCATCTAGTCTGCTGTTTGATCTCTGTATATTATTCTTTTTAAAATGTATATATTAAATTATTATTATTATTATTATTATTATTATTATTTTTACAGAGAGGAAGGAAGAGAGATAGAGAGTCAGAAACATCAATCAGCTGCCTCCTGCACACTCCCCACCAGGGATGTGCCTGCAACCATGGTACATGCCCTTGACTGGAATTGAACCGGGGACCTTTCAGTCCACAGGCTGACTCTATCCACTGAGCCAAACTGGTTAGGGCTATAATTCTTTATTTTAGTGTATGTTTAATTTCTGATTTGTCCTTTTTCATATCCTTGGGGGTTTCACTAAATTTCCTGTAGGTTTCTAGAAGATTCTTGAGTAACCTTATAACCATGGTATCCAATAGTTTGCTTTCCTCCATTTCTTTCATTTGTTACATGTTTCTTTGTCTTTACTTTTGAGATGCTTCCCTGTGTTAATAGAATGGCTTTGTGTGTGAGGTGTCCTATATAGCCCAGTGGCTCAGCCTCCCCTATCACCTGAGGTGGACACTCTTGGTGGACCCCTTTGGGGGCTGTGTGCACAGTCTTGCTGTAGTTAAGCCTTGATTAGTGTTGGTATCACTGGGAGGAATTGACCTCCAGGCCAATTGACTGTGAGGACCAGTTGTGTCTACACTGGCAGAACTGCTGTGCTGGAGACACCTTTATGGGATAGGACTTGCTTCAGTGGGGGTTTGGTGCTCACTGAGTCTACCCCTTGAGTATGTCTCTTATGGATGTGAAGAGTTGTAATCCTGTATGGTCTCACACTGACCACTGGGATCACACTGACCACTTTGATCTCCAAGAAGGTGCAAAGTCATCCACTGCCTGAAGCCACCCATCAGGAGCTACAGAGAGATCTGCAGATTCCTCCCCTTTGTTTGGGGTTTGGAAGTGCCCAGATGAGGCCCAGCTGTGAAGTAAGGCAGGCTGCTGCTGCCAGGCCTTGGGTCTTCTTTTGGAAACTTTGGAGCACTCTGACCCAGCTGCAGTTTGTTAGGTTTTCGGTTGCAAAAGGACAGGCCATTTGTATGTAAAAGCCAATGTGCACAGCTTGGGAGGGGTTGTAAATTGGGTGGGGCAGTGTCTCATGGAATCACCAGGATGGAGCAGACAGCAATGGCTGCCAGTCAGCCCTGCACCATGAAGGTCTCCAGGTCTCTGTGTCCCACGGCCCTGTGCAGGAACAATGATTGCTATGAGCACCTCTGAGAGAAAGCCACCCTCGCATTCTGGCTCAATGCCAGACAGTCCAATTTCTTCCCATATGAGTCGGGGTCCCCAGAATCTCGTCCAGAACTGGAGTTCAGAGCATTTGGGAGTTTGTGTCTCCCTCCTGATTGAAAAAAACAACAGTGCACCAGTTGCCAGCCCTTCTGCACCTCCTACCAGTCTCAATGCGCTTTTTTCTTTCCTTGTGGTTGTAGAACTTCCACTCAGCCAGATCTCCCATGGTCCTGGATGATATTTGTTTTGTCTTTTAGTTTGAGTTTTGATATGGTTTTGGGAGGCAGCAAGTACAGGTGTTTACCTATGCCGCCATCTTGGTTGTCTACTCTAATTTTTATATATTAACTAGATGCATGAAATTTATGCATAGGGGGAGAGGGGTTCCTCAGCTAAGCCTGCACCCTCTCCAATCTGGGACATCCCTTTCACAATCCAGGACTGCTGGCTCCCAACTATTCGCCTGCCTGCCTGCCTAATTGCACCTAACTGCTTCTGCCTACCAGCCTGATCAACCCCTAACCACTCCCCTGCTAGCCTGATCAACACTTAACTACTCCTCTGCTGGCCCAATTGCCCTAACTGCCCTCCCCTGCCAGCCTTGTCACTCCTAACTGTCTTCTCCTGTTGGCCTGGTCACCCCCAACTGCCCTCTCCTACTGGCCAGGTAACCCCTAACTGTTCCCCCTTACAGGCCTGGTCATCCCCCAACTGCCCTCCCCTTCAAGCCTGGTCACCCCTAACTGCCCTCCCCTTCAGGCCTGGTTCCCCCAACTGCCTTCCCTTTCAGGCCTGGTCCTCCCCAACTGCCTTCCCCTGATAGCCTGGTTACCCCTAACTGCCCTCCCCTGCTGGCCTGGTAAATCCTAACTGCTCTCCCCTGCTGGCTTGGTTCCCCCTAACTATCCTTCCCTGCAGGCCTTGTCCCTCCAACTCCCCTCCTCTGCTTGCCATTTTGTTTCCACATGGAGGCAGCCATCTTGTGTGTTGGAGTGATGGTCAATTTCCATATTACTCTTGTATTAGATAGTATCTTTTTGCCCTGGTCAGGTGGCTCAGTTGGTTGGAGCATCCTCCCATACGCTAGCAGATCTTGGGTTTAATTACCGGTCAGGCACATACCTAGGTTTCAGGTTTGATCCCAGGTTGGGGTGCGTGCAGGAGGCAACCAATCAATGTTTCTTTCTGACGTTGTGTTTTTCTCTCTGTTTCTAAAAAAAATTAGGTGAGGATTAATATATATATATAACTTTTTTTAACAGTAATTTTAAATCTTACTGAATTCCTTCACTTGTAATTGTTTGCTCAATCTCTCTGATTTTGGATGTAGTCAGTCATATTACTATTGAATTTTTCATTTCTTTCTTTTTAATTCTTATGCTCTTTCCTTCCTTTTTCTCAGCCGGGATGGGCTTGGCTTAGAAATGGGACGTGGGGAGCTTTGAGGCTTTTATTAAAGCTGTTTCTGTTGGACTTTTGTTCCTTTTGTTTGTGTGGTTGGTCTTATTTTTAATAAAATAACTGGGTATTTTTCATTATTAAAACAAAATGTGCCCATGATCCAAATAAATCCAATAAATCCATGTGTTAGGATAAGAAAAGACAGTCTCTGGTCACTGTCCAAGAACTCCAATGTCGCGTGGAATAAAAGTAGCAACAGTGTGAGTTTCAGTCTCATTCCTAAATTTAGTGAAGCATTTTCACCATCAAGAATGAAGTTGACTGCCTGTTGGTGGTGGATACTCTTTGTCAGTTTCAGTTGCTCTTATAGAAGAGATTGTTGATTTGTTTAAACTTGAGTGTGCATGGAATTTTATCAAATGCCTTTTCTACACTTACTGATAGAATCAAGGAGCCTAAACATGTTTGTTGAATGATTGTCTGTTTTCATCTTCAAAACAACCCAATGAGCCAGGTATTGGTTTCCTCATCTATGAAATGAGCCGATAAGACCCAGAGAGGTTGAGCTTTCGCAAGAACAACCTGCCTGGGGATGTCAGCTCAGAGTACATGGGTCCCAGAATCTGTGATCTGTCTGTCAACTCTTCATGCGGGCCTATGACTGAAAGTCAGCGAGCACCAGGTGAGCTTCAAGTATGCACAGGGTGGAGAGGCGAACAGAAGGGGCCAGAGACACCCAGGCCGGTGGCTCCTTGCAGACAAAGGTTAGTTTGGCTTTGCATTTGCAAATGTGTTGGGTTCCAAAACTGTTGTGGAGAGATCTGGAAGTCACGATGGTAACCCGGGGGTTCAGTCCATGGTCAGTAACTGATCCACAGAGAGTCCCTGTGAAATAGACAGGCAGCAGCCCTGTGGTTTTAACAGGGAGTCCAGGTAAAATGTGGTTAAGTTTGAACTTTGGATAAACAATTAATATATCATTCTTAGTAGAAGTAGGTAATACAAATACTGTGGGGCATAACTTATACTAAAAAAAGTGTGCATTATTTATCTGAAATTTAAATGTATGTTATCCTATATTTTGATTTGCTGTATCTGTCGATCTTACCTGTGAAGAGTTTTTGACAAAAAACGTTTAATCTGAATCTAATTAAGCCCAGAAAGCCCACCTCCAGTTTCTGGAAATAGAGGGAGTGAGTTAAAGATGCCACCAGTGGATAGAGTGTAAGCCTATCTACTGAAGGGTCTTGGGTTCGATTCCGGTCAAGGGCACATGCCAGTGTGGGGTGTGCAGAAGGCAGCTCATCAATGAGTTTCTTGCATCATTTATTTTTATCTCTCCCTCCCTCTCCCTTCTCCTCTGAAATAGATAAAAATATTAAATTTTTTAAAAAAAGACATCACCAGGAAAGAATAGAGATGGGTGCTGGCTGGCACAGGCCCCACCCACCTCAGGAGCAGGTCATGCTGAGGACAAAGTCAAGGCCACATCTGCTCTCTTCAAATCTCTGTGGTTAAAAAATGTATGAAAGATAAGCCTACATACAAATTAAGACCAACTCTTTAGTTTCAGTGCAGTTTTGAGGAGGAAAACGATGAGCAATGAGCCAGGGCTTTCCAGATTGGTGCCTCATTTGCCTCTCCAAGTGGGGAGACTGCGGTGCCCAGTGCCTTGAGCTGTGTGACCAGCGAGCGGAAGGGTTGTGTAGGGGCTTGGTGAGGGCAGGGCACTGAATGTACCACCCTGGGGGCTCCTCAGAAGCCATGGGGAGGGAAAAGTTCTCCTCACCCCCCTAGGGTCTCTGGCTGGGCCTATGAATTGACCAGACGTAAGACAGGTGAGAGGGAGAAAAACATGCAGGTGCCTGGCGCCTTTGTAAGAGAGAGAAGACCCCACAAAGTGATCCTAACAGGGAGCTTTTACCCTTTTCTGACAAAGAAATGATACTTTGGTGAAGAAACGACAGACACAGGGTCAGAGTGGAGAAGTGATGAGGAGACATGGGAAGGGCTAGTGGGAGAAAAGGAGACCTTAGTAGTTTTGTTTGTGCTGACTTATTTCAGCGTCTGTTTCCAGTTTCTGGAACATTGTCTTCCTGATACAGGGAATATTCTTTCTCATGGGAAATTCTATGGCCTATTTTTAGGTGGAGACAGGGAGATCAGGCAGCCCTTCCTGTACCTGTCTCTCAGGTGCCTTCAGCTCAAAATAACCAATATGGCAAAGAGGCCTATTGTAGGGCGGAATGTCCTAAACCTCTTTAAGGATTTACATGTTTCTGTGGGAAGCTACCTGTGTGAATACAGATATTATTAAGGGTTTTCAGAACTTTTCACACACACCCTAGGTGGTTATAATGGAAACAACCCAAATGTCCATCAGCAGATAAGCATACGTTGTCCCACCACACACGGAATATTACTTAGCTGTAAGAAAGGAAGGATGGTTACCTGCTGCAATGCAGATGGACCTCAAAACCGTCATATTAAGTGAAAAAAGCCAGTTACAAATGAGCACATACTATATGATCTCATTTATATGAAATACCCAGAATAGGCAAATTCACAGAGTGACTGCTTCATGGGTTCAGGATTTCCCTTCTGGGTGATGAACATGTTTTGGGACTACATAGAAGTGATGGTTGTACCACATTGTGAATGTACTAAATGCCATTGAATCGTTCACTTTGAAATGGTGAATTAAAATAACAAAATGAAAAAAATGGTGAATTTTATATTATATGAATTTACCTCAATTTAAAAAAAGGTATATCAATATGACATATTTATATTGATTTAAGAACCTACAAAAGAGGTATCAATAACTCCACAGGAAATAAAAGAATAAAAATATGAAAGGGAAGAAAAACGTTAAATTCAAGGCCATTTTTTCTGTGAGGAGGCTGGAGAGGAGGGCATTCATTGGTGGAGATGCACCCAGGGCTTCTCCTGTGTCCTCTTGAAGATAATAATAATAATAACAATAATAAAAATATATATATAATTGATTGATTTGAGCAAGAAAGGGAGAGAGAAGGAGAGAGAGAGAGAGAGTGAGAGAGAGAGAGAGAGAGAGAGAGAGAGAGAGAGAGAGAGAGAGAGAGAGAGAGAGAGAGAGAGACTGTTGTGCCACTGATTCACGCACTCATTAGTTGTTTCTTATATGTGCCCTGTCAGGGATAGAGCCTGCAGCCTTGGTGTATCTGGTCACTGCTCTAACCAACTGAGCTGCCAGCAGGGCTCTCCTGTCCTGTGTCATCTTTCAAACTGGGCACTGAGCACACAGGAGGTCCTGGTGTTTAATGTGCCCCTTTCTGGTAGGCGGCAGCTAAACATTTCACATTTGCAATTCTTATGGGTGGTGAAATGGACTAGCCTTTCCCTTTAAATGAAGTGTCATTTTAAAAATGTCTTTGGTGAATATTATTTTGAATAGTTCTTTTTCTGCCATTTCCCAGAGCCCCCTTGAGCTGTCTGCTTTTCCTTTTGCTAGTACCAGAGGATTGTACTTTTTGGTAAAAAATTGGAAGAATTAGTATTATTACAAAAAAAGATATATGTTTATGGTAAACAAAGTTAAAACAACAAATGAAAGGTGGGATTTCTCACTCCCTACCTAATCCCACTTCTCAGAGGTCTGGGTCAAGGTTCACAGCGGGTTTAGGGAACAAGAGGCTGGCGCAGGGCAGCATTTCAAAGGCAGCCTGGGGTGCCAGCAATGTCACGGAGCTTCTGGGTGGTCCTGACCCTTTCACAGGCGAGGAGAAACTGCCAGACTGGCTGCCTCCGCCAATCTGAATGCCCCTCCTCATCCTTCCTTTGCCCATTCCAGGGGCAACCTTGCACACTCCCTTTGGCCAGGCCAGGGGCTTGGTCAGTGTCAGAGCCAGTGAGATGCTGAGCTGGACCTGGATAGAGGGCAGTCAACCTTCAGGCCTGGGACTGTCCACGTGTGTATGGGTGCGGTGGGGGACCATGGGGTCCCAACGCCTTTCATTCAAGTGGAATCTTTATTCCCTCACTAGCAAGTTGCATAACTTCGCCATGCCTCAGTTCCCACACATCCAAACGAAAAATTCCTCTCAGAACTTCATTCAAATAACGTCTAGCACCAGGTCCGTGCCCACAGCGTCCCTACTTTGGCCTCAGGAAAAGTTGAAAAATACAAGTGGACTGTGGGAATCTTATTTCAGGGAGTGTGCACCCGACGGAGGCTCCCTGACCTGAGTGAGCATCTGTGTGGCCCAGGGGACCCAGATGCCAGCCGTCCGTCTGGACAATGAGCATCAGTGCTCTTTTCTGGAGAGGAAGGGTCATCACGTACTTTATCAGACAAGGCACAGGCATTTTTGGGAATGAAGGGGGCAATGTTAGTCATTTCCTTGGCTCCAGAGAGGAGACCCGGTCACGGGTCACCCTAGGCCACGGCTCAGGCAGGGGTGGAGGTGGGGCGATTCTGCCTCCAGGTGACAAATAGCAGCGTTCTGGAAACGGGTTTTGGCTGTCTCATCTAGGAAAGGGGTTGCTGCAGACACAAAATGGGGAGTCCAAGCCATGCTGCCCAGCATCCCAGGGAGCACAGGGTGACCTTCCCACAACCAAGAGTTATCCGGTCCCAGAAGTCAGCAGTGATGAGGCTGGGAGACGGGCCTCCTCCGGTTTCTCAACCTGGTTTCAGACCTCGCAGGGAGCTCTGGCCAAACAGCAGGGCTTGTTTTGCTGCCGCCTGCCCGGCCCCTGATGTCATCTTTAACTGTCTCGCTCCTCTCGGGAGCAGGAAGGCATTCCTCTGCATGCAGATACCCTGATGTGTGCACATCACGGCCCCTCCCCGCCTAATGGACCCCGAGGTTATTCCAGTTCTTCCTGCTGTTACCGAGCGAGATAAAAGCTCGGTGCACCTGTTGGCCCCGCGTGGCTCAGAGGATGAGGTTCCAGGAATTGAAACTGCTGAGTCATGGGATCTTCGGGGATTGTTTTAAACTTTCTTATCAAGGCAGAAATTTTAATCTGGGGACCCTACACGACCGTCCTCTGAATATGTACCTCTCTGTGGGTCTGGTTCCTCACGGGCCACCCTTGTCGGGAAGACCAAGGCAGAAAGCATTCCTGGATCGGTTACATTACAGCGGGTGCTGTTTTATCAGGGCCACGAACTCCCACCCGATTGGGTGGCGATAACCTTGTAAAGGCCAAGCCCAAAGAATGGTAATTACAGGGGAAAATCCAGTTGGTTGGGGACATCTGGGGTCAGGCCTCCCACACCGTATGCGCCACACCTGAGCGCCCCCTGTCTGCACACAGCCCATCCCACCTCCTGAGTCCCCAGCTGTGGAAGAGGGTGCTAGTCAAAGTCGCTTCTGGGGGAGACAGTGAAGAAAGCCATTTCTCACCATGTCCTACGTGTCTTCAGGGGCCCGTGGTGAGGGTGGAAGCAGATACTGTCCATCCCTGACTGCGCGCCTGCGGGCTGGGGCGAGGGGCCCTTCCAGACTTTGGGGTGGGACATTTGAGGTTGAGTCTCAGAAAAGCTGCCTTGCACACAGACACCCCCTTTTCTGGACACATACCCAGGGGCAGGCTAAGCGTGTGGGTCAATGACCCTAAACTCTCCACTGTCCGAAGCACTGCTGTCCAGCCATGACTGGGACTGACCTCGTTTGGAATCCCGTGGGACCCCTGGTCTATGGGACAAGGACTGATTTTTAAAATCACACAAACATGTAGCTACAAAGGGTAGCATTGAGTGGGGGTGGGGACCACTGCAGGCAGGAGGAACAGCACCGGGCCTGCTGAGCTCTGTAACCTGGACCACTCTCCCACACACAGTGTGGCCTGAGCAGGCCACCTCACCCTCTGACCTCCCCTTCTCCCATAGAGGAGAGCTTATAACTGCAGGCCCACTGCTTCAAACTGCGCCTTTATAACTTATCACCGACAGAAGGGCCCTTCTGAGGACAATAAAAAGGCACAGTTAACAAAGACTCCGCGAGGACAGGCGTGGACCAGGTCTGCTGTGGGCAAACGGATCCTGTCTGCACTGGTGTCCGCCCTCGGGATATGAAGAGTTGTCCTGATTTTACAGCGGAAGAAACAGGCCCTGCTCCTGAGTTCACCTGCCTTCACCCTGGAAGTAGGTGGAGGAGCCAGAATTTTTATGGGGGGAACTTTTGACTCCTAAATCCAAGAGGGGAATTACTAGGCTATACTACTGGGGTTGGGTTGAAATGCTTGCCTTTAGGGTTGTTGGAATTGCCAACATGGATTCAACTTGTCTGGCCCATAGGAGGCACTGAAAAAGGAGGGAATTGTTAGTATTGTAACTGTGAGAACTCAGACCAGCATAGACCCCCTGTTAAGCAATACAGTCCTGGGATCTGGCAAAAGTCACCTCTGCTGTTCCAGGAAATACCTGCCTCTGGAAGATAAGATTATGCATCAGCTCTCACTTCAAAACCTCACTCCCTGGCCCACCATTCCAAAGCTCTTATGTCAGAAACTGCCCAGTCCTGTCCAGTTCCTGACCAGTTCCTGGCCTGACATGACCTGCTTTTAAACCACCCGGCCTGGGCCCTAAAACCCTCAAACCCCTCGTGACCTTTCCCGAGGGAGGTCTGAATAAACCCAGCTTCCATGGACCAACAGGTTTTACTGGGGGAGTCACATAAACAAAAGTAAGGCCCAGGAAGACATTTAGATATGATTAAAAAAAAAAATATATATATATATATATATATTGATTTCAGAGAGGAAAGAAGAGGGAGGGAGAAATGGAAATATCAGTGATGAGAGAGAATCATTGATCAGCTGCCTCCTGCAATGCCCCTCACTGGGGATCAAGCCCAAAAGCCGGGCATGTGCCCTTGGCCAGAATCGAACCTGGGACCCTTCAGACCGCAGGCTGACCCTCTATCCACTGAGCCAAACTGGCCAGGGCAGAAATGATTTTTGTCATTCTACAAACTGAGAATAGCCAAGTGTGGTAGATCTAGGAATGGCCTCCAAAAGATGTCTGCGCCCAAATCCCGGAACCTGTGCCTGCGACCAGACACTGCGCAAGGAGCGATTATCCTGGATTATCCAGGGGGTCCCATGTTGTGGATCGTAAGGGTCCCGGCCAGAGAAAGGGAAGAGGCCAGAGTCAGATGGAGGAAGGGGCCCCAAGCCAAGGAGTGTGGGCCTCCAAAAGCTGGAATTGGCAAGAAAATGGGTTTTCCTCTGAAGCTTCAGAAGGAACACAGCCCTGCCCACCCTTTTAAACTCTGCCTTTCGGAGCTGTAAGAACACATCTGTGTTGTTGTAAGTCACTGTTGTTTACATTGCAGGGATCAAACCCACAACCTTGGCCTGTCCGAATGAGGCCCTAACCAACTGAGCTACCCGGCCAGGGCCTGACAGTGCCTTCCTTAATTCTCACAACCGGGATTGTCATGAAGTGGATTGCATGTCTGTCTAAGTGGCTGTATCTCTATATGGTCTGTTTTGCATGAGCATGAAGCAAGGTACAGGACACAGGCCAGGCAGAGGGGAAGAGAGGGTCTGGGGTGGTTAGTTTTCCTTCCCCTCCCCAGCTCCTACTCCATCCCCAGCTCCTGCCCTTCTTCCCCAGCTCTAGCTCATCTCCTCCCTGCCTCTCCCCTTCCTCCTTCTTTTGCATTGCTCCACAGATTGCATAAAATACCTGGGAGAAGGAGAAAGGCAGAACGGCATTTCCAGTTAGCAACAGGAACAACAAGAAAGTTCATGGGGGGAGGGGGAGGAAGGATGGGTAAAGCAAGGGTTTGAAACCCAAGTTCCAATGACTTAATAGACAAAGAAGGAAAATCTATAAAGTAGGACTTATGGACAGAAAATTCTCAAGAACATTATACTGCGTCTCTCTCTGTCTCTCTCTGTCTCTCTCTGTCTCTGTCTCTCTCTCTCTCTCTTGCTCTGTTTCTCTTTCTGTCTGTCTGTCTGTCTGTCTGTCTGTCTGTCTCTCTCTCTCTCTCTCTCTCTCACACACACACACACACACACACACACACACACACACACACGCGCGCGCGCGTGCGCGCGCACAGAGCCCTGTTTCTAGGTAGGATTTCTAAACCTAGAGCCTGGGAAGATGGGTTGCAGGAGGCAGTGAAAGCCAGGACGCTGTGGGCCAAACCTGCTGTTCTGGGTTCCTTGTTCCTCCTGAGGAGCCCCCAGCATTCCCATCAGGTCTTCCTTAGGAGGGTCTGACCCCCAGGGTCCCCATCTTCTCCGACCCTCACTATTTCTTCTCAGATGCGGACTCCTGCCTGGTCTAGGCATCATCGCTGCTTCTCAGATGGAATGGGTTTTCGAGCCAGGCCTGGTGGAAGCTGGGTGACCAGACTCCCTGGAGGCAGAGGCCGCCATGTGTGTGCAAACATGCGTGGTCCCCGGTGGTCCCTGGTGCCTGGAGCGAGCACCAGCGCCCTGTGAAGCTGGTGGAGGGAGGCGGTGCTCCGTCACATCAGCTCCCACGATTCCCAGGAAGTCCCACCCTTCCGAGGAGAGGGTCAAAACCACCCAGAAGCTTGGGGAAAAAAGATGCACAATCCCATTCCTGGTGCCCAAGCTGGGCACCACTGCCTCTGAAACGTTGGCACCTCTGCTGAAATAACACTTGTTAACATTATTCTGAAAACAAGGTTTTTCTGTACAGAAATAGTATGGTCCTAATTCAAAGAAATTCAATAGAGGAGGGGAGAGGGGCGTGAACATAGATACACACATAGATTCGGTGTATGATTATAGGTGTCACTTTCCTTTCAGTGAAAACAGAATGATTATCCACTAAAGCATATCAAGTCCCATTTTGAAAAGTAGAAAGATCAATAAAGCAAAGATTAAGGAAGAGGGAAGAACTGACTTCAGCCTTAACCTCACTATCAGCAGGCCAGCCTCCCAGACTGGCCAAGAAAAGGCAGCTTCCTGTGGGAGTAACAGCAGCAGGTCAGCCTGAGAGCGGAGATTCCACCGGGTCTCCAGAAGGTTCTTCCTACTTCCTGCTGGGAGTGAACCCACTGGCCCTCACTGAGGTCTTTCCAAAGCTCTGGAACCGAGAACCTCAAGTGTTCACGTGCATGAGAAGCACCTGGGAGCCTGTTGGCCAGGGCTGTGAGGCAGAGGCCGAGTTTCCGATTCAGGGGTGGTGGTGGGGGAGGGGGAAGGGGTCTGGCCATGCTGGTGCTGCTGGCCTGGGGGACCGCACGTGGATCTGCAGGGTTAGGTTTCTCCATAATGAAGTTACTTTCCCCCTTTTACATTTAGTAAGTATTTCAGGGGGAAAAGACTTAATTTTTTATTTATCTTCTACCTGCTAATTTTAGCATCCATTCATGTTTCTTGTCTGGATTATTTCTATATGTCTGATAGTGATATTCTTATTCCATCATTCTCTCTTTATTTATTAGTTTATGGTATAACAGTATGCCACAAGAATTTACAAAATATATATTTTTTATTGATTTCAGAGAGGAAGGGAGCAGCAGAGGGAGAGAGAGATGGAAATAGCAATGATGAAAGAGTCATTGATCAGCTGCCTCCTGCACACCCTCTCCAGCAGATCAAGCCTGCAACCTGGGCATGTATCCTGACTGGGAATCGAACAGTGACCTCTTGGTTCATAGGTCAACATTCAACCACTGAGCCACGCTGGCTGGGTGCCACAGTAATTTTTAAAACAGAGAATACCTGGCTATTTAGCCACAGGCACTGACGGTTTTTTCCTTTAGATGAACTAACTAACTAAATAAATAAATACAACAGCCAACACAAGAAATGCCATCTTGTGTGAATAAATCAAAATTATACTTACCTCGCTCTGGCCAGTGTGGTTTAGTTGGTTGGAGCTTCATCCTGTATATGGAAAGATCCTGGGTTCGATTCCCTGTCAAGGACATGTGTGAGAGGCAACCAATTGATGTTTCTCTCTCACATCAATGTTTCTCTCTGTCTGGCTGTCTCTCCCTCCCTCTCTCTAAGATCAATAAATGTGTCCTCTGATGAGGATTGAAAACAAGTTATACTTTTTTTTTGTCAGATTGGCAAACAATATATTTTTTGGTGTGCCACAGAACTTTGGTGGTTTATGTGTGTCAGGAGGTGGGAAAGGTTGAAAATCATGGCATTGTAGTGTCAAGAAGAGCTTCCTCTTTCTCTTATTCATTCTTTAATTTATGTCAGTGTGAACTCAAGGACTCCTATTTGATTCAGCAGGTTGTAATCCATTTCTATCATTCCTTATTTTGAAGTTCAAGGTGGCCCAGATTTGGAAGTGGGAGTCCACTCAAATGGAGTTTAGTGGCTTTTGTATTATTGCATCAGTCTTGAAGAGCTTTCTTACTTTGTTGCCTAAAAAGAAGTTCCAGGAGCATCCTGTTCTTTTCTGCCCTCACCCTAGAACCATACAGTTCTCCATGCAGTCCCGGTTTCTCTTCATGCAAAGTGGGATTTAGACACCAAGATCTTCGTAACAAGATAGCTGTGTGTGTGTGTGTGTGTGTGTGTGTGTATTTGCATATTTATTTCTATATTTACATTGAAAAATATGCATTCAACTCTTCCAATGCTAATTCAGTTTCATTTTTTAACTTGATTTTTAGAGAGAGGAAGAGAGAAAGAGATAGAGAGAGAGAAACATCAATTGGTTGCCTCCTGCATATACCCCAATCAGGGATCAAACCCACAACCTAGGTATGTGCCCTGACTGGGAACTGAACTTGCAACCTTTTGGTGTATGGGATGAGGCTCCAAACAACTGAAGCATCTGACCAGGGCTGTTGTTCACCTTACCCCATGCATTCATTGGTTGCTTCTCCTATGTGCCCTGACCAGAGATGGAACTTGCAACCTTGGTCTATGGGTCTGACACTCTGAGTTACCTGGCCAAGGCCCCTCCTTTTATATTTGGATCTCCTTTCTCTAAAGTAAGAAAAATGGATCATGTTATTCTCAATATAGCTACATATTTTCTTGATCCTTTGAGTGCAACAAACCCAAAGCACTAGGAAACCGCTCTCACACATCCTCCTCAGCTGAACATCAACTGCTGGCTGTTACCCCACCGTGTCCAAGGGCTCAATCCTCATGGATATTCTACATATTTAGTTCCATTGGACTTGGTGATACTTGATGTAAGATTTAAAAAATATATTGATTTTTTACCTAGAGGAAGAGAGAGGGATAGAGAGTTAGAAAATTCGATTAGAGAGAAACATCCATTAGCTGTCTCCTGCATACCTCCTTTCGGAGATGTGCCTGCAATCAAGGTACATGCCCTTGACCAGAATCAAACCTGGGACCTTTCAATCCGCAGGCCAATGCTCTATCCACTGAGCCAAACCTGTTAGGGTGACGTAAGATTTTTTAAAAATTTATCTTTATTGTTGACAGTATTATAGATGTCCCCTCTTATTGAACCCCTCCTCCTCACTTCCACCCCCTCCCCAGGCCTTCACCACACTATTGTCTGCATCCATGGGTTATGCATATAAGTTCTTTGGTAGATCTCTTCCCACCCCCACCCTCTTCCCTCCGAGAATCCTTAGTCTGTTTCATGCTTCCATGTCTCTGGACCTATTTTGTCAGTTTCTTTTGTTCATTAGATTTCTTCATGTACGGTTTTTAATCTATGTTCACAAGTTATATTGGCCATGTTTTTGTTTGTTTGTTTGTTTTGTTTTGCTCTTATAGCCAAGAAAGAGTTTATTAGTCGAGGAGATGGCACCATGCCCGGAGTCAACAGTGAGCAAATGACCAAAGACCTGGCTGTTAGCCAAGGTTTTTGGTTTTGAGAAATTTTATGAGTTTATTTGAGTCAAACTGTTGACATATGCCACTGAGCAAGATCGAAAATGTTCCTGGCCATGGTTTTAATTTCTCACAGGTTCTTCTCTGGTATTATATCAAGGCAAATCTAGCCTAATTAAATCAGGTGGGCAGCTTTTTTCATTTTTTTTTTTTTTTATCCTCCAGAACAATATTAGAATTATCTGGGTTTTGGTAGAACTTTCTTATGAAATCACTAGGGTCCTATGGAGTCTCTGGATGTTAAACGACTATCTCAAATGGAGATAGGTCTATTGTAGTCCCCTTAAGTGATTTTGAAAGGTTATGTTTTTTCAGAATATTGTCAGTTTCTTCTAATTCTTCAAACTTATTGGTATAAAGCTGCTTCCAGGGTTATCTTATTTTATAACCTCTAGAGTATCTGTAGCATGCCTCTTTTCATTACTAAAATTTATATTTTCTTTTCCCTCCATCTATATAATAAAAACCTAAGCGATTGTGAAGACGCAATGAAGAGAATGACCAGTCACTATGATGCGCACTGACCACCAGGGGGAAAACACTCAATGGAGGAGCTGCCCCTGGTGGTCATTGCATTCCCACAGGGAGAGCGCTGCTCAGCCAGAAGCTGGGCTCATGGCTGGTGAGTGCAGCAGCAGTGGCAGAAGCCTCTCCCACCTCTGCGGTTGCGCTAAGGAGCAGCGAGCCACAGTAAGGAGCAAGGGGTCTCAGACATCCTCCGAGGGGTCCCCGATTGTGAGAGGTTGCAGGCCAGGCTGAGGGACCCCCCTGCAGTGTATGAATTTCATGCACTGAGCCTCTAGCAAGTAATATAATCAGGATTTTATCTATCAGCTTTTATTTTTGAATACCAATTTTTAGTTTGTTGATATCTGAGTTGATTCAAATTCATTTTTATTAATTTACTAAAGGCCCAGCGCACAAAATTCATGCAAGGGGGTGGGGGTGAGGGACATCCCTCAGCCTAGCTGCACCCTCTCGCAATCCAGGACACCTCGGAGGATATCTAACTGCTGGTTTAAGCCTGATCCCACATTGGGCCTAAACTGGCAGTTGGACATCACTCTCAAAATCTGGGACCACTGCTCCTAACTGTTCATCTGCCTGCCTGCCTAATCACTCCTAACTGCTTCTGCCTGCCTGCCTGACCACCCTTAACTGCTTCTACCTTGGTTCCTGATTCTGCAGGTTCGTCCAGAAGGACATCTGGAATGACATCTGAAAGGTCGGTCAGCTGTCTGGTCTAATTAGCATATTGTGGTCTTATTATTATAAATCATTCTCTTCCGATTTCTTTGTGTTTACTCTGATATTCTTTCTCTAATTTGTTGCATTGGACACTTAGCTCATTAATTTTAATCTCTTTTCCTCATTATATATGTTCATTTAAAGACATACAGTATGTTTCCCTGTAGGCACTACCTTTAACAAGGTAAGGTTTTCATTGTTGTTCAGTTATATTTTCTCATTTATATTATGATTTCCTCTTCAAGCCATGAATTATTTAGAGAGTTGTCTTTAAATTTTCAAGCATATAGAATGTTTTGGTTTTCATTATGTGTTGTATATAAAAATACTAAAATCTGAATCACAAGGATGAAGTAAATAATTTGTTCCTAGCAAAATTTAATTGTAAAATCCTTTTTCATTTATACCAAATAAAATATTTTTATTTTATATTTTAAAATATATTTTTATTGATTTCAGAGAGGATGGGAGAGGGAGGCAGAGAGAGATAGAAGCATTACTAATGGGAAAGATTCCTTGACTGCTGCCTCCTACACACCCCACACTGGAGATCAAGCCCACAACCCGGGCATGTGCCCTGACCAGGAATCAAACCATGAACTCCTGGTTCATAGGTTGATGCACTACCACTGAGCCATGCCAGCTGAACCCCAATAAAATATTTTGAATGTGTGCAGTGGATGCATTTTTATATGGTTTATAGCTTGTGGGTTAGCACTAACTAACGTGGGAATACCTGAGCCCTACAAATACCTTCAGCTGGACTCTGGAGATGGACAGGCAGTTGAGACGTACAGGAGGTGCTGTGGGAAGTATAAGATGATCCCTGGGTCCAGGGGACCTAGAGACAGTGGGCACCAGGAAGAAGGCACCCAAAGATACCATCTCTCCATCCACATTATTCACCCACTGGCGACTTCCTCCGGGTCCAGCCCACTGTTTCTGTTCTTCAGGCTCAGTTAGAAAACTTCAGAGGAAACACAAAACAATGGCAGAATCAAATGGGGACTTTCCTGGCCATGGGGTTGAGGACACAGTGAGCAGATGACCAAGGTACAGTCTCTGAGTGGACGGCAGGTAACCCGGCAGCTGGAAGGTCAGGGAAGGTCAGCTTGTGGTTTGGGACCTGCCTCTATTGGGAGGTTCAGGACCAAGGAGCCTCAGACAGCGTCTGCCCCCCAGCCATGCCTCCCGGGTTCTCCAGGACTCCTGGGTAGGCTTTTGTTTCCCATTAAATGAGTGGTTGCCACATCCCCCTGGGACTGGGGTATTTCCAACAAGGGATGTCCCTGCGTCTCTTCCCACGGGTGTACTGTTGGGGTGGGAAGAACCCCCGGAGGCCCTCAATGTCACTCCTTCCTAGCTCTACACGCCTCGTTCCTCTGGATCCTAAGCAGGTGGGTGCCAGCAACTGAGTGTGGGTGGGACAGAGGAGGGCCTCCTTGCGTGTCATCCCTGGGGCTGGAGACATTTGTAGCCTTTATTCCGTTTTTCAAAAAGCGATGAGTGAGGATAATCCATTTGCTCCAAGTCCCAGAGTAAATCTAAGTAAACTCTGGAGACAGGCCCCCTTAGGAGAGAACGCGTTCCTCCTCACCAGCTCTTCATGGCACCCCCTCCCCAGAGGCCAAAGCTTCTGGTGGTGCTGGGCCCTTTGGTGGCCGTGAACCAGTCGCTAGAGTTGAGTGGAGATGGTTCAACTCTAGAGCCAGCTCTCACTAGCCTGGTGCACTCACACCATCCCCCTGTGCCTGGATCTCCTCATCTGGACATGAAACGGAGCCTTTGGCAAGGTGCTGGGGAGAGAAAGTGGATGATTGGCAAGGGCCTGGTCTGAGGTCCTCCTAAGAGAGCAGGTATTCAGCCCTGATGGGACAAAGGGCCGCGATGGCAGCCGCAAGGTTTACTGGGATGGAACAGCTGCTGCTGCGGTGAGTGGCCTGGGCAGGGCCCATCCTCTCTCCCTGCATCTCAGTTTCTGCTTCTGTGGAGTGGCAGGAAGTTGGGCATGGTCTTCACTCAATGCCTGCAATCTGGCACACCTGGGAGCTGCCTGGGCACTGAGCCCCACTCTCAGGTTCTCTGGGTGCCTCTCCATCCGCCTGAAGAAGGACTTGGCTTGCAAAAGGCCATTCCTCAGCCCCATGTGGGGTGCCCACCTGGGACCCTCTGCCCTGCAGAGTCCTCACCTGAGGGCAGAGCCTGCTGAACAAGGAGCAGCAAGTCGCACTCTACCACCTGAGCCTTGAAAACTGACTCCTAGTTTCTTCCCTCCCTGAGTTTCAGCTTCTTCTCTTCTAAAAATAGGAGGTCCCATCTGATGACCCCCAAAGCTCTTCCAGTGCTAAACATCCAAACCACCCAGGCACCTCACTTTCTTTTTTCTTTTTCTTTTTTAAAAATAAATCTTTATTATTCACATTATTACAAATGTTCCTCATTTTTTCCCCCTCCATTGCTTCCCTCCACCAGGTTCCCACCCACCCTCTGCCCTTTCCCCACCCCCCATTGTCCTCATCCATAAGTGTACAGTTTATGTTCAGTCTCTTCCCGCACCCACCCACTCTCCTTTTCCCCAAGAATCGTCAGTTCACTCCCCTTCCATACCTCTGATTCTATTATATTCACCAGTTAATGTTGTTCATCAGATTTTTTAATTCCCTTAGTTTTTAGATTCACTTGTTGATAGTTACATATTTGTTGTTCATAATTTTTATCTTTATTTTCTTCCTCTTCCTAAAGAACCTCCTTCAGCAATTCATACAATTCTGGTTTGGTGGTGATGAACTCCTTTAGCTTTTTTTATTTTTTTATTTGTGAAGCTCTTTATCTGGCCTTCGATTCTGAGTGATAGCTTTGCTGGGTAGAGTATTTTTGGCTGTAGGTTCTTGCTATTCATCACCTTGAATATTTCTTGCCATTCCCATCTGCATGGTTTCTATTGAGAAATCAGCTGACAATTGTATGGGTGCTCCTTTATAGGTAACTACCTGCTTTTCTCTTGCTGCTTTTAATATTCTCTCTTTGTTTTTTGCTCTTGGAATTTTAATTATGATGTGTCTTGATGGGTCTTCTTTGGATTCCTTTTGTTTGAGGTTCTGTACGCTTCCTGGACTTGTAAGTCTATTTCTTTCACCAGGTGGGGGAGGTTTTCTGTCACTATTTTTTGCAGTATGTTTTTGTTATCTTGCTCTCTCTCTTCTTCTGGGACCCCCATAATCCTGATGTTGGTTTGTTTGAAGTTGTCCCAGAGGTTTCTTACATTATCTTCAACTTTCTGGATTCTCTTGTCTTCTTGCTTCTGTGGAGGAGTGTCTTCTAGTCCTTTATGTTCCAAATCTTTGACTTGATTCTTGTGATCTTCCATTCTGTTTTTAAGACTCTGTATATTTTTTATTTCAGACAATGTATTCTTTATTTCTAGTTGATCTCTTTTTATTTATAGTTGATCCCTTTTCATATCCTCATGGATCTCATTTATTTTATCTGCCTTTTCTAGGAAATTCTTGAAAAACCTTATAAGTGTGGTTTTGAACTCTATTCCCAGTTGCTTTTTGTCCTCCATTTCTTTCATTTGTGTTCTGTTTCCTTGTCTCAGCATTTTCGCTGCTTCCCTGAGTTGGAAGGGTGGCTTTGTGTGCTAAGGTGTCCTATATGGTTCAGTGGGTCAGCCTCCCAGTTACCTGAGGTGGACACTCTTGGTGCCCCCCTTTGTAGACTATGTGTATAACCTTGTTATAGTTAAGTCTTGATTGTTGTTGTTATCACTGGGAGGAACTGACCTCCAGGCCAATTGGCTGTGAGGATCAGCCTTATTTGACTAGACTTGGAAAATTGCAAAAACCTCTGTGCTCAGCTTGGATGGGGTGGAGTTTCAGGGTGGAGCCTACAGCCTTAGCTTCTCGTCAGCCCTGCCCTATGAGGTTCCTGAGTCTCAGTGTTCCTCAGTGTCCTTCGGTACTCGCTGCAAGCACCTCTGAGAGAAAGGTGCCCTTGAGTTTCGCCCACTAACAAACAGTCTAGGCTCTCCTGCAATGAGCCCAGAACTGGAGTTCAGTGCAGTTTGGAAGTGGGGCTCAGAGCAGTATGGAGCTTTTGTCTCCTTCCTGCTAGGGCAATCCAGCCACACAGTCAACAGTCCGTTCTCTGCGCACAATGTGCATGCCTCTAGGACTTCCTTTCGCTGCTCCCCTGAATTTCTGCCTTACAGCTCAGACTCCCACCATGAGCCTGGGTCCCCAGGGTCTAGCCTAGAACTGGGGTTCATTGCAGTCAGAACTGGGGCTCAACACAGTCCAGAGTTTTTGTCTCCTTCCCGCTAGGGCTATCCAGCGGCACAGTCAACAGTCCATCCTTTGTGCATAATGTGCACACCTCTGGGACTGCCTTTCACTGCTCCCCTGAATTTCTGCCTTACAGCCCAGACTCCCACCATATAAGCCTGGGTCCCCAGAGTCTGGCCTAGAACTGGGGTCCAGTGCTGTTGGAACTGGGGTTCAGCACAGTCCGGAGCTTTTATCTCCTTCCCACTAGAGAATGCCAGCCAAGCACTCAGCCTCCCCCTCCTCTCCGGCTTCTTCCTCTCCCCACTAGCTCGCACCATGTCTCCGCACCTTAGGCTTTTACAGCTCCTCTAATTTTCCTTCTGGTTTTCTCTTTCCTTCTAGTTGTAGAATTTCTAGTCAGCCAACTTTCCTATAGTTCTGAATAATGTCCATTTTGTATTTTAGTTGTATTTTTTTGAAATTGTTGTGTGAGGCTGCAGTTAGGTGTTTACCTATGCCGCCATCTTGGTTTTTTCCTCACTTTCTTGTTTTAAGGTAACACTCAAGAAAAGTGTTATTATATCAACTTCAGAAAACAGTACCCATCAGCCACACACAGGAGACTTGGCAAGCATGTGACAGCCATAGGCTCATTTCTCATTGGGTCTTTATCCGGAGAGATGAGAACATTGCTCTGTCCATAATTCAGAGAAGAAAATGAAGTCCTGCCCAGTAAATAGAGCGTCGGTCAGTGGACTAAAGGATCCTGGGTTTGATTCTGGTCAAGGGCAGATACCTCAGCTGAGCGTTGAGGCAACCAATCAATGTGTCTCTCTCACATCAATGTTTCTCTCTCTGTCCCTCCCCCTCCCTTCCACTCTTTTTAAAAATTATCAGAGCTTGCCAAAACTGGTTTGGCTCAGTGGATAGAGCGTTGGCCCGCGGACTGAAAGGTCCCCGGTTCAATTCCGGTCAAGGGCATGTACCTTGGTTGTGGGCACATCCCCAGTAGGGGGTGTGCAAGAGGCAGCTGATCGATGACTCTCTCTCATCGATGTTTCTAACTCTCTATCCCTCTCTCTTCCTCTCTGTAAAAAACCAATAAAATATATTTTTTTAAAATAAAAATTATCAGAGCTTGCCGAAACCGGTTTGGCTCAGTGGTAGAGCGTCGGTCTGTGGACTGAAAGGTCCCAGGTTCGATTCCAGCCAAGGGCATGTACCTAGGTTGCAGGCACATCCCCAGTAGGGGGTGTGCAAGAGGCAGCTGGTCGATGTTTCTTGCTCATCGATGTTTCTAGCTCTCTATCTCTCTCCTTTCCTCTCTGTGAAAAATCAATAAAATATATTTTAAAAAATTATTGGAGCTTTAGCTGGTTTGGCTCAGTGGCCTGCAGACTGAAGGGTCCAAGATTCAATTCCGGCCAAGGGCACATGCCCAGGTTGTGGGCTAAGTCCTCAGTAAGGAGTGTGCAGGAGGGAGCTGATCCATGAATATCTCTCATCATTGATGTTTCTACCTTTTCTCCCTCTCCCTTCCTCTCTAAATCAATAAAACTATATTAAAAAAATAAATAAATGGAAAAATATCTCAGGGTGAGGATTAACAAAAAACAAACAACAAAAGAAAACAAGAGTTCTCTTTGATCATGGCTGGGAGTGGTCAAACCAGGATTTGAACTAGGCCTTTGGACCCCAGACTCTGGTGGAACAACAGACTAAGGTGCAAACCCTGGTTCTGCTGCGGGAGCACTGGAAACCAAGGTTGGAAGGATGTAGTCCCCAGGTTTGACCACAAGATGGCGAGCCGACTCTGGGCCATCTTGTGGTCAAACCTGGGGACTTAGGGGGGAGCAGGGGCTCAGTTGGTGTCACAAAGGTGTGTTGACACTGACGCCTTATTTTCCCTCTCCAGTTCCCAATCTGGTCTCCAGAGGTTTGCAGTGATCTTTAAAACAAACAAACAAACAAAAAGCCGATCAAAGCAGGTGGTGTGTTTTAAGAGCTTCTCACCTTACTGACCCCTCCTTTCTTCCATCCTGAGGTCAGCCTGCCTGCTGGTGACAATGCCCTTGAGCAAGGGCTCAGCTGGACCCTCTCAGAAGAGGAGCCCTGAGTACACTAGGAACCCTGCCATCTGGTCAACCGACGGCTCCATGATTCACAGAGTGAAGATGTGTCTGGTCTTTTATATATATATATATATATATATATATATATATATATATATATATATATATATATATATATATGTGTGTGTGTGTGTGTGTGTGTGTGTGTGTATTATTGATTTTTCACAGAGAGGAAGGGAGAGAGATAAAAAGTTAGAAACATCAATGAGAGAGTTACATCGATCAGCTGCCTCCTGCACACCCCCTACTGGGATGTGCCCACAACCCAGATACATGCCCTTGACTGGAATTGAACCTGGGACCCTTGAGTCTGCAGGCTGACACTCTATTCATTGAGCCAAACCGGTTTCGGCTGTGTCTGGTCTTATGTCTGCTGATTAATTAACCCGTGGAGACCTAGAACATGAAATGTAGACTCTGGTTTGAGAGTAATTTCATTCATGCCTTCATTAATCAATATTGATTCAGCCCCTTCACTTGGATACAACCAACAGTGATGTCACAGGGTGTCAAAAATATGCTATAGTGCTCTGGCAGAGTAGCACAGGTAGTTATTGTCCCAATATGCCAAGGTTGTGGGTTCGATCCCTGGTCAGGCACATCCAAGAATCAACCAATGAATGCCTAAATAAGTAAAACAACAAATTCATGCTTCTCTCTTTCTCTCTACCTTCCTCTCTCTCTCTAAAATCAATACATTTTTTAAAATGTTATAGCCAGCCGAAACCGGTTTGGCTCAGTGGTAGAGCATCGGTCTGCAGACTGAAAGGTCCCAGGTTCGATTCCGGTCAGGGGCATGTACGAAGGTTGCGGGCACATCCCCAGCGGGGGGTGTGCAAGAGGCAGCTGGTCGATGTTTCTCTCTCATCGACGTTTCTAGCTCTCTATCTCTCTCCCTTCCTCTCTGCAAAACATCAATAAAATATATATATTTTAAAAAAATAATAAAAAATAAATAAAATGTTATAGCCAGCCTCCTACTCACTAGAGCCCTCAAGCCATCCAAAATAATAATAATGATAATAATATAAATAAAACAAAATTAGCCAAGGGTGTGTTTAAAATTCCATAAGATGGTGTTTTCATATGTAAAAGGCAGTAACCAATTCTTTAATTTGTCATTGGAATAATGGACCACCCATTAGGAAGAGAAAAAAATGGCTTCTATAAAACCCAGAGAAGATCTCTACTTGGATGCTGTCCTCAATGCTTCTGTTTATCTGTCAGGAAGATGGCAAATAGAAAGAGGACGTGCCTGCCATGCAGACAGGGCTTTCCTAATCCCTCCTCAGGGAAGAAAGGAGCTATGACTCAGCTTTTTTGATCTGATTTGGTTTGTTTTGTTTTGGGAGAATGAGTCAGGGAAGGCTTTCTGGAGGAAGTGGCATCTAAGCTAAGCCAAGGATAGAAGGATAAGTAGAAGCCAACCAGAACTGGGGAGCAGGGGAGGGGAGGTCACCCCAGGAGGGAGCAGCAAGTGCAAAGGCCTGGAGGGGAAGAACGTTCTGGGCCCTGAGAGCCTGTCGGTGTCTGGAGCCAGAGCAGGAGCTCACTAACCTACGGGGCAGCACCGAGGCTGGAGGCAGGGAGCAGCGAGGCGCTACTCCCTGTGTAACCCAGTGAAGTGCGTTAGACTTCTTGGGAGCAGTGAGAGCATGAAATGGTTTTCAGCAAGAGATCTGATTCAATTTTCATTTTAAAAAGATCTCAACAGCAGCAATATGAGAAACCAGGGCCGGTGATTAATTAGGCTGTTGTCACAGCGCCCGGGTGAGAGTTGCCGCCGCCTAGCCTGGGGTACAGAAGTGATGATGAAGAAAGTGAGATCTTTGTTAACAAATATCACCCTGATCAATTCAATTAAAAAAAAAATAAGGACAAGGAGACTGAGATCTGAGGACATCTGGAAGCAGAGTTGACCACTGGTGGCTACCTGTGGGGGGAGGGTCAAAGGAGGAGAATGAAAGGACAGAGGGTGAGAACTTGGCGGTCTGGGTTGCGGGGCACTGACTGCCATTTCCATAGCTGAAGACTGGAAGGAAGTAGGCAGGGAGACAATGTAAAATTTCGTTATGGACACATTACGTATGGAATGCCCAAGCGACCTTCTAATGAGGGAGTCATGCAGCAATGGATCTGTGAGGTGACCACAGACTGGAGGCCTAAACGGGAGGGTCCTCAGCCACTAGATAGTGTTTGAAAGCACGGTGATGAAGGAGACCATCCTGTGAGCATCCAGCTACGAAAGGACCATGCTGGGCCCAACCTCTAGTCTAGAGGCAGGAAGAAGAGGAATGGAGGATGAAGACAGGAGTGGCGGGATGAGGCGAGAAGACCATGAGCATGTCACAGAAGGAGAGTGAGGAGAGCGGTCAGCTGTGTTAAGTACAGCTAAGAAGCCCCATCACATGAAGGCCTGAACATGTCATTTCCTGAACATGACCTTGGCAAGGGCAAATTCAGGGGGGCACCAAAGCCAGACTGAAGTGGGCTAGAGAATGGGAGTGTAGGCAACGGAGAAGTTTGACTCTAAAGGGAGGCAGAGGAAGGAGGATAGGAGGGAGGGTGCTGGTGTCCCCTGTAGGAGTCAGAGGGTGTCTGTTCTTGCTCCAACATGGGAGCAGCTCTGTGGGCTGATGAGAAGCGACAGTGGGGAGAAAGAGAAATTCAGAAGAGTCATTCAGGACTTGAAGTCCTTGAGAAGGTAAAAGAGTGGAGACTGGCCTTCTGTAAAAGCAGGTTTATGTCTCCTTCAGCCAGGGGAAAGGAAGAGCAGAAGGGAACACAAGGAAAGGAGCAGGCTTCAGCGACAGCAGGACCACACCCTCAGTATGGGGATGGGGAACAGAAGTCTCTTGGCAAGATGTGGCTTGTCTCCAAGGTCTGAGGCAACTGGCCCAAGAGGTGAGTCGTCTTGGCCTGGAATGGAGACCCGCCCATGCAAATGTCCTGGCTCACTGACAGCCTGGCTCACTTCCTGGTGGAGGCTGCACACAGCGGGAGCTCCACCCAGCCAGAGGCCATCCAAAAGAGCCCGGAGAAAGTTGTTACCACGGGAATTCTTTAGCAAGACTTCGGGTCTCGTTTCTGCAGAGAGGAGATGAGACATTGACAAAGGGCCTTAATCCTCCCTTAATCCTGCCCAATGCCAGCCCTGCTCGCACGCCTCTCCTGCTCAGTTAGGTGCTTAGGAAAAGACAGCACTGACTCAGGTGTCTAAAGAAGACAGGGAGGAAAGAAAGAGGAAGATTCCTTACAGTCAAGGTGTTTCAAAGGGAGAAGCTTCCAGAGTGACTGTCCTATCCTTCCACACTTAGCCATGCTCTGTGCAGCCTGAGGCTCGGGTGGCTGCTCCTGGCATGGCCCCTCGGCCTCAGCTGGGCTCAGCAATGCCCGAATCCTGGCACAATGCCCGAATCCTGGCACAATGCCCCTTGAACTCCTCGTCGGCAATAAGTATTACAACTTCCAGCTTTTAAGCACCAAGCTCAGGTGCTCGAATACTTCCCCACAACTCTAGGATTGCCTCTTGGGTGGACCTTCAGGGGTAAGAGTGGGCTGAGTTAACATTAGATTCAGGGTGGTATAGTGGCTATAGGAGTCTTGTTAGCTGACGCTCTTAGTGAAGGACCTACTTCCTAGGCTTGTTATGAGGTTGAAATGAGTTCATGCTCACAAAGCACACAGAACACACCACCTTTGTGCTGTATTCTATTAGGTTATTATTATTTGGGGGTCACCTCTTCCCCTCTCCATCTCCATCAGCCCCCCCCCCTTCTCCCCCCAATATCAAACCACCCACATACACATAAAAAGAAAGTGCTTTCTAAGATGACACTGCTTTATGATAATTTCCTACACTTCCTATGGCTCACCACTACTAACCCCTCCTGCTCTTATCCATAGAATTTCAGGAATTATCAGTCTGGTTTTTGCTGTTATCATTATATTAAATTAAAATAATTTTGAGTCAGCTGAAACTGGTTTGGCTCAATGGATAGAGTGTCGGCTTGGGGAATGAAGGGTCCCGGGTTCGATTCCGGTCAAGGGCATGTACCTCGGTTGCGGGCACATCCCCAGGGCGGGGTGTGCAAGAGGCAGCTGATCGATGACTCTCTCTCATCAATGTTTCTATCTCTCTCCCTTCCTCTCTGTACAAAATCAATAAAATATATATTTTTTAAAAAATAAATAATTTTGAGTCAAAGCAAGAGCTATTAGATTCCCAGGCAGGGTGCATACTCAGGTTATAGTTTGATCCCCAGTTTAAGGGTGCATACAGGAGGTAACTGATAGATGCTTCTCTCTCCCTTTCAGCCCCCTCTCAAAAAAAAAAAGAAAAAGAAAGAAAAAGAAAAGATATATCACTTCTGTGATTCCAAGAGGTCAGAAGCTATGTGCCTAGAACTGGGGTAGAGACCAAATATATATATTTTTATTATATCACAGCATCTTAAAATAAGCAAGAAACAATTTGGAAGAATCATTTATGTACCCAGAATGCTGTAGTAGTAGGTATTCTCTCTACTTACCTCTTCCATGTGAACCAAGCTGAGCTAATCACACACACTCACACACACACTCACACACACACACACACACTCACACACACACTCACACACACACTCACACACACACACTCACACACACACTCACAAACACACACTCACAAACACACACTCACACACACACAGTCACACACACTCACACACACTCACACACACTCTCACACACACACACACTCACACACACACACTCACAAACACATACACACACTCACACACACACACTCACACACACACACACTCACACACACTCACACAACACACTCTCTCACACACACACTCACACACATACACACACATACACACACTCACACACACACTCACACACTCACACATACACACTCACACACTCACACACACACACACACACATACACACACACACACTCACACACACACACACACACACACACACACACACACACACACACACACACACACACACACTCCTGGGGTTTGCCAACTTGAAATCTTGTAGTTCCAACCTTCTACCCTCAGGGAAAGACTTACAAATTTGATTGGGTTAAATTCTAAGGCGCTGAGCAAATACGATTTACTAATGGGCCAGATCACTGAAATGGCAGCTCCTGACCCCAGCAGTTCTAGTTCCCATGGTCTGCATCCTTGCTTTTCACCTTTTGGTATGATTCATCCCTAGTGGCCAGATAGAGACTGAAAGGCAGTTGGCAATTTCCTTCTATCTTCACCTCTAAACCAAGTGATACAGCCTTATTTATCAATAATCTGTATTAGAGCTCTGCCTAAAGCTCCATTAATACTACCCTGTTTCCCCAAAAATAAGCAGTGTCTTATATTAATTTTTGCTCCCAAAGATGCGCTAGGTCTTATTTTCAGGGGATGTCTTATTTTTCCATGAAGAAGAATATGGTATACATTTATTAATTTATTACCTGTATACAGTACAGTAGTACGGTAGTTGTCAACACAAACCAGACAAACTGTGAATCCTACAGTATCAAGAATTTACTCATTTATTCAATGACAATCATGTCATCAACTTCTGGAACATCATCATAACAATCCAATTCCTGAATTTCCTGGTGAATTTCTTGTGACTCTATTTCTTTCAGAATCAGTGGACCAAATCTCTCATGTTTAGCCTGGGGGGGGGGGGCTTATTTTTTGGGGGATGCCTTATATTTCACTCAGAAGGAAACCTGTAAGTAGGTCTTATTTTCAGAGGATGTCTTATTTTTGGGGAAACATGGTAATGACGCTGGCTTTTAATTTGCTTTTGCCTCTCGTGTTAGGTGGACCTTAAGGGGAAAGAGTGCGCTGAGCTAAAATAAGTTTCAGGTATTCCTAGAATGACATTCCCAACATGGGCCCTGCAACTTCCTTTGGGGAGAAACACTCCTCCCTGAATCCATCATTTGATTCAGCATAGCTGTCAATCACAGTAGCCCATACTCTTGGCCACTGAGAAGTGCATAACCCAGAACTGGCCAATCACAGTGCCTCACTTCACTAGCCACAGTGACTAGTCAAGGAGTGGGACATGTGACTCAAGGGGAGCCAATCAGAGTCCTTAAAATTGGAGGAGAAAGAGATTTGCCTTTGAGGCAGAGACACTGGAAGACATGTCCCAGATGAAAGCAACTGAATGAGAATCTCGGGTGAGGAAGCAGGCAGGGACCTATGTGTTTTCATCAGCAACCTCGGTGATTCTTATGTGCCTGGCCTGGACTGTCCTCAGAATCAGGAGTTATTGATTTATGATACAGAGACGCCTACATATAAAATGAGGAATTCCATTGGCCGCCAGAATCTTTTTCTTCTAAGGTACTACACAGCCATGTATTCCAGGATTGCTTGACTTTCTTTCTTGTTCTCTTTTTATGGGACAAATAAATGGCAGTTATATTGTGTATTTCTCCATGTATATTTTGCTATGACAAAAAACAATAGTTCGGCTGATTTTAATGACTCCTTGGTGGCTCTGTGACTTCGAACACCACCTCACACGGAGAATGGATGATGAGGACCAATGTAGTATTCACTTGTGTGCTCATGCAGCGGAGGTAAAAGTGGCCCTGCTTGTAGCCGGAGCAGTGAAGGGGCTTTGCTGAAAACCGGACAAAAACATTCTCCACAGAACAGGAGCTGGGCTCAGAGCGCACGGCAGGCCACACAGTGAGCATGAAAATAAACACCCTCTTTCCTAGCATGGGTGCTTGCTGATTGTCAATGCCAGTTCCCACCTGTTCTACTACAGTCCAGTCCTGCTTCAGTCACTGGGAAGACAGTTGATGGTTAAATTGTTCCACTTTTTGGCAGTGTGCTTCCAGAACTGTCCTTCCATTTCTCCCTAGAATCACCCAGCACAAGCTCAAATTCCCTCTGTCCTCCCCCTCCTAAGACACTCCCAAAGGTGCCTCTGGGTGCAAGCTCACCCCTATGCGAGGACAGGTATGTTCCTCATGGGACCTGGTTGGTGGGCTTCAAAAGCAGAACTTACACTAGCTATTCAGCTTCATTCCAATAAAAGACTCACAACTCAAATTGGCTTAAAATCCGGGGATGTCTCCTGACATAGAAGTGCAGAGGCGGGGCAGGCACGAGGCACGGGGCTCCTGCTCTGTTTCTGACTCTCTGGGTTTGACCCTCTGCCCCACATCTGTCCATCCTCAGGCTCCAGGCATCTAGCTGGTCTGCAGGAAGAACAGCCAGGCATCTCTTTCTGAGTGTCTCATTTAGGAGGAAGGAAACCTTCCCAGAAGTCCCTCAGCCAACACCTGCCTCCTCATCTCATTGCCCACAACTGTATGCATGCTCAGGTCTGTGAGGGAAAGGAGGTGATGTAGTAATCTCGGTTGATCAAGCTTCAGTCCCTCTCAGCACCTGCTTAGAAAGGATGCCGGGACAAAATCAGGGGCTCTTAGGAAAGGGGAAAGAAGGAATGCATACTGAGGAGCACTCTATGGTGCTTGTTCTTCTACTAACAGGGGTTGGAAAAGTGGGTCCTGTGATGTTATTCGTGCTTAACTCCCTGGACATGGGTGGTGGCTGTAGTTTGTTTGCCCAGTCTAAGAGTTCCCAGTTATTCTCTAATGATCACATATCATTTTACAATTAAAAAAAAATACACCAAAGTCCCCCCAAATTCTATAAATGTGGAAAATATGTGAACGATGGCCTTTGCCTTTTCTGGCTTGCTCAGCTCATCTGAGAGTTGGGTGGGAGGTGACATCTGCATGAGGGCGCTTAACATGATACATGCAGGGGTCTAACCGGGCCTGAGAAGTTCTGCTTTTCACACCTTGCTACATTTGCAATGTTGTGTGTGTTGTTTTTTTAAAATTATAAAACAATCTATGGTCATTGGAGAATAATTGGAAAAGCTTAGACTGGACAAACAAACCAACCGGAATGAGAAACACCCTTCATGCTTTTTTTTTTTTTTTTTTTTTAATATATTTTATTGATTTTTTACAGAGAGGAAGAAAGAGGGATAGTTAGAAACATCCATGAGATGGAATTGGAGAACATCATGCTGAGGGAAATAAGCCAGTCAATGAAAAAGAAGCACAACATGACCTCACTCATCTATGGATAATAAAGAACATTATAAACTGATGAACCAAAAGATAGATATAGAGACAGTAAAGCAACAAGCAGACTGTCAAATTACAGCAGGGAGGGTAGCGAGATCTGGGGAAGATAAGAGATCAACCGAAGGACTTGTATACATGTATATAAGTACAACCAATGGACACAAAACTCTGGGGAGGGAGGGCATGTATGGGAGGGGGGATCAATGGTATATGTACACAGATAATAATTTTTTAATATATTTTATTGATTTTTTACAGAGAGGAAGGAAAAGAGATAGAGAGCCAGAAACATCGATGAGAGGGAAACATCAACCAGCCGCCTCCTGCACACCCCCCACCGGGGATGTGCCCACAACCAACATACATGCCCTTGACCGGAATCGAACCCGGGACCTTTTAATCTGCAGATCGACTTTCTACCACTGAGTCAAAATGGTTTCGGCCACAGATAATAATTTAATAAAAAAAAAGAAGAAAAAAAAGAAAGAAACATCCATGAGAGAGAATCATTGATTAGCTGCCTCTTGCACACCCCCTACTGGGGATGTGCCCACAACCAAGCTACATGTCCTTGACCGGAATCGAACCCAGGACCCTTCAGTCCGCAGGCTGGTGCTCTATCCACTGAGCCAAACCGGTTTCGGCCACCCTCCATACTTATCAAGTGAAAATGGTACCAAGAAGCTTGGCAGAAGCCCAAGGTTATGGGGCACAGGCATGGTAAGACCCCTTTTATAGAAAAAGAAAAACCGAACAGGCAATACTTCCTAAACAATGACTTCCCCAGGGTCTCCAAGGGATTTGAGGTGACAAAGAGCCCCATGTCATTTGCAAATTCAAGAAGGGTTTCCACCTCAGAAAAGTAAACCAGAGGAGACCAGGAGAGCTCAAGGAAACCAGAAAAACTGGCCACTGGGTCCTGAGTCCTCCTCTCTATCTAGTTGACCTCCCCCCAGGTCCAGCTTGATATATAATGACCCCAGGCAAGGAGGGAGTCTTGCTCCCAATAGGACCAGCTGTAACCTGTAATTAAGGGGGTAAAAAAACAAAATAAAACCTCAGTGTGGATGGGACCCGGTTGTAGGGACTATTTCAGGACAGGCTCAACGAGATTCCTCAGCAGGTGGCCTGCTAATTTATGGGTTTGCAAAGTTGTGAGATCTTGGGTCAGGAAAAATGATTTAGAAAATGTTTCTTAGCCCCTCAGAGCTCAGAGAGCAGGGCTGGGCTGGGCTGGGAGGGCAGCCAGGAAGGCTTTGGGGCCACTTCCCATTGCTTCCCAAATTCAGGAGGTGACTTCCCCTGGCAAGCTCAGTTCACAGACATTTGTCAGGGAAATGAGTGCCCTCCGCAGAGCAGCTTTGGAAACGCTGGTGGGAGAGAAGCCAATTGCAGGCATTGAAAATGGTGGGAAGGACAGGTTTTAAGGATGAGAGAGAGAGAGAGAGAGAGAGAGAGAGAGAGAGAGAGAGAGAGAGAGAGATGTTCTTGGTCCTTGATGGGGTTGGCAAATGTTTTCTATAAAGGGCCAGAAAGAAATTTTAGGCCTTGTGTTTATATGATCTCAGACGCAACCACAGGCAATATGTATATGAATGGCTGCCGTCACTACTAAAGTAGAATTGAGTCGTTGTGGCAGAGATCAGATGGCCCGCAATGCCCAGAATGTTTACTACTTCTGGGGAGTTACAGAAAAAGCGAGAGGTCCTGAGTGTGTTGGGTAGGTTACAAGCCAATCGAAGGAAGGAGCTCAGGACAAGCAGCCTCCTCAGAGAATCCTTACCCTGTAATCACGGTCAAGAAGAGAGAATCGACTCAGGATCAAACCACCAGCCACCACCACTTGGACCAGGGATTCCTGGCAGGCATCCTTTCAGGGGAAAAGCAGAGATCGGGGGCCAGGAGACTGTGGATGTGACATGCGCTCCCTGAGATGTTGGCTCATGTCCCCTTGCTCTATCTGAGCTCTAAGCTTGTCTCCCTTGGGGCCCTCTCTGACCTGGTCCCACCTATATCTGAGCCTGAACCCCACTGCTCCAGCCTTTCACCAACATCCCCACAAGGGCCCTTACTTCCTTTCTCCAAGACCAGAGCCCCAACTTGACCTACCCTGGCCAAGGGTGGGTCATGTGACCTACATCTAAGCCAGTCAGCACTGTGCTGCACTGTAGCCACGGTGATTGATGGATGAGCAGGTGCTGTAGGAAGAGCCAATAAGAAGCTGTGAGACCATCGACAAGGAAGCTGAAGGAAGATTGCCAAGCTCCCAAGTGTAAGGTCTGAGGCGCAGAAAACTGACCACCAAGACATGTTAAAGTAAAGTTTATTCCCCAGTAATGAGCTGGACGCATTACAGAGGTAGAGAAATCAGAATTGAAGGAGTGGGAAAAGGGAGAAAGGACCCAGCCGGGCTGCCTCAAGATGGACATGGAGGGAAGGCAACACGTGGCTGGTCTGGGGGTCTTTTTAAGGGGAGGAACAGGAGAGGGTTGGACCCAGGGCAGAACAGGAAGGGGTGGGCTCCAGGGCACTTTGGCAAGCACTGATTGATGATTCATTGTCTTGGGGATGTCTCTGTGGCAGATGTCTGGAATGTCATAACTCCGCCCACCAGTTGGAGGGAGGGAGAATCTCACACCAAGAGTATCTTGCAAACAGAGGGAAGCCCTACCAATGGAGTCAGATCTTAGAAAGGAAGCGGTCAGTGGTGGAGAGAGACCAGATCCAGAGGACAGCATTGAGGTGACCTGTGTCCTCGGCACCACTCTCCCCACTTCGAATTTTCCAGTTATTTGAGACGATGAAATTTTCATTCTGTTTGGTCATATTCGGTTTGCAGCTAAGAGTCTGAACCAATATGCTCTGCCTTCAGTTCTCGGCACATCACACACAATTCTTTCTGCCCGGAATGCCCTTCCCAGTGTGGGTCACTTGGCTTGTCCCTGCTCATTCTCTAGGGCTGAGCTCAGATGGCAGTTACCTCCTCCAGGAAGTTCTCCTGACCCCTCCCTGCCCCCTTCCCCATGCCCATGGTGCCCGGCTTGTTTGGCCTCTCCATCTTGATGTTGGCATGAAACACTCTGTGTACTGGTCTCTAACTGTGTTCAGGTAGCGGCACCCACTTATGTCTCTGTACCCCCTACTGTCCCAGAGTAATCATAGGACAGTGACACAAACACAGACTTTTTTTTTTCTTTTTTAATTGATTTCAGAGAGGAAGGGAAAGGGAAAGAGAGATAGAAACATCAATGATGTGAGAGAATCATTTATCGGCTGCCTCCTGCACACTGCACACTGGGAATTGAGCCCTGACAGGGAACAGAACCATAACCTCCTGGTTCATAGGTGGATGCTCAACCACTGAGACATGCTGCTGGGCCGCAGACACAGACTTTGGAGACCAGCAGATACGGGTTCAAATCCTAGTGTTACTGTTACTAAGCAACAGCCAGCTGCTTCCTCCTCTGTAAAAATGAACGGGGATGCTAACAATGTCTACATCACAGAGCTGTCATGTCACTGCAAAGTGCTTAAGACCGTAAGAGATTTTTCATTTTGTGTGTGTGTATGTGTGTGTGTGTTTTAAATCACCTAAGGTACTTTGTAAGCAGAGATGGTCTGTGGCTAATTCAGGCTAGAAAGGAATATATTTGGAAAGCTAAAAGTATCCAAGGAAAAGGAAGCGCTCCCTAAGCGGCCTCAGACAGGACACAGGATCGCCAGGTGAGGAGCGATCTTGTCCGGGGCTCATAGAGCTGCCGTGGGGTTGGCCTTGGCTCAAGAGTCAGACCTGAAGAGCAGCAGGACCTCGGCCAATCCCACCAGGAAGAGGGCAGTGGCCCTGGCCAGGAGCGTCATCCTGAGGCCAAGGTTGCAGGTGTGACCCTCAGTCAGGGCGCATACCATACAAGAAGCAACCAGTGGATACTTAAATAATTGGACCAACAAACTGATCTCTCCCAAGTCAATTTAAAAAAAAGAGGGCAGTGCGGGTGAGGGAGAGGGAAGAGGAGAGAGGTGGCTCAGGAGAAGTATTTGGCTGCTCTTACAAAATGGGACATCGGTCCCTGCAAACAAAAACCCAGATTCAGTGCCTCTCCGTCTCACCAGCAGCCAGAGGCCCCTGGGGGCCCTCCAGGACCCGGTCTGTGTCTCTCCTTCAGGCCTGGCTTCCAGGGCCACCCACGCCATCAGGCTCTCGCTTCTTTGCTTTGGCATGAACTTAAAATTCTTTCAGGAAAGCCAAGGCATGGGAACAACCTCAGTGTCCCCTGCTGGGTGAATGGCTAGAGGAAGGTGAAATGTATAGTCGATGGAATGGTCTTCAAAAGGGAGGAAATCCTGCCTCAGCGACATGGACGGACCTTGGGGGCATTGTGCTAAGTGAAGAAGTCAGAGAGAGAAAGACAAGTCCCAAATGACCTCACTTACATGGGAAACCTGAAAACTCAGAACTCATAGACACAGATCAGATGGTGGGGGAGGGACTGGGGAAGGGGTCCAAATCTACAAGCTTCTAGTTCTAGTTGTAAGATCAGTAAGTTCGGGGGGGAAACATCCAGCATGCTGGCTACAGTTAATATATTTGTATTGTATATTTGAGAGTTGTCAAGAGAACAGATCTTAAAAGTTCACATTACAAGAAAAAAGCTGTAACTGTGGAGAGGTGATGGATATTAACCAGCCTTACTGTGGTGATCATTTTGCAGATCATTCTGTTGCAATGAATTCAATGTCACATGCCAGCTAATCTTAATAAAATTGAACAAAAGCAGGAGCCATTGTTTTAAGTGGCTCCAGCAGGATCCCAGCCACAGCTGCTGCGGCTCCTTGTCTCAGACTCTCTGTGCCGTCTCCTGGGCATGGCCTCCCGTGTGGCTGCCTCTGCTGGCATCATCCAAGTGTTCCTGCCCGAGTGAAGATGGCGAGGACAGCATTCTGGAGGCAGCACGGAGGGCCTGGTGGGGGTGTGGGCCAGACAGGTGAGGACCCTTGTCAAGGTGCTGCCGGACAAGACTGCCCTTGCGCCTGGTCTCATAGGTCTGCCATACCATAGGTCTCACAACCTATGAGACCAGGCGAGCAAGGGGACTTTGGGTCTACCGCCTGGGCCCCCAAGTCTGCACCCTGAAGAGCAAAATGAGCTATGCCAGCTCCAAGGCTGCCACCAGGAAGAAGCTGACTGGATCAAGCATAAGTCGCAGGCAAGCTGCTCCGAGGTCAAGGACGTGCCCTCTGGCAGAGAAGCTGGGGGACAGTGCTGTGAGACCCCAGTCACTGCCTGGAGCATCTGGCAGCACCGCTCCCCCCCCCCCCCCCAGACCTGCCTGTGGGGGGCTGCAGGCTGCTGCCCTCCTGCCAGACCCCAGGGCTGGGGGATCCCAGCAGGGGAGGACAGAGAGTTGCCAAACAGCCCCCACCCCCTGGACCTCCCTCCACCCCTGAGGGTTCCAGCCTCCCAATCAGTTTCTGATCTTCTGATTCCTCTTGGGTTGAAGCAGACCAAGTCCCCCTACCCCAGGCACTGGGAGGGCTTGTATTTTTTTTTAATGACACCCCTACTTCCCACCTGCTCCCTGTCTGCCCCTTTCCATGCTGCCAACTTATAACCTCAATAGTGTCTCTGTGCTGTACGTTAGTTATTAGTTAAGGTGGCCAGACATTCCGCTTCTGGCAGGACAGTCCCAATTTTTAACCATTTGCCCCTCATTCCGCGGCTTTTTTAAAAAGTCCCAATTTTTGGAAAGAATGCACGACAAGCTAGGGAATGGCAGGAGAATGGGAAGGGAATAATAAAAAACACCCCACCCCCCACCTTAGTGTAAATGGAATGCTGTGGAGATGAGCCCTCCCGGGGCCACCTGGTTCCTCCCCTTTTCACCTGGGCGTGGCCACTTCTGGAAGAAGGATCAGTGAGGGGCCCTTATTTTTTTTAAAAAGGAAGAAAAACAATAAAAATCCTCAATTAACGGGGCGGGGGGGGGGAAGAGTTTCTCTGGACATATAGAACAAGTACATAATCTAAATATAGATATAGATAAAGTCACATAAATGTATAGTGACCGTATCCTATCATTTGGGATTTTTTGTAATAATTTTTCATCCTTTTTTTGCTTGGATGCCTTCACTTCTTCTCTCCTCTTCCCTTTTTGTTAACTCCCCACCCTAACAAGCAGTCCATGTTAACAAGCTGGCATTCTGCGTTTTCCTGTGAGCACAGATATCCGTCTATCTGACCCTTTCCTCATTGTGCTTCTAATTCGGGATTCCATTACACATTCCTGCATCTTTCTCCTCCCTTCACACTACTTTGTGGAAATGGCCCAAGGTCAGCTGATAGCTCCCCTTCATTGTTCTTAGGAGCTGCAGAACACCCCAAGATGCCACGTTCTTTCTATAGCATTCTGTCCCTGCAAAACCCCAAATACACCAGCTGCTAAAAGCACACAGCCTGGGGTCCAGATAAACCCCAAAACAACACCTTTCCTATACCCCAGCGATAAACATCTAGGAATAAAAACAAGAAAAAGATTTCATTCACAATAGCGGCTGATAATGTAGTTAAAAAATAAATGTAGTTAAAAAGGCAGGGTGCCTTTATGAGGAAAACAGTGAGCTCTTTCTCAATGACATTGCACAAAGCCAGCAGGAGACATACCATGTCCTTCCGTAAGAGAAAGTAAAAATTAGGATAGAAATGGAATACAATTCAAATTCAAATTCCAGTAAGACTTCTTTCTCCAAGGGAGAGGCTGCGAGGTGAATGAAAGCTTTTAAGAAGGTCTGAGGAAGTCCTATTCCCAGGCATTTGCAAATCTGACCTTATTTGGGAATGGGTCTGCCAGAGGTAACCAGGAGGTGAGTTAAGATGAGGTCATGCAGTGGGCGGGCCCTTGAGACCAGGTGTCCTAATGGGAAAAGGAGGGAGCAGGGAGGGGGCCCCAGGAGGACAGGAAGCAGATTGGAGCAATAAGAATCTAGGAGCCAAGGCTCTCTGGCACCCTCTATCCCCCCTTCCCCAAAAGCTGGAGGAAGATGACCTCCTGAGCCTGCAGGCGTGTGGCTCTGCAGAAGCCCTTGCTTTTGGACTCTAGCCTTCAGAAGTGTGAGAACCCTGGCTGGTTTGGCTCAGTGGATAGAGCGGCCCGCGGACTAAAGGGTCCAGGGTTGGCCGAAGCCAGTTTGGCTCAGTGGTAGAGCAGACTGAAAGGACCCAGGTTCGATTCCGGTCAGGGGCATGTACAGTATGTTGGTTGCGGTCACATCCCCGGTGGGGGGTGTGCAGGAGGCGGCTGGTCGATGTTTCTCTTTCATCGATGTTTCTGGCTCTCTATCTCTCTCCCTTCCTCTCTGTAAAAAAATCAATAAGATATATATTAAAAAAAATAAAAATAAAGGGTCCAGGTTTGGATTCCAGTCAAAGGCACATGTCCAGGTTGCAGGCTCATTCCCAGTAGGAGGCGTGCAGGAGGCTGCCGATCAATGATTCTCTCTCATCAGTGATGTTTCTCTCATTTCCTCTCTGAAATCAATAAAAATATATTTAAAAAAGAAGAAGGGTGAGAGACTAAAAGGCTGTTGTTTTGGCCACCTGGCTTGGGGTACTTTGTTATGAATGGGACACAGGTGGAATGAAAGAACTGCCCAATGAATGGATCAAGTCCTGACCCAGATGAGCAGACAAAAATGTCCTTTGCCAGAAGAGAGGGTGAGGTGAGCTTGGGAAATTCTCCCAAACTGGAAAAAAAAAAAAAAAAAAAGAGCCAGCGAGCAGAGGGGTTCACGGGTGCACCCCGCGGGCTGGGAGGGCCCTCAGCTAACGCTGCTGCAGGATTTACGTCTTGGCTGAACCCTGAGTTTGGAGAAGAGGCTCCCAGAAGACAGTGGCTTCCCCCTTCCACATCCCCTTCCTCCACCTGTGCCAACCTCTCCTTTTTACCTGAAAGACTCAGAGGGCGACAAGTTTGGTGGCTCAGACTCTCAAAACACAGTCCGCTGTGACCGAGAGGAGCGGGCACCACCTGGGGTTCCCTAGCTGGAAAGGACGAGAACTCTCCCCTCCCTCAGCGCAGAGGCCAGGTTCCCTGGGCCCCGCTCCAGCCCCTCATCCATCTGCTGTGGCCCAAGTGCAGCGGAGGTTCAGGTAAAGCCGCGCCCTCAGAGCGCACGCAGGGGAGGCAGCGGGGCAGGTGCGCGCAGGGAGGGGACCAAGGGCTGTGGGGCGCTGGCAGGAAGCAGGGCGTTGGGACCGCCAGCCCATGGGAGGGTGGCAGGAGGTGCACACCGCCCCCAGGCCCCTCCATGGCCACGTGCAAACAGACTGTGGTCTATCCCACGAGGGCTCATGGCTCAGCTGTAGGAAGGAATGGAGCCCTGAGACCCTTTGCAGACACAAAAGGCCGAATCCCCTAGTGATTTATTTATAGAAAATGCCTGGAAGAGGCAAACCTACAGAGACTAAAGTAGGTTAGTGGTGGTCAGGGCTGGAGATAGGAATAGGAGTGATTGCTAATGGGTACGAGGCTTCTATCTGAGGTGATAAAAATGTTCAAAATGGCCCTGGTCAGGAGGCTCAGGTGGTTAGAGCATCCTCCCCATACACCAAGGTTGTGGGTTTGACCCCTGGTCAGGGCACATACAAGAATCAACCAGTGAACGGATACATAAGTGGAACAACAAATCAATCTCTCTCTCTCTCTCTCTCTCTCTCTCTCTCTCTCTCTCTCTCAAACAATCCTGTATAATAAAGAGGTAATATGCAAATTGACCATTACTCCAACACTCAAGATGTCCATCCCCATGTGGTCAAAGATGGCTCCACAAGATGGCCAGCAGGGGAGGGCAGTGGGAATGACCAGGCCAGCAGGGGAGGGCAGTTGGGGGTGACCAGGCCTGCAGGGGAGGACAGTTAGGGGCAATTGGGCCAGCAGGTAGGCAGTTAGGCATCAATCAGGCTGTCAGAGGAGTGGTCAGGGTTGATCAGGCTGGCAGGCAGAATTGGTTAGGGGCAATCAGGCAGGCAGGCAGGAGATCAGTTGGGAGTCGGCAGTCCTTGATTGTGAGAGAGATGTCCCAGATTGGAGAGGGTGCAGGCTGGGCTGAGGGACACATCCCCTCCGTGCATGAATTTTGTGCACTGGGCCTCTAGTCAGTAAAGAAACATTTTAAATGCACCCTGGGAATGGTGCTCATACCTTGAATGTACTAGTATAAAACATACGACTGACTTGCACGCTGTGAGTGAATTGCATGGTATGTGAATTATAACTCAATGAAGTTGTTACAAAGAGCAGGTGGGAGTTGAGAGTCAGTCCTCTGTGAGGTTCAGACAAGGCCTCCTGCAGAGATGACCCTTTATCCAAACTGAGTGACAGCTTCCAGGATGTTCTATTTTTCCTTTGCCAAGATGGTTTCTGTGTCCACCCAACACCGGGCAGAGGCAGCATGGGTTGCCAGATAACATGCGAGGTGCCAGAAGAATTTGAATTTCAGATAACGAATACATTTTTCTTACATCTCAAACATGGCATGGGATATGCCTTTTCCAAAAATTAGTCATTGTCAACCTGAAATTCAGACCTAAGTGTGCATCCTGTATTCTCTGTTGCTAAATCCCCCAAACTGGAACACTAGTAGAATCTATTGTAAAATGAGCTTTTCATTCGAAGCCTCATCCAAATGTGCTTCAGGTGTGTGACCTCAGATGTGCTAGTCGCCCTTTCTCCAATCCCAGTAGCTCTGTCACTGGGTGACCCGCCCGGGGGTTGGATTTCACCTCACAGCCGGTGGGAAACAGCGGTTGGTGCAGGGACATCTGTGTCCTTTCCAGCGCCGGTGAGGAGTGACCAAGACTTGGTTCAGATGCCTCTCACAGCATCCCAGGAGACCAGCGTCTGGATAGTGAGTGTTGGGGTAAATGCAGCCAGGTGCAGATCAATGTTTGATTTCTGAACACAGGCAAGCTGTGGGCTGTGAGGGAGTTTTTGCATTTTAAGTAACGACCCGGTGTCTTCAGAAAAGATTTAAAGATGATCAGCTGACTGTCTGAAGGCAGGAAAATATGTCATATATAGTGCTCATAAGATTAAAAAATTTTAACACTCTGTCAAGGGACTTTGTTTCCTTGGGCATCCACAGCACAGTTTTCAGTGTAACAACAGTGTTATTGCTAAGCACCTACTGTGTGCCAGGCTTGGTGCTAAGGGCTTCTCGTGATACTTTGTTGACTCTTTCCAGGGACCTGGCTCTGTCGCCCCTTGCAAACAAACTGTCAAGATTCAGAGAGGTTACCTTACCTGCCTAAGGTAACTCAGCTGGCTGGAGGTAGCACCAGGTTTAGGAAGGCAGGACTTCCAGATTCCAACTTTTGTGCCCATAACCACTGCCCTACATGGCCAACAAGAGCCCACTTCCTGTCTGTCCTGCAGTAAAGCCTTGTGCCTCCATGACACTGGCTTGGAGTGGGGAGCTGCGCCCATCACCCCTCCCCCTGGGTGGCACGTCTCTCCCAGAATGCACAGGGGTCACCCCCACCCACCTCCACACAATGGCTGTCGCTACCTCTGTGTTATAGGCACTCTCACCCACACCAGAGAGGTGTTCCCAGACAGCCCCCAGAGTCAGTGGGAGAGGCTGTCCCCCAACATGAGTCCTTGTCTTCTCATTTAAATTAATTTATATGAGAGGTATTGACTGCATTGTGAAAAGCCAATTTATTAAAGAATACCCCTTTATTGAAAAAGCAAAGCAAGCAAACCCATGCATCTTAGCTAATCTGAAGAGCAGGCTGGGTGGGGTCTAAGGTGTTTTATACCCTCCTGTCTACAGGGCTCACATTTCCTCTGCTGAATAGTTTGGTGCAGATTAATTCTCACGGCCCCCTTTTTCGCTTTGCTTTGGCCTTCCGAGAGCTCAGGAGAAGCACCCAGCAGCTTTATCTCGCCCAGCTCGGGACTGCTTGCTTCTTTACCTTTTCTCTTATTTATTTTTTAAAATATATTTTATTGATTTTTTTACAGAGAGGAAGAGAGAGGGATAGAGAGTTAGAAACATCAATTAAAAAAGAATCATGGATCAGCTGCCTCTTGCACACCCCCAACTGGGGATGTGCCCGCAACCAAGGGACATGCCCTTGACCAAAATCAAACTTGGGACCTTTCAGTCCACAGGCCCACGCTCTATCCACTGAGCCAAACAGGTTTTGACTTCTTTCTCTTTTCTTTCTGCATTCTCTCGTTAGCGAGGGGTTTTTTTTTTGTTTGTTTTTTGCTTGTTTTTGTTTTTAAATATATTTTTTATTGATTTCAGAGAGGAAAGAAAAGAGAGAAAGACAGAAACATCAATGATGAGAGAGGATTCTTGATCGGCTGCCTCCTGGACACCCCCTACAGGGGATTGAGCCTGAAATCTGGACATGTACCCTGACCAGGAATCGAACCATGACCTCCTGGTTCATAGGTTGACACTAAACTACAGAGCTACGCCTGGGAGGTTTTTTTTTTGTTGTTGTTGTTTTTTAACCATTTTCTCTCGTGTCCTTGGCTGGGCCAGATAATGGTTTGTTAGTTATAAGCCTGCTGCAGGTTGTCCACACTCTTTGGCCTTGTTTTAACTTTCCTGACTCAGTGTCCCTATTCCTCCTGCCCTGGAATCCTGTAACACCGAGTCCCTCCTCTGAGGACCCTCCCAGCTTCACCCGGGGCAGGTACCAGGGGTTGAGAGGGTGATGGGAGACCACCGGGCCAGGAGAAGGGACTCTCCATCTCCCAACCAGTCATTTCCAGCGGCATCAGGCCTCTGCACGAGCTGTCCTGCTTGCTGCCCTGTTGAGAGCCTGGGCGAGGGACTTGAGCATTTGCCAGTCGAACAGCAGGTGACATACAGGGGATATGACATACAAGGGAGACAGACACGGAGCTCGAAGGACAGGCCCGGTGTCGCGGTGTGCACCACACAGGACCCTGTCCTCAGAAAGGGTCCGCCCTGATGGTATGTTTGTGAAACTCGTGGATTTTGAACAGGAGGCCCCACAGCTGCAGCTGGTCCTCCTGGAAGGAATGAGGAACCTCCAGTCCTTTTTAAGTTGTCGCTGAAGCTGCAGATAAGATAAAACCTGCAGGGAAAGAATGTGGCCTTCCCCCTTTCCTGGCTGCTAACTCCTGGTTAAGCAACACTGGCTGCTGGCTGGCCCTCCCTCAGTTGGGGCATTGAAGGACACAAAAAGTAGTTATGAGGTGGAGAGCAGATTCTCTGTCTCCTTGTACCACCCCTCCTTCCCCCCCCCCGCCTGGTCCCCCATGCCACCTCTATTCACTGATGACGAAATGGAAATTCAAGCAGGTGGGTCACTAGTTCTGATTCTCATGGCAGGAAGCAAGAGGGTCAGTGACCCTGCCTGACTCCAGAGCCCAAAGCTTTTTGCCAGAACAGCTGTTAGTTTAATTCATAGGCCCCATGCACTGTACCTAATAGGGTAGCAGAGAAGTTTTTCCTCTGCAACAGGAACCAGGCCATAGCTAGTCTTTCGCATCTTGTTTCTTTCACTGAGCATCCTATATAACACTAGTAAAACCCTAATATGCAAATCGACCAGATGGTGGAATGACCGGTTGCTATGACACGCACTGGTCATCTGGGGGCATATGCTCAATGCAAGAGCTGCCCCTGGTGGTCAGTGCACTCCCACAGGGGGAGCACCACTCAGCCAGAAGCCGGGCTCACGATTAGCAAGTGCAGTCGTGGTGGAGGGAGCCTCTCCTACCTCTGTGGCAGCATTAAGGACCCCTTGGGGGATGTCTGCCTGCCGGCTTAGGCTCCTGGAGCGGGCCTAAGCTGGCAGGCAGACATCCCCTGGGGGGTCCTAGACTGCAAGAGGGTGCAGGTTGGGCTGAGGAACCCCTTGTCCCCAGTGCATGAATGCCGTGCACCAGGCCTCTGGTAATGTTATAAAGGTTCATTCAGTTGTAGTATATGTCAGCCTCCATTCCTTTTTGTGGCTGAATAATACTCCAATGTGTGAATATACCGCTTTTATCCATCTGTCAGCTGATGGACATTGGGGCTGTTTCCATTTTGTGCTATTATGAACATTCACTTGCAAGATTTGTGTGGACACATTTCATTTTTTGTGGGTAAACACCTAGGAGTGGAATTTGGTGAGTGTATGTTCAACATTCTGAGGAAATGCCGGAACCTTTTTCAAAAGCAAAGTGTCATTTCACATTCCCACTAGCGATGTGTGGGGTCCCGATGTCCCAACATCCTCACCAACATCTGCTGTTGTCTGTCCTTACCGTTCCAGCCATGCTAGTGAGGATAAGCAGGCCTCGGGGCTTGGATTTGCATTTCCCTATTGAGCATCTTTTACACGCTATTGCCATTGTGTATCTGCTCTGGAGTGTCTACTTGAGTCCTTTGCCCATATTAATTAGGTTACTTGTCTTGTTATGGTTAAGCTGTAAGTTTCTGTATGTCCTTTATATGTTCTTGGTGTGGGCCTCTTTGGGTTCCTCTTGTTTGGGAACACTCCGCACTTCTTGGACTTGTAAGTCTGTTTCTTTCACCAGATAGGGGGAGTTTTCAGTCATTATTTAATTTTTAATATATTTTTATTGATTTCAGTGAGGAAGGCGAAAGGAAAGAGAGACAAACATCAAGGATAAGAGAAAATCATTGATTGGCTGCCTCCAGCAGGCCCCACACTAGAGATTGAGCCCACAACATGGACAGATGCCCTGACCAGGAATTAAACCATGATCTCTGGTTCATAGATCAATGCTCAACCAACTGATCCACACCTGTCATTATTTATTCATATAGGTTTTCTTTTATTTTTCTTTAAAATATATTTTATTGATTTTTAAAAATATATATTTTATTGATTTTTTTACAGATAGGAAGGGAGAGGGATAGAGAGTTAGAAACATCGATGAGAGAGAAACATCCATCAGCTGCCTCCTGCACACCTCCCACTGGGGATGTGCCTGCAACCAAGGTACAGGCCCTTGACTGGAATCAAACCTGGGACCCTTCAGTCTGAAGGCCAATGCTCTATCCACTGAGCCAAACCAGTTAGGGCTTCTTTTCTTATATTTAAAATTTTTTTAAATATTCTTTATTGTTGAAAATATTACATATGTCCCCCCTTTTCCCCATTGACCTCCTCCAGCCTCCCACCTTCAGGCCTTCAGCACCCTGGGTTATGTATATATGCATATAAGGTCTTCTGGCACCCCCATAATGAGAATGTTGGTATGCTTACAATTGTCCCAGAGGCTTTTACATTATCTTTATATGTTTGGATTCCTTTTTCTTTTTGCTCTTCTGATTGGGTGTTTTTTGCTTCCTCATATTCCAACTCATTGATTTGATTCTTAGAATCCTCTCCTCTATTGTTGAATCCCAGTCTCAATGTGCTTTCTTCTTCACTTCTCTAGCTGTGAGACTTCCATTTCAACCAGGTTTCAGGCGGTTCTGAGTGATGGTTGTTCTGTATTTTAGTTGTAATTTTGATGTGGTTGTGGGAAGTGGTGCGTACTGGCATTTACCTATGCCGCCATGTTGGTTCCCACCGTGCCGGGTATTTTTTAAGGCTGAGTAATAGTCCACTGCATGTGTAGAGCACATTTTGTTTATTTAGTCACCCATCTGTGGGCAGCTGGGTTGCTTCTACTTCTTGACTGTTGTGAGTCATGCCAGGTATCTCTTTGAGACCTTGTTTTTAACTCTCTTGGGTCTATACCCAAATGTGGCATAGTTGGGTCTAACAGTAATTCTGTTTTTAAGTTTTTGAGGAAGCGCCATACCCCTTCATAATGGCTGCACCATTTTGCATTCCCACCAAGTCTACCAGGTCCCAATTTCTCCACATCCCACCCACACTTGGTATTTTCTGTTTTTGTGATGGTAGTCTCTTGTGGGCGTGGGAGGGTATCTCAGGGCAGTCCATGTCTGCATCGACTCCCACCGCATGCTCATGGAGTGATGCCTGCTTGGTATGTGCTGAACGATGAGCAGATAAATGGCCCAATGGAGGAAGAATGAATGAGTCAGTGGGAGACGTGTTTCTGGAAAAACAGGGTCAGCTGAGATGGCTGCTGATGGCACTGGTCCAAGTGAGAGTCCCAACTCCAGAACTGTCTGCCTGGGTCTGGAACCACACACAGGCCTGGGAGGGCACTGACCCAGAAGTTTGCCCACCAAGGCAGGACTGCTTCCTAAGAGTGCCAGGAGTGGACTCAGGGGGGAAGCCTCCCAGTCAGTAGGGCCCTCACCCTGGAGGATGAGCAAGGGAGGGGCTGGCGTGGTGAGCAAGCACAGCCTTGAAGGAGTGGGTGGAGAGGGTGTGGAGGGGGAGAGGGGTTTGTGGTGATAATGGGGCTGGCTGTGGCGGGGGACACGGCCTTGCCCTCAGGAAGCTGAGTCTCTCGTTTGCTTCCTCCCAAATATCATTCCCATTCACCACCTCTGCGCATGGCCCAGGTCACCCCCTTTGAGCAGGTCACCTCTGGGTTGTTTCTGGGTGCCTGTGATGGCTCCAAGATGCCCAAGGAGGGGCCTGTCCTCCGCCCCAATCCTCCCATCCCCACGGCCCTTCTTTCTCCTCCAATTTCCTTTTTATAGGTTTTCAAAATGGAGTTACATCTAATTTAAAAACAAATTTTTTATTGATTTATTTAAAGAGATAAAGGAGAGGGAGAGAAAGAAACATTGACGTTTGCCTTTTGCAAACACCAGGACCAGGGACCGAACCTACAACCTGTGCACGTGCCCTGACCAGGAACCAAACCAGTGACCTCAGCTGGTGAATTAACAGCTGAGCCACACCAGCCAGGGAGCATCTAATTTCTTTATGTCCAGAATAACATGTTGGACTGTTACTCACACTGAGGAAGGCCGCAGCACTGTGAAAGGGAAATTCTTAAGAGGGCAGAATCATGGCTCTCATTCAACATAATATGATTATGTGGCGAAGATTCTCTTACTTAGGCTGACACCTTATTTTTCTCAAAGGGCCCTGAAGCAAAATCTTTTTTTAAAAAAATCATTGTTCTTTGTGATGACCTTTGCCTGCCACCTAGTGGTAATTTCTGGTAACTGCAAGCCACACCTTTTACAATAGATGTTTCTAGCCATCTCTCCACACATCTCGGTTTAAAGATCTGTTTTGGTTCCCTGGTGAGAATGCAAATTGGTGTAGCCCTTTGAAGTATGGCAATACCTAACAAAAGCACACGTGCACGTACCTTTCTACATAGGAATCCCACCTCTAGGCATCTGCCCTGAGAATAACACTGATAACACAAAAATTCTTATGCACCAGGTTATACTCATTACTAGAGGCAGGTGCACGAATTCATGCATAGAGGATTGGGGGAGGGAGAGGAGGAGGGACTGCGGGGTGTAGGCCACCAGCTCTAAGGAGGGAGCCTGCCCTCGGCTCCCCTGGGAAAGGGGTCGCATCCACCACCAACCATCCCGGTTCCCTGTCCCAGCCCAGGGCTGGAAGGCCCCAGTGGGATCAGGAGAGGAGGCAGTGGTTGCTGGGCCAGGCACAGAAGGAAAGGACGCCGGACGCCGATGCTGCCCGGCTACCGTGTGCTTTTCCCCCCTCTCCCCCTCCTACTTCCCTTGCCACTGCACTGCCACCTTGGTGGGCAGGCGGCTCCAGGAAAGGGAGAGGAAGAGGCAGTTCCCCACCACCCCCACTCCTCCTTCCCTCACCGTGGTCGCCAGGGAAGGGAGAGGATGGGAGATGAACCCTTGTGTTGAGGGCTGACTGTCAATAGATGGCAGTGAGGGAGCTGCTCTGCTACATAGAAAACCCCAACCCAGAAGCAGGTCATCTACCATTAGTTTAGCACCAGGGGCCGATGGGGGCTGGCCAGCTGGGGGGATGTGTGTGTGTGTGTGTGTGTGGGGGGGGGAGAGTGTGGAGGAGGGGGAGGGGTCATAGGCAGTTGGCTGGCCACAGGAGGTTGTCTGTGGGAGCTTCTGTATTGAGCGTCTGCCCCATGGTGGTCAGTGCACATCATAGTGCCTGGTCGACAGGTCATTCTGGTCATTCCAGTTGCTTGGTCCTAAGGGTCGCTTAGGCTTCTATGTATATAGATGTGCCATTTCACACCATTGGAGACGACCTGAATGTCTGCACAGAAGAGAGCCCATCCACCCAGTGGAGTCTGTGGCCAGAAGAAAGAAAGAAATTCAGGGAGGATGAAACAGAAGGCTGGAGGGCAGAGGTGGGCGGAGGAGGGGATGAGAAAAAGAGTGCTTTGGGGCGTCTTTTTCTAAAGGTTTGACTGTCAGAACCATCGTGGTTATTGCACATACCTTCACATACGCACAAAGCGAAGTGACAGTGGAAACCCACCAGGACGTGAGCGTGGCGGGGGCGAAACTGAACAGAAACACTAACAAGCGGGCCTGCCGCTTGACAGAGGAGTTTCTGACCACACTGAAAGGCATGGATGGGCGAGAGAGACACGCTGGAAGGCGGTTCTCGCGGGATGCTGCAAGCTGACCTCCAAGGCCCTGTCCTTGTGAGTGATGTGCTCCCTGTGGGTTGGGGTTCCCAATGGGAAGCAGGTCCATGGAAAGCTTACCGTCACCCCATCACCCGTGGTGGGCTTCCAAGAGAGGAAAACAAAGCCCGGTGATGGGGGAGGGTGGCGAGGGTGCCAGGGAGGGCTTCTCTGAGGAGGGACTTCTGAACGAAGGCCAGAGGGACAGCACGGCGTCCAGCAGTGTGACAACTGGAGGAAAACTACTCAAGGAGAGAGGCCACTTGCAAAGCCCTCAAGGCAGGAAAGGGCTTAAGGGCTTGTTGTGTTGTAGCTGGGAGCAGGCAGGACAAAGATCTGGGGTGGGGTGGGTTGGGGGGCGTGCAGGGCCTGGGGGCCAGGGCGGGCTGGCTGCCTCACAAGGACAGCGGGAAGGCAGAGGCTGAAGCCTAGGACAGTCGCCCACATGGTGGTTTCCTGCACGTTACAGAAGCTCCTCGGTTTAACTGTCTCCCCCTCACTGGACTCTACGTGAAATCTCATTGTGAAATGTTGGCCACTAGTCCAAAAGGTAAAAGAAATTACTGGGAGCTGTAGTTATGCAAGATGTGGCCCTGGGAGAACTGGAGGAAACCAGGAGGAACTGTGGGACCTGGGGGGAACTGGGGGAAGGCTCTCTCTGTAGCAGCCCCCTCACCTGTGGGCAGTGTGACCCGAGACCCCGTGGATGCCTGAGAGCATGGATAATGCCAAACCCCGTGCGTGCTGTGCTTTTCCTGTCCATACCGGCCTGTGGTGAAGATTAATGCAGACCTGGGCTCAGAGACGGACAATAACTAAGAAAATGGAGCAGTTACCACATGCGCTGTGTTGCGTCCTGTGAGCGCTCTCTTGTGGTGAGGAGTTTGCAGTTTGAGGTGCGACAGCCAAGCAGGAGCTGATGTCTCTGTCCTTCGCAACTTCAGGGCCGGGAGGCCGTCCTGGCCTGGCTGTCCTCTCCTCATCACGTCGGGACTCCCACCTTCTCGCTGAGCAGCTCTCCCAGCCTCTCCGTGCGTCTTTGGGGCCGTCAGCAGGTAAAACGGGGTGACGAGCATGAGCACCTCCAAGCCCCACGGGGGCCTGTCACCCAGGGGGCGGCCGGGTGGCTGATGAGGGAGTGACTACAGCGGGGACACGGACACAGGACCAGTTACGTGGACATCGCGAGACTTCATCACAGCTACTCGGAGCAGCCGCAACTTGTTTATTTCTGGAATTTTCCATTTGGTATTTTATGGCTGCTGATGGTCTAAAACCATGGGAGGCAGAACTGTACTGTGTTTGCCACTTTGCATGACTTTAATTATTCCTGAATAACAAGCGAAATGAATGACCTGGGCCAAACTACCATGGAGGGGAGGCTTGGCCGCAGAGCCAACAGCGTGGAGACTCTGGTTTGAAGGGACCGGCGCTCCCACTGAGTCAGGGCCTCCAGCCCTGTGGCCCCCATCCTGGTCCTGAGGCCGGGACAGGGCGGGGAAGGTGGGCCCGAGCCTGGGAACAGCAGAGGCAGGCTGTGTGTGTGTGTGTGTGCGTGTGTGTATGTGTGGCGGGGGAGGGGGAGTGTCCGCTTGCTGCACTGATTTCTATTGCTGCTAATAAATGCCACAAACTTAGTGGCTGGACATGACACCCACTTACAGTCTCAGTTCCCTGGGTCAGGAGCACAGGCGGGTCAGGGGTGAACCCAGGGGCCAGGGCCCACCTTCAGGGGCTTCCTCCAGGCCACTGGTTTGGGGGGGGTGCTTGCTTTTTCTAGATGTTGACTGGGGACCACTCTCAGGTCCCAGAGGTGGCCCTCACGTCCTTGCCCTGTGACCCTTCACCTTACAATGTGGCATCTGCTTCTTCCTGGCCACAGGAGGGTGTCTTGGCCACGAGGGAGCCTTGTAAGGCAATGTCATCACTGGAGTGGCCGGCCCATCACAGGCACAGCGGCTGCCCGCACTCAGGGAGACAGACAAGGCGTGTGGCCCTGGACCATGTGACAAGTTTGCCTCCCACCCTCACCGTCCCCGTGAAGCCCCATCCCCTTCGTCCTCCCAGCGGGTCTGCCTTGGCTTTCCGTCCTCAGGCCCTGGTGTCGCCGCACTCCCTCCCCCTCCGCCCCCAGCAGAGTGCGGTGGAGGTGATGGAGAGCCAGGACTCCTGTGACCCTTCTGCCAACTGCCTCGGACACGTCCGTGGCCACTGCAGTGACCGCTGGAGCCAGGAGCCTGGGGCATTGGAAGATGCTTTCACCCTCTAACTTAGGGGTGTCGAACTCCATCAGAGAAGGGGCCAAAATCTAAAATCCAGCCTAAATCGCGGGCCGAATGGTTTACTGAACAGTCATAAACTGTCATTGTGATGGAAACGCAGCGGAGTGCAGTGATGACAGCGCGGTGCGGGCCACATTGCAAGGCCTGGCGGGACGGATTTGGCCCGCGGGCCTTGTGTTTGACACACGTGCTCTAACTGCAGGAGTGGGGAGCCTCGGGGCGCCCTAGCTCCTGCGTCTCTCTCTCATGCATTTCTGTGTGAAAACATCGCGTGACACTGGCTGGGCTGAGGGGCAGGATTTCCTAGGCGCAATGTGTCCTGCAGAGCGGGGTGTTAAACTGGAGAGGCTTGGGGTCACTCTGTGTTATCCTCACTCCAGGGCATTTCCCACTGATGTTTAGAGAGAGGGGAAGAGAGAGGGAGAGACAGAGAAACATGGATTGAGAGAGACACATCAATTGGTTGACTCCCTCATGCGCCCTGACTGGGCAGGAGATCAAGCCGGCAACTGAGGTACGAGCCCTTGTCCGGAATCGAACCCAGAACCCTTCAGTCCGCAGGCCTGTGCTTTTCCTGGTTGTGAACATAATATGTGAGGTTAGCATGTGGGAGCGGGTGGCAAGCTTCTCCTGTAAAGGGCTGGTTAGTAAACATTTTCAGCTCCTGGGTCATTGCGGTTTCTGTGCGATAACTGAGTCCATCAATCAGTGCGAAAGCAGCCACAGGCGATATGTGAATGGTGGGAGTGGTGTCTGCTAATGAGCAGTTATGGGCACTCAAATTTGAATTTCATATCCTGAAATATTACTCATTCTTTGATCCCCCCCATTAAAAAAACATAGAAACTACATTTACCTTCAGGGCCCTACAAAAGCAGCCAGCAGGTTGGCTTTGGCCTGTGAGTCATGCTTTTTTGGTGACCACCGGCTTTTAATTTTTATTAAAAATATTTTTATTTATTTTCATGGAGGAAGAGAAAGGAGAGATAGAACATCAATGATGAGAGAGAATCATTGATCTTGCATGCCCCACACTAGGGATAGAGCTTACAACCCAGGCATGTGCCCTGACGGGAATCGAACCATAACCTCCTGGTTCACAGGTCCACGCTTAACCTCTGAACCACTGTAGAGGGCCTGGACATTCTTTAAATTGTCAGCTGAGCCCGAGGCACTGGCAGAGTCCGTGTCCTCGGTCCCCGTCCACCCCCTCCCCCCTCCCGAAGGCCAGAGGGAGGGTGATGGTGTTATTCAGTTTCTGACTTACCTTTGTCTAGGTGTCAGCAGGGGAGGGGCTAGATATGTAAATCCAGTAATGCTAGAGCCTACTTAAGAATGCAAATAAGCTCCTTTGATCCTAAGTTTTTGGTGTTATTTCCTGGATTTTTGGGATATAAAATAAACCTGCTGCGTGGCTCGGGTGCTTGCTGCCTCTCCATCAGAGAGAATGGCGCCCACCTAGCTCCCAGCCCTATGAATCTATTTCTGCCTCTGGTCTGTCTCTCTCTTTAATTTCTTAATCCCCAGCTCCTCCACTCAGCAACCGGACTGTTCCTTTTCCATGATGGAGATAGATGCGGAAAAGAGAGAAACACCCCACACAAACCACTCCAGGTGGGCATCACTGGCTTTTTAAATGGTCTCTATTTTAATCTAACATCTGCCCCATGTTGAGCAGAAGCTGGTTTGGCTCAGTGGATGGAGCGTCGGCCTGCGGACTGAAAGGTCCCAGGTTCGATTCCTGTCAGGGGCATGTGCCTTGGTTGCAGGCACATCCCCAGTGGGGGGTATGAAGGAGGCAGCTGGTCCATGTTTCTCTCTTATCGATGTTTCTAGCTCTCTATCCCTCTCCCTTCCTCTCTGTGAAATATCAATAAAATATATTTTAAAAAAAATAAAATCTGCCCCATATTGAATTCACAGGCTAAAGCCAAAGCATTTTTAGCTTATCTGAGTTTCTTCAGTGTCCAGTGAAAATAACTCAGTCTCATTTGATTGAAAACAGTAAGAACCCAGAATTAATCTCAGCTCCTTCTGTTCTCCCCTATCCTGTAAGTTGCAGTCAAGTGTTCAGGGACCACTTTTCAAAGATGAGTAACATTGACAAGAGGGAGCAGACAGGCAGCTTTCATTAGAGCCCTAACTCCTACGCTCACGTGGGACAGATGCCGAAGATGTTGCTCAAGCAGTGGGAATGAACTTTTTTTTGGGTAAACATATTTTTATTAATTATTAGAGAGAGAGGACGGGGGATGGGGAGAGTGAAAAACACCTTCAAATGGCTGCCAACCAGGGACCGAACCCACAACCTGGATACATGCCCTAACCAGGAATGGACCTGGTGACCTTTGGGTGCACGGGAGGACGTCCAGCTGAGCCACACCAGCCAGGGCGGACTTCACCTTCTGTAGCTGGGAAGGAAGGTGGAAGGAAGGGAATGGCCCTGGTCCTCAGCTGCTCCTCTAGCCCCACACGGCGCATCTGTGAACCGTCAGGGCGGCCTACAGAAGGGGCCATAAGCTAATTTAACAGCCGCATTAAGCAAGTGTACTTCCCATTGGCCATATTAGCATGCCAAAACATCCATATTTTAATAGGTATAATAAAGAACATTCATAGCAAGTAACTGACAAAGCCCTAGTTAGTATGAATCAACTCTCCATTTTCTTAATCCAGTTAGACATATGTAACTGCTAATTGGTAGAAGGCAATCAATGCATCATGAGCTGAAATGAATAAGACTTTTGGGGTAAGAAAATCAAGTAAGTGGTTCTGGAAACCATCATCTGCCCCTCTCTCTCTCTCTCTCTCTCTCTCTCTCTCTCTCTCTCTCTCTTTCTCTTCTCTCTCTCACACACACACCCTTAATTCAATCATTTTTTAAACCCATAATTAAAGTTGTCCTTTATAATGTAATCAATTACAAAGGTAATCAGTTCCATCATTTGCACAAATAATAGCTAATATAAAGACAGTAACAATGGAAATGAGATTAACATCCCAAATTTCCCAAACCTTGTCCTACAGGCCCTGGCCCCATGGCCAGGAGTCTCACCACCTCAACCCTAGGGGAAGCGAGAAAGGCACAAAAACCAAAACCTTAATGGCGACGGCCAGGGCTACTGGTCTCACATTTATTTTTTTCAGGTTTAACCAAAGAGGGGGGAAATATCTCAGATTTGAGATTTTTCTTCAGAACAGTTTTATTGGTTTGCATATGGCGTGCCTACCCTCGACTTTGCTGTCCTTCTCTGACACACACATCCATTCACTCCCACTCTTCTTCGCCCCATATCTCATAGATGGTCACATTGCTATGTGGGCCTATGGGCCTCTCAAAGTTCTGCGCCTTGTGTTCACTGGCAGTTACCATGGCGACTTTCAGATTCCGCACCTTGGACATGAGCTGCACGAGGTCCATCTCGAGTTGGTTTAAGGTGTGGAGAGCGTAGTTTTTGCTGGGGCACGCACCCTGGTTCTTCTTCGGTGCAGCACGAACCGGAGAGCCCCGAGGGCTGGGAAGGATCCTTTCCTGCCAACGAAGAGGTGCGGGTGAATAACACCCTGGGCTTTGGGCACTTGGACACAGGTCCAGGGGAGGTGGGCTCACCTAAGAGGAGACGGTTCTAGCGTTGCTCGAGTCCAGGGGCTGGCAAACAGTATTGCCCAAGGGCCAACCTGTTATTGTAAACGAAGTTGTACTGGAACACAGCCCTGCTTGGTCACACACATACTGTCTAGGGCTGCTTTCAGACTAAAGCGGCCGAGTGGAGTCACTCAGTGCAACTGAAAACACCTAGTGTCTGGGCCTCCACAGAGAGGCTGGCCAGCCCCCGCTGGTTGGTTTGGACACAGCCCGGGGAGGCATGGGGTTCGTCTGGTAGAGAATAAGCTGCCATTTTCCATCTCTTTCCCCACCGTGGAGACAACTGCAGCTGTAGGCAGGGGCTGCCACCTTTTCACACCTCTATCCCTTTAGGAAGGTCTCTACCTTTACTGGCGACAATGCTATCAATTGCATTTGACACAGCAACTTGTAATAAATCAAACGCTAGGGAAATTAAATCTCGGGTAGCAAATCTGGCTCTGTGAATAATTTCCACTCAAACATGCCAGGTTCTTGAATCTATCCTCATGGAACAAACTCATTGAACAGGCTGAATATCAAGCAAAGGTTTCCTTCACCCAGTAAACAGAAGGTGGTCTCCAGTGTGGCCCCAGCCTCGGTGGGTCTGGGGCTCCATCAGGAAAGGACTGGCCAGGGTCTCCCGGGACCGAGGTGGCTACTTTGCATTAAAATCCCTTCTACTCAACCGTCCTGCCTGTACCACCTCCATGTCTTGGAGTCTGAGATTTCTGAGGTGGCAGCAACATGGGATAAAGAATGGAGCCGTCCTTACCTTACTCTTCTCAATCTCTCTTCGATACTTGAGAATTACATACAGCAGAATAATAAAAAAGAACCAGAGCCACTTGCTGACGAGCCAGCTTGGGGCGTGGACTGGTAGGTTCTGCCTAATCCGGAAGTGCCCTCCGCAAGGCACCTTCCCGGGGGGCTCTTTGACATTCTCCCTCAGAGAAGAAAACATAAAGGCGTAGCCGCAAGACAGGCACATGGGCAGGAACAAGGTCCATCTCAGGGTCCGCATGGTGAGCAGAGGGGGGGAGGAGGCTGCTCATGGTGCCCTCGCACCCGGACTCTGAGTGCTGGGCTGAGATGGTTGATGTCACAGAGGCCCCAGCCAGGAGCGGCTCGGGCCATTGTGATGGCGGCAGGGAGGCCAGTGAGGCCAGGGTCCGTCGGAGGACGTAGGGAGCGGGTGGCATTCCCAGCAGGCAATCAACAAGAGAGGGTGGATGGTGGTTGCCATGCCCTTGCCAGCCTTTCTGACGCCCTGGTGCTGAGCTGGCTGAGGCCAGCTTTTGTTTGTGATTCATTTAAGTCCAGATGCTGTGTCAAATGCGTGGCATGTGACCCTGTGGAGCTGAGCCCAGTGAGAAAGACATTAAACCAGAGGCGCCCTGGCCAGGGGCTCAGTGGTTGGAGTGTCGTCCTACACACCAAAGGTTGAGGGTCAGGGCACATGCTTAGGTTGTGGGTTCGATGCCTGGTCAGGGTGCGTACGGGAGGCAACGGATGGATGTTTCTGTCACACATTGATGTTTCTTTCCTTTTCCAATCAATAAAAACATATCCTTAGGTGAGGACTAAAAACAAAAATTAAACCAAAGGCTGTACATTAGGAGCCATTGGCTTACATTGTTTCTAAAGATAATATTTGCAGGATTTAATGTTGGGGGGTTGGGGGTTCTTTTTAGAACCTAGATTTCTGGCTCCGTTTGAAAACGTGTGAGATCTGGAAACACTGGTCCCAGGAGGAATGCCCTCTCCAGCCCTGCCATCCCCACACCTCACTCACTGCTTTCACCAGGTGCAGGCCCGGGGGTAGCTAAGGATGTACGGTAACTTATTAAATGGTGATTAGAGCAGGGAGTGTTCAGCAGGTGTCAGGTGACACAGGAAGGCTTTCCTGAAAAGGGCATTTGGGTGGAGTCTGAAGGATCATCAGGAGGGAACTGGCACCTAGACAGGAGGTGAGCGCAGTCTGAAGGCAGCAGGCGGAGGCCAGGAGTATAGCGAAGTCTCACTGGCCAGTGAATGACACACAATGGAAGAGCCGTGAATGGATCACAAGGCTTGTCCCAGTCCCCTGGATCATCTGACTCACTTATTCCCCAGGAACCAACGTTCTGCTGAAGGTGATCAAGGGTCCACCGGGAGCTTCAAGCTGTGCTGAGCTCTGGGCAGCGACCAAGGTTCTGTAAGACCGCCTGGAACCAAAGGGGCCGGGGAGCCGGGCTGTGCCGCACAGATGCTCCCCAGGGCAGCGTGCTGCCCACAGAGGGGGCTCTCCCGCAGGAGACACCTGGCAGCTGGGAGGCCGCTGGCCTGGTCTCTGGCTGCGGCTGGAGGGTGCCCGTGATCTTCAGGGGCTCACCCTTGCCAGCTTGTCTGTCCCTAGTCCCTCCTCACACGGCTCCAGTGGGAGGGTGTTTCCGTGCTCTGGGACACACCTGGGGAGTATTCTGAGGTGCCCCCAGGTGTGTGTACCCCACGTTATCCACCCCTGATGGAGCTCTCACATTTGGTGGTTGGGGGGACCGCACTAAGCCTTGATTTAGAGATGACCCAAACCACAGAAATGCTCAGGAAGTTTTGTCCCACGCGAGTTTTATTACTTGGAAATGTTTATGTAGAGCATTTAGAGACAGGAATTGACGCAACACCGTGGAGTTAGTCCTGATGCTTACCTTTCTTATAAAACGTAGTGGGAGGCAGAACAGAAATACAGGCCAACAAGAGGAAAGGCAGACTTTGTCTACTTTTGTATCAAATGCCAGGTGCCCAACTTGATCTCTTCTATCTTCCAAGAAGTGATAAACTGTGGGGAGCAGCTCTAGGGTCAAGCCTGGGGCTGACCTGTGGCAGGGCCACAAAGAGGTCCCAGCCTGGAGGGCAGAGCTCTCCTGCATCATTAAGCCTGACCCTGCAGCCTCCCTGATTCCTTCCTAAGCACTAATGGGCTGTGGGAGGTACAGCAAGTGTTGCCAAAATAAGAACATCTATGTACCCGTTAATCCACCCTTGTTTTAAAAGACTATAAAACAAAGCATGGGCTTGCGGGCTGGGTCTTCTGTGTCCTCACCCAGGTACAGGAGATCCACCGAGCCCCAGCTGTATTCTCGCCCGTCTTTTCTTCAATCCTTCACTGCCCCCCCTCAGGTTCAGCCTTGGCCATTCTGGCCCAGCATAATAAACTAGGGATGCCCCTCCCCCAATATTCGGCCAGAGTCCTGGCCTCTCAGTGCTCCTGCAAACACCTGCAGGCAGAGTGTGGCCAAAGCTCCTCCCTTCTATGTAATTCACTGCTGGCAGCAAAACCGTGGGATTTTAGTAAAAATGAGCCACGCACACACCCACAAGGCATCTGGAATCTTTAATGGTTTCCAGCCTACGAAGCGCAGCAGGCACAGCATGGGGGCCAGGACGGAGCACTAAGCCGGGAGAGGGTAGAGCGGCCACTGTGTGCGAGTCACCTACGTGCCTCAGAGGCAGGAGTGGCCACCGGCACCGAGGTTGGGGACACTTTAATGACACGGTGCAGGCCCACTGCCCAGGCAGCACCCTCACGCCTGCCTCCAGGAGCTGGACGGAGCCTGCACGGGCGCGGGCGCAGCCTGGGCTCAGAAGCAGTAGGACGTGTGGGTGACCCAGTGGGCCGACTCCTCCTTGGAGCGCTTGGCGGAGCTGTGGGTCGTGAAGAGGGACTTGTAAGCCTCGGACTCCTCGCTCTGGGCGATGGACCTCTTCGTGGCGCCACAGGGAGGCTTCCCGGCTTTCCCAGAGGAGCTCCCGCTAGCTGCTGGGAGAAGGAAAAGCCAGACGCTTTACGGCTGGAACTAAAGATCATTCCAAACACCACATTCTCAAAGGGAGAATAGTAAGCCTGTTCCTCCCGGGAACCTTCCTCCTCCTCCTCCCTTTACCATCTGCCACCACCTCCTAGAGACAAAGCCACGATTAACTACTTGCCACGTGCCCACACGGACCCAGCTCCATGGCTGACATGTCAGGCTCTCCTCACGAGGGGTGGGATGGCCTGTCTTACAGTTGAATCAGAGGCAATAGGGGGCTGAGTGAGCTCCCCTGCCGGGGGCTGCTACATGGGGAGCAGGGATCGAAACCCATAACCACTGCGGCTGCTTCTTACAACATGAGGCCATACATTCTTGCACCTAACCAATCTGTGTTTTCCTTTTTGTGAAATAAATACGGTTTTGTTTTTTAGTTACAGGTAGCAGGTTTCAGGAGGAATGCACTGAATTCTGCACTGTATGTTGAATGACTTTCAGGACTTGGCTGAGAGGCAGGTGGGGAGGGTGGCTCTGAGCACCTTAGTGCACACAAACCCAGCCCCCACCCCACGCCGAGCCCAGCCCTCTACCCTGACTCTGGGATGTGCAGGCCCAGGTCTGGCAGCCCTGTGAGCCTGGACCGAGCGCACACTCCGCAGGCCAAGTGAGCGCCTGCGCTTGTGGCCAGGCCCGTCCATCCCGACAGCCTCCCGCTCTAGGGTCTGGTAAGTGTTTCTAGTCCCCAAGAGAGCTCAGTGCACGACCCAGACAGGCCTTAGGATGAGCCTCAGTTTCTCAGTTCTGGCCAAGAATGCTGTGACGTGACCCAGGGCCCAGTCTTCAGAGCAGCCGCTGCGGGCTCCGTGGGACCCACCTGCGCTTCTGGGAGCCGGGCCCACTTTCTTCTCCCGGGGGTCAAGGCTGGAGGCCTCCGGCTTTCCCATGTTCATTCCCGACGGCCCCTCGGACGCTGTAAGAGAAGCAAAGTAAGAGAAGCGTGCCACCAGGGCACGAAGGCCGCCCTCAGCCCGCTGTGGTGAGCACCTACCTTCACCGGCAGCCGGGTGCGAGACAGCCTCTGCCGCCTTGGGCTTCTTTGTTTTCTGGAGGGAGAGGAAGGGGAGATGCACCACGTTCCCTCCATAGCGGCCTCCGCAGGCCGTCCTCCCTTCCCCCCAGCCTCACGCCAGGCCGTGGTGCCCTCACGGCGGGGCTCATTTGAAGACACCCCAGGCGCCCATTTTTCCAGACCCAGACCCCTGCGCATGTCTCCAGTCATGCACTTTGCCTCACTCAAGAACACACCGCAGAGATCTGCCTACGTTTACGTTCCAGAAATCACATTCGCAACACTTCTAAGGCAGATGCCGGCTTTCAGGGTAAGTCAGAGTGAGTGGTGACTGCTGTCCACAAAGAGCAGCTAACCGAACAGGACCCAGCTGGACAAGCACCCACAGGGTGTCTCAGGCGCTCACACCGCCTTCCTGTTTGCTCTCAGCCCATGAGGGCTGAGGCTGTGCTGAAGGACACCGGGCCGGTCCTCCTCGCCCCGGGATTACTGCCATTAAGATTTTCAGGCACTAAGATTCTGTTGCTCCTAATTTTTAAAATGAAATGAACCATTCTAAAGCCACATGGCTGTGATAGAACCGATCCAATCATAGAAGGAGAAACAGGACCTTGTTCAGACAATTTCCTTTAAAAATGCCATTTCCCTAAGTAGCCAAAAGATGGTGCTACAGACACGCAGACTAAGCATCACAGAAGGTTCTCCTCATTAGGCAACTCTCTTGGGCAGGAGCCTGAACTTATAATACACATGTGGCATGTGATCTGTAACACTGTATAAGACGTGAACACCTTGGCTCACTTCAAGGCAGCATTAACCAGAGGATAACAGCGAGGCCTTCCAGAGAGAGGCAGCTGCTGAGCTCTGAGCTGGCTCACAGCAGACTTAGGTAATGGGAGCAGTTGCTAGGTGTCTCCTGCTGCGAGTGCCCAGCAGCAGTAACCGAGAGGCGTTCCCAGAGTGCCATGGGCACCTTTCGGAGAGGGCACCTGTGTCCCCGGGAGGCCTGGGACAGACGGTGACAACTCACTGAAGTGTCCGCCACCACTCTGGCATCTCGGGGCTCGGGCGCCCTCTGGAGCACCGGGGCGAGGAAGGCGAGGGCAGCTCCCGGTGCTCCAGGCGCTGGTGGAGGGGCTGGCCATGGGGCCGGGGTGGGCACAGGCTCCCGAGGGCCCAGCTGGCTCCTGGACACTCAGATCTGAGCAGTGGGCTCTTCGGATGTGCTGGGTGGCGGCGACTGTCCTTGATTTCACTAGTTATGAGCGCTGGTTCCCGGACCCCACGGGGCCGAAAATCCAAGGACACTCAAGTCCTTTACACAAATTCATTTATAGAAAGAGCATTTACGTGTGACCTACATGAGCAGAGGCTACGGCAGGGGTGCCTACACATCACTTCACTCCTGTGGATCCAGCACAGTGCTCCGTGTGCAGCCAATTAAAGCTTTGCTTTTTGGCACTTTCTGGGATCATCTCTGCATCCCCCTCCCAGAATATTTCTGATTTCTGGTTGGTTGAATCCTGTAATGAAAACCCACCAATTCGGAGGGCTGACCACTCTCTTCTAAAAATCAGTGAGAGCAGCAATCCTGATGGCTCACTGCCACCCTCCCGAACGCTCACCCCTGACAGGCCCCACCTTCTCCCCCAACTCCCCCAACCCATCCCGCCCAAGACAGGCCCTGCTCTCACTCCACCCCACCCCACCCCAACCCGCCCCTGACAAGCCCCGTTGCCATCCCACCCCACACAGGCCCTGCTCCCACCCCACCCCGCCCTGCCCCAGACAGACCTCTCCCACCCCACCCTGCCCCAGACAGGCCCTCTCCCACCCCACCCCGCCCTAGACAGGCAGGCCCTGCTCCCACTCTGCCCCACCCCAGTCAGGACCTGCTCCCACCCGTCCCACCCCGCCCCAGACAGGCCCTCTCCCACCCTGCCCCAGACAGGTCCTGCTCCCACCCCACCCCACCCCAGACAGGCAGGCCCTGCTCCGGGCCTGTGCACTCACTGAAGACACTGAGCGAGGAATAGAAAAGTGCTGTGCCCACCCACAGTGATAGGGTTGGCAGAGCAGGCTGGACTGTCCAGCGCCCAGGCCCTGCCAGGTTGTAAAAAGGTCTCAGGTCCTGCCAACCCCCGCAGCCACTGCGAGGCAGAGGAGCAGGGGAGGGACACACAGGCTTACCTTCCCCACCCTCGCTCTCATCCTCTTCTCCTGCATCCTGCTCCTGAGAGTGTCCACGTCCGCCTTGCTGCCATTGAGCACGATGACGTCTTCCTCCTGGAAGGCGGCCCCGCACTGGAGAGAGCAAGACAGACGGACAGAGCCCATGACCAGGGCAGCCACCGCCGCTGCGGCCCGGGGAGATGCCCGCGGTCCTGCCCGCACTGGTGGCTCAGCCAGCCCCATGCCTGCCCTCGCTGGCGATCTCTGTGGTCTGTCTCTGACCATCACTCGGGGTCAGCTCCTCCTCTAGGGCGGGTCTGGTACATTCTCATGGCTGAAAACACTGTCCTTTGACCACAATCCTGAGGTCGGTGCCACAGAGAAGGCATAAGAACAATGACAGCACTAGCCAGTTGCTCAGTGGATAGAGCATCGGCCTGCAGACTGAAGGGTCCCAGGTTTGATTCCGGTTGTGGGCACATGCCCGGGTTGCAGGCTCGATCCCCAGTGAGGAGGGGAGGGCAGGAGGCAGTCGATCAATGATTCTCATCACTGATGTTTCTATCTCTCTCCCCCTCTCCCTTCCTCTCTGAAATTAATAAAAGTATAAAAAAAAATAACAATGACAGGGGCCCAATACTGCATCCAGTCAGGACTGCCTGTAAGGAAGGGAGCCTTTCCTCGCCATCACGCAGGGAAGCCTGCAGGAGGGACAGACTGTCCTGTGGAAGGAGGCCTGGGGATGCCCACACTGAGGGAGGCGGGGCAGAGCCTTCTGCTGGGGGTGTCCTCCGTGGAGAGGGAATGAGAGGGACCTGCAGGAACAGAGTCAGGCGTGCTAAGGCCCTGAGGGCTGGGCTGGGCGTCAGGAGGCCTCCTGAGAACAAGAGTTAGGTGCCCTTTGGTTCCGTCAGCCCGCACTCTCCCTCCCTGGCCGCTCGGCTTCCTGTGGCTTCTTCCCTGCACCCCGTGCTGCCCCGTTCCGGGCTGAGGAGCGAGGACAGTGATGAGCTGGGAACCAATGCCTTCCAAGTATTCCACGCTTGAATGGAGAGTTACTACGCACACAATGCCATTTTGAGGACTACCCTGGACATCACTTCTGCTACCGGAGAGACTCCAGCGCTGCAAAAAGTAACGGAGTGCACCCCACCCCAACGGTAACGGTGATTACTGCTGCTGAGTCTACAGCTCCGCTCGGACCCGTCTTCAGGGGACTGGGTGCCTAGTCTTCGAATTGTTGTTCATGCTTAGAAGCCAGGTAACTGTCCTGTGTGTGGCCACAGAGGCTGCTGTATGGAGGTAAGGGATTATCTACATGCAGGGGTGTAAGGAGTGGCAGTACCCCCAAAGCCTGGTGTGCTCTCCCTCACACACACTACTTTGGAAACCACCTGTGATTTCAGGGACACGGATGTAGACTGGAGTCTGGTGGACAGAGACCCTATCTGCTCTGTAACATGAGAACTGCCACTCTCTCCAGCCTTTAAAGTACATAAATATTCCAAATAGAACTTCCTGTGGAGCAAAACAGTAGTGCCAACACCAAGAGGAGTGTACTTTTCTATGAGCTACGCATTCCCACCTGGAGAATAACACTTAATTTTCTTGGAAATGAATCCAGGAACAGAGTCACAGGTTTAACACACTTTTACTATGGCTATAAAGCTGACTTCACAAGACAGACACAAACACCTCCACCACCACCACCACCACCACCACCAGGCGTCAGGGCTAGGGGAGGTTTGCAGACCGAGTGCTGCCACCGCATTTACAAGGGAAACCGCCGGCCCTGCAGAGCGGCCTCCGCGGGAACTTCCCCCGCCAGCCGCCGGTGCCACAGCAGCGAACCCGAGGCCTCAGCCCGAGGCCGGCCCGACCCGCCTGAAAGCTGGCGGAGGCAATGACAACAGAGCTGCTATTCTATCGTGAACCTTTTTCTAAATGTCAACGTGACCCTGAGCCGGACTGTGGACACAGCACTAACAGAACTGAGGGGAGGGGGCAGGCCAGCACCCCACCGCCACGTGCTTGTCTCTATCAGGGAGCAAAACACAGCCCACAGGAGTGCGCTACTCACGAGCCATCACTGAAACCACTGAAAACACCCAGTTCCCTGGCTCTGGGGTTACATGGTGGGAGTGTCAGTGAAGTGGGGCTAACACTTGTGTGGTGGGACCGGATGTTTTACATTGGCCCCAGCTTAGAAGAAACCCAAGACAACAAACCAAAAATCCTCTGAGCCTCTCTCCACACGGAAGCTACCGTACAGGACAAACGTGACAAGTGACAGCACGTGGCGAGGTGTGAGCACGGCCTGTCTGGGCGGGGTGCAGCTTCTCAGAGCTATTTACGAACCTCAAAATATTTACTTATTCACACTGGGGAAAAGCCCCAAAGAAGCATAAGGCTGCTGTGCACACCCTGGTGAGCTGTTCTGAAAATATTTTCATTTCACTGAAGAGCAAGAAGGTGGCTCCCCCTGGCTTTATAAAGTTTGATCTCAGGGTCTGAAGTTAGCTGAGCGCCCTGTGCCCAAACCACCTGCTGCCTTTGTTCCCTCTCCAGGGCAAGCACATCAAATGGAGCCTTAGAAAATCCTAAATGCAAATATTTGGAAGGTTCTCCATGCACTTAACAAACTAGTGAATCCTGCTAGTGCTGGGCATGGTGCGAGGGGCTCCTTAAGAATAAAAATTAGTTACTAAATGTTTTGGTGGCAGTATGAGAGCTGAGAGAGGCTCTCTGGGAGGCCTAGGGAAGCAGCCCCTGCCCCCTCACGGCAAGTGGTCTTCTTTTCTCTCTGTGGAAAGCTGGCTAGCTCCAATGGGCCCTGGCTTCCACTTGAACAGCTAAGCTCTTCAGTCCAGACCGGTGCTCAGAAAGGGAGCTCAAATTCTCCAAAAAAAGTGACCCGCTTATATGCACAAGTGGCACAGAAAGTAAGGGCTGTTGGCATCAAAAATAAAGTAATGATTTGGAATTATTATAGTGGCAACATGAATATTTCAAAAATGTTTGCAAAAAACCTCCAAAATTAGTTATTCTAAGTCTTAAAACCACCATTCCCAAGCGTGAACAGTTCAGAAAGTTCTGGCCATCACCAGCTTCGTGTGCAAACTGATGGCGGCAGTGAGAGTCGGCCTGACTGGTAGGGACGAGGTGATGAGCCCTTCCGGAGCCTGGCTTTGGGCCTGCAGGCCAGCCGCACAGCGACTCTCAATAGACACTATGGTTCACACTTCACAGATGAGCAACCAGCTCAGAAATGAGGCCGCTCCCAGTCACAGGAAGTGAGAGCTGTGTGCTGAGTGCCACTCTCCTGGGTGAGCCTGCAGCCTAGCTCTGTGTGCAGTGATAGCTCTCCATCATTATTAGCAGCAAAGAGTTCGTTAATTTTAATTACCAAAACAGCATGACACAACTGTGAAAACATCCTATCTGTGTGTCTTCCCTCCCAGTGTATACCCACACCTACAAATGAGTTACCCAGTTACAGCCAATGAGCTGCTGCTTCTCTCTTCACTGGGTCCTGTCCTCACACTGCTCGCCTTCACACCCATGCTCCCAGCTGGGAGATGCACTTGCAATGGGTCCTCACACTGCTCACTTTCACACTCAGGCTCCCAGCTGGGAGATGCACTTGCACTGGGTCCTGTTCTTACACTGCTCACCTTCACACTCACGCTCCCAGCTGGAAGATGCACTTGCACTGGGCACTGTCCTCACACTGCTCACCTTCACACTCAGGCTCCCAGCTGGGAGATGCACTTGCACTGGGTCCTGTTCTCACACTGCTCACCTTCACACTCACGCTCCCAGCTGGGAGATGCACTTGCACTGGGCACTGTCCTCACACTGCTCACCTTCACACCCAGTTGACTCACATCTCTGGCCTGTCGCCCTGTCTCACTGCGTGACCACACCTTGTGCCCCATCTCCTTGGACTGCCTGGGCTCCTCCCCAGTGGGGCTGCTCCTCCTTTTCCTCTTCTTCAAAACACCCTCCAACTCTCCTACTCCATCCCCTCCCCCACCACCTACCACCATCATTTGCAAGAGCATTTCACAAATTTCAGGCATTTCCCTGCCACATTACTGTCAGTATTTTAGCATTTTTCTTTAAATCTACCCATTGTTTCTATTTAAATTTACTTTAAAAGTTAATTTTATATTCCTGTTATAAATTAAGGAACAGCATCCCTTACAATAAATATAAAATAAGTATAAAAATGCAGAGACCACAAAACAGTCCCACTGGAGCCTGCCTGCCACAGCTCTGAGCATAGGTCCTCTCTCTGAGGAGCTCGAGGGTCACACGGGGGCAAACAGAGACATTCTCCTCCAGCCAGCAGACGCCTGAAGGAGCAACGACTTGGGAGCTATTTCTTCTGATGCTGTTTGCTGTCCTGTCTGGGACCGCCCCACACTGGCCCCCCTCCCACCACAGGCAGGTCCCGTCCCGTTCTCTGGGCAAGTCTGACTGAGGAGCAAACACCTCCTCCTCCTAAAGCCAATTCTCATCAGCTCTGTCCACAGAAAGTGCTCTGGCCCCTGACCTCCAATGGCATCTTTACCATCAGTTTGGTGCCTGGCTTCAAGCAACAAGGTAGAATAGGCCTTTCCAGGGAACATATGCTCCTGCAGGACTTGTCTCCAAGAGCACAGGGACTGCCACCACGGCCTTGTTCCCCTTGGACACCTGTTCACATTGTTAATCTAGGAGATGGAGTAAGTATATTTAGGAATTTACTTTCTGAACTTTTCTTGTAAAAGCTTAATGGGACAGATTCTAAATTATCCAATGGCTTTACTCATAATCACCCCACAATAACTTCTTTCTACCAATGACCTTTTGCTTGTCTTTATATTCCAAATAAATACAATAAAATCATCAGTGTGTCCTCCTCCACATCTGGCTTCTTTAAGAGAGGGATCATTTTAAGGTGAATAGCCATCTGGCCTACCTTAAAAGTGGCTGTGGCTTCCCACTGCTCCAGCGTGGCTGCCTGGGCCCTAGGTGGTGTGACCCCTGCCTGACCCTCCAATCTCGTCTACTTCTCCTCTCCTTCCCCATCCTACACCACTTTCTGTTCCTTAAACCAGCAAAGACCTCTGTCATTTCTGAGCTTTTGCTCCAACTTTGCTTGGCTGCCTCCTTTGCACCGATCCCTCTGACTAAGATTCCCGGGAAGGACCCTCCAGGCTGGCAGGGCAGAGGGAACAAAGCACAGGACAGGAGGGGCTCTCAGGCAGCGGCCCAGTGCGCTGAGCTGGCAGGCAGCAGGGACATGGAAGTACAGACCCAACTTCCAGCAGTAACAAGCTATGGGAGGGGTGTAAACAGAGAAACATTAAATAGATCCACGCTTCCGAAAAAAGTGGAGGATATGGAAATCACAGGGGGAGAGGACCCCATACCATCTGTTTCCTCAGCCACTAAGAAGAACAACTGACTCATGTCAACAACTCACTGTGTGACAGACTTCTGCTCTTATCTCCTTCAAGGCTCGTTCAGAAAACACGCAGCCACAGCACCGCAGGAAGCAAAACCTGGGAGAAAAATTCAGTATGGAGAATGACTTACATGATAATTTAAAAATATTACCCACATTATCAATGAACATGTGTTCAGTTTATACAAAGGCCAAGAACCACAAAGAAAAATGGTTCCATTTGATTATATTTATATATAAATATAATTTTATATTTATGATTTTATTTTTATATAAAAATATATAAATATAATTTTTATTCCTCTAAAAATACCACAACAGAAGGTTTTCCAGTTTCCATGGGGTTATAGCAGCTGCAGGCGGCCCTAACAAAAACCTGATTCATAACACTGTACTAAGTTCATTAAATTAATCCTATTTTTAAAAAAACTCATGGATACTAATTATTAGTAATTGAGGATTTTTTTTTTCTTTAAACAGAGGCTCAATTGTTTATTATAATACTAATTCATTTATATTTTTCTATATATTTAAATCTTTATTATACGAACTTTACTAAAGAGACAGACAACCAAATTTCTTGTGTGAAAGCCCTAGCAGGAGGGAAGAGCCAAACAGGGGAAGCCCAGTTACCTGGGAAGAGAGAGAGGAAGAGCAAAGGAAGGGAAAAACTGGGAGAAGCCACAACCGGAGCAACAGCTCCCGGTAATCCCCGCCCGAGACCCTGGAGCTGCCTTTGCTTCTTCGAAGTTCCTCTTTTGGGGTGAACCATGGCTTTCTTAAAAAGAAGTGGGGAGCTAGACACGAAAGGTTACACACTCTAGGTTTCTATATTTATACTAGAGGCCCGATGCACATGCTTTGTGTAAGAGTAGGTCTTCGCAGCCCCGGCTGGACGGTCGTTCTGCTGTTCGGCTGTTCGGCTTATTTGCATATTATGCTTTTATTATTATAGATGAAATATCCAGATCAGGTAAAACTATTGAGACAGAAGCTGATGTGTGCTTGCTAGGGGCTGAGGGGAGGGGATTAGGTACATGAGTCTGGTTCCCGAATAGTTCCTACTTGATCCAAATGGTGAACATTAGCTTTTGTTTCATTATTTTCCAGCTTTATTTAGGTGTAATTGAGAACTAGGAATTGGGCATATTTAAGGTGTACAACCTGACAATCAGATGCACGTCTACACTGCGCAATGATCAGCACAGTCAGGCTGAGTAACCACCACTATGTGCTGAAGTTTGAGTGAGGGAGGCTGCAATGACTTAAATCCAGACGACTTGAAGAAGAACAGAATCCTAGGCTATTCAATCTCAGAGTGCTGATGCTCTCTGGCATAGCTGGCCATACACAGCACATATGTCTGTTAGACGAATGTATACAAATGTGCCAGGAAGCCCCAGACGAAATGTGGTTGTTTACAGCTCAGTAAAAACTGTCACTTACTTAAGATGCTTTCTCCCCCTTTCCTGAATAAAAGTAGTAAAAATTACTACCTTTAAACATGTATTGTGTTGGATGGAAGATTCCATCTAGACTACCAGCTTTTGGAAATATTTCTAAATGGTGGGAAGAGTTTAGTTAGAGCTTTGGCTTAGAGACTCCCTATACAAAGACACCTACTAACTCATTCAACAGTTATATTTTTTAAGGGAGAAATACACAGGGCACTTACATTTTCATTATAAATCTCAACCTTAAAATTTCTGGTGCTTTAGCCAAAGGATCTTTGGCTACAAATTCAAATCAAATAATTATCAGCTGGGCCTTGAGCTGACCAACCAACCACATGTTCTGTAACACTGTACCCATTGTGTAATTTTTAGCAATGACAAGGAAATGGGAGGCTTGATAGGAAACATCTGCCCTTTGCTTTCTTTCCCTTAGGAAGAGATCAGATAATCCAACCCACGTTTCATAAGCATCACAAGCCCTAGATGGTTTGGCTCAGTGGATAGAGCATCGGCCTATGGTCTGAAGAGTCCCAGGTTCAATTCCTATTAAGGGCACATGCCTGGGTTGCGGGCTCACTACCCAGTAGGGGGCGTGCAGGAGACAGCTGATCAATGATTCTCATCATTGACATTTCTATCTCCCTCTCCCTTCCTCTCTGAAATCAATAAAAATATGTTTTCTAAAAAAAAGCATCAGGAGAGAAATGTTTAAAATCCCTCTTTACTGCAAGTTTTCCTTCTCTTGAGAACAGAAGGCCACAGACAACAGGGTGAGTGCACGAGGACGCCCCATTAGTGGACTTGGCTGACAGGGCACAAACCATCCAAACCGAAGAGCGCCTTACAGAAGTCTGTGATTACCAGGCTCCGGTCAAACCCTACAGCACCAGTGTTACCTAAGCAGACTGACCTGTGCCGGCCATTCATCTCCAAGCCCACGACCGGGCAGATGAAACGTGCGCGCTGGAGGTCATCGTGCTTGTCTCCTTTTGTGTTTCCTTTATCCCCTTCCCAGGCGGGATTGTCAGAAAGCCTCAGCTCTGTCACATGCTGTGAAAAATCATCCAGATTTTAAGAATTCATTTGATTAAGTGGATCACTCTTCCCTTAATAACCACCTAAATCAACAGAGAAATTGTTATTCTAGTCCCTTCCCATTCAAACCTCTTCTTCCTACCTCCTTTCCTGTGGCCATCAATTAACACGGCTATAAAATTAAATAATAAATTGTGACAGAAAAGATGATTTTTAAAATTCACCAACTAGCAAATAAGTTAGTTAATTTCTATTTCACAAACATTTTCTACTTAAGGAAAAGTAACTTCTGACATGCAAAATTACTCCACTAAGAGAAAGCTATAATAATTTCATCCAGAGAGGAAGACTCTTTTTCCCTGCTCATGAATCCTCACTGAGGCTATTCCGTACTTCTGATTACCCATGTTTATTCCAAAGCTGGGGAGACAGTAAAATCTGAGGCATGGTCTAATGAATCCACAGCGCACTATTAGCCAGAGAATACGATCATATTCCAAGACTCAGCCATTCAGGTTTTCAAAAAATTCAACTTTACAAGGAGTGACTTAGTCAAATTTTAGCCCTTGAGGCATTTTCCACATTTAACCGAACCACTGATTTCAACCCTCTGGAGCACCTCAGCAGGAAAGCCACCATCCAGTCAGCTTCCTAGTTTACAGCAGAGATGTGTCCCATCAAGTTCTCTGCGCTGGGTATTTGTGGACTATTGGTTGACAGTAATGATAACCTTGTATGTGTGCACTGCTTTGTTTAAATCATTTTGTCTTTACAGTTCAGACTTTTGGAAGAGAGCTTTTTTTTTTTGGTGGCATTAAAATGAAAAGCTCAAGCACATACATTGAATACTGGTTTAGGTATAGAACTTTATAAATTTCAATAAGAATCACATTTTTGAAATAATTATGTTATCATGGTCTCTTGATACTCTTCCCAAGGCAAAAGATGACAAAAATCAGCATGGTTATTTCTACATTACTATGATTAGCTACATTTCAAAATTACTAATTTGTCTGAAATAAACATATCCTGTATCCTGTAATCATCCCAAGAATTAAAAAGAAAAAAAAGCCTACTATAATAATAAACGTTTAAAAAGAAAGAAGAAATAAAAGAAAATACCCAAAATTTTAGATGAGGAATGAGGAGCTCTGGTCCTGGTTTAGCCTCACTAACTGGCCATGTGGTATTTATATTGAAGGCGAGACCAAGTGTTTGACAGCTTGATGGTCCTCAAATTCTTTGCTACTTTTCTAGTTTTTCTCACACTGACCAAATTTGAAAATTTTGTCCTCTTAACAAACTTCCTTTACTACAAACCTTGTTTTTCCACTATCATGAAAGAATTTTAACTGCCAATCAGTACTTCTAGTCAGCAAGAGAGAACCACAATGACTCAACAGTGGTCTACCTATAAAATTTCTAATTCTGCCCTAGCTCATTTGGCTCAATGGATAGAGCGTCAGCCTGCAGACTGAAAGGTCCCACGTTCGATTCTGGCCAAAGGCACATACATGCCTGGGTTGCGGGCAGCCAATCAATGATTCTCTCTCATCACTGATGTTTTTATCTCTCCCTCTCCCTTCCTCTCTGAAATCAATAAAATATACTTTTAAAAAAAGGAAGAAAAAAATTCTCTAATTCTATAATATAAAAGTGTTTTTCAAATAAAAAATTCAAGTAGCTGAGTTTTAACTACAGAAATAAGGCTTCCCAATGTTTATACAGCACATTGAGAGGTTTTTAAAAAGAATTTTGTTTTGTTTTTGTTTTTTTGTTAATCCTCACGTGAGGATATTTTCCCATTGATTTTTAGGAAGAGTCGGAGAGAGAGGGAAAGACAGAGAGAAACACTGATGGAAGAGAAACACAATGATTGGCTGCCTCCTGCATGCACCCCAACCAGGGCTCAGCTGGGGAGAAGCCTTCCACCAAGGTACGTACCCTTGACCGGAAGTGAACCCAGGATCCTTTGTTCCGTATGCTGATATTCTATCCACTGGGCCAATCCGGCTAGGGCACAGTGAGAGTTTTCAAAGCTCTCTCATGCATATTAAATCATAACAGATTTATAATGTAGAAAGTACAGGTGTGGGACCTTCCGGCTTAAGCTTAAGTGACCACCCAAAAATCACACCTTTATTAGCTGGCTGGGTGGGACTGAAATTCCAAATATTTGAGTTCAGTCTATAACATACATAAATTCTATAAGATAAACCTTAACCACTGAAACTCTTGGAGCACTTCAGAATCACCTTTGTTACCTTAATGTTTTTAATGTGAGATGCTGCCTTCGCAAGAGCCTTTTCGGAAGATTTGTCCAGTAGAAACTCAATGACAGCATCTTTGTTATAAAGTCTGCAACAATAAAGATTAGTCAAAACATTCTGGCAACAATTAACCTTCATACAAAGGACAAAGACTAAATTGAGTAAAATCCAAAGTCATTTTACATATAACAGAAATGTCCAACCTTACTCAAAAAGTAAATTTAATCCTCTCTCAACTATTTCCAGAGCATACAAAGAAAGAAACTAGTTTAAAGTCAAGGGCTCAAATTGGCAGTCTGAGGGCTGAATGTGAACTCAACAAGGATTGCAAAAATTGGGAAATTTAATATAAAAGTACGTATTTTCAGCTTTTCCTGGATGAAAACATAAAATCAGAAGTTCTAGAACCACTAGGCTCACATTCTTGAACTGCAACGGGCTGGAACAGAGTAGCAGCTCCCCCTTTAGATGAGACATGAGCTCTCCAGGTTCCCCTAGTTCCCACCATTCCCTAATTCCCCACATGGCTCCTTCACACATTTATCGATATGTTTATAACTCAGCTCCTATTAATCTCCGTGTTTTCAATCCATGGATTAAGTAAACCAAAATGAACAGGTTTGTACAGAATTATGTTCACATAATAACCTAGGTTTCACAAATTTGCTTGTGATGATTCACATTTGATGAATCAAGAATTGCATTTACACATTAAAATTCTTTTAAAAATCATTTAATAAAAACTCAACACTATTAAGGAACCATACCTGCCAAGTTCACAGGCAACTATTGGTCGCCTTAATATTTCTTGACTTAGTGCACAATAGTTCCATAGGGCCACCAGTTCAGCATCTTTGTCAACCTACAAAAATAAAAATAAAAATCTTTTAAATTAATTTTCACCTCTGAAAGACCTGGTCTACCAATCAACACATAAAGGCTTATTCAGTAATATCAGACTATGATGATTTTTGGTTTTCACAAAGATAATGACACAAAAGTTGGGATTTAAAAAGTCACAGTAATCAATACTATGTGAAATGAAGTCCCCTGTAAGCATGACACCTATGAAAAAACAGTTTATCTCGAGTCATTAAATTGCCTATGTAAGCTATATATAAATATTAATATTTGTATCTTAACAGTAAGTTAGGGAAGCCATGCAGAAAAAGCAAACAGTCCAGTTTAATTTCTAACAATGGAAAAGGCTCCAAAGTTTTAGCAGAATGGAAGGATGGAACACTGAGAAGATGGGAATTATTATTTAAAAATTTAGAATAAAGATTATTTAATTCTGTATAAAATCACCAAGTGTTTTAACAGAAGTGTTTTTTTTTTTCCAAACTGTTCACTAGGAGGCATATCAAATCCTTAAGCACAGTATGAAAATGCAGATGTAAGACCATAACCTTCTAATGATAGCTTTACCTATATAATATCTCATGTCCCACTCCCCTCCCCCCACCCCTAAAAGCCAAACCTGGATAATGTAACATAGCAAAATGGCACATTTGGGAGAAAATAGAAATAGAAAAATAAAAACATTCCCTTAAAGCTGATTTTTTTCTTTTTTTGAAGCAACAACTGTGTCTGCTTGTGCTAATCGGTTTCTGTAACTTAATCTTTTAATCCTCATAAAAACCCTATCATTCAGTATTTTCACCTTTGTTCTTGAGGAAAGTGAGGCAACAAAAGGTCACAGCAAAAAGATGAAGGCACTAGGATAAGAGCAGGCTGGCTCCAGAGTCCATGCTATAATCACCACTCTCTATTATTTCAAATAAAAACAAACCAAACCCACATTCCTGCAATTGTTACTCTACCCATTCCCCAGATCCAAATCTACACGTTAGCAATTTAAATAGCTTTTATCAAAATTCACTCTGTAGTAGAGCCCAAGTCAAACAATGCCTGAGCCTTCTATTATCAAAAAGCAATGACTAGGCCTAACTTTGAAATCCTGAGCAAGTTAATGGGAATCTTGGTTTCATCACCTATGGGATGTGAAATCTTGGTCATGTTACTGACTCAATTTCCCTGTCAGTAGCATGGAAATGACATATAATTTGATCAATTACCTGTGAGAATTAGAAATTCATTATATTGATTTTAGTGTGCTAGGAACTGGGCTTCTTACAGAGCGGGAAAAGGGACAGACTGCCACCGGGGGCTTACTGTCCCGAGATCGACACCAACCAGCCATGAACGGGTGTGTGTGTGTGTGTGTGTTATAGTTTTAAGAGAAGGACCTGCTCTCACGGGGATAAGGGGTCGTTCCCTGAGAAATGATGTTAGTGCACACAAAGCTCGGTAAACAGCACCCATTTGTATCGCTGTTGCTACGGCAGACAGGCTTCAAATCCTGCCGCTGTCACTAGCGTGGCAACTTTCTCCTTTTCACTCAATTTCCATGCCCGCAAAGTGAGGATGATGATAGTACGTACCGATGTGAGAATTGGAAGAGACACCCCATATTAAGGGCACTTCCGGGTGAATGGCAATAGCAAGCACGCAATAAAGGTCCGTTATTAATACTGATTTAATTTTAAGTTCTCCCCAAGGGATAAATGAGCGCAGCTTCGTCTGCCCCACCCCCACCTCTCCTCGCTCCCTGGGGGCCCCGCCACCCCCAGTCTCCCCCGAGCCCACGTCACTGACCTTCTCAACCTTCTTGGGCCCCTTCACCAGTTCGTGCCTCTTGGGGATTGTACCCCCGTCGCAACCCATCGCAAGCCGGGTGTCAGAGTCAACAACACTCCCGAACAGAGCCAATTTCCGTAGTCTTAGGCAATTGTGGGAGTCACTTCCGGCGCGCCATTATGACGCAACACGCCCGCCTTGACGCAGCGGGGCGGGGCCGTTGCCAAGTCTCGGTTGCCATGGAGAGCGTCGCTAGGCGCTGGGCGTGGCCCCGCAGCGTGGGCTGCTGGGCCTGGAGCGCGAAGTGGGGTGCTCCGTGTTTCCCCCACTCCCGCCGGCCCGCCCCTTCCTCTTTGTGGTGGGTGCTGGTTTTCTGCCGCTCCCTCGTGATCGCTCGCCCTCGCCCTCGCCCGGGGGCGCGGCGGACTGGAGCACCCTGCTCTTGGCTCCTGTCCCTCTCCAGCCTGTGTGTGCATCTGCGAGCGCCTGGCGGAACAGCTGCTTTTTATTACTGCAATTAGTGATGCATATGAATGCTATCTATTATTCAGTTTATTGAGGTGACCGGCGGGACGGTACCGATTTTTAGCAATTTATTCCGACTTTTTTAAAACGCCGCGGGACGCGGGACAAATTGTTAAAAATCGGGACTGTCTGGTCACCTTAGTTTACATGTATCTGTTTAAAAAAAAAAAAAAAAAAGGCATCTGTTGAGCACCAACTCTAACCTAAGCACTCATAGCAAATCCTGTGAAATTATGTTATAAGTGATTCTGGGGTTAAAGATCCTTTATCTAAAGTAGGGGTGTCGAACTCAATCAGAGAAGGGGCCAAAATCTAAAATCCAGCCTAAATCGCGGGCCGAATGGTTTACTGAACAGTCATAAACTGTCATTGTGATGGAAACGCAGCGGAGTGCAGTGATGACAGCGAGGTGCGGGCCACATTGCAAGGCCTGGCGGGACGGATTTGGCCCGCGGGCCTTGTGTTTGACACATGTGATCTAAAGCCTGGAACTTTCTGATAGTCTAATGCATATTGTATATATATGTGTGTGTGTGTGTGTGTGTGTGTAATTATACATATAAACACACACTTTGTGTACAGTTTGGACACATGATTTTTATTCACAGCCTCCTGAAGTCTGAAAAAAATACTTTTACTTATTAAAAGGAAGGTAGAGTTACAGATAAAATTATGAAAGGTACATTAATGTTTAAATGCCCTTTCCTGAGACGGACATCAACTGACCATGAACATCATGTACAGGGGGTAATACAGTATTTCCAAGAGACAGGCTGCACTGTATAAGGAGGACCCAAATCCCTGCTGACATTCATGATTGTCAGCTCTTGTGCTTTGGGATTGTCTGCTCTCACGCTCTGGACCGTCTCTGTTTGTCCCATTAGTTGTAACTACTAGGAGAAAGCCTGCCCACTGCAAGGGGGTGGACAGGTACAATTGGATGTTATCATGTTAAACAAGGTGAAATATCCAAACTGCTGAAACCATTCCCCACTTGGGAACAGAAAATATGTGCACATGAAAACTTTCAGAGCTATAAGATGGTGTTCTGTCACTGAAACTAATGGGAATGAAAATAAAATAAACTCTTTACTTTTTACAGAGAAGGAAAGAGAGTTAGAAACATCTATGAGAGAGAAACATTGGTCAGCTGCTTCCTGACACCTCCTACTGGGGATGTGCCCGCAACCAAGGTACATGCTCTTCACTGGAATCAAACCTGGGACCTTTTAGTTTGCAGGCCAATGCTCTATCCATTGAGCCAAACTGGTCAGGGCTAAACTAAACCCTTGAATCAGTTGTTCTCTCATTGGCTTGCGGCTTGTTTTTATGCCATCACAAGAATTGTAAAGACATGCGGGTAGGAACTTTGTCATATTCCCTGTTGTGTCCTCAGCACCTAGAAGAGTCTCTGGCAGACTCAATAGTCATTTCCTCCACAAACCAGAAGAAATTACAGAATCATTCAGAGAGGAGCGACACTCAGTTATGGCTGCCCTGAAATGGTAAGTACTGTTCAAATCCCATCTGCAGGTGAGGGCACAGATGCCTGGAAAGGTCACACAACTACCCTGTTTCCACGAAAATAAGACAGTGTCTTATATTAATTTTTTCTCCCAAAGTTGCGCTAGGTCTTATTTTCAGGGGATGCCTTATTTTCAGGGAGAGCTGGGAATGGGTTCCACAATTTTCTGTTGCTCCCAATGGGACAGAAAAATCAGACACAGCAGAGAATAAGCCCAAGGATCTCTAGACAGATTTTCAAACCAGTGATTTTTTGGGGAACTAAACCAGGCCCTCACCGAGTTCTTTTGGGGAAGAAAAATAAAAAGAGCTGCTCTTTATAGGACCATGCCCTGGCGATGTGGGGGAGCCCTTTTCTTCTGGGTTCACTGCCATCTCAGGAGGTAGGGGCTAAAATGCCTTCTTTTTCTTAATGACACACCCAAGACTCGGGTGTATGAAGTGTCCTAGGGCCAGAGCCACACAGCAGTCACAGGTAGTAGTGTGTAGCAGTTACGGGTGAGGGGCTTTCTTGAATGAGTCCCATCTAACGAAGGACCAAGGCCATGTTCCTCCCCTCCCCCCTATTTATTTATTTATTTATTTAAAAATATCTATATTGATTAAGGTGTCACATATTTGCCCTCAACCCCCCATTCCAATCCCCCACTCCCCCCTCATGTCCCCATCCCCCTATTGTCCTTGACCACTGGTTAGGCTCATATGTATGCACATAAGTCCTTTGGTTGATCTCTCTCTTTTATCCCCACTCTCCCTTTGAGGTCCAACATTCTGACCCATAGCTCCTTATCTCTGGGTCTGTTCTTGTTCATCAGTCTATGTTGTTCACCATTTCCCCTAGATGAGTGAGATCATGTCCTACTGGAAATATATTTATAAGACTCAAAAGTGAGACAAGCAATAATCGTTATGCTGAAAAGCATATGAATCAATCTGTAGTGAGTTTCTTTCTGGGCCACCAGTTCTTTTGAGACCCAATTTCAATGTCAAACAGTTCCTTATGTGTACATGTCAGCAATGATATTTCGGTTCTGGATGGTGGGCAAATGGTGGTAATGCAGGTCCAACCCTCTCTGGTTTGGTCCTGGGCAACCTGCAGTGATACACAGCTGCTGACTGCTATTATGGCAAGGTGTCATCAGCGACTTCCATCTCTGGACTGCTTCTCTTCTGTCTTCATTGTTGGAGGAGTCCTGTCAATTTCTCTCTGTTGCCAGAGTCCATATGGTCTCGGAGTTGTTTTATGAAAATATACAAACATATTCTCAACCAAAAGTTAATAAAGGAATATTTTCTATAAATTTGACTTGGATCCTTTTTCATTTTTTGCCCAAATGATTTTCCTCTGACTTGTTTTGACACCATGTGTGTTTTTCATGGGTGTCTTGCTGATAGCATTACGTTTAATTTTCTAAAGTACAAATTTTCTAGATGTAATTTGCTTTTAGGATATTTTTCCTTACATGATATTCTTCTACTTTCCCCTTTTTTGATTTAAATATTAGGCTTTTGAAAATTTTATAATGTAGTCTTGATAGCTTTTAAATTTTAATTTTTTGCACTATAATATGACTGCTTTAGGTTCATTTCCTGTTGTGAGATTTTATCCTGAGATGAACTACCAATAAAAATTTTAGTTAACACTTTAAGAATAGCTTTTTGTCCGGTGCATTTAGTTTTTCTAGTATATTTGCTTATTTCAATTAGCCAATTTAAATTAGCCTGAAAACTTGTCTACTATTTTACTGTCAAATTTATTTCTCTAAAACAATCTTATTTTACCGTATAAATATTAGGGGAAAGGATTATTTGCCTTCTTGAGTAAGCCCTGAGCATTCCTGGTGGTAGGCTAGATTTAGATATAAAAAACCCACTTCCCCACACCATGTTTACAAGACAACTCAAATAAGTCGTGTTGTAATGCGAGGGCAGCTGCTGTCAGCCAAGTCTCTGTCTTTTACCCGGGTCCCGATTTGAGCTGGGCATGGGAAGTTAAGCAGCCATGGGGGCAGGAGACTCCCTCAGCAGGGGTGAGGTTTCAGGCCACTGCAAAGTTTTGGGGGTGAGGGTCTGTGCCCCACCTCAGTTGACCCCCAAATTCTCTCCTGATGGCCCCTCTACGACTGTGCCTGCCTTAGGTTGTTTCTTCCCTGAGGAATCTTACCCATCACTGGCTAACCAGCCATCCTCTGGGGCCAAATAGGGTGATGTGAGGTTCAGTTCTGTCTCCTTGGTATCCAATGCCCCCGTAGGGCCATGTTCCTTGACCTCTGCCCCAGCAGTGCTAGGGACAGTCATCGGGACTGCCTGTGTGGGCCCTGAGGGTGGCAGTTCAGTTAAATGTTTTTTTTTTGTTTTTTTTTAATCTTCCTTCTTGGTTTCCCCTTTTAGAATATTGTTCTCTAGGTAACTCTGTGCCACAGACGATACACAGCTAACATGTCTGGATGATTTATTACCATGGATTGCAACTGCTTCGCATGGAGGGCAGCTGTGTGCCAGGATCATTTTGCCTGTTTCAATTTTGTTGGATCCATTTGCCCTGCCCTTGCCTGCGCTTCTCTCTGCTATCTTTGTTGAGTGATCTAATAATGGCCATTATTTTACAAGGAGCCTTGGTGACAGTGTTGCCCCAGTCCAGCTGTGGATTTGAAGGATGGGAAGAGGAAGGAAACCATGAAATTAAAGAGAAAAGCATTGTTCTTGAGCAAACCAGTATTTCTTAACATCTTGCGGGTGTGTGTGTGTGTGTGTGTGTGTGTGTGTCACTGGACCCGTTGGAGACTGTGATGAAAACTTCAGACTTATCCCCCCCCGCCCCCCGCCCGTCCCCGTCCAAATACTTATGAAACTTTGCTACAGTTTATACATGTATGTATTTCATTCACAGGCTCCCGGGGGCTAGGCTAAGAACCCAGTGCTTAAAATGCGTCTACTCTGATCGGGTAGCTCAGTTGGTCAGAGTGTCATCGTCCCTATACTCCAAGGTTACGGGTTTCATCCCAGTCAGGGCACATACAAAATTCAGTCAGTGAATGCATAAATAAGTGAAACAACAAATCCATGTTCCTCACTCTCGCTCTTGATCTTTCAAATCAATTAACGAGAGAGAGAGAGAGAGAGAGAGAGAGAGAGAGATGCTTCTACTGCCTGTTAACAATAGTTTCCCAACTATTTCAGGCTATTTCCTGTTGGCTCTGCCCCTGTGCTCTTCCATAGCAGCAGTTTTAAATTCTGTCTGGAAAAAGCCAACATGCAGAGTAACTCATTTTAAGAGTTAGCATAAAAAACAACAATTAGGGGTTGGAATTCTTTAAGAATTTCACTATCATCTTCTTAGGAGGATGTCCCAAAGGGGTTGAAAGGAAAATGAAATGGAAAATTGAGGTGATTACTGAGATAATTCAAGACAAAATTAACTCTTTAAAAAAATTTATTTATTTATTTATTTATTTATTTATTTATTTATTTATTTATTTCAGAGAGGAAAGGAGGGGGAGAGAGAGATGGAAACATCAGTGATGAGAGAGAATCACTGATCGGCTGCCTCCTGCATGCCCCCACTGGGGATAGAGCCAGTAACCCAGGTATTGAATCAGGACTTCCTAATTCATGGGTCGATGCTCAACCACTGAGCCATGCCAGCTGGGCCAAAATTCACTCTTAATTCACAATGTTGGGGGAATATTAAAACGATTCTAGAAATGAGCAGGTTTACATGAACTGGCCCTGGCCACTCCACCGTCCACTTTCTGTCCCTGACCCCATCCAGCCACGCTGAGGGTCGTCCTTTTCCGCCTTTTCCGGTGCCCTTCCACTTCCGGGCCCTTGCCTTGCTGTTCCCTCCCAGGAACACTCTTCCCTGGATAAAATAAAAAAAAGAGCCCAAGCAAATGTCTTCACAAACAGGCAGCCTTTGCAAGTAGGCAGCTTTTGGAGACCTGGGAAGGACCCACATTTTTAAAAAGTTACCACAAACCAGAAACAGCCTCCCCCCGTGCTTGTCACAAGGAAGATCTCTTAACGAGGCCCCTCACCACTTCCATCCTCCTGATGAAATGTAACTTAATTGAGGTCAGGCTGCTACCACCACTGCCACCAGCACAGCACCCACCATTTCCTCCCCCTTGAGAGGAAACGGTACAGAATATTGGGCAGTAAAGACAAAAATTCAGCAAAACGATGCTAACAGCTGAAAAATGTGATCTCATTCTACGGTGTTTCCCCGAAAATAAGACATCCTCCGAAAATAAGACCTAGCGCATGGAAAGATAAGACATTCCTTGAAAATAAGACCTAGCGCAACTTTGGGAGAAAAAATTAATATAAGACACTGTCTTATTTTTGGGGAAACAGAGTACTTTTAATTTTTTTTCAGAAGTAATTATCCTATTGAATTAATCAGCACAAATTCATCCCATAACTGCTGACTTTCAAAAAAAGGAAGGAAACACATTTAGCTAAGAGCAGCAGTTTTCATGATTTATTTTTCAATTTAAATTCTTTATTGTTTCAAGTATTACCAATGTCTCCGCCCCCCTCCTACCCCTGATTTGACCTCTCCCCAGCCGCCCCACTGCCCAGCACATGCCCTCAACACTCCACTGTATCCATTGGTCATGCTCATATGCATACATATAAGTCCTTCGATTGATCTCTTACTTCCACCCTCCCCTCCCCCCACACCACCTTCCCTCTTAGGTTGGATGGTCTGTTCAATGTTTCTATGACTGGCTCTATTTTTGTTCATCAGTTTATATTGTTCATTATATTCCACAAATGAGTGAAAAATCATGTGATACTTATCCTTCTCTGATTGGCTTATTTCCCTTAGTATACTGCTCTCCAGGTCCATCCATGCTGTTGCAAATGGTAACAGTTCCTTCTTTTTTACATCTGCGTAGTATTCCATTGTGTAGATGAACCACAGTTTTTAATCCACTCATCTGCTGATGGCACTTAGGCTGTTTCCAAATCTTAGCTATGGTGAATTGTGCTGCTATGAATATAGGGGTTCACATATCTTTTCTGATTGGTGTTTTTGGTTTCCTGGGATACATTCCTAGAAGTGGGATTGATGGGTCAAATGGGAATTCCATTTTTTAATTTTTTGAGGAAACTCTATACTGTTCTCCTTAGTGGCTGCACCAGTCTGCATTCCCACCTGCAGTGCATGAGGGTTCCTTTTTCTCTGCATAAGTTTGTTGATCTGTTGATGGTAACCATTCTGACAAGTGTGAGATGATATCTCATTGTCTTGTTGATTTGCATCTCTCAATGATCAGTGACTTTGAACATGTTTTCATATGTCTCTTGGCCTTCTGTATGTCCTCTTTTGAAAAGTGTCTATTTAGTTCCTTTGCCCATTTTTTTATTGGATTGTTTATCTTCCTTTTATTAAATTGCATGAGTTCCTTGTAAATTTTGGAGATTGAACCCTTATTGGAGATAACATTGGTAAATATGTTCTCCCATGCAGTGGGCTCTCTTGTTGTTTTGTTGATGGTTTCCTTTGTTGTGCAGAAGCTTTTGATTTTGATGTAGTCCCATTTGTTTATTTTCTTCTTAGTTTCCCTTTGTCCTAGGAGCTGTATCGGTAAAGATATTGCTTGACATATGTCTGATATTTTGCTGCCTATGGATTCTTCTAAGATTTTTATGGTTTCCTGCCTTAAGTTTTGGTCCTTTATCTATTTTGAGTTTATTTTTATGTATGGTGTGAGTTGGTGGTCTAGTTTCATTTTTTTTTTTTGTGCATGCATCTGTCCAATTTTCCCAACACCATTTATTGAAGAGACTGTCTTGAATAAATAGTATGCTCTTGCCTCCTTTGTGAAATATTAATTGAGCATAATGGCTTGGTTCGATTTCTGGGTTCTCTGTTCTGTTCCATTAATCTATATGTCTGCTCTTGTGCCAGTACCAGGCAGTTTTGAGAACAGTGGCTTTGTAATATAGCTGGATATCTGGTATTGTTGGGACAGTCCTCCAGGATCTCCTGAGTTTCTGCATGTCTTCTGAGCAGAGGCACTGATGGCACTTGGTCTGGATTTGTAGCAAAGACCCTTGGAAGACAGATCATGTCTCCTCCAGAGCAGAAGGGAACGTTTGTTTTCTGCCCCAAATAATCCACCTCCTCTGAGGCCAGGCTTGGCCAGGTTTGTGCAGATCCTGTTGTAAAGAACTGGGGTTTCCTATGCTTGGGGGTTCTTTGTGTGCACAGATCACATGCACCCAAGGGGTTTTGGGGTGTAGAGGGGATGTAAATATGAAATATAAGCTCTTGTGATGCCGTGAGAAAAGTCCTTTGTCCCTGTGCCAGGTAGGCCTGACCTCCATCCTTAGAAGGATTGCAGGATATTAGGACATCCGGGCAAGGTCGGCCTTTGATTGTTGGATAGGAACTTGGACCTGGGGAGGGTTTCCACCATCCCAGGGTTGACAAGAATGACTCAGTGTGTCTAAACTCATTGCATAAACGATGTGACTTGTGTCAAACACCTGCTCTCCTTCTGAGGGTCTGGAATTTTGGTACATGCCACACAGAGGCTGCTGACATGATCAGCCCCCATACAAACCCTGGTGCCGGTTTCTCATGAGCTTCCCGGTTGGTGGCACTTCACCTGTGTTGTCACAACTCATTACCTTGGGAGAGACAAGCTGTCTGTTGGGAGAGGACTCTTGGCACCTTCAACCTGGTTTCCTCTGCACTCACCCCACCACCTTTTCCCTTCCCACACCTTTCACTGTGATTGACCGCAGCCGGGAGTCCAACTATATGCTGAGTCCTGCAAATCCTCCTCACGAATCTTTGAACCTGGGAGTGGTCGTGGGCACCCCCGGCATAGTCTCTGATCCCAGAATCTCATATCTTCTGTCTGCATCCATGAAACAGAGGCGAGCTAATAATCATCTGAAGGAGAAGTGGGGAATCTCAGATGTTTCACAGTTCTTGGCAGAGACACCTCTTTGCCTTTCTGTCAGGACACAAGTGTGTGTGTGTGTGTGTGTGTGTGTGTTTGTGTGTGGTGTGTGGTGTGTGTGTGTTTGTGTGTGGTGTGTGGTGTGTGGTGTGTGTGTGTGTGTGTGTGTGTGTGGTGTGTGTGTGTAGGGGTGAATTCCATGTCCAGGACCACTTGGGCATTACATGCCACAAACCAAGAACATGGGCCACCACTTTGCAATCATGAGTGTTAACTCAGAGAAAATGGAACTAACCAAGTGGGCCCTGTGGATACTGTTCAGCACCCAAAACAAGATAGCCTTTGTTTAAAAAATCCATTTTTATTGATTTAAAAATATTTTATTTTATTGATTTTTTTAGAGCAAAAGGAAGGGAGAGGGAGAAAGAGAAACATCGATGTGAGAGATTGGCTGCTTCCTGCACGCACACCAGGGATCGAGCCTGCAACCCGGGCAAGTGCCCTGAGCAGGAATCGAACCAGCAACCTTTTGGTGCACAGAACAACCAACTGAGCCATTATGGCCAGGGCTAAAACCAGCCAGTTTTGAAGCCAGTTGGCACCTGGGTGGTTTTAAGATACTTCAGTCAATAAATTTCCTTTACTGCATAAGGGGGATTGGATATGGGCTTTGATCACTTGTAGCAGGAATTCTAACTGATGCGGTCACAGCTGCTCAGAGAAGGTGGATCTCCCATTCTGATGTACTAAACCTCACACAATGGGCTCCTTCTTCAGGAACCCCGACACTAACAGCAAAAATAACCAGCTTCCAGCTGCCAACAATTTAAAAGCAGCCACCGAACGCAGAGCAGCAGGCAGGAACTGAACCTGGTTCCACTTCAGGTGACTACCAGCCCAGAGATGCTGCTTTGTGGCTGAGATGCATATAGAAACATGGACCTTCACTCCCAGTTGCTAGGAGAAGAGGAGGTGGTTTGATGCAAGGGAGCTCCGAGCACGTTTAGATCTGAGCCTGGAGATGGGTATCCTGTCTGTCCCCACACACTTCCTGCCTGGACCACAGAGGGGCGGCTTTGCTTTTCCTTGTGCAGCACAACGTGGTCTCTGCTCCATCCCGCTGCACGCTGAGGGAGAAGCATCTGGGTAACAAGAGTGAGCACTGAGGCTTTTCTTTGGTACCAGAATCCAGGTGACACGAATCGACGACTCCTCCAAGGAAAGCCTTGGTGCAGAGGATGTTTCATGACTATATCTACCAAATACTATACATGATAATGTAAATGTTGAGGTACAGATCTTTGCTGAATTTATCAACACAGACTCTACAGTGTACAAAATAAGTTAACAGGGAACCCAACAGAACAGACTATGCTGCAAGTATCATATGCATCTTTAACTCGGTGAAGACAAAATAGCAAATATAAATATATACTTGGTGTAAGATACAGAATCAATTCCACCAAAAATGAAATACCCATGACCTTAGCTAACAGATGCAACCCTTACTCATTTGGAAGTAGGTCTCTCCCCACCACCCCTCCTTTCTTTTCTCCTAGCACCTGCCACGCAGTGTAGGTACTTCTCAGTCACTGTGTTCTCTGCCTCCCCACTGGATTGCAAGCTCCCTGGGGCGAGGCTTCCGTTTCCTTCACTGCTGCACGCACAGCGCCTAGAATTGCACATCTAGTGGGTGTCCAATAAATAAACACTGAATGGGTTTAAAACAGGCACACAATGGACCAATATAAAAATCAGTTTCTCTAGTGTCACTTTGTACACGGACCCGACGTGATGGATACTTAGCAAGGTCCTTACTCAATGCCCCCCTCTCTCCCCTGACTCTATGGGACGAGTCAGTGTCCTGGGGTTGCCTAGGCTTCGGGCACCTGGCCCTTCTGCCCATCGGTGCACCCACCCCCCCACCCCCCCACACACACACCCTGCGAGTTAGCTTTCCCCATCACAGAGGGGACCGAGGGCGGCTCAGTCCAAGGACCCCCGGAACTGCCGCGCGTGCTGCTCCAGCTCCTGGGCGGCGGCGCGGAGCCCCTGCAGCGCGGCGGGGCCGGGGCGGGGCAGCACGGCGCGCTTGGTGGCCAGCGCCAGGGCCTTGAGCAGGCCGCACAGCCGGCTGCTGCCGCGCAGGATCTCGTTGCGCGCGTCCCTGTCCTGCGTCTCCCTGCACAGCGTGTCCACCAGCTTCTGCCCGATCGTGATGACCAGCTTGCTCTGCGCCACGAGGGTCTCGGGGGGCTGGGCGTGGAGGAGGCTGTCCCGGAAGACGCCCACGGCCTTGAAGAGCGCCCCGAAATAGAGCCGGCAGTGCTCCGAGAGGCGGGCCTTCTCCCCGGGGTCCTGCTGGCCCGGAGGCAGGGGTCCGGGGGCGCTGGGGTCCTGGGGGAGGGAAGAGAGCCAGGGTCAGAGGCGGGTTCCACCGACAGGTTGGGCCTGGCCCCGTTCCCCGCTTTTGCCCGGTTTGGTAGACTTTTGATGAGAAAAGGTGGTAGTGCAACATTTGCCTAACAAATGAAGGTTTATGTTTTCAAAGCACTGTTATATAAACTTTATGATATATACAATCCTATGAATGGCATTATATATAATCTCACATATTTTATACACATATATAAAATCTTATTCAATTCTCTCAACAAACCATCAGAAGAAACACATTGGTAATGACCAAATTTACAACTTTCGAAAAATGCAAGAAAACTTGATGGTGAGATTAAAATGTTTCCTCATAGAACAAATTTTAAAGGATTTAAAAACTCCTTTCTAACTCTGGTATCAGAGGTAGACCCTGGCCCTCAAAATGTAACAGAAGAAATCTAAGTATGCTGACATACCTGCCTCAGCGTTAAAATATCTCTTATGCCCGGCTGGGTGGCTCAGTGGTTGAGCAAAAGCTATGAACCAGGAGGTCATGGTTCAATTCCCAGTCAGGGCACATGCCTGGGGTTGGAGGCTTGATCCTCGGTGTGGGGCATGTAGGAGGCAGCCAATAAATGATTCTGTCATTGATGTTTCTCTCTCTTTCTCCCTCTCCTTTCCTCTCTGAAATTAATAAAAATAAATACTTAAAAAACCATTTCTCTTGCTTGCTAATAAGGTTTATCTATAATTTTACTTTCATGAATTTTATTTTCTGGACTGCGGACCCAGGGTCCCCCTAGAACCTACCCACTGTGGAGGGATTTCAGCATCTAACAGCAGCGACCACTCATGGAGCAACGGAAAACCCCATTGCTAGGTGGTAAGTGAGGGGAGAGAGGCTCCCTGAAGAAAGAGGCTGCCTAGTCTTCAATGAGCAAAATAAAGATCTGGAGTCCGCGAAGTCTGAAACCCATTCTTCTGGTTAAGCTGCATCCTTAAGCCCTCATCGATCTGTGACCTCAAAATGCTCGGCCCAGAGGCACTCCTACTGTGTATGGCCTAACTGTGTTCTCCCCAAATTCATATGTTGAAGCTCCCCTCTCCAATAAGAAGGCATGAGGAGAGCATGCCTTTGTGATGTGACTAGGACTAGGTGAAGCCACCAGTGGGGCCCCAGGGGTGGGGTCAGGGCCCCTTATAGGATTCCAGAGGGCACAGGGCAAAGGCAGGCTGCAGCCTGGCAGGGAGCTGTCCCAGAACCTGAGCATGCTGGTGCCCTGATCTCAAACTCCTAACTTCCGAATGCTGAGGAATACATGTCTGTTGTTTATCAGCCACTCTACCTACAGGACTTTGTTACAGCAGCACACATGAACCAAGACAGACAGGCAAAGGGAAGGAAAGAGCGGGGGGGCTGGCTGAGACGGATCTCTGGGGGCAGGGAGCACAAGGAGGATGCAGCGGAGGCTGGGATGAGGAGCAACAATCTACACGTTGGAATATCAGCATCTTAGCCTGAAAGTGTTAACTGTAGATAAGTAAAAATGGGCCACGATTCTCATCCTGGGCCGTTGGCACTGAGGGATATTCCTGGTTTCTATCACACTGACCAGGGAGTGCTGCAGGCAGCCAGAGACAGTGCTGGGGGTGCAGTGTTCAACCATACAATGGCCAGCGGAGCCCCCTGTGAGAGAGTGGGAATTTTTTAGCACTACTGAGGCCATGGACGATGCCCCAGATAGAATTGTCAGTGCTGACACCAGGCCAGGCCTTGAGATGATAGGGTCTCATGGCCCTTTCCTAGCACGTAGGCCTTCTTTCATAGAACACTGTCAGCTTTCTGAAGAACAGGATTACCCTGTGAATAACATGGTCGTCAATTGCATGACCCTGATGTTGCTTAGGAAATACTGTTTTGTCTTGGGTTACTTGTTCTGCAAAAACAGGATGTGGTTAATGGGCTTAAAAGTGGTCCTGCACAAAGGGTTGGGGCTGCTCTCTGGACTCTCTGCATGGAGAATGGCAGAGCAGTCACTGGCAGGCTAATAAAGGCTCCCTAAATTTTAATTTGGTCTGGAGTCCACTGGAGTTTGCTCCACCCCACCCCCCACCCCCACCCTGAGAAGCACTGTCTGTCTAAAGCCATCATTTCCCATGTGGCCCCTGGATCTGCTGCATCAGCTCCACTAGGAACTTGTTAGAAGAGAGTTCTCAGGCCCACCCAGACCTCCTGAGTCAAACACTTTGTGTGTGTTGGAGTGGGGGTGGCGGGGAGGAGACACAGGAGCCTGTGATATATTCTCCAATCTGAGAGGCCTGGTCTAATGCTTACTTCACACGAAGAAAAGAGCAAGGATTTCAGGCCCATAGAGAGGTGCTGGAGGCTCCCGGAATGTGGATCAGGAGGCCTGGGTCCTTGTCCTCGTTTACCTCTGAGAAGGCAAATGATCTTGTCCGCATGGTTGGACATCGTGCGCATGTGTCCCCCCCCCCGCCACCCGCCCTGCCTCCAGCCAGTGGGGTTGGGCTGGCTCACTGCTTCAGTGATTCAAAGAAAACCTTCACAAGTTAAGCTCTTCCTGGCTTTCTCTTAACACCAACTTGCTTAATCTTTGTCTTTAAATGGATCCACTTATATTAATATAAAGGGAACTTTTAAAACTTTTTAAACTGGTGAAAGGAAAACTGCTGTCATTTGCCACCAAGAAAAAGTCATCAATTAAAATAAGCACAATGGGCTTACCTGTGTTTCTAAGTCTTTGTTTTCATCCAACTTTTGTTCCCGGATGGGCTTCACTTTCTCTTCCAGGTTAGGCAACTTCTGAAAAAGACAACCCCTCTGAATCACCCCTTTGAATGGTTTTTGTAAGGCTGGCTAGCTCTTTAAGCCCACTTTGAAATCCAGCACTCCTCTTCATGCTTTTGTTTTGTGAACTGAAGCCTTTTTCAACAAAGGACACTCTGGCCGCCCAAGCGCTGAATTCTGTCTACAGATATGGCCTAGCAAATGACACACAGGCCCTTTTAAAAAGTATTTACTTAATTGGGAAATGCAAAATATCCCAATTTCTAGCTTGTCTAGAGTGTGTTGTGGCTCTTATACCACAAGGCATTTTAGCAGAATTCCAAGATACCAAGACTGAGCCCCAAAGCACCAAGTTACCTGGGCCACACAGCCCCAGGGACTTGCAGTTCCTGAACCAGATGTGCTCTTTCTATAGCATCTGAACTCATGCAGCAGAGTCTTTCTAAGAGCAACTGGAGTCTCGAGGCTGTTGAGACCACACACAATCTGGAAGAGGTTTACACTTCCTTCTTCCATTTTAAGAAACACACTGACCATGACTAAATTCATAACTTTCAAGAAATGCAAAAAAACCTTGATTGTGAAATTAAGAAATTTGTTCATGGAATGGCTCTTTAAGTCCTTTGTCATCTTAATGTCAGAGGTAAACTCCAAATCCCCAAATTTCTAGAAGACATCCTATCTGCCTTAACATTAAAATGTTTAGCTGACTGTAGAGAGCACCTGGGAAGGCACATGAGCATTTCTCTAATTATTGTCAGCTGAATCCAGTGGTGTTAGCAGAGCCATGTCCTGGAAACACACCTTGCCAGAGGCAGGTATGTTGTCAGCCTGACCTTCAGCTCAGGTGCCAGGGGGTGGGTTTCATTATCTAAATCCAGCCTAGCACCAGGAACAAATACTATTATCTGGGCCCACCCAGAAGAGAGCATTACAAAGAAGCCACAAGAATGCACATAATCTCCTTTGTCTTGGGCTTTCGTAAAACTTCCTGGTTTTTGCTGTCTCTCCATCAGAGGACTCAATCAGTCCCAGCTTTCCCTACTATATTTGTGTCTGTCTCTTTCATTTCCTCAATCCACCGTCGCCCCTACTCAGGAATCAGACCATTTTCTAGCCATGGTGGACGTAGAAAAGAGAGGAATATTTATAGCTGACTTCTTTCTAAGATTTCATCTGGAATTTTACTTTCAGGAATCTTGTCTCCCAAAGCCTATCCAGCTCCCAAAGCCTGACCAGCTACTGGAAGGCTCTCAGCACCTGACTTAATGGAGACCCACGCCAGGTACACATGGAGAGCACTCCAGTCTAGACCAGTCAGAACCCGGATTCACCTTTTCACAGACACTGGCCCGGCAGGGCCTGCCCTCCCTCTGCTGAGGACAAGGCGCACTCCGCTGGTGGGACTCCATTTCCCTCAGGGGAAGCTGGGTGCCTTCTGCAAGCTTGAATTCTTTCCTGAGGGCCCAGGATGGGGTGTCTTCCTTCTCACAGTTCTGCTTGAAGAGGAGCCTCCCATTGGCGATGACAATGGAGGTAAACCTCTTGATGTCTTCCGGGACCATCCGCGCCACTGAGACAAACCTCTCCAGGTCATCCAGGCTGCCCTGGGCTCTGTCTGTCACAAGGACATCCAGGGACCAGTGGCAGCCCTCCAGGCTCTCCTTGGCTTCCAGCAGGATGTGGTAGGAGTCGGAGATTGTCTGCAGCTGATCCCTCATTCTGTCCTGGAGGCTACTGCCGGGGAGGTGACAGGGGGCCCTGCAGACTCCACGGGCAAAGTCTAGAAATTCCCTCAGGGACTCCTCGATGAGGTCGGCGGCCCTGCGGATCGCCTTGATGTTGGCCTCCAGGGAGTCTCTGAGCCTCCAATTCCTGCTCACAAAGAGCATCAGGCTGTCCACCGAGCTGGCCACCTTCTGCTGGAGGGCCGTCACCGTCCCCTTGGCTAAGGCCACGTCCAAGGACAGCTCCTTCGCTGTCTCCTCGGAGGAGGAGCTACACGAGGAGTCAGTGGACGTGGAGGAGCAGGAGGACATGACGCTGGCCCTGCTGTCAGAGCTGTTCACGGACAGTCTGTCAGTCTCAGGGGCAAGCCATGTGGCCTGTCTGGAGAGCCATGCGCAGTGAGGGTCCGAGGCCTCCTCTGAAGCCCTGTCGGCGTCCCCTAGCTCTTTTCCAGCCCGAGGGCCACTGGGCACGGCCACAGGGACGTCGTAGATGTTGGGCTTGGTGTTCTGCTGCTCCAGGCGGGGAACCAGGAAGCTGGAAGGGACCTTGTAGCTGACTCCGCCATCGGGAGGGCAGGTGTCCCCCGGCACTGGACCGGGGCCGGCGGGGGCTTCTGGAAGGCTGGGGTTCCGCATGGGCACATCTCCATGCAGGAGTGGAGCGAGGGGCTGCGCTCTGCTACTCGGAGGACTGTGGAAGCCGGACATAGATCTGGGGAGCGACCCCGATTCTTCCACAACGCTGGCAGCACAGATGTTTCTCACACCAGCTTTTGCTGGAGACGCTGGAATGTCATAAATCCACTCAGGTTTCTGGGGGTTTGGCAATGTTTTGAAGCAGGCTGTCCTCGAGGGAACTGTTGCTGTCACAGGAGCACTCTGCCTCTGTGGAGAACCACAAAGTCACCAGGTTAGCAGCAGCAAGAAGAGGCGTACAAATTTGACGTACCAGTTACAAACAAGTAAGTTTTAAAAAGCATCTAAAATTTTTATCCCCAGAGGTAATTACCCAGAGGTAATCAATGCTAATATAACCAGTGATGACTTTAATACTCTGATGTGCAGAGTGGGGCAAAAGTAGGATTATATCCTGGCCAGTATAGCTCACTTTACACCTGTGGCCACAGAGGCCCTGGCTAACTGGCTGTGCTGATGGCCACTCCTTCTCAAGCTTCTGCAGCGGCTCCCCGCCTCCCCCGCTTGGTCTCTCCAGGCCCCTCACAGCCTTGTTCCACTCCCTTAGAGTAAGGTGACCAAAGGTGGGATGTCTGGTCACCTTACCTTAGAGCCTCTCTTCCCGCTGCCATCACACTCCCCCTTCTGCTCCCACCTCCCTGTGAGTCCAGCTGTTTACCCTTCCCTGGACCCAGGATGGTCACTTTATACTGAGATATTTACTTTTGCCCAAACTGTGCCCCTGCTCTAAATGCCTCTCACCCCTTTCTTTTCCATCTGTGCATCCCTCATCACACTGCTCAGACGCCAGCCCTCCTGGAAGGCCTTCCCTGATCACCTTGGGCGTGCACATATCGATTGCAGACATGTGACAGGATCCAGGGTCAACAGGGATGACACAGATCTCAGGTTGAGGCGTTTCCCTGACATTCAAATAAAAACCCACTTAAACACAGCATGCCTCTGAGGCCCAAGATAGCAAGAGGCATTTCCCTAAGGTTGGCTGAGCGCTTCCTCTGCTCAGCACTGCACTGGGTCACCCCCCCCCCCCCCCCCCCCCCCCCCCCGGGATCCCCATGCTCGCCAGGAGTCTGTAATGGAAACGGAGGCTGCAGAGGCGAGAGGACTTGTCCCAGCCACACAGCCGCCCTGCTCGCGGACCACTGCGGCGAGGGGCTCCGAGAAATGAGGTCTGCCACGAGGAGCTGGCCTTGCCCATCTTGCCCACGCTGACCCGTCCCGGAGGCTCAGCAGGTCAGAGGCACCGGGTCTCAGCACTGGTCATACTTACGCTGGGCCGGCCGGCCGGGGGACCGCGGTCTGCCTTCCTGGGGCTGGCGGGGATGTCGTATAACTGCTGCTTCCCCGGCTCCTGGGAGAGACCACAAAGCAGGACCACGACTTAGCCTTCAGGGCTTTTCCTTCTTGAAGGCTAAGCCATCACAGCTCTCCCACGCCAGTGCTTCTCCCAAATGCAAACACAAACCGCTGAGGACGTGGGCGTGGGCCATGGAGCTCCGTGCTGGGGCTTACGTGCTGCCGCGGGCCACGTGCCGCAGCCCAGGAGCCCGGATGGGCTGAGGAGTGAGTGAACTGTCCTCTGATTACAGGAGGCATGCCTTACAAATTTGACGTACCAGTTACAAACAAGTAAGTTTTAAAAAGCATCTAAAATTTTTATCCCCAGAGGTAATTACCCAGAGGTAATCAATGCTAATATAACCAGTGATGACTTTAATACTCTGATGTGCAGAGTGGGGCAAAAGTAGGATTATATCCTGGCCAGTATAGCTCAGTGGTTGAGCATCGACCTATGAACCAGGTCACAGATTCCTGGTCAGGACATATGCCAAGGTTGTGGGCTTAATCCCCAGTGTGGGGTGTGCAGGAGGCAGCCAGTGGATTTTTTTTTCCTCATCACTGATGTTTCTCTCTCTCTCTCTCTCTCTCTTCCTCTTTCAGAAACCAATAAAAACATATTTCTAAAAAATGTTGGCATACAGTCCTGACAGGTTTGGCTCAGTGGATAGAGCATCAGCCTGTGGACTGAGGAGTCCCTGGTTCGATTCCAGTCAAGGGCATGTACCTTGGTTGAGGGCACATCCCCAGTGGGAGGTGTGCAGGAGGCAGCTGATGGATGTTTCTCTCTCATCAATGTTTCTAACTCTCTATCCCCCTCCCTTCCTCTCTGTAAAAAAACAAAATATATTTTAAAAAAATGTTGGGATACAGTTGTTCATATTTACACTAATAAAAGAGAAACATGCAAATTGACCATCACTCTGATACACCCACCAGCCAATTAGGAGAGAGTATGCAAATTAACCCAACAAAGAAGGCTGTGGCCATGGAGCTGGAGTGAGTAGGAAGTTTAGGTTGCCCCCGGTGACAGAGGAAGCCAAGTTACCCACCCACCCTGGCTGTGGCTGAAGGAGAGGCTGGGAGCCTGGGTCGCTGGGGGACGTGGCCAGCCTAAAAATGGCCTTCAGCCCCTCACCCAGGCTGGCCAGGCACCCCAGCAGGAACCCCCACCCTGAATGGGGTGTGGCCAGCTTGAAAACATTCCTCAGCCCCTCACCCAGGCTGGCGAGGCCCCCCAAGCAGGGACCCTTACCCCATGGGGTCATGGCCAATCTGCAAACCACCACAGGCCCCTTGCCCTGGCTGCCCCATGCCCCAAGGGAACCCCCACCCTGATCCGGAACACCCTTCAGGAAAAAACAGCTGGCCTCTACCCATGTACCAGGCCTCTACCTATACTAAAATAAAGGTAATATGCTAATTAGACTGGGAGACTTTCCAGATGTTTTTCTGGACAAAGCTATGGAGATGGGGCCAAGGTAGAGGTGCTTAGAGGCCAAGAGGAAAGGGAAGTTGTGGGTAATCAGGCTAGGATGGGATGGCAGTTGTGGGATAAGGCCGGCGGGGGGGAGGGGAGTGTGTGGGGAGGGAGCTGGGGGCAAGCAGGCCATCAGTAGGGGTCAGTTGGGGGGTATCAGGACAGCAGGGGAGGCAGTTTGGTGTGAGCAGGCCATCAGGGGGGCAGTTGGGGGCAAGCAGGTCAGAGGGGAGGGAAGGTGGAGGTGAGCACACTGGTATGGGGGGCATTTGGGGGCAAGCAGGCTGGCAGGCAGAGTGGTTAGGGGCAATCAGGCAGGGAGGCAGGTGAGCAGTTAGGAGGCAGAAGTCCTGGATTGTGAGAGGGATATCCATCTGCTGGTTTAGGCCCAATTCCTGTAAACTGGCAGTAGGACATCCTTAGAGGAGTCCCAGATTGGAGAGGGTGCAGGCCAGGCTGAGGGACCTGCCCCCCCGTGCACAAATTTCATGTGCCAGACCACTAGCGGAAAATAATAAAATAATAAAATAGAATAAATAATAATATAAGGATAAACTCTTTTGTGTACTCACAACTGTAAATCTACTTTTGCTCCAACCCAAATATTTTTCAAAATATTATCCTTAAAATGCATATATGTATATGCACATATAAGTCTGTGTGCATGGACCTAAGTGTCTATTACAAATGAGAAGCAGATGATTTAAAGATGTTCAGCATTCGGTCATAAAGTTCTGAGCAGGTCTGGCTCCCTGGCAAAAGCTGGATTCTGAGCAGTGCGAGGAGGCCCTTTGGGGCCAGGAGCAGGCAGACACTCCGAGGTCATCCCCGTGACACTGAGAGACCCCTGGGGAGCAGGGCCGGGGTCAAGGCTCACCTTCAAGGCCGAGGGGCTGCGGCTCTGGGCAGGCACATCGTACAGAGCGAGCAACGAGGCCTGGGCGGGTCTGGGAACCGGGACGACGGCCTTGGGGAGAAAAGGAACCAGGGAAAGGAAAGGTCACCCCGAGTACTCCACCACACTACGCTCCCCCCTCCCCGCAGCTGTCCAGGGTGGTTCTGCTGACGGCTACTACCCTGGGACCCCAGCCCCTGTGTTTATGCCTCTGACTGTGGCGCAGGAGCTGCGGCATCACCTGTGGGAGCAGAGGGGCCTTCGGGCGGGAGGGCGCCAGCTCAGCAACGCCCAGTGTTTCTTGGAACACGTGGTTCGAGATGGCGATCAGTTAAGGAGCAAATCTGAGAAGCATGGTTTCGAAAGGCTTAGGAGGGGGCTCCAGGAACTAGTGGGTTGGAGAGCGATTTCCTCAGGGGATCTGACCCTTTCACTTGAAACACGAAATCCTGTTCTCTGAATTTAAACCCAAATCGGACATGTTCTTCCTCTGGCGATTCTAACAAGCCAGGCCCGTGTGCTGTGCTAAGGAAGTTGGAATAAAAAGTAAAACTAAGCGGTTTCCCAGGGGGAAGTGACCAGGAGAAAGTGTGAGGGGCTCTGCTCTCTGGCACAGCTTGAGATTTATTTTTGTTTTGCTTTTAGTTTTGTTCTGTTTCCTGATCTGAATCCTAGTAACTGAGCTGTACCTTTAGGATTTGTAGGTTAAACCTCAATTTAAAAAAACGAATGCGAAGAGTAGGCAGTGTTGCCACAGAGTCAGGCAGACGCAGGCCGAGGGTGTGCGGGGTCTCGTCCTGGGTGCGGGCAGTAGGGACGCAGACAGACACGCAGACCAACGAGGCGCTCCAATCGCAGTGCCCACCCGCCCTTTCCCTCCCTGGGAGTCAGTGTCCTCATTTTTAAAACGAAGGGCTCCTCTAACCTCCGGGTCCAGGAGGTCCCTTCCAGCCAGCGAGACGCCTGATGCTGACACGCAGTTCAGAGCTGACGTGAGAAAAGTGACGTGTCTTCACCATCTTGCCGGCCTTCATCAGGAGGCGGTTGACCAGGGGTAAGGCGAGCCTGTGAGATGGGTCTCCTGGCCTTGCGAGCTGTCTTGTTCTAGCAACGATAGCTCCTGCTGAGAGCGTGCTCCTGGACGGCCTCTGGTGCAGGGCTAACAGCCGATTGCACAAGCGGGACGTGTCGTGTGGGAGGACGCCTCACTGGTTATCTGTCCCCTGTCTTCTGTTCCTTCCTTCTTGTGTAGAAGCAGCAGCAAGATTACTCAGAATCACCAAACAGTGCGACTGGAGGTGCCTTAGAAATGATAGGCCCCGTGGCTTCTGTGACGGAGGCAGAGAGAGCCGCGGGGAGGGGCGGAGCGCTGTCTGTGATGGCCCAGGCGGGCAGGCCAACCGGGACTCCGGATCCCAAGCTCCCAGGGGCTCCCCGAGACCCCCCAGCACAGAGGCAATAACCAGAGGGTGGCGGTGGTGGCCGGGCGGCTACGGAGGGAACCTCAGAGGGAATGAAAGGTAGAAAAGTCCCCCGGGGGTTTACGGGGTCCGCCTCATGAGGCCTGGCGAGGAGCCCCTGGTTTCTGAATTCCCCGTCGGCAGCTGTGGTTTCTGTCTGATTTCTGCCGCCCACACGGGCCCGGGCTCTCACCACGGACACTCCGCGCTCAAGGACACAGCTCAGGGCACGTGCCCTGGCCCTCTCCTGCGGAGACAGACACCCACCCTCCTGTTCCTCCAGGCGTCAGGCTGGAAGTGCAAGGCCGCGGAGGGAAGCCTTGTGTTGTTCCAACCATTCAGCAAACGTTCACGGGGCAGTGTGCAGGGCATTAGGGACCCCTGGTGACCTGTGGGCACCCCCCACTTATCTTTGAAAAGAAAAATTTACTTCAGCACAGTCTATTCCAGGAGAGGACCTGGGTCTACCACAGAGGCTGCTGCAGGGTCCAGCCAGCTCCTGGGGGGTTTGCAGCTGGTGCCTGAGGGGCGGCTGTTCTGTGGGACAGTGGTCTGCTTCTCTGCGTGGCAGCCCAGGGAGCTAGAACGTCTGAAGCACTCAAAGCCTTTCAGGGAACCAGCACCTGCCTGTGTGCAGATGGCGTTGGGAGCTGGTGTGGGCAGGCAGGTGGCGCAAGCATGACCTTGCTGGGCCTGGTCCCTGCTCTTCACCTGATTTAGTCCAGCACATCCATGGGGAGTGGACGTTCCCAGACACAGGCCTTGTCACCACCTCTGCCCAAGCTGTGCTGGGTGGACTGTCGCTGGAGCAGAAAGAGAAGGCTGGGAGGCAGGGAATGCCGCAGCGGCTGCAGACTTTGCAAATCTGTCCTGCGTTCTCAGCACCTCATGAAGGTGCAGGCTCAGAGAAACAGTGCGTTATTGTCTTTCTCCTTTTTGTTTTCATTCCTTCCCTTCTTTAACTTTTTTTTTTTCCATTCTGCATTTACTGGGTGCTTCTTTTTGTCTTAAAAAAACCCTTCCGTTTAAAAAGAATTTCAGGAGTAATGAAGGCTCCATGCTGTAACACACATCGACTTCCTAACCTCTCAGTTGGTGAAATATGTACAGGGTGCCCCCCATGCCGGCCACCGTCCTGGGCTGGGGACATAGGAGTGAAAAAATAAAGGTCCCTGCTAAGGCTTTCTTTCACTTTCTTCTCGGCCAATCCCACTTCCTAAGGGTAACCACTGGTGGCGTGCATTTTTTCAATGTGTGAGCACATACACACACACACACACACACACACAGAATTTTTAGTTTCCGTTTGCTTGGTTTTTACTTAAATGGTTCTTCATTCCCCTATATAAATACTTTAGAGAACTACTTCATCTTTTTGTGTTGTTAATCCTCACCCAAAGGTATTTTTCCATTGATTTTTAGAGAGAGTAGGAGGAAGAGAAAGAGAGACATTGATTGGCTGCCTTCCCTACACCCCAACCAGGGCCCAGGACCAATGCTGCAACCCAGGCACGTACCCTGGACTGGGAATGGAACCTGTGACCCTTCGGTAGGCAGGCTGCTGCTCTAACCATTGAGCCACTGGCCAGGATAAACTACTTCCTCTTTTTTTTTTTAAAATATATTTTATTGATTTTGTATAGAGAGGAAGGGAGAGAGATAGAGTCAGAAACATCGATGAGAGAGAGTCATCGATCAGCTGCCTCTTGCACATCCCCTACTGGGGATATGCCCGCAACCAAGGTACATGCCCTTGACTGGAATCGAACCCGGGACCCTTCAGTCCCCAAGCCGACGCTCTATCCATTGAGCCAAACCGGTCTCGGCAACTACTTCCTCTTTTGTTCACAGCTGCATGCTAGCTTGTTGCAGGAGTATGCCCACATTTATGATCCATCCCCTGTTATCAGACATTTAGGCAGCTTCAATTTTTCCTGATGACAAATAATGCCACAGTGGCATGGCCTCCCCATCAGGATATATCTTTGCCTTCCTATGGATTTCTGTAGCAATTCTGGAAGTAACGTTTCTGGGTTGAAGGGAATATATGTTTTAAAACTGACGAGTAATGTCCTGCCTTCGAACCCATGGAAATCCAACCCCTCCATTTATCACTGGCCATCCTAGTGTTCCCACCCCCGATGAAAAAGGCCACCACACATGCCCACAGCCCTCTGCGCACAGCTGGACTACATATTCAGATTCCCACCAGGTTAAGGTGCCTGAAGAGCTGGGGCATCACAGGGTGGGAAGGCCAAACCGAAGTTCACCTCTTCACACCAATGGTCTGGGTCCCCTTGGCCCACTTGCTTTGACGGGCACCCACGATTGAAGGGTGGTCCCGCCCCTGAGTGTCACACACTAGCCCTACCTCTTCCATCTGGAGATATGCTCACCTGTTTCGGGAAGCTTGGCACCTTTTCACAGACGATTCTGGCACTGGTGCTGGCGGGTGGGTCAGGGAATTCGTAGACTTGGGCTGTCTGTGGCGGGGGCCCCACCACCCAGCTCTTCATCGACTCGTATACGGGGCCTGGAGGTGGGGGCCTCAGCGGGGTGGTCGCCTGGTAAGCCTCCTTGGAGCTGGTGAGACCTTTTTCCAGCGGTGTCAGGAGAGGGGGGCAGGGCCCGTCTTCCGGGGCCTCCGAGAGGATTTGGAGGCGGTTGGCAGGAGCCAGGCCTTGCCTCCCGTGGAGCAAACACCGCCACCAGCCCTCGCTCTCCGGGACATGCTGTTCCAGAATGGTCAGAATGTCTCCTTTGCAGAAAGCCAGCTCATCAAAGCAGTCCGGGGCATTGTTATAAAGTGCCCTGGCCAAGAGTGCCTGGGGGTGGGAAGAGAGAAAGAATTCATTGTTATTTCCACTGCCATTGACCCCTGCACCAATAGCGCTCAGTCAGGCACGTTGGAGCTATTTTATTAGCTCAGTTGCTATTTTATCTCCTTCCCTCGTCCCCAGAGACTCTGGTCCTTGCTCTTTGCCTGATTAATTCCTACTCATCCTTGGGGTCTCAGGTGACAGGTCACATCCTCAGGGAAGTCTAACCTGCACCCTGAGACCAGGTCCAGTCTCCCTAATATGCCCTCATGGCTCTGACTTAATTTGTGGTGACTATGACCCTTGTAGTTACATAGCTGAGTGACTTCCTGGCTGTGTGTCCTTGAGAAAATTGGCTACTCTCTTTGGGCCTCAGTTTCCTTGTCTGCAGAATGGGAATAACAATAACTAGCATACCCTATGGAGTTCTTGTGAGAACTAAATGGGTTGATGTATAAAAAGCTCATTGAAGTGCAAGTGCTTAGGAAGTGCTCAGTAAAGCTTGCCTGTTACTGTCATAATTATTAAATTGTTCTTTGTCCGGTTCTTGTTATTTTTCTCATTGATTGGACTGGAAGTCCCATGTCTGCTGGGACCATATCTCACTTATTTCTGCTCTTGTCACCAGAGTCAAACTTGGACCCGGGTGCATAGGGAGACGCTTAAAAAAAAAGTTCATTAATTCATGAATGATGAAACTAGGACTCAGCAGGTTAGTGACTTGTCACTGGTGACTTGGTCAGGGTCAAATCCAGTCTGTTTCCCTAATTCTAAGAGACCTGTTCTTTCCATAAGCTACATACTCCTAAAAAAAAAAAAAAAAAAAAAAATCACCTCGTTGCCACAGCAGCGGTGGCTAAGCTCCCTTCTCCTAAGAACTTTGCGTTGTAATTAAATGAAGGTAGTTTGTTTCTGTGGGGTTAATACTAGTATAATCATTCCTTATATGATATCAGTGCATGTCTATTACAGGAGAATCAGGATGTATAGGTCCCAGTGCACAGTAGGGGCTCGCTGGCTACCTGGTGAGGTGATGGGTGGATAAGGGTGAGTCATGTGATGCCCCAAAGTCAGGTCTTTGGAGGGAAAGTGACACATGGCACCGGATGACAGCTCTTATTTCTGTGGAGAGGAGGGAAGGAGGACGCTCTCTGTGACACTTGGCCCTCCCTCTAGGTGGCCTTCAGTGACAATGGCCGCCATGATGTCCAGAAGACGGGTCTCAGGCCTGGCGTGTCCCCACACTAGGCTCCTGTCCCTCAAATGTGCCGTCTTGTGAACAGGTTTCAGGGGAGTGTGGGACTCTGCTTGGAGACTCCAGCAGAGGCAAAGCATTTAGAGGGAACATATTGTAGCTTTCAAATTGTAGCAAGAGGATAGGTTAGAGGTCAAGACAAGTGAAGTTACATGCTACTTTACATTTTTTTCCAGTGAAATAGGCAAATACTTTGTGTTTGGTAGGAAAAAATATCTTGGAAGATTATGGTTTACTGGAGGCCCAATGCATGAAATTCATGCATGGGGGGGCGGGTATCCCTCAGCCCAGCCTGCACCCTCTCCAATCTGGGACATCCCTCTCACAGACCAGGACTGTTGGTTCCCAACTGCTCACCTGCCTGCCTTCCTGATTTCCCCTAACCACTTCTGCCTGCCAGCCTGATCACCCCCTAACCTAGGGGTGTCGAACTCAATCAGAGAAGGGGCCAAAATCTAAAATCCAGCCTAAATCGCGGGCCGAATGGTTTACTGAACAGTCATAAACTGTCATTGTGATGGAAACGCAGCGGAGTGCAGTGATGACAGCGAGGTGCGGGCCACATTGCAAGGCCTGGCGGGACGGATTTGGCCCGCGGGCCTTGTGTTTGACACATGTGCCCTAACCAATCCCCTGCCAGCCAGATTGATGTCTAACTGCTCCCCTGCCAGCCTGGTCACCCCTAACTGCCCTCCCCTGCAGGCCTGGATCCCCCACAACTGCCCTTCCCTGCAGACCCAGTTACCCCCAACTTCCTTCCTCTGCCGGCCTGGTCACCCCTAACTGCCCTCCCCTGCAGGCCTGGCCCCTCCCAACTGCCCTCTCCTGTTGGCCATGTTGTGTCCACATGGGGGCAGCCATCTTGTGTGATGGAGTGATGGTCAATTTGCATATTACTCTTTTATTAGATAGGATTAGCTTGTCAGACTTTACCAAATTTGTACTTAGCCCTGCAACTCTATCCTAAAGTTCCTTTATTAACTGCCTACAGATACGAGGTCCTCGATGCTCTTTGACCTGGTTTGCACATTTGTCTGGTTCCCTCGTTAATCAGTTGAACAAAATCTTTGACATGAGTTCATTTTCTATTTGCACAGTATACTTTGCACCTTTGGCCTGCTGACTTAAGAGCAGCAGCCCATGCCTTGAGGACGTAAACTCCCAGCACAGGAAAACCCTGAATATGTTGTAACGTGATTCTTTCTGGTATGGTGTTTTCTTACAATTGGCAGGGGCTGCCTCTGGACACCTCATGCAATCAATGAATGTCTCAGAGTTTTAATAACCAAAACCATCAAAGTTTATGTTACAAAGCAAAGAATTAAACACGTGTTAGAAGTCCTGAGGTGTTACCTAGAAAGAGGAGATAACAGTGGATTCCATTGAATGGGGAACCTATTGTGTTGGGTGCACAGAAGTCATTATAGCCGCTAATCCTCAGGAGCCTCAGAGGTAGGGTTTCTTAGCTCCATTTTACAGATGGAGGATCAAATGACTTGTCCATGGTTACTTGGACTCTGCTCTCCTGACATACATAACTGCATCCTTCCCCTGATAATCCATGCTCCAGACACCAGCCAGGATGATATTTTATGCACATATATAACAGCAGTTGACCTCTTGTTTTAAAACCTTCGATTGCTTAGAGCAGAACCTAAACTCCCCGCCTGATTGCCCTGCCTGGCCCCTGCTCCTGTTATCCAGCCACGCTGCTTTCTTACTTTGCTCACACTGGTAAGCTTGTGTCCACCCCAGGGCCTTCGTTCCTGCTACTCTTACTGCCTAGAACTATGTCCTTCAGATCTTTGCATGACTAGCTCCTCCTCCTCCACATTTCATCTCAGGAGTCGCCTCCTGCAGAGGCATCCTTGACCACCACAGGGCTATACTCCTCCTTCCCATCCTCACGGACTGGGAGTTGGTAATTCTCTAGACCAGAAGTGTGGGATGAACAAGAAAACGCAGCAAACGTTCATTGTGTGCCTGTGCCCCTGCACCCTGCTAACCTCCGTATGGGTAACACATGGACACAATCGGTAAGCCTCGGCAAAGGAACCTCCTAACAATTGCAATTGTCACTGAGGCCACTCACAAGGTATTTTTCAATGTTAATTTGGAAACATTTGTATAAATATTTGAGATGAAAAATGATATGTATTTATATTCTTACTAGAGGCCTGGTGCATGAATTTGTTTACATCCCAGCCCTGATCATGCACCAGTGGGGTAGCTTGGCCTGTCCTGCAGGATTGGACTGAAACCGGCTTTCTGACATCCCCCAAGGGTCCCAGATAGTAAGAGGGCACAGGTCAGGCTGAGGGACCCCACCAGTACATGATTGGGGCCAGGGAGGTTGGCCAGCTGGGGAGGGACTGTGAGAGGGCTCCAGGGCATGTCCATCCATCTCACTCAGTCCCAATCCACCAGACTCCAGCAGCAGCTAACCTATTGGTCAAGCGGTGGCCAGTGTATATCATAGTGATTGGTTGAGTGGCCTTAGCATATCATTAGCATATTATGCTTTGATTAGTTGAACGGATGACCAACCCGACACTTAGCATATTAGACTTTTATTACATAGGATTCCCTGTGGACATACAGCTAGTTAGGTTCTGGGTACCATGGAAGAAACCTTAACCAATTTCCCCAAAAAGGGCATTTCCTCCAAATGCCCATTTTTGTAAATAGCTGGGAGAGGAGAAAGGAAATGAATAAACACTTGTGAGGGAGAGGAGGGAGCTTTGGGAAAGAAAGGCAAAGAAGAGGCTCCCTGTTCTCATGGGGATGTGCACCTCCCCTGGAGGCCTTCACACACTGCCAGGTGCAATGTGCTCATCTCCGCTGAGTCAGCAATAAGCTCCGGGAGTAAGAGCTCTACTTGGAGAATCCTGGGATCCATCCATCCATCATTCATGCATTCATTCATTCATCGAGATTGTACTGAGCATGTATTCTGTTGTGCTTGAGACAGCGTGGTGAACAAAGACAGTTCCTGATCTCACACCAAAGCCCATTCCAGTAGTGGAGGACACTCACTCCCATAAAAACTAACTGCGCTGGCAAGGCAGAAATGCTGTAGATACAGTTCATCCTTGAACAATGAAAGGGTCAGGATGCCGACCCCCACAGTTAAAATTCACACATAAACTTTAACTCCCCCAAAACTTAACTACTAATAGCCTATCGTTGAGCAGAAGAATCATTCCTGCTAGCACAGTCAATGAGCACGTATTTTTTTTTTATATTGTGTATATTTTACAGTGTTCTTATAACAAATTAAGCTGCAGAAAGGGAACTGTTTTTGAGAATACACAGGTACATTATTTCCTGAAAACAATCTGCACGTAAGTGGATGCCCAACTGTCTAGGGCTTCTGCTTCTCTTAAGAGCAATGAAGAAAAACACGAGAAGCTCTGAGAAACTGTTGGTGCAGTTGGGAAGTGATGATGGACAGGGCTTAGGGCTTAGGAATTTGATCAAGAGTGGGAGAGAGAGAAAATGTGGAATGGCAGAGGGAGGGTGTGTGCGTGTGTGTGAATGTGTATGTATGTGAATATGTGTGTATGTGTGAGTTTGTGTGTGTGTGTGTGTTTGTATGTGTGTGTGTGTGTGTGTGTGAAGTGGGCTGTGGGAGCTAAAGGAACTGAAAGATGAGCAGGTGGCTGCAGAGACATTCACAGGGACCTGGGGCTCGATTTCTGTGTTGGCTGCTGTTTAAATCTGGCTGCTGGGAAGGGGTCAGGCAGAAGTCACGAGCCAGGGCCTGGTTGAGGGGCCATGCCCAGGGTTCAGCTGAAGACGGATCCAGGGCAGCTGTTGGGAGGAGATGGTGAAAGTTGCATGTGACCTTGGAGGTGATCTTGCAGGACAGGAGAAACTCATGGGGGTTCGACAAGTGGGAAACAGAGGGACAGGGTCTCTACTCTGTCTTCCACGGTGGCTCGCACACCCACAGCCACTGCTGGGTTGTGTCCAGGACGGCAGGCTGCTCCCAGGCCGAGGTTCTGTCTGTCCTCTCCTGCTGCTTCCTTCTGTCCCTTCCGGGATCAGATCAGCCCCGGGCCCAGACCCACTGCCCCCTCTTTTCGCAGAGCTCCCCTTCCAACCCTGCACTCCTCAGATCAAAGGCTGCTGCCAGGGGTAGGAGCATGGACATCCTCAGATGGTTCGCATCCGTCACCAAATGCCATCATTTCCCTGGGAAGGTCCAGCATCTCATGCGGTCACAGCTCCCGCAGGAAGCAGTAAATGACAAACCCTCCAGACAAGAGGCTGTGGAGAGTGGAGGGCCTTGTGCAAAAGTGACTGTCTGCCCCTGCTCTCTCCATCACGGAACCCCAATGGTAAGAAGGCAGACATTTTCCGTCTGTTAAAATCCTTTGAAAAAAGTCCGTGTTGGGCATTTGAACTTCCTTCTCACAGATTCCATGACTGACTTCCAAGAATTTCCTGTTCATCCTAGGGGAAGGCAGCAGAAGTGTTCCCATTCCCCTGGGAGAGTAGCTATAGATAAATCACAATGTTCTTAAAAGCACACACCGTGACTAGCTCCAGTCCTTCACTGCCTGGGAACCCTGGGCCCCACAAATCCCAAGGCAGCTTTAGCTTTGAGATCAGTGAGCTGTAATCACCATGTATCTTCCTTTCCAGGCGGCTGGGCTGGGCTCGGGCCACCAGGAGTCAGTGCAGAAGTGAGAAAGCGTTTGATGATCTGTGAGGACAGCCCGCTCCCTGGAATGTGCTTGGAAGCATTTCATGTTATGAAAATACCAGGACAGACTTGGAAAGATCCAAGCACACAGAATGCTGCAATGTGTTGGCTTGTGAATGTTTCGTTTTTTAAAAGCTCATTGTTTTAAAAAGAAAAAAGAAGTTCCAAGAACATAAGAAAAATTCCCTCACCACCTCCATTTCCCCACCCACATTTTCCCCAAAGGGGAAGGAAGACAGAGGAAGGTGGCCCGGAGGAAGACAGAGATTCTGTAGGGTTTTGAAGGGCAGCGGGGTTCTGTGAAGTAACCCGGGGAAAGTGGAGAGCGGTAGGAGCTTACGAAGGAGTCACAGTTAAGACCTGGGAAGGCTCTGGGCTTTGCAAACCCCACAAATCAAAGACTTCTTAGCTACCTGCCTTCTGTGTCAGCTAGATTATTTTCCTATGAATTAGTCCAAGAGAAACTACTTCCTCTCTAGCCTTTCGGCTGGATACTGAGTCAGGCATTGTGGTAGTTTGTTGCTATTTACCCAATGCCTTGTTAAAAAGGAGGTCTTGCAGTTTAAAGTCAGTTAGGGATTGCGATAGTGAACATTGATCATCTCACTTGGGATTCACTATCCCTTGAAGCAGGTACTGATACTAATATCCTATTTAAGAGATGAGGAAGCTAGCACCGGGTGGTGGTAGTGGTGGTGGTGGTGGTGGTGGAAGGGGTAAGTACCCTGAGGTTGCTCAGAGAGCAAGGGACAGAACCAGGATTGGGACATGGGCAGTTGTGACTCCAGAGTCTTAGCCTACAAATCACAATGCTTAGACTCCACCATAGATGGCAACGGATGAGTGCATGCCAAAGTGTGCCAAAGTGTGCCGCTGGAGAGAGGGATGGACAGCCGCTAAAAACATGTTAGCTCACTTGTTTCAGTTGTGTGTTTATTTAGCAGAATTTAATTCTGCACCGAGAAGTCAGGAAAATAACTTACATGCAATTACTAGTAAATAATGATATTTGCATAAAAGAACACTATACAGCTATGAGAAAAGGACGAGGTAGGGTTTTTATGAGCTGACCTAGAACAGTGTAAAAATAGAGTATTAACTTAAAAAAAAAAGCCAGATGAGAAACTGTGTATAGTATGCCTTCCTTTGTGCTTTTATGAATGTAGCATCTTCCTGGAAGATTTATAAGCCACTGGTTCTCCCCCTCTGGCTGGGGAACCAGAGCCCAGGACACTAGAGATTTGGGATTAGAGAAAAACATGCTTTCGGTCTGTGTTCACTGGTACAGTTTAAATTGTGTAAGCCCTGTGCACGTGTTTTGTTTTTTTCAATATAAAAATCTAGTTTTAAATAAGGATGCTTTCCTGTTGGAAAAACACAGCTTCTGCGTTGGTGATCCCAAGCTCTGAGGGGTCACTGCCACTTATGCCCAATCCATGCCCAGACTGGATAGACAGGAACCCGAATTCCCAGCCAGTCTTAACCTTGGCCGAGAGTGCTTAGCACACAGAGGCATCTCGCATCTGGGCAACCCCTCTTGAACTTCAGGGCAACTCACACTGTGGCCACAGCCCCCTTGGCCCCACCATCAGCGGTCCTGCGCCAATCCCGCCACGGGGATGCTGAGAAATGCTCACGGGCTTTTCGGAAGCTGCTGGCCTGTGTGTTCCTCTCCAGCTCCTGCAGAGCAGGTGGCCTGAGGCACCGAGCAGGCAGCCAGGCCCGCGAAAGGGCAGTTCAGCTGGGCTCCCTGCAGGCATGCTGGGAGCCACAGGAGCCGGTGGTCGCCGAAGGTCCAGGCCAACAGGAGGCGCTCTGGGCTGCCCTTCCCAGCACCACGCGGTCTCCCTGTGGCCAGCTGCCCAGTGATTTGGGTCCTGCACAAACAGCGGACCAGACAGGGGGTCTCCCCTGAGGGGGCATGCTGCCAACATGGGAAATCAGGTGCGGGGCACCAGAGTTGTGTGTCGCACACGTGTTACATGAAGGGAGGCAGTGGGCATGACCCGTTGTTCCTTTCCTTGCACATGGGTGTGCTGTGAGGTCTACAGGTTAGATGGCAACACCACACAACCGCCACCTCCTCTCCCTTCTCGCCTATCACTCATCTCCTCTCTTGCCTTCCATCTCACCTTCTTCCCTTTGCCCCTCCCCCTTCCTTCCCTTCGGTAACAGCTTCCTCTGACACAGTTGTCCAAGAGAGAAGCAGTGACCTGACCTTGTTTGCCCCTGTGAACTGCAGCTTTCCATGGCAATGTTTAAAGGTAGAATTCCACACGCGACCGGAGCCGCGTCCCTTCAGACAGCGGCATGGTGTGTCTCATTGTCACAACTGGCCCCGAGGTTTGCAAATCTATTAAGTGACTTCCCTCCAGTGTCTCAGGTGATGGGCAGAGGGGATCCGTGTGCAGGGCTGTGGCCTGACAGCCCTCCCCTCCTCACTGCCCTCCTGTCCCCCATCTGCACTTCGTTCTCACAGCTTTTATAATGAGGTGACCGCTAAGTAACTTCTTTTTTTCTTTCTTTCTTTTTTTTCTTTAAGTAACTTCTTGTATCTTCTTCCAACATAAGAAGAGCTGCTTCCCTGGGAGCCTTTCTGAAACAGCTGAGCGGAGATTTACAGGAGAGTCGCTGGGAGAAAGCCGCCGTGGCCTTTGCGATGGACCCTGACCTGCCAGGGAGGCTGGGAGGCCGAGCTCTCCTTCGGGAAAAGCTGAAATAGAACGAGCGGCTCCAGAGTGGGCAGGCAGCGATCCGGCCACTGCACTGAAATGCCCTTTCCCCAGTTAATTTTGTACGGAAAGTAACACGTAAGCTAAAAAAGAAAAACTTAACTGAGTAGAATATAGCATTTTAAACATCATATAAATTCTCTCCTTTTTGCTTCAAAACCTGGGACACAAACAACTTTCCATTATTGCCACAGGTGTGAAATAATTTGGGTAACATCTTAACCTCCTACTTCCCTAAACTTACGGGGGGAAAAAATAAAGAAATTCCAAGTAATGGACTCCTTCCCACGGCTAACTCGGCGTCCCAAACAGGAAGTGGGTGCCAGAGGAGAGGAACTCAGATACTCACATTCACCTTCATCCTTTAAAGAAATTACTCATAAAGGTGATTGTTCTATAACCGGGGCGACTCCGCGGAAATCGCTCTGGAGGGGGCACCTTCTGAGGTAGCTGGGCTCGAAGGCCCAGAGGCCCGGGGCTAACACACCCGTGCCCACGTGTGATCTCCCGCAGCTGTCCTCACGGGCCATTTGGGCAGAAGCCAGCGGCCACGGGGAGGGATGGGGTTGGTGTGTAACACATTCCCTGGACGTTCCAGGCGGCCCCCTCACCTCCATCCAGATGCAAATGGCCACTGAGGCAATTTTACCTACAGGCAATGGGGACAAAGACGTGAACAACCTGGAGGACTTGGAAACGAGATGCGACCCGAGAGGAAAAGAAAAATGTAAACACCTCTACGAGTGACCCTGGATCCCGCCAACAAGCACAACCCCTAACTGACTTCTCCACCACTGGGATTCGTGCTGCCGGTTCCGGTGAAAAGGCCCCGCCATCAGGGACTTCCGCAGCCACCGAAAGCGCTGCCCACTCGCCAAACTTTGAGGAAGAGGCGGTGGCCAGAAAAATTCCCAAGCCGCCCACTGGCAGTGAGCCGTGTCCTCCCCTCAGCCTCACCACTGCGGTTTTCCAGCAGGTTTGGGTCCTGACCAGATCAGCTTGTAGGAATGAGGAGATGCACTGTCAGGGCTCAGAGATTCCACAGTGCTTACTAAGCCCACTGCGTGCCTGGCAATGTGCGCTAGGGGCGACGGGGGGAGCCCCCTGATCTCAGCTCTGGGCTGAGATGACGCCACAGGAGAGATCGCCTGGGCTTGGGCCAATCGAGGTTTCTGGTGGCCCATGCTCTACCGAAGGGCCTCCTGCTGCCCCAGGGCCCGGGATCCCAGCGCGCCCCCACCGCCGCCCCCCCACGTCTAGGCCTCGCAGCCCAGTGCGGGTCACTGTTTAAGATACTTGGTTGGATAGAGGAGATGCAGGCAGTATTGCAGGAGAGCGAGCAAGGCCAGTGGCTGAGGATTCGGCCCTTGCTTGTGAGAAGGGAGGAGGGCGAGTAGCCGTTTCCTCCTCTATAGGTGAGGCAGTATCCAGGGCATTCTATGGGCTGCCGGCATTCTATGTTTCCCGTCTTACGCTCCTCTCTCTCGGTTCTCAAAAGCCATCAGGGGGAGTAAAGATAATCTCAGGTTGGTCTGTCTCCTTCCTCATTTCCTTTCCCTCCTTCTTTTCCTTTTTTGAAGGGAAAGGAGAGAAAAGGCATGGAGACAATAGAAGGTGCTGTGTGTCCCTGGATTGGTTGTGAAAAATGATACTATCTCGGAGAAAGCTTGTCTAACACTGTTTCTTTTTTTGGTGTTAATCCTCACTGAGCCGAGGATGCGTCTCCATTGATTGTGAGAGAGAGTAGAAGGGAGGGGAGAGACAGAGAAAGAGAAACATACATGTGAGAGAGACACATGGATTGGCTGCCTCCCGCATGCACCCTGGTCAGGGCCAGGGATCAAGCCTGCAGCCGAGGTATATGCCCTTGACCGCAATGAAATCGGGACCCTTCATTCTGCAGGCTGACACTCTATCCACTGAGTTAATTGGCCAGGGCTATGACTGTGTTTCTTCTACTTCATGAATCTTTAACTTCACCCATGTGCCATCTGTACATCTCTTAAACTTAAAATATTAGAGTGAGCTAATAAAAACAACACGTGCCCCTGAAGCAGCGTTCTGTATGAAACTGCACGTCTGCTGAGTTGTTCTGGCTTTTTCCTTCCTTCCTTCCTCCCTTCCTTCCTCCCTTCCTTCCTCCCTCCCTCCCTCCCTAAACCAAGAGAACAAAGCCTTTAAGTATTCTTAAAAAATATATTTTATTGATTTTTTACAGAGAAGAGGGATAGAGAGTTAGAAACATCCATGAGAGAGAATCATTGATCAGCTGCCTCTTGAACACCCCCTACTGGGGATGTGCCCCGCAACCAAGGTACATGCCCTTGACCGGAATCGAACCCAGGACCTTTCAGCCCGCAGGCTGACACTCTATCCACTGAGTCAAAACGGTTTCGGCGAGTTCTGGCTTTTTCTAATTCGAATGAGAATACATAACTGGGTGGCTCAGTGGGTTGGAGTGTCGTCTCATGCACCAAAGGGTCGTGGGTTTGATTCCCAGTCAGGACACATACCCAGGTTTCAGGTTCAATTCCCCATTGGAACACGTGCGAGAGGCAACTTAGATGTCTCTCACTTTGATGTTTTGGTCTCTCTTTCCCTTCCTCTCTCTCTAGAATCAATAGAGAAGCCTACCCACAGGTGAGGATTTTTAAAAAATTAAAATATATAACTGACCCTAAAAACTGTTCTGTGTACTGCACCTAAAGTCACCCCGGGTGTCCCCGTCGGGTACAATTTTTCCATCTGGTCGGGTAAGGAGGAACCTGAAGCCACTTCAGGAATAGCAGAGAGAGGAATGAAGGCCCACGGGGTACTTACCCCCTCCCCCAGGGTCATTTTTAGGGGTGTCAGGCGAGCGGGGCTCCGTTCTGTGGGTGTGATTTGATTCCCGCTCCCTGGGCCCATTCATCCTGGCAGTGGTGGTCGGCAGGTCAGCGCCGAACCTGCCTCACCTGGGACGTGGCAGGGGATTAGAGTACATCTGTGAGCCACTGGCCCTGCCGCCTCCAGCCCTCCCTTTGGGAACCTGGTGCAGGAGAGAAGCAGCTGGAAATACTCTGCTGGTAACAGACTCCTGCGCCCTTCCCGGGAGTGTTTAAATTCTGAGCCCGAGAGAATTGCACAAGGCACATCTTACTTTCTGTCACCAGATGTCCCTGGCCAGTAGATAAACAGAAGCTGCTCTCCACTCTAAGGAGAAGCCACAGTGAAGGAGGAGCTTGGTGACACTGGCTGGCATACAGCTGGGGGAGGGAGCTGCGGACGAGCCATGAGGAACTCCTCCTGGTCCCCGTGGGTTGCCAGGAGGAGTGCTAAGAGCCTGCGAGCCTCCAGGCAGAGGCTCCAGGCCCAGAGGACACCCAGACTCTGACCCGTGTGCACCCACCGCCTCTCCCATCCAGTAAACAAGCAGCTCATGAGCAATGCATTTGGAAATGGTTCCTAAAACGCTCACTTCCCCTTTCTGCACCCTGGGTGGCTGGAACCTAGAATCACTGGCTGCGGCCTGTTGGCAGCCTCCCACTTTCCTCCGCAGTTATTTCCTCTCCGGGCCGCGGTCATTTCCTCCCTTAGTCATCATGGTTCCAAAATGACCAGCTACGTTTCTGTGGTCACTTCCCTGTTTCCATGATCCTGGAGGCCATGTTGCTTCCAAGAGTTTGCAGCAGACTTAACCGTGGGGTGGGATGGTGCTCTGTTTAGCTTTTTCTAAAGAGTGATTTCTCGAGTACAGACAGTGTTGAGAGAGTAAAGGTTATTATGGGGGGAAGAATAAAGTGCTGTAAGGGACACTTTCCTAACTCTCATGACAAGTTATAAGTGCTGAGAGGGTGAAACTCCTTTGTCCTCTGTGGCATAAAGAACAGTGCCTGGGCCCTGGCTGGCTTGGGTCCCAGGTTTGATTCCAATCAAAGACACATGCCCGGGTTGCAGGTTTCATCCCCAGAGTGGGGAGTATAGGAGGCAGCTGATTGATGATTCTCTCATCATTGATGTTTCTATCTCTCTCTCCCTCTCCCTTCCTCTCTGAAATCAATAAAGAATATATATATATATATATTTTTTTTTTTTTAAGAAGAAGAGGAAGAAGAAGAACAGTGCCTGGCACTGGGTAGGCCCTCACTATCTGTGGAAGGAATATTGTCTTAACAGGAAAGAGAAATAAGGTTGTTAGGGGGGAAACAGTTTCTAAAAAATAAAATAAAAAGGTAGCTTGCACATGTTGTTAAATACATGCTATTTATATCTTCCTTTACTATTGTTTCTGCTTGCATGCCCTGACCAGCTCAAACACCAAACATTTTTTTTCAAAAGAAAGAGCAAGGGTTCCTCTCTATGTCCACTGAGAACAGCCTGGGACCATCCACAATAGACAAGGCAGGCACCTGCACGCCTCCTGATGCCCGTCCCGCTTCTACTCTTTCCTGCCTACAGCCCTCTTGTTGCATAGCAGCCTGAGTAAGCACTCACAAACACAAATCAGACCATGTCATCTCCTGCTTTAAATAGACCAGCGGCTTCCTTTGCCATTAGAATGCACTTCTGAGTTCTTACAAGCTGACCCTGCATGCCGGAAACTTTTTCTCTGGCCACTCTCTCCCCCTGTGTACTCTGCTCCATCGACACTGACCTTGTTATGGATATCTACTCCGCTGAGTCCACTCCTGCCTCAGGGCCTTCACATGTGCTGTTCCCTCTACTTGTTCTTTTTCCCACCTGTCAGGTCTCCAGAGAAGCCCTTTTCTGTCCATCACCTTTATCAGAACACCTTGTTTTATTTTCTTTAAGGCATTTTTCACCACCTGAAAGCACTGTGCTCATTTAGTCTTTTATTGACTTTGTATGTCCCCACTGAATGTCTGCTCTGTGCTGGTCACTCAATCCTCCACACCCAATAACTGTGTGAGGGAATGAGTTGTGTTTTCAAGTTGGGTATTATGCCTGGGATATTCTGCCTTGGGAAGTGGATGAAGGGATGAAGCCATAGGTCCTTGTGACCTTGACTTCAATTGGAAAGGTTCAAATCCAAGGCCACACCTGGCCACAGGGGGAAGGGAGGGGGAAGGTAGGGGCCTTTTCTCAAAAATCTAGGCTCAGTGGAAGTTCAGGCTGGGGCCAGGTAGGGTCAGAGGGCTGAGAGTCATGGAAAACAACTAATAACTAGGAAGTTCCTGCCTCTGGACCGGCTGTGTCGGAAGGGGTACCATCTGCACTTCCTATAACCTCCCATTCCTGCACACACAACCCAGCGATGCAAGGCACTGCTCTAGGCACAGAGATTCAGCACTGACCAGGAAAGCCCAGCATCCCTCATGGAGCTGACTTTCCAAAGGGGAGACAAATCCAGATCCTGATGAGTGAAGGCAAGATGGCGGGCGAGAGAGGAGCACTCTACGCAGGGCCCTGTGGGCCACGGTGAGTTAGTTCTCCACACACGGTCCCACGGACCCTTCTTGGACAAAGACTGACTTTAAAATGTTTTGCTTACCATCTCATAGCTGCTGTAGGTCAAGGGGAGCCTGACAGATCTCCTCCTCACAGATGAGACACCTCAGTCATCCTCCTTCAAGTCCTGGATGTTTGCCCCAGTGAGAGATGTCTACTTTCAAGATCGCCTCTAATGGGGTGTGTGCGTGGACACACACACACACACACACACACACACACACACACACAAATGGGTCACTTTTGAAATGACCAAAAATCCGAAACAAGGACTTCCATACAATAAAGTCACTCATTCACCTTGTATTTTAGACCTAATTTTATAGCATTTCTGCATTGGCATTTAACATGGAAGCCACTGCCTACAGTCCAAGCCTGTGAGTGACAGGTGAGATTTACCCCTTTGCCAGGGGTAATGATGCCTATCTTAGTTGCAGCTGTACCGTTTGAGGCCAGCATTTCCTATCACTAATATCACATTTACTTTCCCATTTTTCCTTTTTTTTTTTTTTTTTTTAAGACAACGAGGGGAAAATACAATAAAAAATTCTACATATCTGCTCCACACTGAGGTGTAAGCTCTGCCGACGTGGAACTGTTGGTTGGCAATAGCAACACCAGGAACAGATGAAGCAGCAGCGTTGCCACCATCCGATGCACACAGTGGGATGCATGTGAGGGTTGCTGTAAAGCCCAAGGCATCACTCCCATAGCACGGCCCCTTTAAGCATTGCATTACTATATAAACAGCAACTGGCCAATGCAGGCATTCACACTAATCAGGTAGCCTGGGTGGTGTGGCTCAGTGATTGAGCACTGACCCATAAACCAAGAGGTTCAATTCCCGGTCAGGGCGCATGCCCGGGTTGTGGGGTCGATCCCCAATAGGGGGATTGGCAAGTCAATGTGCAGGAGGCAGCTAATCAATGATTCTCTCTTATCACTGATGTTTCTAGCTCTCCCTCTCCCCTCTTCTCTTTAAATTAATTAAAAAAAAACATATTAAAAAGAAAAACTAACGAAGCAAATCAATGGTTAAAATGAATGGAACTCTAACATGCACTTTTCATTGCAAAAGGCAAGAAGCTCAACCCTTTTCAGTAACTGCTCATGTCTGTGTAAAGCTTTTAGACACATATTATCTTCTCCATGCTTGGACAGTTGTGCGGGCGCTCCCAGGAAACCATTCCCTGAGGAGGCCCTGGACTAGGATCAAGACTCTACCGCCAAAACCGGTTTGGCTCAGTGGATAGAGCGTCAACCTGGGGACTGAAAGGTCCCAGGTTCGATTTCAGTCAAGGGCATGTACCTTGGTTGCTGGCACATCCTCAGTAGGGGGTGTGCAAGAGGCAGCTGATCGATGATTCTCTCTCATCGATGATTCTAACTCTCTATCCCTCTCCCTTCTTCTCTGTAAAAAATCAATAAACTACATTAAAAAAAAAAAAAAAGACTCTACCATTGGGTGGAGTTGCTGGCGTGAGCTGTCACGTCATGCATCTAAGAAAGACACGGGTTGGCCACTACGACCTGTCGATCAAACCTAGAAGACTGAGCTGAAGGTGGAGAATGAGTTATATTTTTAAAGTGTTTGTTGTGAAAACACAGAATTAAATGCAACAGAGATTGTAGGTGGCCCACAAAGCATAAAATACCACCTGGGCCATTAGGGAAAGTTTGCCAGCTGCTGGTCTGAGTGTCGGGAGAGAGTGAGCTGGTTAAGAGCTGAGTTCTGGGTTCAGTCTGCCTGGTCTGACTCCCTGCATTCGCTCACTATCATGTGGTCTTGGCAAGAGAATGAACCCTACTTCCCTCGTCTGTAAAATGGGGTGAAGAAAAACACCTCCGCTTCCTGAAGATGTGAGGATGTAATGGAACGTGCAGCAGGCCTGGTGGATGGACAGCCAGAAAGTGACAGCTACTACTATCTCTATACTACTCACAATAGAACTTTATGGGGATGCCGGGAGCATCAAATATAAGTTATATGCACACATGCATGTTAATTACAAATTACAAAGTGCTATAGAGATGAGCTAGGCAGAATAGGTGGCACATAAGAAATCTAAATCATAAAACATCTGGGATAGTAAAAAAAATTTATGTTATGAGAAAAATAAAAAGTAGTGGGTTGTTCTTGATTAAGGATGACAGAGAGCTGACAAGCAACACAGCATGTGATCTTGGGAAAACAAACACAGAAACAAATAACAGCCAAAAAAGCCCCAAAGGGTATTTTTTGGAAAATATGAATATGGACTGAAAGTTAGGATGGCATCATTAATTTGATGATAATTTGCCTTGGATGTGACACTGATATTGGAGTTGTGTAGGAGAACGTTTTCAGCAGATGTGGGGAAGTGTCATTATATGTGCAACTTGTTTTCAAATGGTTGACAATGACAGTGTGTGCCAATATCTAAACATCTACATATATAAAAGCCTAACATAAAAGTGTCCCCTCAGGAGTTTGACCGACTAACCCAGAGTTTGATTGCTCGCTTGCTATGACATGCACTGACCACAGAGGGTGGCACTGCTGGCAGCTGGCAGTTGGGGGAGGCCCCGGCTGGCAGCCAGTAGCTGCTAGGGACCCTACCCATGCACGAATTTCATGCACTGGGCCTTTAGTATAAACTAAATGCTGGAATCGGTGAATCTCAGTAAAGGATACACAGGGGTTTGCTAAATTATTATTTTCCCCATTTTCCCAATGGTTAAAAAATTTTCAAAGAAAATAGTTGTGTACAATATTCTAGCTAAGATATTTACATAGGACCTACATAAGAGACGATGTCATGAGTTATTCAGCTATATATTCCACAAATGACACCTAGTTATTAGAATAAGTAACATATATTTAATTCATATGACTCTCCACTTAGTGTTCCATTTTCTTATTTTCCTGTTCTACTTATATTTTTTAAAGGTATAGCAAAGTAACCGTTGAGCTTCACTTTCCTTGTGTCTGAGCAAGTTTATTTTTTTGTAGCCAGTTCTACTCCCGAAATAGTGACTCTTTTTTTGATTCAAGTCCCAGCCTGGAGCTCGGCTCACACAGATCAATACCAAAGGTAACGTGAAGGGAATGGGGGAGCACCCAGGTGGCTGCCCAGGTCTGGGGCAGGAGTACAGGGTCCTCAGGACACTGGGGAGTGACAGTAGTGTGCTCGGGGTCCAGAGAAAGGAGAAGTGGGAGTGAGCTGAGGTCTCACTTGTTCAAGAAGTTTGTTAGAAGGTGGGTAGACTGTGTTATCAACCCCAAAAGCTGATTTCTGCTGGAAAGTACTTTTCATCTGAGTCCAATTGGTAAGAAGCTTGAAGCACCTTCCACACTTAAACCAACACGAAACCTTCCCATCACAAACTTACTGCCACTAGCACACAGAACAAACACCGGTCGCTGCCATTTGTTTGCCCCCTGCCCGTTCAGAAGGCCCCCATCACTCACCTTGGGCGCCCCATCCATGCCGCTCGCTCCTCTCATGTCCGGTGAAACAGCCGCTCTGAGCGCCACAGCTAACACCGCCTGCTCTGGAGGCGGGTTACGCAATGTCACTGCATGCTCCGGGCAGGTTCTCAGAAACGGAATTCTGTGGAGCTGACGGCATGGGAAGTTGTCAAGAAGACTCTCCCAGCAGGCTCCCTTTCTGGAAAGCAGGTACAAGTAAGAGGAAAGGGCTGATGGAGGCAGGACCAGAAATCCTGGCCACCCTCGGTCCTCAGTGCCTGACGTCTCACTTCGCTTGTAAGTAGAGATTGTCATATATTTGCTGTGTGAAACCACAAAAGAAAAAAAACCCACCAACACTCTTCTGCTTTGTAGGTGGAAGTTCCTACTTTGAAAAGCTCGGAGTATGAGCGCACAGCATTCTCATCCCGCAAATGGATCGGCCCACACCACGCAGACCAAGTTCTTTCTGAGATTAGAGGCCACAAGCCCAAGTTTCTGAGATCGGTCAATGTTCCTCCTCCCTGCCCCCAACACTGTTCTGTGATGGCCAAAAGAAAACAAGCCAGGGGACTGCCCTGAAGGACCTTGTCCCCACTATCCTCCCCACTCAGCAGCCCCTTCTCCCTGCCCTGACCCCATGCCCACCTCCTGGTCTCTGTACCCAACACTCGATGGTCACATTTCCTGGGTGCTGGCTGCACCTGGCTATGCTGAGCCTAGAAATAGAATTATATTGTCTCTTAAGTCTCACCAGCCCATCCTTCCACCTCCAACAAGCCTTCTGTGCTCCCTTCCTGCGATGACAGCACTCACTGGCTTGCGGGCTGCTTGTCTCGTGTGTAGTCTCAAGTCTGAGCGCCCGGAAGGAGCTGCCACAAAAATAGCGGGCTGACTTCTGGCTGAGACGATCCATATTTTAAATTGTTATCATTGTTGGAAGCTAACTTCCTGGACCAAGTAACTGTGTTGCTGATGGGAGCTGACAAGGAATGAACAATGACCCTACAGAATGGGGGGGGGGGTCCACAGGCAGGCTGACGTGGGGGTGGGTGGAGAGGGCAGAGATGGGAGAAGGAGGAGTCATTTCGGAAAGGCTTCAGGAGGAAGGCGAGGTGAAAAGCCAGGCGGGCAGGTCTGTTTAGAGGCAGAGCTTGTGCCTGGCTGGGCCACCATGAACATGCAAACCGGAAAAAATGATGGAATTAGCAAGTTCCATTTAAGGACAAGCAGACTCATCTGAAAGAGCAGTGAGTCATGACAGTGGCTGAGGTTATGACATTAGGACTAGTGGAACTTCTTTGATCCTATTCGTCTTACTGATAAGACAGAGTTAGAATAGCATATCATACTGCAATTCAAGTGGCTGGTGACACTTGTAGGACAAAGGACATCTGATGTGTTGGATTAAATGTTGGTGCGTCTTCATCCCTGCTTCCTTCTGGCTCTGGCAGGCGCTGTGCTGGGTACACAGGCAGCATTGAGGAGGAAGAGGTAGCTGAGCCCTCCAGCCAATGTGGAGGGAGGTTCAGGTTTCTGGTGGGAATCCATGAATCCTAAACTCAATGCTTCCCGACATATACACATGGGGGAAAATTCCAGAGTGGAGGGGCTCAGTCCAAATGTCTCTTATCTACAACTCACTATTTTCTAGAACAAAAGTCACATATCCTCATACTTGGGGAGACAGTAAGAGATAGAGATTTGGCCAAAAAACCAAACTGGTTTCTTTAATAAATAAACTGCAAAAGAGGAAAAACAAAAAACAAAACAGAGGTGGAATCTGAAGCTTAATAGACTTAAAAGACATATCAACTTGCAATGAATGGGCCTTAATTGGGTTCTATTCAAAACAATTTATAAGGAAATTTGAACACTGGTACTAGATATGTGATATTAGGTAATTAATGTTACTATTTCAAGGCATAATGAGGCTAGAAATTCTTTTTAAAAAAGGCCTTATCTTTGAGATATATATTGAAATACTTACAGATAAAATACTTCTGAAATTGGCTTCAAAATAATCCAAAGTGAATAGAGGTATAGATAAAACAAGAATGGCAATGAGCTGAAAACTGGGGAGTCCGAGTGATGGGTATATGGAGACTCATTCTTCTATACTGTTGACATTCAATTAAAATAACAGCTTTAGCCCTAACCGGTTTGGCTTAGTGGATAGAGCATCGATTTGTGGACTGAAGGGTCCCAGGTTCTATTCTGGTCAGGGGCATGTTCCTGGTTTTGGGCACATCCCCAGTAGGGGGTGTGCAGGAGACAGCTGATCCATGTTTCTCTCTCATCGAAGTTTCTAACTCTCTATCCCTCTCCCTTCTTCTTTGTAAAAAGTCAATAAAGTATATTACAAAAATAACAGCTTTGTTAAGATACTAGAGGCCTGATGCACGAAAATTTCTTCCCCCAGCTGCTAGCACTGGCTTTTCTCTGGCACCCAAGACCCGGGCTTCCCTCCTTTGGCTGCTGGTAGGCACCGGGACCTGGGCTGACTTCCCCCAAACCACCTGCAAGCACCCAGGATCCTGCTGGCTTCCCTCAGGCCCCGGCTTCATCAGGAAGGATGTCTGGAATACGCCCAGTCTAATTAGCATATTATTCTTTTATTATTATAGATAATTCACATACCACAAAATTCACCCTTTAAGAGAGTACAATTCAGTATATATATATATTTTTTTTGTATATTCACAGGTGTTTAAACCACCACCACTATCCAATTTCAGAACATCACCCCCAAAAGAAATACCATACCCCTTAGCAGTCACTCCTCATTCTCCTGTCCCTGAACCCCTGGCAACCAGTTTCTGTTATATTATTGACTTTTGTATATATTTGAAAAAAGTATAAAAGGATAGACCAGTGTGCCTGAGACTACCCCGTAAAATGACAGAGAGAAAATCTGAACCCAAGTCTCCCAGAAAAGAAAAAAGGCCCACTTCAACCACGCACGTTCTCACGGGCCCCATGACCTTATCAAATTTCTGATACCGGCTCTTCCCAAAACTGAAGGGCTGACTCAAGTTCACCACACAGATCAGAAGGCTCTAATTTGCACGCTCTTTCTTAGGAAAAACCACCTTGACCAAAAAAACAAACCAAAAACAAAACCAAGACACAAAAGAATAGGATTTGGCCCTGAAATTAAACTAACCCCTGCACAGAAACTATGCAGTAGCTTGTGAACGAGAGGGGCTTGACTTCTCAACCTGGTATTTGGTCCTGCTATGTTTTTTCAGAAAGGCCTTACACATTTTGCTATAATCCACTCCTATTTGCTTTTTAAGGCAAGGGAGTCTGTCGTGTGTATAAATATTGCGAGAGCTGATCATTCTAGGAAATTGGCAGGCTCTCGCAACATCCTGCCGATCCAAGGCTGAAACAGCTTGAGTTCAAGAGAACCAAGGTGAGCCTCCAGTGAGGTAATTATTTCCCCTTTTGACAAATTTGCCCGAGAACAGAATTTGTCATTCATTTCTCTTTTCCGAACCTAGTGAGTCTGATAACTTCGATATTCCTCAGGGAATGTGCAGGAAGATTGCTTTTCTTTATGGAACTTGATTTTGAATGCTTCCCACTGCTCCCATGTGGACCTGCAACTCTCAAGCCCATGGAGCAGTGGCAGTGGGACACTGGGCACTTGATACCTGCTTATTACTTTCTTAAATTTTTATTGATGTCAGAGAGGGAGGGAGGGAGATAGAAATATCAATGAGAATCATTGGCTGCCTCGTGCATGCCTCCTACTGGGGAGCAAGTCCACAACCCGGACATGTGCTCTGACCGGAATCAAACCATGACCTCCTGGTTCATAGGTCAACCACTGAGCCACACCAGCTGGGCTCGATACTGCTTATTAAAATACAGTGGACACCAGCTTCAAAGGTGTGGGAGGAAACACCAGACTGCATGGCTTTGAAGCCATCTGATTCACTGGCAGATTTGAACCTTGTGAAGATAAACAAATGGTTATTTTGGTCAAAGAATTGCATAAGCTGCCAACAAATTCACCTACATCCCTTAGTGTAGGGATGAAATAAGGATGACTAAGGCCCATAGCTACCATAATTTCTAGTGGTAACTCACTTTACTAGCCTAAATTTTGATCCCAGAGTTGAGAAAGAAAAGGAATCAGAGCAAGACTTGGAACAAAAAGCAAAGGGATTGCTGTTGGGTATGCAGTGGTCATAGAACTGGAGGAAAGGCTGAACGTCAGCGGGAGAACAAGGAAAACCAGGACAGAAAGCGTTGCCAAGGGCAAAGAGTCCTGCGGGCTGAGGGAGGGGGAAGGACCACTTGGAGAGGGTGCAGGGAAAGGGGCTGCAGAGACAGGCACTGGCCAAGGAGCAAAAGGCAAAGGATAAGAGCTGCAGAAACAGGGCAAAAGCATGAAGTACGAAAGCTACAGAAATCAAAATGTTTCCTAACAGCCGTTTCAGTTGTTCCAATCTACTCGGTCACTTCTTAAGTTTCTTGATCCTCGGTTGAATTTTGATTTCCTTATTTTGGTTCTTCAAACTTACTATCTTGTTCATCTGATAATCAGTCTTTCCAAGTCTGACTGGTTTCTAGCTTCTACCGATTCTCATCACATTGCTGTTTCTCCAACTGTTCTGGAATGTGGCCCTCTGAGTCTTAGAGCTTTACTGGGAGGTTTGAGGCCTGGGGTTCGATGTGTTCTTCCAGAGAATCTGAGCTGGCTTCTGTTGGGTACCTGAGGCCATTACCAACTAGGGTTGCCTTAAATTCCTGGCTTGTTTCTCCCAGTCACACAGGTCGTGTGAATTGTTCCAGCCTTTCTGGACCAACAGCTTGTGGACAGGATTCTGAGAAGACCCTGCGCTGTGCTGACTCCACACCCCTCCCTGCAAACCTAGGCCTGTGCAGTCTCAGAGGAACCCTCCTCCTCCCAGGCAGGGTTTTTGTGAAGTTCTCCCTTTCGCTGAGGAGGGCATCTTTTGGGTTCTGGGCTTTCTTTCTTTTTTTTAAAAAAATATGTTTTATTGATTTTTTTACAAAGAGGAAGAGAGAGGGACATAGAGTTAGAAACATCGATGAGAATCATCAATCAGCTGCCTCTTGCACACGCCCCCACTGAGGATGTGCCCGCAACCAACGTACATGCCTTTGACTGGAATCAAACCCGGGACCTCCCAGTCCGCAGGCCGACGCTCTACTCACTGAGCCAAACCAGTTTTGGCATGGGTTTTCTTTCTTGATCAAAGTTCCTACCCTGTTAAGACTCAGAGCTCAGGAATTAGGCTATGAGGGCTTAACAAATATCCTTGGTGTAACTGACAGGGTGCTGTCCTGTTAACCTCCTGGCTTTGTGCATTCTGGTTGTTTTTGCCCTAAGAATCCCTTGTTTTCTTCTATCTCAGCTATCTATTTATAGCTTAAAAATAAAGTCTGTCCAGGGTTTGTTTCAAAAAAGTTCTTAAGAGTGCCTGGTCTTTCATTATTTTCAGGGACAGAAGTCTCCCCTTCAAAGTACATGTCTTATGTCTTCCCTCTCCCCATCTGTTTATGTCATGACTAGAGCCTGGTGCATGAGATTCATGCATGGGTATGGTCCCTAGGCCTGTCTGGCGATCAGGGATTATCAGGTTCCCTGCCTCCTCCCCTTCCCTCACCACCCGTGCCACTGCACAGTCTCCCCCCCCCCTCTCCTAGCTTCCTCAGTGCCCCACCACAACCACTTGTCTCCCACCATGTTCCGCATCGCCCTCTGGTGGTCAGTGCATGTCACAGCGAGAGATCGAACTCCCATTCTCTGGGTCGAATTCCCGAGGGAACACTTTACAAAATAGTCTTTTATGTATATATTAGTGGCCCAGTGCATGAAATTTGTGCACGGGGTGAGTGTCCCTCACCCCAGCATACATCCTCTCCAATCTGGGACCCCTGTGGGATCGAGCTAAACTGGAATTGGACAACCCTCTCGTAATCTGGGACTGCTGGCTCCTAACTGCTCACCTGCCTGCCTGCTTGATCACTCCTAACCAGTTTGCCTGCTGGCCTGCTCACCCCCAACTGGTCCCCCCCCCCCCCCCCCAGCCTGATCACCCCCAACTGCCCTCCACCCCCCAGTCCCCAGCCTGATCACCCCTAACAGCCTCTGCCCTGGCTCCGCCACCATGGCTTTGTCTGGATGGATGCCTGGAAGGTATCATGGTCTAATTAGCATATTACCCTTTTATTAGTATAGATAGGATATGACATACTGCCATAACTATATGCACCAGTATTACTATGAGAATACATACTTCATGCAATAGGAAGGCATCTAATACATTACATTGTATATGCTGTCAGTAGTAAGAAATACTGTATTTGTAGCAATAGTATATACCCTGTGACTTCCCTTCCTGATTTGGGAATGGTTCCCCAGTTCTTTGAATGTTTCCTGGCCCCTATTGTATTTTTTTGTCATTCAGTGTAACTTTATTTACTGTTTATTGCACATGATTTGAAATCTTTAATTTCTAACCACCAAAGATTCAAAGGACTATTTTCTCCATGAACTTTAACATTAACATCAGTGAATTCATGTATTCATGTGTATTCATTGTAAACATCTGAATTATTCACATTGTCATAGATCCTGAACTCATAAGCATGGACCATGCACTGGCTGGCAGCAAGCCAGGAAGCCACTCTGCAGCAAACAGATACTCTGCATAATAAGGAGAGAAGTCATAGCACAACATTTAATGTCCAACCGGAGTCACCTCAGAATGTTATATATATTGACTTCCTAATTCATATAGTATTGGGAACTCAACTGCTTGCTTGGTGAAGGGTTGGCCTGGTTTCAGGATTATTCCTGAAAAAATTAAAGGAGGGGAGGCACTCAATTTTTCTTCTTGGTTGCTTGCTCCTCCCCAGCACCTTCATCCTTCTCATCCTCAGCTTCTTGGGCATCTTCTCCTTCACCTTCCTCCTTTTCATCCTCAAATTCTTCCTTGGCACTTTCTTCCTCTTTCTCTCCTTCCTCTTCATCAGCCAGTTCCTTCTCCTTCTCCTCCTCTTCAGATTCTCTTTTAGGTTCCTCAGCTTTTACAGCCTCAACGGTCTCCTCCACCTCTATCTGCTCCTCCTGGATATGGCTGGTGTATTAAGAAGGGAAGGAGCAAAGTAGGAGCTAGTCTGTAACCACTGTAGGCAGATCCACCAAAGATCTGGGAACTCTGGGAGTAGCTGCTGGCTATGCTTCCAACGCTGGTGAAACTGAGCTGGGTCTCCTCACCTTCCAAGAGTTTCCTGTCAGCTGCAATGTCAATGTCCAAAGCCATCTTCACATTGAGGAGGTCCTGGCATTCTTTTAAATATCATACAATTTCACCCTTTGTAGTTCTCAACTCATTTTCTAATTTGTTCATTGTGTCCTGCATAGCACTAACGTTGGAGTTCTGTTTATCTTCCAGCTCTCGCAGCTGCTTTCCCAGAGCTTTGTTCATGTCCGCATGCTTTAATCTCTAGGGTCTTGGCCTTGAGCAGGCGGCTGCTTTCAGACAGCTTGTCCTTGGAGGTGCGCACCTCATAGGTGTTCTTGGCAGTGCTCTCCATCAGCATGGTGAAGCAGCTCTTGAACCATTCTTTTGCATTCTGCATGTTCTTGGCAGCCAGCTTCTTGTATTGGGTGCAGATGTCCTTGAGCACAGCAAGGTTGAACTTGGAGAACATGGCCTTCTCCACAAAATCTGAGCATACTGGATCTGTGCCTGCAGCTTGGTGATCTCTTCATGCACCTTTTTCAGAAAGGCGATTTAGTCTCTCAGGTTGTCGTTGTGCTATTCCAGCTCAGCTCCAGCGAGAGCCGCCTCATCTGCACCTTTGCGTGCTTCCATCAGCCAGCTCTCTGCATCATCATGGTTCAGCACCTCTTCCTGGTAGCATGCCTGCAGGTTGCTCCCAGTCCCTTCCAAGCCCTGGTGCCTGCTAACTGCTCACTGCCCTCTCCTAGCCAGGGCTGAGGCTGGGTGGGCTGGGGCACAGGCATCCCATTTTCATTAAAATGTTCAACCCTGGCCTGCTCCACTGGTGTCTGCAGGCGGCCTGGTGGCAGACAGCAATTCCAGACACTGGCCATCACCCTCTGCCCGGTGCCATGCACTGCCCGCCCGGCCTGCCCAGATACCAATCACTGATTGGACTCTGCAGGTGGTGTCAGGCACAGCCCGCCACTCCTGCATATGCCATCTTTGTTGGCTTAATTTGCATCACTTCTGATTGGCTGTGGGCATAGCAGAGATATGGTCAATTAGCATTTTCTCTTTTATTAGTGTAGATGTAACTAGAGGCCTGGTGCACAAAAAATTCATGCACTGGAGGGGGTGGGGGGGATTGTTCTCTTAGCCTGGCCTACACCCTCTCACAGTCCAGGATCTCTTGGGGGATGTCCACCTGCCGGCTTAGGCCCATTTCCTGTGAGAGGGATGTCTGACGGTCTAAGCCAGCAGTCAAGACATCCTTCTCACAATTCAGAAGCCCTCTCCTTAGTGCTGCCTCAGAGGCAGGAGAGGCTCCTGCCACCACTGCTGGGCTTGCCCGGCTTCTGACTGAGCAGTGCTCCCCTGTGGGAGTGCACTGACCACCAGAGGGCAGTTCCTGTGTTGACCATCTGGCCCCCTGGTGGTCAGTGTTTGTCACATCAACTGTCATTCTACCTTTCAGTCAATTTGCATATTACCCTTTTATTATACAGAACTGAGGGCCAATGTGTGAAGATTCGTGCAAGAACAGGCCCTCCTTCCTCTGGTTGTTGGCACCTGGGACCTGGGCCTCACTCTGGCCACTGCCTCCCACCTTCACACGCTGCCCAGAGGCCCGGAGTGGCCGGGGTGGGGCGGAACGCCTGTACGTTGTTGCCATGCCGCCGCCATCTTTGTCACGTCAATTTGCACATTCCCTCATTGGCTGTGGGCGCCATATTCTTTATGAAGTGACGGTCAATTTGCATATTCCATCTTTATTAGATAAGCTAATAGAAAACGAGTTTATAAAAGAAGCTTCCCTGACTCAAGTGCACATTGGGGATGTTCTGATGAAGCTCTTTCATCACAGAAAAGGAAGCTGAGGCCTCAAAGAGGAAAGGCTGCCTTCCTATCTTATCTCCCCTCTCTCCCCAGGCTACCCTCCTACCTAGCATGTCAACTCCCCCTCCCTACCTCCCCCCCCCCCCCCACACACACACAACAAGGGAAACCAACGCTTAAGGCAAAAGGCAGGTTTTTCTGAATGACCTAAATAAGTGAAATTATACCCAAGTTTTCAAATTCATAGAGTGGAAGAGCAAAGATACACAGCTAAAGATGATTAAACTACAAAAACCTGACTTCCAGAACAAAGCACTAAAGAGTGAAGAGTAACAGCTCAAAGCCATGACAAAAACATTTAAAGCAAGCAAGCTCCGAAAAAATGAATTAGCTTTAAATTATCATTATATACAAAAAGTTTATTTTAAAAATCACATGTCTTTAAAAAATAACATAGTTTTAAATTCTTATCCTGACTGGGTATTATTCACCATTTGAATGCCAGGGTAGTGTGGTACAATTAATTATGTGCAGACACCAAATTTATGAAATACTCATGGCATTTATACCAGTTCAAAACAAGGTAATTTTTAAATGAAAAAACAAAACAAAACAAAACAAAACAACTCAGGTTAGAAAGTTCATTTTGGAAACACACAAAAGTATCTTGATCTTGTAAACAGAAGTCCTGAAACTACAGATCCATTGCTGAGACTATTCCAAAAACTGGAAAAAGTGGGTATTAGTATTTTAATTCACGAACAGTTAAAAGGATCCGGCAGGACTTACATGAGGAGTGCAGAGTGGGCATCCCAGTGCTTGTGCCAGAGCAGAACAATGCGGAAACGCCAACCTCTTCTTCAGTTTCACAGGTTGGAAGCAAAAGAAAAGCCAGAAAAGCAAGTGGGAAGCCATGTTTGGTGATTTTTTTGGTAGAACTGGTTATCTTTGTTCCTAGTCAACTGGTATCTTTTAATCTTACAAAAGCAGCACCGTTTGATGTCCTAGTTAAAATACCAGGGAATCAGGACATAAAATAAAGTTTACTTACTATGCAGCACAAAATATAGGTCTTTGTAAATCTGAACAAAAAACTGTGATTTTACTCGTTAAGAAAGCTTAAAATCGTTTTATAAAGAATTAAAATGATCCTTAAGGATGACTAAAGCAGGATTTTTATGCAATAAACATCAGATTTTAAAATTCCTGTAACATAAGACAATTACATTACTCTATTTCACATTTTTTACCTACTACTCCCAGGTTATATTTTTAGGTGCTCCCACCCAGATCATGAGGTATTTGTATTTGGGGAAAAATATAAACCGAAGATATCTTAGTGAGGGGAGTTTGGGCTCTTTGACCCAGCTAGTGCTCAACACAGAGAAATATTGGTACCCACTAAAAAACTTAAAAAAAAATAAAAAAAATAAAAGAAAAGTTGTATCAGTCAGTTAATTGCAAAAATCTTCTGAGAACACAGTTGCCTTGTGCATCCACGATGAGTAGTTAAGGTTCAGGCTGAAAAATAAGATTTAAAGTTACATAAGAACAAAGCCTAACAATATTGACCATTCATGAAGACAAGCAACACCTGAGGGCAGTGGTTGGACCACCTAACTCCAATTAGATTGGACATAATCTCCAAATCTATGCTTCCCCTCAAATGGCGTCATCTGATGGGAAATGCATTTACTGAAGATGAGCACTGCAGGCATGAAAGGTAATGTGGGAGGTCTGATGGAAGATGTTCCTGAAAACTGGCCATTATGTTATTGAAGTGAAAATGTGTAACAGTAAAGTTGCAGGTCTGAGCTTTATTATCAGGACGTCATTTCAGAGAATTGATTCTCTAAAGTGGTTTAATAGGGCACGAAACTCCATTCTCAGGGTATGCCTACTTATCTGTCCAAAGGCATTTTGAAAGGAAAACACAGAGATGTGGAACAGGCACAGAAGATGACAAAAGAGCCCAATGAGAATTCCTTAGGACAGATCCACCTGAGATCTGGAAAGCACTTTAATACTCTACCCTTCTTCAAAAGATCAAGTTCAGAGAAATGGCAAGTCCTGTATTTACAAAACCGATGAAAATCACACTGTAATAATCAGTGAGTGCAGAGCAGGGGTCTGCGTTTCCCACTTTTTCCACCATGATTCCACATCAAGGTAAAAAAAGACCCTTTTGTACAAATCCAAGAAGGGTGTAGAGTTGGCAGCCCAACTGCCAAAGGTGGTACCATGACTTTCTACTGAGGCTGGCTGACGGGACACAGGGGAGGGAGGGAAGGGTCCTCTAGGAAAGAACCCTATTTAAGACGGGGGCTCTAGTCTGTGGTTGACCTTCGGTACCAGAACCTGGCCCTGAAGTCATCGCTGCAGGTCATGAAGCCGGGGTTGGTGGGCGAGTGCACGATGCAGCGCACGATGTTGTTGTGGCCCAGGGACAGCAGGTTTCGGCGCTCAGCTGTGCGCGAGTCCCAGCAGCACAGGCTGATGGTCCTCTCGTCTGGCAGCAGCACGTAGTCCTCTGTATGGTTGAAGACAGCCTGTGTCCGGTGCACCTGCCGCCCGCTCAAGCCAGCACCTGCGCACAGACCGAGAGGGTAAGGACCAGGGTAGCTTTACAAGTTCACACCTTAGACCACATGTGTCAAACACAAGGCCCGCGGGCCAAATCCGTCCCGCCAGGCCTTACAATGTGGCCCGCACCGCGCTGTCATCACTGCACTCGCTGCGTTTCCATCTCAATGACAGTTTATGACTGTTCAGTAAACCATTCGGCCAGCGATTTAGGCTGGATTTTAGATTTTGGCCCCTTCTCTGATTGAGTTCGACACCCCTACCTTAGACCCTCTGTTCTACTTTGGCTATTAATCCCATAGCTATAAAAAGAACATTTTAAAATTGCTGAAGTATTACACATCTATTGTGCAATTTTGGGAACTCTAAAGTATGAAAGAAAGAATCACTTCTGGGCCTAATCCCTTAGGCAACTGTTAACTGTGATGCACTCTGAGGTACAAAAACCTTTTAAAAAACAATACAAACTGGTGCCACATCATATGTCTTTAAACCAACTTTCTGTTGGATACATTTTCCATCTTTTTTACTGTCTGCAAAGTATCCCATCGTTTAGAAACATCATTATTTAGTTCTTTTCCCATTTAGTCTGTATCCAATGGTAAGCAATGTGGTGATAAACGTTCTTTGTTCAGAACACATTACTTTCTTAGAATTAAATTCCTAGGACTAGAATTACTGGGATATAGGAACATCTGTTCTCCAAAAGAAAGATTTACACTTTTTTATGACCATGAAAAAGATATATTTTGTTTAAACTGCTATATCAAGTATAAAAAATAAAAACTGCCTGATAACTTTACACCCATAGTCAATATTTTGCTTATTTTCCTTCCCACATATCTGTGTTGTACTCATTTGAAATTATATAAACCAGAGCACACGTCATATGCTGTTTTTATCCCAGTGTCAGTAGTGGAGATCATATAAAAAGGGAAGACAGCGTAATGAATAACAATACAAACTTTGGTGTCTCAGCTGGTCAACACTTGTTATTGATGTGACCTTGAACAAATTACTTCCCTCCATCTTAATTCTCTTGTTTCATGGGGATCATTACAGCAGCACCCCCAACACTGCTGTGGGGATTAAACGAGGGAGAACCTGTTTACTCGAGGATTCTGGTGGACATTCATGCTGACTCTAACTTTCCACCACTCCAGACAATGCTGGGTGGACATCTTTATGTGTGCTTGTGCATGCTGCCTAACTATCTTTGTAGGCTGAATTTCTAAGAGTGAGTATAGAGGGTCAAAAGATGCAGGGTGGGGCAAAAGTGGGTTTACAGTTGTAAGTACAAGTGCAATAATTATTACTATATTACTTTTCATATGAACCATTGTAAACCTACTTTTTGCCTCACCCTGTATATATATTTAAAATTTTGATTTGTGACACCAAACTGCCCTTCAGAAATCTTTTACTGATACTCTTGACAATGTATTTACTGAAATGTTTATCACTACTAGATAATACCAACCTTTTAAATTCTTGAAATCTGATGAGCACAAAATGATGCCTCCCTTTTCATTTCTTAGGTTTTCAGTGAGGTTGGTCATTTATTTTTTGTGTTCACTGACCAATGTCTAACATGTGTCTATTATATATGCTATGACTATTTCCCCTCTAACCCAGCATTTTTATTTTGTTTACAGAGTTTTCAACTAACTTTTAACATCAAAACTTCTCATATATAATTGGTAGTTTTCTCTTTTCCTTCATTATTTTAAGACTAGAGGCCCAATGCACATTGAATTTCGTGCAGGAGTAGGCCTTCCTTCCCCCGGCTGCTGGCACCCGGGACCTGGGTTTCCCTTGCAGCCCTGGCTTAGTCTGGGAGGACATCTGGTCTAATTGGCATATTCTTCTTCTATTATTATAGATAATTCTAACTAAACATTAAAACGGGAAACAGATCTAAATTTGCTGACACAAAGGGTCTGTGAATTAGGAAAACTGAAATTTTCATATAAATTCAGTATAACCTTATTTAAAATCATCTCCCAACTGCCCACCAAAACCAACCATAAAACATTTCGAACATTCATTAAAAAAACCCCAAATATAATAAATTTTTGTCAGCAGTCTGGTGTACTTTCTCAAGGGGGAGGAGCTTTTACCATTTTTCTTTAAGATTTTAAAAATTGATTTCAGAGAGGAAGGGAGAGGGAGAGAGACAGAAATATCAATAATGAGAAAGAATCATGGATTGGCTGCCTCCTGCATGCCCCTCTACCAAGGATCGAGCCCAAAACCTGGGCATGTGCCCTGACCAGGAATCGAACAGTGACCTCCTGGCTCATAGGTTCAACGCTCAAGTACTGAGCCAAGCCAGCAGGGCAGTTTTCCCATTTTTACTTGGTCACTGTTATACCTCCCTTTTGCAGCACACACAGTCTTTTCATAGAATAATCAAATATCTTTCAAACAAGCTTAATACAACAGTAAGTGCTCAATGTTTCCCAACACTTGCTAGTTGTACCAGAAGCCAGAAAGACAGCAGGAAGCAAGCTCAGGTTTCAAGGAGCTAAATCTACAGTAGACTATGCTGCCCCCTAGTGGTTAAGATCTCACCAACTCTTCAATTTTCTCTGCAATGCTAACACCATAGCAGAACCCCTTTCAACAATTTTGGGAGCTCTTAGGTTAGTCATGCAATTTCAGCACATGACACAAGCACTTCACAGAAGAAACTAACTGAAGTTTACTGGAGGTGTTCTACCACACAACAGCCTTTGCTTCTACAGGAACAGGAAATGAAACACAATATTTTAACTACACTCACTATAAATGGTTAGACTTGAACAGACTACTGTGAAAGGATAAATTTAAATCTCATCACAGAGCTCACAGCCACAACTGTTACCAATTAGAGGCCTACATGAATTAATGAGAAGCGGAAGAACAATTTTTTCTGTCTGAAGCACCCATTTTGTATCTAGCTTCAATTTACAACACTTGTGGTCTCCCTTGGGGGCTACCTCTGTTCACTTAGGAATGAGCCAAGATCTTCCCTCTCAGCCTTCTTTGTCCTTAGTGTGTACACTTAGGGAGGCTTTTCTCTGGACTGCAGAGAAGGCAGGCGGTCAGCCTGCAAAGAGACCACCAGTTCTCAAATGCTACCTGCATGGAATCAGATCTAGTTAAACTATAATGTATTGAAAAAAGCAAAGGTAAGAAACGAGGGCTCTATTTCCAGGTCTGCCACTTACTAACTGTAGGGTTGGCTAAATGACTTGGCCCTACCTAGTTTAAGCCTTGGTTTCCCTTATCTGAAACTGTCAAATGATGACAAAGTGTTCAATAATATCAATTTCTCACATACCTGTGTATCTGACCAGCGTCCGTCCTGTTGATATTTCCCAAAGTTTAGCTACAGAGTCTTTTCCACTTGAAAGAATGTATTTGGAATTTTTGGAAAAGATGGCAGAACAAACTTCAGCACCATCATGTGCTTTCTCAAAAGTTGTGATGCACCGATTCGAGACACCATCCCACAGCTTGATGCAGCCATCCTTGCTGCCAGTCACATACATGTTGGCACTAGGGTTGTAATTAACAGAGCATATGGCATCGGTGTGTTGATCTTGAGGATTGCAAGAGACAAAACATTGAAATGTGTTGATATCATAAAGTCGAAGAGTAGGATGCTGAGTCCCCACAAGTATAAAGTCTCCGGAAGGGTGAAAAGAGATGGAGCGTAACATTTCAGCTTCCTGTTAGGACAGAGACATTAACATTAAGTGACCAACTATGGGACAATTGTTTCCAGAGGAAATGTGGAAAATATTTGGATGATGCAAAGAATCCATTAAACAATGAGTCAGGTATGAGAAAGAACAAATTACTTCAAGGTAACAAATGTGACTTTCAGCAAATACCTGACAGTTTTAACTGAGTAACTTTATTACCATAAGTGACTTTAATGAAGTGACTGTTTTGTTTTCAAATGGATCTGCAACCTTTAGAGTGCAATAGGACTCTGAATCCTTACTGAACTGACCTGTTGCAGTGCCAACATGCCAGAGGATGTGGGCACATGACAACAGGTGAACCACGTGCCCATGGAATCTGAGCCACATGCCACCTGTGGCATACATCCTTGTTGCTGTACTTTTATGTATGATTTCTAAGACTACTTCTAAAAAGAGAATAGCTATACAACAGCTCACTGTATTTAAAACATTCCTAACCTGAATGTACTTGAATGCTCTTTTCGCAGATGGTTTAGAATAATCAAATAACTTAAGAGTGTAATCCCTTGAGCCAGAGGCAAGGATCTGTTCCGTTGGGTGGAAAGCAAGACATGTGACTTCGTCCACGTGGTCATAGAGAGTCCGGATCACTGGGTGGTTTTCCATATTCTGTTGTGCAGTCTCATTCATCATAACCTAGACCAATAAGATAAGGAGATACGCAAAGTGTAAGATCTAACTCCCAGAGCACTCTGCTACTATGCTTAGCAAAGCTGGTTTAAATTACTCTCCTTCTCCCAGGAGGGAACAAAGGCAGGTAGGCAGTGTTACAGGGGTTTTTACCTCTATTGGCATGGCACTTTTGGCCAACATCCTTTCTGTGTCGAGTATCTTTATGGAGGCGTCAGCAGACCCAGTAGCTATTAATTGCCCATCTCTACTATAGGTAGCTACTCGGCATGGTCCTTTATGGGATGTGACATAGCAGGTTTCATACTCTGAAGCCTCTGGGGACATGGTCTGGACATCTGCATCGAACTCCAGGTCAATGCCCGTGCCTGGGGCAACTGTATCAGAACGACCAATTGCATACTGAACTGCAGTATCATCATTTTCCATTCCTGAAAGGAATAAAAATTAAGGGCATGAAAAATATTATTTTAAAAGGCCAAGACAGGCCCTACCTGAGTAGCTCAGTTTGTTAAGTGTTGCCCAATATATCAAGGTTGCGGGTTCAATCCCCCATCAGGGCACAAACAAGTATCAACCAATGAATGCATAAATAAGTGAAACAACAAATCAATGGTTCTTTCTCCTTAAAAAAATAAGGCCCAAAGTTTAGGATCTAAACTGGGAAAGATGTTTGCCATATCAACATACTGCTTCTTGGAGGTGCATGATCCTTACATCTTACGAAACTAGGCACACTGACCAGGGTGCACACAGTGACCGCACTGTAAGGGAACATAGGTTGTAGAAGGCCAGCTTCAGTAAATAGTCACCTCTGCTGACTTTTGCTTCCAAAATGTCTATGTAACTACAACTACAGAAACAAAAAGCAGCTCTGTAAATTGTTCCTTTTTCCTACTCCATATTACATAGTTAGGGCTGAGATCTGTTAATATGAACTCTGAAGCTCATTAAGTCAGATACATTAACACTAGTGAAACATATCTGAAAGAATGTTAAATAAACTGAAGTTTATTAAAACGCTTTAAATTTAAAAAGCTCTACACATCATATAAACAAGGTTGATTAGCATAGGAAAAATTGAAAAATGCAGATGAACAAAAAAATTAAAAATGACTGTATCACCCAGAGATAATTACTGTTAACATGGTTGTATAAATTCTTCTGGACTTTTCTCCATGCATAAAGTTGTTTCACTTCTTAAAACAAAAATTCCCACAACTGGCACTGCCAGGTCAGAGAGTTTAAACAGGTTTGATAATTCTGTATTTCACTGAGGGTTTTCTATGGACCAGGCAAGCACCAGGCCATACTATTGGACAAGAAAAGGTCCTGATCTTTGAGGAGCTTGCCATTTTATTTTATTTTATTTTAGTGTGTGGGGAGGTATAGATCGTGTGGAAAACAACCCAAAATACTAAAGAAAATTTCAGACAGTTCTTGTGCTAGGAAGTAAATGGGACTGTGTTAGATTGAGAGAGAGAGAGAGTGTGTGTGTGTGTGGGGGGGGGGAAAGGGGGGCATGGGGATAGTAGTGAGGTGGGTTTTAGAAAAGGTAAGGAAGGACTCTTGGGTGACAATGTGAGCTGAGACTTGAAGAGTCAATAATCCAGTGACTGAAGGGTCCAGATAATTTGCATAAAGACCCTGAGGCTAGAACCAGCTGGAAGTCTTCATAATCTGGACTATGCTATCTCCAGTATCCAGCACTGTACTTGACATGTATTACATTAAAGAAGTGAAAATAATCTTGAAAAATTCTGATGGGTGAGGACATCTGAAACCTTGTCAAGGGATCAATGAATTGCATTCACAGCTACCTAGTTTGATGAGATGCAGGAGCTGCTCTGAGGGTGCGCAGACAGACTGAGGCTTGATTTCATTGATGAGGCCATTAGCAATGCTAATGAAGCCATCATAGAGCAGCTGGCTAATGATCAACTTGTAAAGCTGCTGGCGGTCCTTCAAGCCCACTTTGGTTCTGTACATCTTGGAGAAGAGGAAAACAATTTCTCTGACAGCTGCAAAGAGGAAAAGGGTGAATGGTGAAGTGAGGCACCAGTAAATCACAGAAGCAACACAGAAATTGGATCTGACCAGCAGGACTCAAATCCCAGCTCTACTACCTGCGTTATCTTTGGTCAATGACTCGTTTGCCTGAGATCAGGTTTTTCAGCTGTTATGTGGCTACACTACTGTTTCCACTAGCTCCGTGGTCAGCAAACTGTGCCTCGCAAGCCACATGCAACTCTTTGGCCCCTTGAGTGTGGCTCTTCCACAAAATACCATGGCCTGGGCAAGTCTATTTTGAAGAAGTGTTGTTAGAAGTTTGTTTAAAAAATTTGGTTCTCAAAGGAAATTTCAATCGTTGCTCTGTTGATATTTGGCTCTGTTGACTAATGAGTTTGCAGACCACTGCACTAGCTGAATGTATGTTTACTAATATCAGTTATGTCAGTCTTAATACATGTTTTAAAGCAACTGACGTTGTTAAATTATATATTTAGATAATAAATCAAGATATGAGGGTGAAACACCTATTGTGCTATGAAAATTAATCAAGTCAAATGTTTTGGAAAAGAGTCAAAGGTGAAATGCTTAATACAATATTGGCAAACAACACGGCCAAAACAATAAAAAAGGAGGGAGGCAAAACATGAAGGATTGGGCACTTAGATGGATTTACAGATGTCTAAGTGCTCCAGGCCCTAGCTGGGAGACACATATCAGGTAGGCAACGATATGCATGACCTCATTAAATCATCATTTAATCCTGTTTAGGACACGGACAACTTGAAGCCCAGAGAGGCCTAACTCACCCAGGATCACACAGCTTGTAGATGGCAAAGCCTGGATTCTAAGCCAGGCTACTTGACCCCAGAGCCCGGGTTCTTAAAGTGCTGCACAGATGGGTGTTAACAACAACAGCTGACATTTATTAAGCACTTGCGACACCATGCTGAGCACTTTATAAGGCAGCATTTGCTCATTGCATAAATTCATTCAATGGACTTAATAAGTACACGTGGAAGCAAATGCATATAATTCTTATGCTTGTGAAGACAGCACCAGGACACAACAGAGATGACGAAACTAAATCAAACAGGTTAAGAAATCCACCGAAAGTAACACGTGGCTGAGCAACTCGTCCAAGATGGAAGTGGCCGCCAGGACTGTACACACCAGAGCCCAGAACTTAATTGCTAATCCATCCCGTCTCCTCACTCATGCCAGGAGCACTGTGTGATGTACAGAGAAATTCAAAAGAAAAGAGAGGCCGAGATCCGTTCTCAATGCACAGAACGCGGTTCGCGGGGCTAGGAAGCGCCTAATGACCACCCCCGGTTTGCAGGTGAGGACGCCGAGGCCCGAGGACAGAAGAACACAGCCAGGACTGGCGATGCCCGGGGCTGGAAGAAGGCCCGGGAGAAGAAGCGGCCCTTCGCTGTGCCCCCCGCCACCACCCTGGCACCCAGGTGAACTAGGGTTGGAGGGAGGGAGGCAGCAGGCCCAGCCTGGCAAGTCAGCGCGCACCCCTCCCCGCTCACATTCCCCCTTCCCCTCACCCCAGTCCTTCCCCTGGCGCCCTAGAGGCCCCAGCCCGACCGCTCCAGCCGCTCTGCGCGCATCCCGGGCCCCCGGTACCCGCGAGTGCAGCTCCCGGCCTCCCGCTCTTCCACAAAAATGGAGGCACGACTCCGGCCCGATCGATCGCTCCGTGCGCAGCCTCACTGCGCACGCGGAAAGGACGCCGCGCCGAGCGTTGCGCGGTGGATCAGCCCACTCGGCCCCGCCTGTCTCGCCATCTTACTTACTGGCACCTTCGAGAGGGTCGTTCACTTCCTCTGACTTTATCTCCTGCGCGACAGCACAGACGCCGAGAGGCTTCTGTTTCAGACAAATGCCACCGCCCGGAGAGCGGCGCTCGCGCTAGGACAGCCCGGGGCCGCACGGCGGGTCGTTGGCGCCGCCACTTCCGGGGCCTTACGGAGGAAGTGCGCCTGCGCGCCGCGTCCGCCTTTCTTGGACCTGATCGGGCCGTCGCGCTGGCTGTGAACCAATGAGGAGGCAGCGCCGCTCCGGCCCGGGCCAATCGGCTTCCGGACTAGAGAGTTTAACTCCTATTTAAAATGACTCTCTGAGTCCTAACGGCTCGGCTCTCCGGAGGACTCGGCGGCCTCGGGTCGGAGGCCGGAGCCAGTAGGTGTCCAGGCCCAGCTGGGGTGTCGGGGGGGAAACAGCTCCGGGAGGGTGAGGGCGGCAGGCCCGGGTGGCCTTCGAGTGGGCAGCCGGGCGGGTGGGGCCGCGGGGCTGGCGAGGGAAGAGTCGGGGTGAGGAGGCGTCCCTCGGGCCCGTGTCCTCCTGCCATCCTCCCTCCCTGACCTCCGTCGCCCCCCACCCCCGCTTTCCCAGCGCCCTCCCGTCCGCCCCTGGCGCCCCTCCGCTTGGTGCGTCTTAAGCCCCCGGAATGGAAGGGCGGGGGCTGGGGGTTGGGGGGTGAGGGTGGGGATGGAGGTGCGGGTGCTTTCTGACGGGATGGTCGTAGGTCAGTGAGCACCTGGGTGGGGGAAAGCAGACGGAGGTCTTCGCTGTCTTGGAGCTTAGGTTCTAGTCGGGGTGAGGAGGCAGATGATGAACTAGCAAGGTAACTTCCAACAGTGGAAGAAATGTGTGTGGTCTCCAGGGGGATAGGATAGTCCTGGGCTAGGTGGAGGGATGTGTGAATAAGTGATTAGCCTCCTCGAAGAGGCCATCCTGGGTGGGCTGGTGCTCTGCAAACCGCAGCCCGCCCGTATCGGGGTTCTGGGGCGCCCCTGTTCAACGTGTAGACCCACCTGATGAATCAGAACCGCTTGGCGGGACTCAGGTGTGTGCTTTCAGCAAGCTCTCCAGGTGATCTTGGTGTTTCATTGAGAACTAGTGATGTGGACCAGCGCATGCCAGTTGTCTGGGGAGTGGTTAAAATGGTTAAAATGCAGCATCTGATTTGTTAGGTATGGGGTTGGGCCTGGAGGTCTCTATTTCCACCTCTGTTTCTAACCCTCCTCACGATGTGGACGTAGCTGCTGCGCTTGACTTTTCACGTCTCCTACTTAACTTTTCTTGTTGAATTAAAGTCTCTCCAGCAGCACTCATTTCCTCTCCACTCTTTATTCGTGGATGATATTAGTAGGTTCCATGGAAGAAGGAAAAGATATTGCTGTTAGACATACAGTGTTAAGTCTAACAGTTTTCCCGTTTAGAAAGCAGGACCCCTGGTCTGAACTGCAGGAGTCTTGTGAAGGTCATCTGGTCATGTGATTCCTGACGCTGGCTGTGGACAACCTCCTGAGCAGCAGTCTTCCTGGAGCTTTCTCCAGAATTTCTGGATCAGAATCTTACTCCGTTCTGCTTGTTATTAATCTTCCTGGGAAGAAGAGGTTTGTTAAATTGAAGCGAATGTCTGTAGTTTTTGTTGGGGACTGTTGACTCTATGTCCTTTGGCCCATGTGATCTCAGTGTGCTGCTTGTAATTGTTAGGGAAAGTGAAGAAAGCAGAGCCTGTGAGAAATTGGCATTTTATAAACAAGCATATATTTTCATCACTTGTCTATGGTTTGTACTAACTCTGCTTGGTATGAAGACTCATCTCCAAGGTGGAGTGATTCGCATATTGATGAAATGGCTGTGAGAGCTTGGGGTGGGGAGTGCTTTCTGATTGGATTCTGGAATCCAGAGAGCACTGGGTACTAAAAATACAGAAAGGTTTCTGCTTTCTTGTTTATGTTCTACTTACTTGACAGGTCAGTGCCTGTCAAGTTGGGTTTAGTAAATGTTATAAACTATTTTTATGATTGATTTGCTTTGTTATTGGGTTTATTCCCCAAACGTTGGTTACATACTGTGTGTTGGGCATGTTCTGGCGGAGACCTTGAACAAAATGGAAGTAAGCCCTTGCTCTCATCGAGCTTACTTTTTTTTTGGGTAAGGTGGGGGAGAACATTGAGTAGGTAGCTGGATATCTGAGTCTGGGGACAGTCAGTAAACAGGTACAAGTAATGTTATGTAAGATGCTAAATAAGGGCCATGAAGGAAAAAGGAAAGATGGTCTGAAAGGGAACATCTGGCCAGAGACTGAATGAAACGAAGGAGCAAGCCACACTTCTACTTGGCAGAAGAGCTTTATAGGTGGAGGAAACAGGAAGTGCAAAGGCCCTGTGGCAGGCAACTTGAGGAAAGGAAGGAGCCCTATATGGCTGGTGTGCAATAGTCAGAGGAGATATGGTTAGAGAGGTGGCCAGGGTCCACATTCTGGGACTTGGTAGGCCTAGGTCTAAGCTAAGTAAAGAAAGGAGTGGGAAATGAATGAGTGAGCTTGTCATGCTGCTTAGAACTCAGGTAAGATGGAGGCGGAGCACAGACTTGTGGATTGGACAATAGGGGCTAGTTATGAAGTGGACTAAGGGGAGCTGGCTCAAGGAGGATGAGAGAAGTAGTAGGTAGTAGAGATGATCAGAGTGGACAATTCTTTCAGAGAGATTTGCTGTTGAAAAGGGAGGCGAGAGGTGTGGTCATAGCTTGAGTTAGAGTGTAAAGAGAATTATTTATTTATTTATTTTTTTTTTATGAAGGTAGCAGGTATAGAAGGAGGCCTGAACACTGATGGAAGTGGTCCATTTGAGAGGAGATGATGGAACAGAGGGACGAGTCAGTTCAGGAGTGAAGATTGAGTACCAAGAAGGGGAGGGAAGGAGGGGGAGATGATGGGAGGAGGCTGGCTGGGATGGGATGGGATGCAGTGCAGAGTACCAGGGAGAGGTTGGTATGTGGGAAAGGCCCACACCTGTACATTATGTCACATAAGAAAACAGTGCCCTCTTGTTGGCTTCATTCGGACAAAGAAAAAGTTTAAAATTCTGTTATGTTGAGGCTAGAACCCCGATCTAGCATAACAGGTATAAATTAAAGGTTCTTTTTTCTTTTCAGGCATCATGGACAAAGCTAAAGAAAACAGCATTTCAGGGCTGGTTAAGGTAAACTGAATAATCTGTTATCTCAGTCACGTTTATAAAACCTATGTGGAGATCATTCTTCTATCAGGAATTCTTCTCACCTTTACTTTGGATTTGTAACTTTAGACTGCTTTTCTCAGCATTCAGGAACATTTTGTTGATTCTCACTGTATCTGTTCCATTTTTGTCTTATACTTACCTATTCAAGTCTGTATTTTCCATTGTATGTGGCATAATGTACACCACATGTGTCAAACACAAGGCCCGCGGGCCAAATCCGTCCCGCCAGGCCTTGCAATGTGGCCCGCACCTCGCTGTCATCACTGCACTCCGCTGCGTTTCCATCACAATGACAGTTTGACTGTTCAGTAAACCACTCGGCCCGCGATTTAGGCTGGATTTTAGATTTTGGCCCCTTCTCTGATTGAGTTCGACACCCCTAATGTACACAATAGAAGCCTAATGCTTGCCGGTACATGCTGGCCGGAAATTAATTTCTTTGCCATGGTTTGGTTTGGTCTCAGTTCAGGGAGTGTAAGTTCACAGGAACGTCAAAACAGATGTCAGTGCATGTTTCCTAGGACTCCACTTTGAGCCGGGTTCTGGGTCAGATGTAGTTTTCCCTCCATTTTTTTCTAAATATGTATCGGCAAAGAAACTTCAGAGTTAATGGGATTTTGGTATACTAGTAAAGTTTCTGTATTACAGCTTTTTGCTAAATCATAATTCCCAAGTCACTGAATTCTTAGGAAGTGTTTGTCTTCCTCTTTAAATGGGAGTTTAGTTAATGAACATTGGTTTATGGGAGCGTGGTTTTAGGGTGGGGCCGGGAAGGGGTTAGGAAGTACCATTCAGGTATTCCTTTCAGCCATGTATTAACCTTGTCCTTTAGTGCTGATTAAAATAGGTTTTTCTTCCATCTCTTACCCTGACACTCATTATTTTGTTATAACCAGAAGCAAATTCTTAGGATGTTCAGCTTTTGTTTATGAAGACATTGAAGCTTCATTTATTTTTCCCTCCTAACCTAGACTACAATTCCATCTGGTGACGGTCCAAAGCGTGTTCTGGTGACACAGCAGTTTTCTTCTCAGCATCTGTTACCTGCAAACAGTGGCCAGGCTCAGCGGGTCTTGTGTCCTTCGAATTCCTCCCAGCAAGTTCCTTCAAAAGCACAGAAGCTTGTCTCCAGCCATAAACCAGTCCTGAATCTGAAGCAGAAGCAATTGCAGGCAACCAGTGGCCCTTGCCCTGTGCCCAGACCACTGAATAATACACAAAAGAGCGAGCAGACCCAGCCACCAGCCCCTGGTACATCAGTTTTTGAGACTCATTTTGTAGTCATGCTTTCTAGTTAGCTTAAAAAAAGGGCAAGTGTATAGACTTGTACTTTATATTGTTTGGAATCCTAGCCTTACATCATTTCTATTGAGATTGGGGAGGAAATTTGATGTCAGGTTGAAGTCACAGTTCTGTGGGCCAGGCCTGTGGGGAGAAGACCTGGGTCCTACCCTCATGGTACATTTGAGGAACCAAGTTCCAAGGTTCACAGCATGGAGGAAATCAGGGGAAGGGGATGGGCTGGGGTAGGCCGGGCCGAGGTCACTGGGCACTGTGGGTGGTGTTCAGTGGTGGGGCTTCATCCCCTGTGCATTGGGAAGTTGCTGAAAGGTTTGTGAGCAGAGGAGTGACTGACATGCCTTATAGAGAGCTTATCTGGAGTGTGGAATGCATCGGAGTAGCAATGCTGCACCCAGGGGTGCAGGATGGTAGGGAGGCTGAACTCGGGGTGAAGGGGGGTTGGGGAGAGGGGCAGGATGGATAGTAATGGTTCCTATTTACCTTCTCTTGAGTGCCCACACAGTAGGCTCTGAGATGAGTGCTTTCTTCATCCACCTTGTCTTTCAATCCTTGTAACCACTCTAGGAAGGTAGAGTCATTAACCCAGTTTTATAGAGGAGGAAGCTGGGACGCAGAAGCATTAAGTAAACTGGACATGGAGAGGCTGGTTATATCGGTGGCAAGAGCTGAGATGGTGAACCATGGAAGGAAAAACCATTATTTTGTTATAACCAAAATAATGGTTTTTCCTTTATAACCGCTGTGCCCTATATTCGAATATCTGAGCAGACCAAACTGTGCTGCCGTTAGAGTTCAAAGTGCCAAAGACACGAGTCAATGTCCCACACAGTCTCTGGCTGGTGAAATAGCGACGTTAGCACCCTGTTGCGCCATTGGTTTGTTGTACATCTTGCTGAATTGGTGGCTTCTGGTTCTGTGTGTACCCTGACAAGGAGTAGAGTGAAAGGCAGGTATGGTTTAGGTTTGGGTGCACATTGTTGATCTTACTTGTGTGCAACACATGGACAGTTGGCTGTCCCACCTCATGGGAGAAGGGTGACCAGGGGAGCTTGTCACGGATGGGAAGACTTTTCTGCCTTAGAAGCTCTTCATTTGGAAACAGGCTTTGGGGAGAATCTTCAGTCTCGAGCCTTCATGTTACTGCAAGGCCTATCTATACGAGTCCGCTCATCTTTATTCTAGAAATCTGTGAACTTCACAGGGTGGCAGTTGGCTCATGCTGTGGTAGTCCTTTTCTATAAAGAAACTAAAAATGGCCAGGTCAGAATATTTTGATGACCATTATTTGATTTATTTCTGTTCTCAGGTTTTTAACTTACTCTGTATAGTTATCCTAAAAATAGGTTTTTAAATTATTCTGTGCAGGAAAGAATTCTGAAAAGGAAGTGGCTTCGAAACAGAAAAACGAAGAATCAAAAAAGTAAGCTTTACTTATTAAGTTTGTGCTATCCTATTAGAAAACACCATTTAACTGCAAATTTAATTTTGTGAACTCTTTAAAAAATAAAGAGGTCTTTATATTGTTAACTTTGAAAATATAGATGTTTCTAATTAGAAAAGGGGAGGGATTTTAATGATGAATGTTAACTTAGGGACTCAAGTTTTTCAACTTTAGAAAGAGCTTATGTGAATTTGTTACAGAAATGTATGAAATAAAGTCTCTTTCTACCCTCAGAAGTAACCACTGGATACTGGGGATATGGTTTATGCATTCTTCTATATATTTTTCTATTGATGTGTGTGTGTGTGTGTGTGTGTGTGTGTGTGTATATATATATATATATATATATATATATATATATATATAAATAAAATTCTGTGATATATATATGCAAGTTTGTTTAAAATATGGGGTCATATTGTAGAACTGTATATAGATGACTGAGTATTTTGACAGTGTTCATAGAATTACTGTGTTCTTTATAACAAAGTATGGCTATGATATCTCCACCAGATAGTTTCTAAAAGCCTGCTATCAATCTCTGAACTGTCCAGATTCTATTGTAGAACATGATATGTTGCTTTAGCTGCCTAGCGGAGACTTTCTGAGAATCTAATGGTTCCCCCTCTAAATGCCCTGTGGGGCCCATCCCGCTCGTTTACCAGAGGTTCTCCACCCCTGAGAGTGTTGGCATCTTCTCGGGGTTGAGGAGAGGAGGCTGTGGTTAGTTCACAAGCAGCCCAAGATGGTTCGGAGGCATTCTTCCCTGGCGATATCCGTAACCTGATCCTTCTTATGGGCTGTGTTAATGGGTTGTATGCCTTCTGAAATGCCATTGAGTATTCCAGCACTAATGTCTAGATTATTCCTTGTCAGCGACTCACAGCCAGTGGCAGGCAGGTGGAGGTGTGGAGGACTTAATATGTGATGCCTCATTAATCGTGGTATTGCCTTGGTTCTGGCAGGTGGTACATTCTGAACAATAACTATGAAGTTATATATAAGGTGTATCTACTACTCATTAATGGTTAGAAGAGATTTATTTTCTTGACATTTTAAAATGATCACATTTTTTCCTAGAAGGCAATGGACTTTGGAAGATTTTGAAATTGGTCGCCCTCTGGGTAAAGGAAAGTTTGGAAATGTGTACCTGGCGAGGGAAAAACAGAGCAAGTTCATCCTGGCTCTGAAAGTCTTATTCAAAGCCCAGCTGGAGAAAGCAGGCGTGGAGCATCAGATAAGAAGAGAAGTAGAAATACAGTCCCACCTTAGGTGAGTTTTCAGGGATCTTCCAAAGAGTGGTGCAAAGAACTCCACTGAAGATAAATGACTGAACTGCTTCTTAGAAGGCCTGCCTGCCTAATTGTCTTGCAGAGGAGGATGGAATTTGTCATTTTCCAAAGATTTTTCTAGACTTACATGCTGTGGGCCTGAAAAATATCTTGGAGGTTTATGTTAATGGAGTGATTTCTTTGGATGGATAATATGGGGAATGATCTCTAACTCTGAATTGTGAACAGAATTTGCAGGCTTGACTTTGGCCAGAGTCGACCCCCTCCCCCAGGTGTTTTTTTCAAACTTGAATCAATTGCTAATACCTAAAAATTAGGTACGTTCAGATTTAAAAATTTGTCTGTATCATTCATGCCTGTATCCCTACTTGGCAACACCTGGCTGGGCTTGAGAAGGACTGATGACTCTGATGGCTATACTCTCAGCTGCATGGAGTCCTCAGCAGCACACATTTGTCATTCTTGAAGACCTCTTTTATATCTGTTGTAGCATTTGATATCCAGTTATTATGGGAATGCCCTATCTCTTTTAATTAGCAGGGAATTGATATTTAGCTGAGTTTCACCTCCCCTCTCTCCCCCCCTAAGAAAAAAGACAGCTTAAAGGAAGGAAAGAATAATCTTAAGTAAACCTGAGGTCCATGAATACCCTGAAAGCATGTAAACTGATATGTGTATTTTTCTTAGAGTGAAGTCTACAGTTTCAGATCCTCAAGTTGGGGTGTGAGGAGGGGGGTCCTGTGACCAGAACAAGTTTTTACCACCAGTTTTACACGAAGAGTTTGTTTGGTGTTGAGCACATGTCTGTGTCTGCTTTAAAACCAGGTGCTGAGTGTTCACCCTTTGTTGCAGGCATCCCAACATCCTCAGGCTCTATGGTTATTTCCATGACGCCACCAGAGTGTACCTCATTCTGGAATACGCAACTCTGGGAACTGTCTATAGAGAGCTTCAGAGACTGTCCAGGTTTGATGAGCAGAGAACGGCTACTGTAAGTGCGTGTTTACTGTCCTGCATGGCCATGTGCCTTCCAGTACAGTAGAGGGGATCTTTTTAATTCACCTATAGCTTAATAGGATCGAATATTTGAAGTGGAAAATCAATCATTGTACCATATATACAGTTAAATTGGATACCAGGTAGAATGTTGAGGCTGGTTTGCTTTCAAAGCTGTTTTTCTGTGGTAATGTGTATAAATAATTGTGTGGTTTTTTTTTAATGAACTATTTTAGAAGAGTTTTAGATTTACAGAATAATTATAAAGATAGTACAGATCTATTTTCTGATTTAGTAATACACACTTAATTTCTCCTATTAATATCTGATATTAGAATGGTACACTGTCTTAACTAATGAATATTCTTTTTTTCACTGAAGAAATATTGACACATCACTGTTAATTGAAGTTCATACTTATTCAGATTTCCTCAGTTTTTCTTATGGTTAGTGGGTGTTTTGAGAAGATCATGGAGGTAAATCAGGTTCTCATTCCTTCTCAAGGGTTCACACCGGCTTATCCCGGTGGGTGTTGGCCTTAATCACCTGGCCGAGGTCGTGCTTGTCATTCTCCCTTTCCATACCGTGCTCCTTCAAAGGCAGGCTCTATGCACAGCCACACTACACAGTGGGGTTATGTTCCACCTCCTGTGGGGAAGACATCTACAAAAATTAGTTTGCATTCTCCTTATGTATTTACCGAGTCATTTGTTAATATGGACTCATCAGTATTTTATACTTTGAATTACAATCCAATACTACTTTATTTTGTTGCTCAAGTTGTTCCAACTTTGTCCACAGGGAGCTCTTTCACATGGTTCCTGTGTTTTTGACATTTCTCACCATTGTGGGTGTGCAGCATTTAAAAAAATTTTTATTTTTTATTTTAAGCTTTCTGACTCTACTAGATGATCTCATCTTGTGTATTTTCTATCCCAGTCCTAGAATTACCATTTCTCCCAGGAGTCCCACTTCCTTTTATTGCAGTGTGTTACTGGAAACCAAGATCTGGGTTCTGGGTGTGCTCATGCTACTGGGTGTCTTTACTTCAGCTGACAGAGAGCAAGGAAGCATGTGTAAACTAATGTGTGTATATACATGTATCTATTAGTATATCTACATTTATCTATCTATATCTGTATTAAGCAAAGTATGTGTCCATTACTGTGGGGATCATTCTACCCCCCTTGCCTTTCTATGACCTCCCACTCCAGTGTTGGGAAACCTGGATTCCACCATCTTCCATCCATTTAATTATTTAATGCTTGTGTACATGGATAGTGGCATCAGAATGGTTAGCCAGCTACTCCTGTGGGAAACAACTGGTGTTTGCATTTAAGATTCATCCGTATCTTTTCAGGGGTTGACATAGCTCATTTCTTTTTCTTCTTCTTTTTTTTTAAATTTCTTTTAAAAATATTTCTTAATTCATTAAGGTGTTACCTATGTGTCTTATTCCTCCATTACCCCCCTCCCCTCATACCCTCACCCCCTGTTGTCTATGTCCATTGGCTCATTTCTTTCTATTGGTGAATAATATTTCATTGTGTGGACATACCTCAGTGTACCCTTCACTTTCTGAAAGGAAAGCCCATTGTCCTTTGCAATTCTAATGTGTAGAAGAGTTTCTGTCTTTACTTTCAATTCATTATCGTCTACATTTTGGTCTTGGGCTTTTGGCTGAAACAATGAAAATGTCTTTTCTGATAATGACATTTGGTTTTTAACCATTTGTTTAATAAACCTTTTTGGTGTGGAATAATGTTCAGTCCTGTTTAGCAATAGCTTTCGGAAAACAAAGCCTTCTCAATTTTAGTCAGAGCTAAATACATTTTTCATTATACTAATAACAGTTCTTATCTATATGTTAAAGCACATTCTGGACTTGTGAGATCTTTCAGTTGAGGTGGTAACTAACAAAAGGATTGACAGCTTTTGGACTCTTAAGATGACTAATGAATTAGTTTATCCTGAATTTAACATGCCAATACTACACCTGCTTCTAGTTTCTGTTTATTGTTCAGGATTATTTACTCCCCTCCCCCCCATATTTTTAGTGTAAATGTTTAGCTTCAAACAAATTCTTTTGTTGCAAATTGACCTTGGTTTTAAAAATGGGAATTGACTGTACTTGAGAAATTTTTTTTGGTGTTTTGAAAACATTGTTTATATCTGACTCATTTGTACTGGTTGTTCAGTATTCTCTTAATTGCTGGGCCATAATTTGCCATGTGGGGATGTAGTTATTGCCCATGACTGTTTTTCCTGTCTTTCGTTATCCCATCTGCTGTGTTAGCAAATAAATAACCTTGTGCTGAATGACTTGTACTACATGCTGAACACCAATTTGATTCGATTAATTTCTGAGTCATCAATTGGTTCTAGCTTTTGCTTTAAAATCTACAAAACATGTTAAAAGTCTATGTTGGGTTTTCTTTCAGAAAAGATGTCTAAAATTAACTTGTTATATGAACTCTAAAACACCAATTTTAATACTTTTTTGATAGTATATCACAGAATTGACAAATGCCTTATCATACTGCCACTCAAAGAGAGTTATTCATAGAGACATCAAGCCAGAAAATCTGCTCCTCGGATCAACTGGAGAGCTTAAGATTGCAGACTTTGGGTGGTCCGTACACGCCCCATCCTCCAGGTATGTAACTTTAGGGGGAACTTGTTGGGGTTAGCAAAAGCCCCAGTGGCCAAGCATGAGCTAGATAGTAAAGTACTAACCATAGGTGCTGTGCTCAATTGGGACAGGTCATTGGCATAATACTTTGGAGTAATTTATGCCCCGATAGAAAATAGTGTCTTCCAGGACATTTTAATTCTGCAACCACTTAGACTATTTGTTGTGTCCTAGGCCTGGGATAAAGACAGTTTATGTCCTTAACAGCTAATGCATGAGACAGGTAAGTAAACAGATAGGACAGGTGTAGGACAGAGAAGAGGTACAGGATGTGTAGAGGGGAGTCCGCCTGACATACTATGACAAGTTCTCTGGGGTAGCAGCTGCCAAGGTCTGGATCTGAGGGCAGCTGCGGGAACTCCAACAACCAAATGGGTTTGGCAGGAACTTTCAGGGCGGGGGTTAAAGATGCTCTTTGGTCTGCTGTCATCAACAGAACAGTCCTTTCTTGTTTTTCTCTTAAAATTAAAGCAGAGAGATCAACCTAAGGAAACAATTTAAATCTTAAGTGAACTTTGCAAACCAGAGCAAAGTTCTATACTCTTTTAAATTTAATTTGAGTTTAAATAAGCTTTTGAAACCACATGTGAAGTAGAACATTTACAAGCATATATTTACTCATAGAAGTTAGTCCACTTTGGGGTAGGGCTTAAAAATTAGAGCCAGATTACTTAAAACAGTTCTTTGGAATTTTTTATTTTATTTTTTTTTAATTAAAAAAAAATCTAGTTTTTAAAAGAAATTGTATAGTTTAAATAGGTACCATGGGATGGGGTGAGCTTTGTTTTTATTACCCCCCACTTGTAAATTGTTTCTAGCAATGCACCGAATCTGCTTTTTAAAAAACCTGGTTGTCTATCACCACTGGATGCTGTTGGCACCTGCTGAGGCAAACAATGAAGAATTGTAGGCTTTGTGCTACAAAACTACACCATAACTATCCAGTGATATCACTGTGGCGGGAAAGATAACTTACCCTTTTCTGTAAAGGACATTTGTGTAAATGTTGATGGTCACTTCGCCCTCCCTCCCAGACATTAGTAAGCAGAAGGGTTCCCAGTCATTGGGTGCCGTTTGCCTCATCTCAGTGCTGATGAGAGGGGCTGACTGTCTGGCGAGCTGGCTCCTTCATCTCCAGTCACCATTTAGTTGAGTGAACACTTGTGTGCTGGCTGGGCTTCAGGCATGACTCAGCATAAGCTTTTCCGTGGCAAAGAATATTAATGTAAAGCAACAAACATCAACAGGTTTGTCTGCCACCACCAGCTTATTTCCAGCCTTTGGAAACTCACTGACACATAAAGATGCTGAATTGCAGTTGATCGCTCACCTGACTGCTCAGAGCATGTCAGGTGAGCGATATGGGGATTTATAACAGCACCTGTCTCCGAGCACAGGATCTGCCTAGGAAGAGCACTCAGTCAGAGGTAGTGCAGTTGGTGATTTTAGCAGCGGCTGTGATCATGGAAACGAGCGCGTCAACCTGCACCTCCCTGTTTCCAGGAGAACCACCCTGTGTGGCACCCTGGACTACCTGCCCCCGGAGATGATCGAGGGCCGAATGCATGATGAGAAGGTGGACCTCTGGAGCCTTGGAGTTCTTTGCTATGAATTTCTAGTTGGGAAGCCTCCTTTTGAGGCAAGCACATACCAAGAGACCTACAAAAGGATATCTCGGGTAAGACACAACTGGGAGGGATCCAGCACCTGTTAGAACCCTTCCTGTCCTTTTCAGCCTTTGAGGCTACGGTCTGAATGTTTGTTCTGTTCTCTCTAAACCACGTTTTGTGACTGTCTGTCACTTGTACTCCAGGTTGAATTCACATTCCCTGACTTTGTACCAGAGGGGGCCAGGGACCTGATTTCAAGACTGTTGAAGCATAACCCCAACCAAAGGCTGACCCTGAAAGAAGTATTGGAACACCCCTGGATCACAGCAAACTCCTCAAAACCATCAAGTAGCCCAAAACCTAAAGAATCAACCAGCAAGCACTCTTAAGTCTTGCAGGGGGAGAGTCTCTGAGCCAGGGTTGCTGTGTCATTGGTCAGAAACACACTCCTGACATAATCTACTACTGACTGCCTGCTCGCAATCCGCAGCACTAGGAAAAAGTATAGAAAGTTCTACTTCAATAAACATGACCCTGAAGTGCAAGCAGCCATGAGATTCGTGATCGCTTCACTTGTTTCATCCTCTGGAGGCAAATGCAAGTGCAGCCGCCCTGCAGCCCGTGTGGAGTAAGGGTCCTTGTGGAACGTGACCTCCGAGTTGGTTGTGGGCAGATGGCACCTTTGTCCCGACCCGATCAGTTCAGGAGCCGTGCAATAACCTCCCAGGTGCCCGAGTGGGTGTGTAACCTGCCGGGTGGCCTCACCTGGTAAAGTTGTCAGAATGAATATGTGATTCTTTTAAATGTTTAAATAAAGAGATATGCATAGACTCTGTCCCTTTTGGATGCTCTGTTTCCCCTGTTGGGCCTGTTGCTTAGTCCCCCTCAACCACTCATCCTGCCTGAGAGAAACAGGAACACAGTGAAGAAGCATCTCAGCCAGTTCTCAATGTTAAGTGCTTTAAAAAAATGTTTTCCGTGGTTTATATATTGTTTTTATAAATACATTAAGACATATACAGAATGGTTACTCTTTTTCAAGTTCTCATGTATAACCTTGAAATTGTAGTGTTTTTCAGGAGCTTACAGTGGATCCTTTGAGCATTGCTGGGCGAGGCCTGGGACGGGTGAGGGTGGAGGGTTAGGCAGAGAGGTCTGTGCGGGGCTGTGCTATCCAGGCTGAGGTTCTGGAACTGGGCTGGCCTGTGAGCACTTCCATTCTCTCAGTTGCAGCAGCGAGGGACACAGCTGGGAGGATGGCCACTGACCATGGTGGGGTGAGGTGGGGGGAGGGCAGATTGTGATGGGGTAATTAGAAGTTGGGAGAGGTGCCCAGACAAAGTGGCATCTGAGACCGGAAGGACAGGGAGGATTTAAAGGTTGGAGGCTGGTGTGGTGAGAAGTCCCTGCTGCTGAAGGGGGATGGCGGGAAACATGGCACAGAAGTGGGGAGCTATGGCTGTGACCTTGTGGCAGATGGTACGCCCTCCCTTCATCCTTCACTGCCATGTGCTATGGAGTGTTCATTCCTTTTCTAGTCAGTGGACATGCAGTGCAGTGCTCAGTGACAGCCCAGCTCACAGAGCTGACTCCTTGGTGGTCCTCATTCTGTGGATGCACTGACAGTCACTCAGCAGAAGTCACAGAAGTGGTGCTCCTGGGCTGGCACGGGCTGAGCGGAGGAGGGCTGAGCCAGTGCTGTGGGTGGTCAGGAGATAGGGGGAGTCAGGAGCATCCACATCCCTGCCTGCCCACCTCGGGGCTCTGCCCTGGTCTTGGCAGGATGGCAAAGAGCCCCATACATGGGTGAGCTGGTTCTTTGCAAGCTGACTTTCCAAGTGTGGTTTGTCTGGATTCTCTGGTGAAGGAATGTTCCCTTAACTAGGATCCCTCATTTTCCCCCAAAGAGGGATCTGGGCTTGACTAGGGTTCACTGCAGCTTATAAAAGTGGAAGCCCCTTTGGCGCAGCTGGAGGAGGCGTCTTTCTGTGCTCCCTATCAACTGGCTCCATGGCACACCTAGGGGCTTATTTTTCTATTACACTGGAGTTACATCATATGTGTAAACTGGAAACATAAACACACACGGGTCTGGAGTATGGGGGTGACTTCACCTGTTCACTGTTGGCCTGGAAATGAGCAGGTCTGTCCCATTTTTGGTCTCAAGTTCTGTGTGCCTCCTAACATGCAGAGTTACATGCTGTTTCTAGCTGCCAACGTCATCTGCTCATCGACCAAAGATGGTGAACTTGACAAGGATGAAGGAAAAGGCAGAAGTGTTAAACTTACTGAGAATTAGTAGACAAATATGCTTTCATGGCCAACTTTCAATGCAAGAGACTAAATATAAAAAATGTCCAAAATGTAAGGAAGTGGCCAACACCCACTTCCATATCAATGTTGAAGTAGTCATGGCAACTTTAAAACAACTGCAGTGTCCAATTAGCTTTGAGCTGACCCAACTTCCACCTTTCCAAAATAGTAATACTTCATGTACCTTCCACCCCAGCTATAGTTAATGTGACGTGACTAACTTCACCTGATATAGTAGCTAAACTGCCGTTTCCCCAACCAGAATCCCACACAGCAAGAATACAGCCCATCGTAGTCACTCAGTGCTGCTTCACAATCAGCATCAATTATTGCTTACCAGAGAGCAATCAAAGTTTCATAAACCACAGAGAGATTTGTTTCACAGCACTTAAGCTGCTCATTTTGTTAGATTAAAAAATGAGAGGTGAACAATGCCTTACATGTTAAAAATAGATCATCCGTTTTATTCCTAGTTGCATAAAAACAGTGAAAATATAAGCCATTTGTAGAGCCTGCTGGTGAACTGACATAACGGTCCTTTAATTTCCTCACCCTCTCGGTTCTGCTCTTCTGACCACTGGTCATGGGAGAGGAGTGGAGTAAGGGCTGAGAAGAAACGCTATCGCTATTTGATGTGATAATTAGTTTTATTGCTTGCCCTTTCAGTCCACTCCCACCACTCCAAACACAAAGTTTAAAATTTAAGCCCTTAAATCTATAAGAGTTTTTTTTTTTGTGTGTGTGTGTGTGTGTGTATGTGTTGTTTTTTCTTTTGCATAGGTATTATGAGGGATCTGTTTGGTATAGAAGGGGGTTAGGAGCCTGAAGCCAATGGTTTAAAGACAGATGAGATGAAAATGCGGGTCTCCCAGGCCAGTGTGGTTCAGTGGTTGAGCATCAACCCATGAACCAGAAGGTCACTGGTTTGATTCCCTGTCAGGACACATGGCTGGTTGTGGGTTCCATCTCCTGTGGGGGGTGTGTAGGAGGCAGCCAATCATGTTTCTATCTTTTTCTTTAAAATCAATAAAAACATTTAAAAAAAAATGTTGGTCTGGACCACATGAAGAGTGACCTTGAACCAGTATCAGGCATCTCGATCCGCTGTGTGAATGTCCTTGAACTTAAATTCCAGAAAGTCAGTTTCCATTTGAAACTGGTAAAACCTTTTGGCACTGAGCTAATTGCTTTGAAAGGAATAAAACAAAATGAACCGCTCTAGGGATCTTATAATGGGGAATTTGTTCCATAATGACATTTGTAAAACTGAAGTGATGGACATGGATTACTAGGGAACTGTCAACAGCCAGATCATAAACTCAGGACTGTCAGATGACACAGTACCTTTAGTTTTCTGATTGTCCCAAATGTAATTAAACATACTGGGCAGTGGTGGGCAAAAAGGGAGCCAGAAAGAGAAACACAACTAACTCCCTTGACCAGGTCAGAACTGGTTAGACTGCGGCTCTGAGTGCAGAGCCAGAGCTCAGAGTGAGTGCAGCCTGGAGGGCAGCAGCGTGCAGTGATGCTGAGGCCCAAGGAGGCTCCGCCAGCGCAGGCAACGGAGACATTTCTTCCCTCCCCTGGCTCCTATATGTCTTCCATTTATAGCAAGTGCTACTATCTCTCCTTTTTAGAGCGTGACTTAAAATCTTTCTGTTACTGTACATAATTTTAACACAGTTGGAAATACAAGTAGCAACAGAATGTAAACACTGACAGTTCTGGAATGTCTAGAGTTTGAGAAATACAGGGTTGGGCCAGGATTGTCTCAGCTTTCCATATGTGCAACGTCCACTTCCTGAGGACCTGGTGGCAGGAGCCACAGGACGCCATTACTGTTGGACAAGTTTCCACATTTCACCTGGACAGAGACAAATGACCCTGACCTACTTTCATGAAATTTGAGAAAAACAACCTGAGATAGGCCCCTGCATGTCTGGATTTGATGGGGTTTGGGGACTAAAGAAACACACCGGAAATACTTGTTTTTCTATCCCCCAGACCAGTGGTCGGCAAAACTCGGCTTGCAAGTCACATGCGGCTCTTTAGCCCTTTGAGTGTTCTAATGCCACTTCTTCAAAATAGACTCGCCCAGGTCGAAAACCGACTTCTGCGCATGAGTCATGAAGTTTCAATTGCACTGTACGTGTGCACCCGCACATGGTATTTTGTGGAAGAGCCATACTCAAGGGGCCAAAGAGCCGCATATGGCTCGCCAGCCACAGTTTGCCGACCACTGCCCCAGGCAAGTGTAACGAATGTAAAGAAGTTGATGCTAATTATTACATACTGTTAAGTCTTTAATTCTGCTTCATTAATGGCAGCACTGGCAGCTGTTCTGCAGAATATTGCATATTAAACAGCAGGCAGCCTGACCACAGATACTGGAGGGAAGGGAATTTTAAAATTAGCTTAATGAAACGTTGCTCTTTAAGAATGTGAATAAAGATGGACCTCTAGGGCCATTTTTCATAGAAACAGTTCCTAAAGCAAGTTGGTAAGCTAACAGTTGACGATGATGCTTTTGTGATGCTTTGCTGACATTTTAGATAATGCATATAAGTCCTATGATGAACAGCCCTAGCAAAACATATAAAGCAAACAAATTAGAATTTAACACCCACATTTTGCTGGCAAAAGTAAAACTTATCCATGCCAACACAGAAAGTAGCCCCTGTCCCTCAAAGCAAAAACGAAGAACCCCTATAACCCTAAAATCAATCTGAATTGTGTAATTTAACAGAAAGGGGTCTCCAGGCCCAGAGTTGAAGAGTTCATCAAGGGTTTGCAGGGGGAGGTTTAAAAAATCCCACTTTCCGAAAATACCTGACCAGCAAGGGCACGGACACCAAGGTGATGCTGATTCTGACGGGCGCGAACAGCTTGTGGATGGCGTAGGCCACCACGAAGGTGCTTGTGCCCGCGGCCATTTTTGACTGAACCAACGACTCCTTAACACCGAGCTTCAGCAGGATGGCAGACATGTCCACACCACTGGAGGGGAAAAGGGCAAAAACAAAACAATTATTCGAGCACGGGGTTACCCTGAGACGACAATCTGGCTCTGAGATTGACAGTATTTTAAAAGATGTGATGACAGTAGCTAGATGAATAGTCTTGACAGCAGAAAACAAACATTGGTTACTGCCAGTAATCTCACCTCGAGACCACCATGTAAAACATGCCCAGGGAGACCAGTGAGATTCCAATGTGCACGGACACGCCGACAGCTCCGTATTCTTGAAAAACCTTCTTCAGCTGCTGGGACTTGCTCTGCTTTCTCTCCTCTGTATCCCTGATGCCGCTCACTGCTGTCGCAGTGGTTTTGCTGGGGTTCTGTGCACAAAGCAGAGAAGGGGAGAGCGTCTAGGTCAGGAGCGGGTGTCAGTGGTGGCCACCAGCTTCCACATCACAGTTTCTACTCTTCACTCTGCAGTGGGAGACTGTCTTACTGGAGAGCTGAGGCTAATTAACACCCACTTAGCCACTAACACAGTGAAAGGCTGGTACAGTATGATGGGCAGAATGATGGCCCACAGATGCCCAAGTCCTAGTCCGCAGAGCTGAGGCTGTCACCTTACAAAAGGATCGTGCCCCTGTGATCAGGTTCAGGATCTTAGATGGGCAGGTCGTCCTGGACTCTGAGAGGGACCATGTGAAGCTAAGAGTCCCAGCGAGGGAGGCAGGAGGGCCGGAGGAGCAGATGTGAGGACAGCAGCAGAGCCTGAGGCTGGAAGGTGCTCCTGCTGCCTTGACGGCAGGATAGAGCCCAGGACGGCCAGCGTCTCTGAAACTGGAGAGACAGGAAGTGGGCTCTCCCCTCAGCCTCCAGGAGCAACCAGCCCAGCCAACACCTTGACTTTACTCTGTGAGACCCAGTGTAGGCTGCTGACCCCGGAACAGTAAAGTAACAAATGTGTGTTGCTTTAAGCCACCAGGTCTGTGGTTCCATCCACAAGAGGCACTAACGCCTCAGGGCTCAGAAACTGTATTGAGCACGTGCTCTGGGCCAGGTAGCGCTCACACGATGATTCTGACCACCCGCTGTCTGCTTTCATCTTCCCAAACCTGGAAGTAGCTACTGTTGCTCTTTCCACCTTCCAGAAGAGCAACACCAGCTCAGGCTGAGGAACGGGCCGGGAGTCGCACAACTGGAACTCAGGTGGCCTGAGGCCACAGCCTGAGCACTCGACAGCCATGCTAATCGCTATGAAACAAGCATGTGGGTGCCCAGAAAACCTGTGCAGAAGCGACGAAACGTTTACTTCCAGAATCCAGATTTACCCTGCCCTCCCCACAGGTACAGGAAGGGCCAATCCGGGCCATAACACCGGCTGGGATTTGCACAGATACAGCTCACTGCACGTGGAATCTGCTAACATCTACTGAGCACTATGGGTCTGCAATGTTTGGAAGAAACAAAAAAGCCAAAGCGTTGAGTTAAGACAACAAAGATGAAAACACCTTTTTTTAGTCAGGAGATCTCTTTAGCCCTGGACAGACCTCAGAGCTCTTGCATCTGGATCAGCTCTAGGCCAGGGCGCCTTCCTCCCTATATTTTGAGAGCCACACTTCAAAGGGACAAGCGTTGATTGCCCAGAATCCCTAAGACAGTGGTCGACAAACTGCGGCTCTCGAGCCAGTTTGCCACTCTATTGACTAATGAGTTTGCAGACAACTGCTAGGGAAAAACACTTAAAAAACATTTTACTGTAATATCTTTAACCTGAAGTCAAAACTTCTGGGTAAGGGTAATGCCTTAGCAGTGGTCGGCAAATTCATTAGTCAACAGAGCGGCAAACCATGGCTCGAAAGCCACAGTTTGCCGACCACTGCCCTAAGAGGTAGGGGAGGACCCCTGGAATGAAGGTGAAATAACACAGGCAGCAGTGCACACAGCCAGGTGTGCCCGCCAGAGAGAGGGCACGTCCCAGCCCTGCCCAGCCTGCTCGGAGCAGCT